>NC_053491.1:282521112-283121112 GCF_905171775.1 Rana temporaria | reverse complement strand
CCCTTTCCTCGGCCGATAGTGGGGATTAAAAGCGCCCCATTAGCGGATAAATAGTGCTGCTAAAACTAAAAGTAGGGGCGCTTTACTGCTAACGTGGCCGTGGCTGCAATGAGAAAGGGCTCTAATTTAGTAGTCTATAGGCCTGTCACTATCCAAGCATGCTGCCATTATCCTTTTGTTTTTCTACTGTGTACTACATGCCCCACTATGAATCACCTTGAATTTTACTTTATTTAGCACACCATTAATATCCCCATATTTTTCCATGGCACACTATGTGCTCCTCTATTAAACCTTTTACCACCAAGATTGTATATAAAGCATGGGGAAAAGGGGGGTTAAGCTGCGCTTATAGAACCCAGACTAGGTAAAACCCAGTCCACACAAAATATGGGTATTGCTCCGGCCCTAAGAGGGTCTGAGCAATGGTAGCAATGGTTCTATAAGCGCAGCTTAACCCCCCTTTTCCCCATACATATTTTTTTGTGCATCTGCACATGAGCTGCTGCTTCCCCATTATATTGTTAAAATTCCATTTGTATTGATAAGCGCAATTTTTCTCTTCGTATAATTTGTATCCATTTGTTATTGCTGCTGTCATTTGTTACAGACATCTTGGTTTGAAGTATGGATATTTTTGACTTTAGAGCCAGTAAGATGCTGAATGTAGAGGGGGTTTTTGAGACCATTAAAGACGATGAGAGTGATTTGGGAGGGACTTTTGTCCGGCTAAAAAATCTCATGGTCTCAAAAAATCATACCAAATGGGATGTTGTTTACTTGGAAACCTATGCTAAACATCTCATGGTCCCCCGGAGTTTAAGGTGGGAGTTGGCTCCCCAAAAAGGGGACACCGACCTGGAAGGCTGGTATAAACACTTTAACCTGGCTGGTGTTGCCCTTCTTCGTTTTCTTATAGAAAGAAAGACCTCTAAACTCCTAAGGCTTGATGATGAGATTAAACTCATTAAAGAGAAGTTGAGTCCCATCAAAGACTGTGATGAGTATAGAGACAGGTCATCAAGTCTCCAAAAAATCATGGAAAAAGAGGACAGGGAGCAAAGAATTAAGAAAAAGAAAAAGTATAATAGGGACCTTGCTGACTACCATGAAGGGAGGGTGTTTAACTGGCAGAAAAAACTTCTGGAAGAACAAAATAAGACTGGACCCAATGAAATGGACACTACAGCCCCCATAGAGGGAAGGTCCGATCCACCTGGATCCCTACAGGCACCCTCAGTAGTCCCTAAAAAGACGGCTGAGAAGGGACAGAAAGTGAGGGTACAGTCTTACCAATCCCCAAGGAGAGGCCAGGGCCTACCCAGGGGTGGTTATCCACAAAGGGGCCATATACGCCCCCCATGGGGTCCCAGAATGGACCATGTTTCCAACACACATTATGGACCACCATATCAGGGCCTCCCATCTAACACAAGGGGGCACCCTACACGGGGAGGGGAACGCTACAGGGGTCACAAAGAGCCAATAGCTCACATATTGACTACCACAATTGGTGGAGACCCAACCAGGTATGTAACCCGGAGTACCCATCCCCTTCATATTATAGGGGAGAAGGCAGTTCGGGCTCCTTTTTTCCACTTAATGATAGAGAGGGACTGGAATATTATCCCTTCCCTGAAGAACCCCAATTTTCATCGCTAAGGACTCCTTTTCCGCCAAACCAGTCATATGCTAGACCCTCCACATCCTCTGGCCAACCCGCCAATAATGGGTCTAATAGCTGGGGTTTTCACAAACCCACCCAAGGGCTAAAGAGGTTAGGAGAAAGAGAAGAGGAACTAGAGGGGGTAGGAGGAGCAGAGCAGCTAAAGCGAGCAAGAATGTAGTAGGGAGGGGGATTTTTAATTTGAGTACGGTTGTCCTGAGTGAGTCTGAAAAAAGTATCCTGGACAAGGGTCTCAAATATGTCCCCCCAACCAATCTTGACAAATTCCACACATTCATGGATATACACAAATTCGTGAGAAAATTGAATATAAAACGCTATATGATGGGGTTGGTACGCTCTGAGAGTGGAGGTACAAGTCAATATGTACACTCCGGTCTAGCTAATGCATCCCTATTTAACCCCCCAGGCGCTTTAGCACCATCCCTAAAGGTTTTTAGAGATGTGCTCATTAGAGACTTAGAAACCATGGAGGTAAAAAAGGCGAGATTAAACAAAACCTTACAAAAAGGTCTCGACACCCTTTGTGAAAATAAGGACCTAGTCATAAGGCCAGTGGACAAAGGGGGGGGAATTGTGGTTCTTGATAAAGTCGATTATTTAAGAGAATTGCACAATATAGTCGATGACACTAATACTTATACCAAGTTGCCGGGGGACCCTCGAACCCAGTATACCAAAACATTGAGATTGTTGGTGGATAAAGGCCTGTATGATGGCATTCTAACCCCCAAAGAGAGATTGTATCTGGTACCTAAGGCCCCACGTACACCCACAATCTACTATTTACCCAAACTGCATAAGAATCCTGTCTGCCCCCCGGGACGTCCCATAGTGAGTGGGATTGATTCCATCACGTCCCGGGTGGGCAGATATATTGATCTTTATTTGCAGCCCCTCGTTAAACAGATCCCCTCATATGTAAGGGACTCCAAACACATCATTAATTTGTTGTGCGGTCAAGTCCCTACTAGTGACACCTGGATGGTTACAATTGATGTAACATCATTATATACCATCATCCCCCACCATCTCGGGTTTGAAGCAGTCCAATATTATCTTGAACTCAATTCAGGCCTACACGAGAGACAGATAACTTTCATTATGACCCTATTAAAATTCGCTGCCGCCTCGAACTACTTTTGGTTCGAGGATAATTTCTATAGGCAGGATACTGGCGTGGCGATGGGGGCCAAGTATGCCCCAAGCTTGGCCAACTTGTTTATGGCCAAGTGGGAGGAGGATGTCATCGGTTCCAGGAATATGCCCCAAGTAGCCTTATGGGCTAGGTATATCGATGACATCCTCCTCCTATGGGCAGGGGACCATGGAGACTTGCTGTCGTTTATGGATTCCCTTAACCTGAATGATAGGGGGATACTCCTTAAATTTGAGGCTAGTCAATCCGAAATCCATTACCTTGACTTAAGTATCAGGATAGTGGGAGGTAGGTTTGAAACTTCAACCTTCTTCAAAGAGACCGACAGAAACTCGTTTATCCCTACTGACAGTTGCCACTATGGGCCTTGGATATCTGGTGTGCCTAAAAGCCAGTTTTTAAGATTAAGGAGGAACTGTAGTGACAACAGAGATTTTATGGTTCAGGCTGAAGTTTTGACTAAGAGATTCCTAGAGAAAGGATATAGATCGGGACCTTTGAAGGTAGTCAGGGATGAAGTTCTTAATACCAGGAGAGAGGATCTCCTGGTGGATAGAGTCCCTAATCAGGATATTTTCCCCATAGGGGTCCCCTTCATTACCACCTTCTCGGCCCAGCACAAGAGCATAAAGGACATCATTGTTAAACATTGGCATTTGGCCCTGAATGACACTGTGCTCAAGGAGGTACTTTCAGAGAAGCCCAAGGTTATCTTTAGAGGGGCACAACCACTAAGGTCTCGAGTAGCTGTGAACGTCTTAAATCCCCCTATAAGAAGTATGGGATTTTTCGACCAATTGACAGGTTACTATAAATGCAGGAAGTGTAGAGTGTGCTCTTTTAATTCTTGTGGTCAGAGACGTGTCACCACGTTTACTTCCACTGTCACGGGACAGGAACACACTATTAAACCGTGCATTACCTGTGCATCCACAGGGGTCGTCTACCTTTTGCAGTGCCCATGCGGCCTGCAATACGTGGGACGTACTAAGCGGGCCCTACAAGTCCGCATTAATGAGCACATCACAAACATACTGTCTGGTTTTAGAAACCTTTCGGTTTCAAAACATTACCTCCTTAAACATAATAAAAACCCTGCCAACACGCTGTTCCTGGGTATAGATAAGTTTAAATCCAATTGGAGGGGTAGCCATCTTGTTAGATCCATCTCCAAGATGGAAATGAGCTGGATATACCGGTTAAAAACATACACTCCGCATGGCCTCACTATTGAAACAGACGTAAATGCGTTTATCAACAATGCCTAAAATTAATGTTATGTGCAACATCTAACCACCTGTAAGGTTTGCATGCTTTGTTGTATGTAGAACCCATGGTGAGGTTGACATTGGTATAGTAAACACCTGTTTTCCTGAGAGGTTTTATGTATAGAAGGAGGTTTATATATATTTATATATATATTTTCCTTATATTTTTTCTCATTCCCCCCCCCTCCCCCTGTTTTTTCTTTTTTTCGGTTTTCTGTATGTAGATATCAGTCTCTTATATTAGGCTCATATTGCACATTGCACTTTGTTAACAGCACAGTTTTCTAGACAGAATGAGATTTTTTTATATATTTATCTATTTTTGGTATAAATGTTTTTCACTTATATTAGTGACCCTTGAGTGAGATTATCTGGGGTTATTTTTTCACTCGCCTAGTTTCAATATTTTTAACTAATAGCTTATCTAATTTAATGTATTTATTAGTATTTCTACACGCACATAGTATTCACTATTTATTTATTTAAATTAGAGAATTTTGCACGGAAATATTTAAATTTAATAAAAAAAAAATTTCCCTCACAAGTTCTATCGATAGTTAGAGCAATTTAATTATTTAAGATGCATTATGGCACTATGTAATTTACACGTCAATACACACAAGACTTACTTCCTGTGGGTGATTGGCAGCTATCAATCACTGGGGAGGCACAAGTAGTCTGATATAAAACTTGGGATATAATACGACCTTGATGATACCCCTTCAGAATCCTATAGATGGCGCTGTAGAGAGACATCAGTAGGAATATATACTCCATTATTTTTTAGTGTTGTCCCGTTCTGTATAACTTCCATAGGGGATTCATTTCCTCTGTAGTAATCCATGCATACATCGTTTATCATCTACGTTGTATTTTTTGTTTTTTATATCATATTCTTCCTGTTTATTAAGGAGCGTGCTCGTCAGTGTCTGGACGTTGCACAGTATGTACCTTTATACCAATATTCACCATATCCTTATAGTCATATAGCTAAGGTTAAGTACTGGCATTTTTGCCACTTACCAAGATGGTGTTTGCTGTACCTTTGCTCACACCTCATGATGAGGTTAGAGCCCATATAAGCGATGACTCACCGCAACGTCCTATCCCATTGATAACGTCCAATGACGAAACGCGTCTGGGAGGACGTGCGGTGACGTCATCGCGTTAGGAGGAAGGGCTCCGCTTCACTTGTTCGCCGGCCGGCAACAAACAAAACTTTTAAACGTCTGATTTGCTTTTAAACCATGTGAGTAATTTTCGGAATTGTTTTTTTATAAATAAATACATCTTTTGCGGTGCTATACTATGTCTGCCTTCTCTTACTCATGATTCGTATGGTGGTGTTTGGTCACACGTACGGGAGCTAAGGGTGGTACGATTCCCGGAAGGAGGATCCCCCTCAAAAGGCCGTGGCTGGGTTACAGCCGACCGCTGTATACCAATAACCCTCTGGTAAGCTGCTTGACATAAGTGGTGGTGGGCTTTCACCTAGAGTGTGCTGTGGATCCACGGGGTGATAACTGCAATCTATCACAGAAAGATTCTGTCCAGCGGAAGGACCATTGTTTGCTGGTTATTATCCGGATTCCTAAAGGACTAAAAAAAACTTTTAATCACTGAGTGTGGACTGTTTTCTACCATTGCTCAGACCCTCTTAGGGCCGGAGCAATACCCATATTTTGTGTGGACTGGGTTTTACCTAGTCTGGGTTCTATAAGCGCAGCTTAACCCCCCTTTTCCCCATACATATTTTTTTGTGCATCTGCACATGAGCTGCTGCTTCCCCATTATATTGTTAAAATTCCATTTGTATTGATAAGCGCAATTTTTCTCTTCGTATAATTTGTATATAAAGCAGTCAGATAAAGAAAAGTTTCACCATCTCTATTTCGGTCTACCCTATATTAGTATTCATTTGGTTTCATGATTACTATTGAAAATTCATTTGACATGCCACAATTAAACATAACATTGTTTTATGGAGTTAAATAATGGTATCCTTTATTTCTCTTACTTTTTAATATGTGCTGATAAAGGTACAGGCTCTGTTAGGGCCAGATTTCCCCTGTAGGCAACTACATTTTGCACCCAAAGCCAATGTTATATTCTGCAATGCTCGCTTTAAATAGAACAATTTTTGATACTAACCTGGCCGGTTATGGTGGAAATGTCCAAAAAAACTTTTATGAGATTACTGTATTTCTACTGATAATGCTTAGAAGGATGGATGATAGGTGAAATGAGTGAGGTGGATGTAGAAAAACTGAACAAGGAACAAGGGGTTAATGGGAATGCTGAGAGATGTGTGGGTAAAAAAAAAATTCTAGACATAAATAACTAACATATTAGTAATTCCTTAAAACGACATATTTAGAATTTTTCCCATACATTTATTTTTTGCATATTTTACTCTTACTGGTCCGTTTAATCTTCCTGAGAATTCCCAAAGGAAGGGAATTCTTTAAATGTCTACTTAAAGACAGTTATATTGAACATACAGATAATGCATAGGTATGTAATGGTTTCTGATAAATTACATGTTAGGAAATCAGAAGTAAGTGCTATAATTTAAATACATTTAAACAACCTAAACCTACAATAAAATATTCAGGAATTCCACTAAAACACTTTCTGGTTTGGATCCCAGATTTGCATATATTTTTCAAAGGCATTCTAACATCGTAAACTTCACAAGTTGGCAAGAGCTTAAAATTTCCGCAGCAGAAAAGTTTTTAAGTTCAGTTAACTAAAAATTCTAAGTTAAAAACTTGAGAATTATAGTTTAATTGTCATATATAACCTAAAGAGTCTAGCTGCTTGTGTCAAAGGCCATATTACTGAAAAGTAATATTTGACAATGAAAGCATCAAAGTTTGGGATAAATTAAGATGCTATTTAGGTACTTGCATATACTGCAGCTATGCCTGAAAATTGTCCACTCCTACAGCAAAAATTGCATAACATTTGAAAGACCTTTTAGTTCATTCCAAGTATGTCCACACACACATGACAACCCATGTGACTGTCAAAAAAATCTCATAGAGTGGGAACGCATAAATTAAAATGTTGTAATATTTGCAAGCTCATTGATAAAACCAAGGAGTTTCAAATAAAGACATTTAAAAAAAGGTCTAACACCAGGGGTTAATTATGTAATTACATGTCCTTGCCTGTTATCTTATATAGGGAAGACAAAGAGACCCGTGTGGCTGCATCTCTGAACATATGCATATTTTAACAAAGGAGGAGAAAAGTACTTTGGCGAACTATTTTGCAGAGAAACATAATAGTTCCCCAGAGGGTTTAATGGTTAAAGGTATTTTTGAGAAGGGGTGATTTTCATAAGCTGCTCCTATGTAAGGTATTCTTTTGGATATAAATAAAAACTTTAACCATTAACAGACTAACTATCAATTCAAAATTCAACCTTTTTATATTGAATTTCATATAATGAACTACATTGATGATTGTCAAATGGATGTCAACATATGATAAAACTCATTGTCACATGGTTGATGGAGGTTGATGCTAACACTCGCTTCCCTCAGTATTACCAAAGTGTCATGGTCTTACCTCTTTGCAGGCTTCTCATCACTGACATGTGCTAGCAGCCATCTTGCTTCATGGGGTTCTTGTAACCTGTCACACCCTGAGGCTCCTCCTTTCCACTGGGAGGAGCTGGCTGCTCAGCATATATATATATGACGGCAGCTGCAGCATTTCCTCGCTTGGGCCTTTTGTCTGACACCCCTTCTGTGATCGTGCTGCCTGCTCCTGGTCACCGACGGACGTTCCTTCTGGTTCCTGATCCCCGGCTTCGTTTCACCCCGTCTCTGGCTACAGACTCCGGCTTGGCTGACTCTCATCCCTGGCTATCGACCCTGGCACCGTTGGACGACTCTTCTGGCTGTTTCGACCGTCAGTGTGGACTCTGATCTTGCTGTTTGGTTTCCAATAAAATCTTCTTATTCATTTATCTGTTTTGTACGTCTGATTCATGCTTCCCTGACAGGTATAGATTTCAGTAGTCAAAGAGTTAAATGCAATGAGAAACACTTGCAGTTTGTATCTGACTTCCCCTATTAAACAAACTGAATCTTCCTGAAAAGTTATCCACTTGCAGAGCTATTGGAGTCTAGTACTGAAAAATAATGATTGATTACACTGGCTGTTGCAATTCTTGAAAAGCATATCTGTTTGCTGGGGATGGCCCTGTGATGTAGAGATGATAAACAACAGGGATGAACGGCACCAAGAGCAAACCTACAAATTACAGATATACTGGCTGGAATTCTAGAGGCTGGACAACCAAAATAAGTGATGCACACTGGATACTCCACAAGTTTTGTAGCTGGTTACTATGCTAAACTGATGATATAACTGAATGTTGTATCCTCCTAAATATGTGCTATGAATTAGGTTTTTGTTTTGGTAAATTTAGTTGCCACACTGTAGTCAGTGCAGCTGTATTGGTTTGTTAGGTAAAAGCATAGTCTGCTCCCTCTATTAAGTGAAGCTGAAATCTACTAGTCCGGTCTTCTCAGCGTGTTCAGTTGCTGCCAGTCTGGCCTATAGCTTCCTCTGTATCCAGGGAACTTGAGAAGTTTCTGGACTTTAGGTGAAGCTCATCTACCTTGGTGGCAGTAGATAACATTTAAAAAAAAAAAATGTATTACTGCAATATAATAGTAGTCAGTTGCCTGGCTGGCAGCGTGTGTCAGGGTACAGCGTACACTGTGCCCAGTGCCACCCACCACTCATCTATCTTGGTGGCACAGTACATAACATTTAAAAAAAATAAAATAAAAATATTACTGCAATATAATTGTAGTCAGTTGCCTGGCTGCCAGCGGTGTCAGGGGTACAGCGTACACTGTGCCCAGTGCCACTCACCACTCATCTATCTTGGTGGCACAGTACATAACATTTAAAAACCCCAAAAAATTTACTGCAATAGAATAGTAGTCAGTTGCCAGCGTGTGTCAGGCTCATAGTGTAAACTGTGCCCACTTGCCCAGTGCCACCACTCATATATCTGGTGGCATAGTATATTAAATTTAAAAAGAAAAAACACAATTTTGACTGCAATAGAATAGCAGTTAGTTGTTCGCAGGGGTGTGTCAGGCCTACAGCGTCTACTCTGCCAACTTCTGCCAGTGCACAGTGCCACTCATATCTGGTGTCACAGTAGATTGCACACATAGTACAACTAAACAAATAAAAAAAATGACTGGCAGAGGCAGGTCACCCCGCAGGGGCTGTCGTGGTCGTGGTGCTGTGATTCCTTTTGGCCTTACAATAATGCCCAGTGTTCAGAGGCCACGTACCCTGAACTCAAAAAGTTCTGAGGACATAGTTGACTGGCTAACACAGGATACCCAATCTTCTACAGCTTCCGCTCATAACCTTGACACACCATCCTCCTCCAGCTCAGCTTCGGGCATCTGTCAAGTTTTGCATAGAAAAAACATTAATTTTCTTTGTGATCATCTAAGGAGATCATTAAAGCCTACTAGGCCAACAATAGGCCCACACTGCAGAATCATTGTTTTCTGGGTCACTTAACTGTCACCGAACTACCTCAGCACGACCATAGGCTTTGAAAAACCCCCATTGCCTGCAATCTCCAAAACGTTCATTGATGTCAGTGAGGACAAGGAATGGGACATGGCTAGCTTGGTATCCAACCTTGTGTAAATGGGGAGTTTGCGGTTGTGCAAATGGACTGTTTGCAGGTGTTTGCGGTGCGTTAAACGGGGAGTTTGATCTGTGAGGCCCTGTACACACGAGAGG
This sequence comes from Rana temporaria, assembly GCF_905171775.1. Lineage (NCBI taxonomy): Eukaryota > Metazoa > Chordata > Amphibia > Anura > Ranidae > Rana > Rana temporaria. Next base: position 283,111,202 of record NC_053491.1, on the reverse strand, counting down.
ATATCCGTTGGAAACGGTCCGCCGGACCGTTTCCAGCAGACATTTCTGCTCGCGATTTTGATCTGATGGCTGTACACACCATCAGATCAAAATCCCCGCGGAAAACATACGCGGTGACGTGGCCGCGCCGTCGCCACGACGACGTGCGCGACCCTGGAAGGTAAATACTTCCACGCATGTGTCGAATCACTTCGACGCATTCGAGGGATGGGGATCGCTTGGACTTATCCGGTGAGTCTGTACAGACGACCGGATCAGTCCAACGGACAGGTTTCCAGCGGATAGATTTCTTAGCATGCTAAGAAATTTTTATCCGCTTGAAAACCGTCGGCTGGAGAAATGTCCGCCGAAAAATGTCCGCTAGGACGTATACACGACCGGATTTGTCTGCTGGAACTGATCCACGGATAAATCCCAATGGACAGATCCGGTCGTGTGTACGAGGCCTCAGAGTTTGGTCTGAACCCACTGTGAACCCTAACCCTATTACAGACAGGGTTAGGGTTACAGATAGGGTTAGGGTTACAGATAGGGTTAGGGTTACAGACTGTAACCCTAACCCTGTCTGTAACCCTAACCCTAAACGTAAGCCTTACACTACCTGATCGATATAACATCATACTTGATGTTTTAAATCACGTTATTCCAAACAATTTATGAATGTTAGGTGATTTATGCCCTTTATGGATTAAAAACGGACTCTGCGACAACTACGTAATTTTCCATGGGAGTTTTGCCATGGATCGCCCTCCGGCATGCCACAGTCCAGGTGTTAGTCCCCTTGAAACAACTTTTCCATCATTATTGTGGCCGGAAAGAGTCCCTGTGGGTTTTAAAATTCGCCTGCCCATTGAAGTCTATGGCGGTTTGCGCATTCGCGAACATATGCGCAAGTTCGCAATCGCCGTTCGCGAACGCAAAATTTTAGGTTCGCGACATCACTACGAGTCACCTGGAAGGGAAAAGACAGGAGGATGTTAGTTGTGCATGTGCCCCTCGTGATGTCTGCATCATGGGGTCGGACAGTCATGCCTGACTCCCATGTCACTCACCAACCAGCCAGCTGTCCCTGTACACGTTCTGTTCGAATTCTGTTGGGATGTTGCTTTGACGGTATATGTAGCTGTCGTGGCTGGACCCTGGGTGTTTGGCACGGACGTGCTATATGAGGCATTGGGCATCGGCTATCACCTAAACGTTAATGGAATGCCAATGCTTCCGATTGCGGTATATGTGCTCTGTGGCACCGTAGTGCCATATGTGTGCAATCAATGGCCCCCACGGTGCGTGGGAATCCGGCAATCCTATAGAAATCCTGCATTGCTTTCTGCCACAGATGCTCATGGGTGGGTCTGATGATGTGTTGGGACATGCGTGTGAGGATTGCGGGGACAACCTGGTGCACACATCTGGTGGATTGTGACATCCCAGCCACTACTCCACTTGTACGCTGAAAAGATCCACTTGCCACTTGCAAGGAAATGCAGTGTTGCCAGTACCTTGACCAGTGGCTCCACTGCTTGTGCGCGTTGTGTCTTGCTGGTGATGTCATCATGCAGGGCTGTGGCTAATTCCAGGATGGCAGCAGGGCTGAATCTGAAGATGCGATACACCTCCGATTCACCCATGCCAAAGACGTTCATGCGCGTGCGGTATATCCTCTCCCGTGCCCTCCTACGTGCCTGTGGACACATTAGTAGTTCTATGACCATGGCTGCCCCTGGCATGTTGGCAGACAGATGTGTTGTCCTGCAAGTGTGGTTGCTCAGTTCGTCCGTAACGGTGCTGCTGTACTGTAGCTGCTCTCCAGCTGACGTCTGGTGCTGAGATAAACCAGCTTTTTGATGGACTAACTTTAGGCCGGACGTACGACTTACGTGCACCGCACATAGCCTGCGTCGGGCGCACGTACATTCGTGAATTGCCGTATCTCCCTCATTTGCATATTTGAATAGGAAATCAATGGGAGCGCCAGATGTATCCAGCGTAAATATGCGCTCACGATACGCCGGCGTAGGAAAGTTACGTCGGTCGGAAGAAGCCTATTTTCAGGCGTATCTAGTTCTGTGGGTACGGCGCATAGATACGACGGCGCATATATACAATTACGCGGCGTATCTGTAGATACGTCAGCGTAAGTCTTTCTGAATGATATGTAAATTGTGTCAAAAATAAGATATCTAAATATATAAAGAATAACTCTCTAGATACATAAAGAGTATCATAGATACAACATATAGGTAAATGTATGCCAATCTAAATGTGTATAATGAACCAGTGACATGTGAAATCACATATAAAGTCCAAAAAACAAATATTCAAGCTTATAGTCTCCAAGTAAAAGAAATCCACAACATCCAGAAACATAAGGATAGAAAAGCACCTCCACCTTGATAACACACTGCCTCTTACCAGCTAAAAATGATCTCTTAACACAGGAGATCACAATCGCATGTAATGTTGGTAACCTCCACACGAATCTCCACCAAGGAAAGCATCATTAGAATAGTTGCCTCATTCAGTATAACATCGCAAGATGTGACATAAACAAGAAAGAAGCTTGCATAGCATAAAATCCTGGGTACATTTAATAAATCTCATAAAAATGCGCACTTACAATTTACTTACCATTTTTTGGACTTTATATGTGATTTCACATGTCACTGGTTCATTATACACATTTAGATTGGCATACATTTACCTATATGTTGTATCTATGATACTCTTTATGTATCTAGAGAGTTATTCTTTATATATTTAGATTGTTATATCTTATTTTTGACACAATTTACATATAATTTATTTGTATATGTTTATTTTTTATATAGGTCACTTTATATATTTTTTCAATTTTCACTAGCGCAGCTTCCATTTTATTACTTATCTTGTTTAGTGTTGTATAACACCTATATAGTTGCCTGCTTGACACCCATTGAATGAGCGCAATATTTTTTTCCCCCCCATTGTTCTAGGGCCTGCATGACCTGTTCCATCCAGACTTCATACTCATCCTCTACAGTGGGCACTGGCTGTTTCCCAGAGAAGATCCTCAGCTTCCGATATCCAGGCCCAGAACATACTGGATTGCCCTTCTGGCTTGACTGGAATTGGTAGGACCCTCATATGAAACTTTCGGGTTGGATTATGTGAAGCTCAGTCTTGTTAGCCAATTGCACACTGATGTTTCAGGACATCTGAAAGGCCCGACTGGTTACCTCACAACCGGAATGGCTCACGTCCTTAGGAATGCCTGGTGATGCATCCGGGGTCCCTCTTGGATGGAATGTCCATCACCGTTTGACTTCTGGAGCTGTGGCAGGATTAGCACACTGTAATGATTACAACAGCCCCTCTGGTCCTGTCCGTCTTCCCCTGCCTCGTTGTGTGTCTGCCCAGATCCCAGTCAGACAAGATGAATTCCTTGGTGCCGTTTGTGTTGGGGACTACATGTTCCATGATGCTTTTTTCTCCTGTGCTGGAGTCCCATTCGTTCCCTCCCCCTGCCAATGAGGAAACAGGGGAGGAAGCAGAGTGAGCAGCTCTGTGTGTGTCTCACTCACTGCACAGTGAGAAGAGGAGAGGGAGGGGAGGAAATACCCTGCAGGAGCTGACAGGCTGTGTTTCTCCCTGAGCCTATGAGTGTGATTTCCAGCAACTGCTACAGATACGACAACCTACATTTACTTGAATGTTAGTTTGAGTTCTAGTAGTTTTTTTTCTTTTTCTTTTTTCTTGTTGAGGGTAAAACAAATCCAATTGCCTGTATATATTTCTGCAGCTTTTACATGTATATGTAAAAATGTACATATATCGCAAACCTTTTTTGGGGGCTTTCGTTTAGTGGCAATAGATATATCCTTATTTTTTTTTTCTGATTATCAAAGGAAGACTGCCACAAAAATAGTTTAAAGATATTATATATAAAAAATCTGGTTTTATGCTATGTGGAGCATCTTTTCTTTTATATACCCATGCTATTGAGCCCTATGTGAACCCATACCTTGCTGTGGATACATCAACCTCCAGTTCCTGTGGTGTGGATACATCAATATCTAGCCCCCATTGTGGAGCGAAATGCTGGGTTTGGTCCTCTAGGACCTTTTTATCTGGTAAGCAGATTTACATACGGTGGTGGATTCACATGTGGTGACCAGGACCATTATTATTTGGATTGTGCTTGGGTGTCTTCTTCAATCTGAACCCTTCACGGACTGTTTGTGCACTTATTCAGACAAACATATGGACTTTGGTTTATCATGTCTGAACTGTTTTAGATTTTGCACCTTTCGACTTAGGTTTTCACAATTTACACTGTTCATGATTTTTTGCCCATGGTTTTGTGAGCAATCACTGAATTCCTCATTAATTAGCAAACTTGATCCGGGCTTATAAGTGCTGCACCTACCCAAATTCCTTTTGGGTGGCTCCAGCCTCCTTTGCTCAGAGATATCATTACACTTGTCAATAATTGTTTGGAGTGTCATTAAGGTTATATATGATACATCATTTGGGCTTATGCCCACATATGGTTGTTGTTCTTATGAATTAATCATTTTGGTTTAGCGCAATTACTTTCTTTTTTCTATATTCTTTGTTTTTATACACCTTAATTGCAGCTTATCAATCCAATCCTAGCACTTTAACCTAGCGCAGTTGTCCCCACAATTTTTATATTTTATTCCATACTTTCAACTGCAGCTTTGTTCAGTCTCCTCAATTGGGGACATGATGGATATTTTTGACTTCCGTATCAATCGGGTGGTCAATACTGCGGGGGTGTTTGATTCCACCCCAATACCCACCACCTCTGAGGTGAGCGGGCTATTCATGAGATTGAGAAATCTTATGACAGCAGAAATACATACACAATGGGACATCGTTTTTTTAGAAACCTATGTCAAAAATTGTATGGTTCCTAGGAGCCTACGGTGGGAGGTTAGTCCTCAGATGGACGAGCCTGACCTGGTCAGTTGGGCCAAGTATTTTAATGATGCTGGCATTTCCTTCTTGCGCTTTCTAGCGGAGAGGAAAAGAGATAAACTGACCAAGTTAGATTCAGAGATCAAATCCGTTAGAGAACTTCTGGTACCCTTTAAAAATGGGGAGGAGTACAAAGAATACTCCAGTAATTTACTTAAAACTCTTGAAAAAGAGGATAAAGACCACAAAATAAAAAAGAAAAAGAAATACAACCACGATTTGGAGGATTACAAATCTAGGTTGGTATTTATGTGGCAAAAAAAGAATGCTCCAGAGACTGAGGGTAGAGAGGGAATGGACACTACACCACAGGTTCCTGGTGTCCCTCCCGTGTCTTCTCAACATACATTGGCATCTAGTCAGAGGACGGACCAATTAGGGACCTCTATACCCTCTCATTCACAACAGCAACCTAAAGCCAACTCAAAAAACTCTAAAAAGGGCACGGTTCAATCCAATACCCCCGCCAGAGTTTTACGTAAACCAAAAAATCCGAGACTGGAGCCCCAATATCATCACTACAGGAGTGATTCTCCAGTGGGATGGGACCAGGCCCCTTCGAGTTCATTCTCTCAACGTGGTAATTTCATTCAGACGGAATTTAATCCCCAAAATAGGAGAGAAGGCAACTTTGATTTCAACATTCCAACTCAGAATAAATGTTTTCCTCTGTCTGATTCATTGGGACCTTATGGGTATGGCCCCAGAGATGGAGCCTACAACAATTGGGAGAGACCTTTCCCCCCTCCCAGCTTAAGTCAACTGGATAGAGGTTATGGTAATTTTAGACCAGAAAATATGCAAGGACCTCCACCTTCCCGCCCACCTTGCAATTGGGGTTTTCCCAGGAGCCATCACAGCCCAGCTTGGCCTATAGAACCAAGAGAGGGGTCAGAGGGGGGAGGCGGGCCCAAGCATCCAAAAAGAAGGAGAGTGTAGGTGTTGGTATCTTTAACTTTAGCCAACAAGTGCTGACAGATTCTGAAAAGAAGTTACTTGATAAGGGTCTGAAATTTGCACCTCCGAGGAATCTGAGCAAGTTTCAGACCTTTATGGATGTTCATAAATTCTCTAGGAAGTTGAGCATCAAGAGACATTTTTTAACCAACCCAATTAGTGAGGGGTCTAATCTCCCCCCTAAATATAAACATTCCAACTTATCCAACGCTTCGCTGTTCAATCCTGGGACTTTACCCACTAGCGTTAGGGTCTTTCGAGATGTAGTGCTCAAGGACCTGGATAAGATGAAAGTAAAGAAGGCCAGAACTAACAAGGAACTTTGGACTAGATTCATTGTGTTCAAACAAGTCCCTTGTTATCAGGCCGGCGGACAAAGGGGGGGTATTGTCATCTTAGACAGATGTGATTATTTAGCAGAAATGCATCGCATTGTGGATGATTGTCATACTTACACCCCTTTGAGTCGAGATCCTGTGGTCAAATACAAACGCGAGTTAGAGGCCATTGTGGACCAGGGTCTTCAGAAGGGGATTTTAAACAAAAAAGAGAGTCTGTTTTTGCTACCAGTGGCTCCACGCACACCGGTTATTTACTATCTCCCAAAAGGTCCACAAAAACCAGACTTGCCTCCAGGGACATCCCATTGTAAGTGGGATAGATTCTATCACGTCCCGGGTGGGTAAGTATATTGACTTCTATCTGCAGCCCCTTGTGCAAAACATACCCTCCTTCATTGGAGATACCAAACAGGTCATCAATCTCTTATCGGGATTGTCGCCCAAAAATGGTGTATGGATGGTCACGGCGGACGTGACCTCCCTGTACACCATTATCCCCCATGATTTGGGATTTGAAACAGTGAGACTTTACTTGACCCGAGGATCCAACCTGGCCCCAGAACAGATTGAATTTATTATGACTTTGCTACATTATGCGGCTAGTCATAACTATTTTTGGTTTGACCACTGTTTTTTCCGCCAGGATAGAGGAGTAGCCATGGGGGCCAAGTATGCCCCCAGTTTGGCGAACCTCTTCATGTCCAAGTGGGAGGAGGACGTCGTCGATAGTTGCAGGAGGCCCGAAGTTCTGCTTTGGGTTAGGTATATCGACGACGTCCTCCTCCTATGGGATGGAGATAGAGAAGATTTGGAAACATTTATGGCATTTCTTAATGACAATGTGAGGGGTGTCAAATTTACTTTCTCAGCGAGTCAAACCTTGGTTAACTTCTTGGATTTGAATATTGAAGTAGTTGGTGATAGGTTTGTAACCACTACATTCTTAAAACCAACAGATAGGAATTCATTTATCCCCCTGGACAGTTGCCACTATGTTAAAAGCAGTCCCCCAAGGTCAGTACACTAGAATTAGGCGTAACTGTACCAAAGTTGAGGCCTACGATAAGCAGGCCGCTATCCTATCCAAAAAGTTTATTGAGAAGGGGTATGACCCTAATACATTGTCTCAGGTGGTGCAATCTACTTGTGACGCTGATAGAGAATCCCTGTTAAAAGACAGAGTTAGGGAAGAAAGGAATGGCTTTTCATTGCCATTTATCACTACCTTCTCGGCACAGCATCAAAGTATTAAGCGTTTGATAAGGAAACACTGTTTTGCCCGCGAGACCATCCGTTGTTTTTCGGGGGGCTTCCTCGTTGGGAGCCAGTGTGGCGCCCGGTGTTCAGGACCCTCCCAGTGAAAATAGGACGTTCCTGCAGGGTCTCTCGGGCTATCACAGGTGCAAGAGGTGCCAGGTGTGTCGCTTGAATAAATGCCAAGATCGCAAGATCACTCATTTTTCCTCTACAAGCACTGGGAGGACACATGAAGTCAAACCCTTCGTCACCTGCTCAACTAAGGGGGTGGTCTATCTACTCCAGTGCCCCTGCGGGTTGCAATACGTGGGGAGGACCAAAAGGGAACTAAAAATTAGACTTAATGAACACATAGCTAAGATCAGGAAGGGTTTCCCTAACCATTCGAGGCATTATGATCTTGTTCATGACAGGAACCCCGAGGGGACCCTATTTGTGGGTATAGACAAATACAAACCACACTGGAGGGGGAGTTCCGTAGTTAGAGAAATCTCCAAAACCAAAATGTCTTGGATCCACAGGTTGAGAACATACCTACCGTATGGACTTAACGTGGACACTGACATTAATGCCTTCATTAATAATGCTTAGCTCTAATGGGGATGGCTTATCCAGTCACGTTATTGAGGCCTTTGAAGGGGGTAGGATTACCACCACTCATGTAGTGAGGTGTCCATGAGTCTTCATACCATTGGTACGCTATTTTGAACCATTGAGGGTTAATCATATGGACTTATTTGGCCAGTATACTTAATCTAATGTTGATGTCTATTGGCCATTATACCCTTTTTCTTAATTATAACACCTAATTAGCGGGAATTATATTTATTTTTTGTGTCTCACCGCCAGTTTGGCATTATGTCTGATATGCTTCTAGTGTAGGATTTAGTATATTTTTAACTTATTGAATTGGATCAACATTTGCAATACATGGGACGTTGCGGACAGATCTGTTAATTTGCTTCCTGTACTGCTTAATGGTTTTTAATGTAATGGGGATGTTGTTGATATGCTATTTAATCGTGTCCCCATGTTGTAGTGAGTTCATATCCATTTCCGGGACACGACATTGCCGTGCCTGTTTCCGGGGACCGATCGTGTGCCGCGTGAAGCCACTGTGCCAGCCCTCTGGGCGGGGTTTCGATCGGCTGGCGAATCGGATGTCTGCCTCTAAGGAGCGCACTGACTTGCGAGTGTCAAGCGACGCGCGTGCGCGAGGCCCCCGGAACGAGGCTTGGTTCCTTTAGTGTAAGATTTAGTATATATTTTTAACCTATTGAATTGGATCAACATTTGCAATGCATGGGACGTTGCGGACAGATTTGTTAATTCGTTTCCTGTACTGCTTAATGGTTTGTAATGCAATGGGGATGTTGTTGATTTGATATTTAATCGTGTCCCCATGTTGTGGTGGGTTCATATCCACTTCCGGGACACGACATTGCCGTGCCTGTTTCCGGGCCCTATGTGCTATTGAGCCCTATGTGAACCCATATCTTGCTGTGGATACATCAACCTCCAGTCCCTGTGGTGTGGATACATCAATATCTAGCCCCCATTGTGGAGCGAAATGCTGGGTTTGGTCCTCTAGGACCTTTTTATCTGGTAAGCAGATTTACATACGGTGGTGGATTCACATGTGGTGACCGGGACCATTAGTATTTGGATTGTGCACGGGTGTCTTCTTCAATCTGAACCCTTCACGGACTGTTTCTGCACTTATTCAGACAAACATATAGACTTTGGTTTATCATGTCTGAACTGTTTTAGATTTTGCACCTTTTGACTTATGTTTTCACAATTTACACTGTTCATGATTTTTTGCCCATGGTTTTGTGAGCAATCACTGAATTCCTCATAAAATTAGCAAATTTGATCCGGGCTTATAAGTGCTGCACCTACCCAAATTCCTTTTGGGTGGCTCCGGCCTCCTTTGCTCAGAGATATCATTACACTTGTCAATAATTGTTTGGAGTGTCATTAAGGTTATATATGATACATCATTTGGGCTTATGCCCACTGTGACAGAACCCACTGTCACTGTGTGTTTTGGAAGGGACTGGGGGCGGGCCTCTCACCGACAGATTATGGGCCAGAAGATACTGGAGACCTGAAGCTGGCCTTACAGCCCTTCTCCCCCCCATCCCCCCCTCTTGTTGCTGTGTCTAATTGTGTGGATTCATGACACATAGACAATGGTCTGGACTGCAGACATCTCTCCGCAAGGGGGTGTGTATTGAGGCTGCCTGTTTACCATAATCTCATTAGGTATTTGTAGACTGTTTCAATGTACAAATGTTCAGTTCCCATTGTTTGTTGCTTGCCCCCCCTCCCCTCTTAGACAAGGCTAAGGGGAGTGTCGCTAACTGTGTAAAACTGTATGTCTTGGAATTTAATAAACAGTTTAAGCTCTGGATGTTTAACCCTCAACACCTGTGTTGATTGTCTCGTGATTGAGGGGTTAAGGGCTGGTTATGGCGAGGTTGCAGGCTGCGGGTGCGTTTGGAGGACAGGAGACACAGGTCTGTCGGATGTCCCCACCTGGGGTATCTGAGATCCGTCACAGTGGCGGCAGCAGTGGGATGTCTCCTGCAGTCCAGGACATCCAAACCACCACCAGGATTCAACATCTGGGCAGCCGCCGAGGAGCGATACGGGGACCAGCCAGCATGAGAGCGGAGTTCGGGAGGAGGCTGCAAGGCATGCGAAAGCAACATCGGGGACCAGCGACGGAGCGCACCATGCTCGGCTGGGAGGATGTGATCCACCGGCAACTCTGGCACGAGGCGCTAAGCCATGAGCGGCACCATCAGGGGAAGATCCTTCCCTCCTCCTCAGAGATGTAATGGACGCAGTACTGTGCGCGAGAAGTGTTCCTGAGGGAACGACCGCGAGGTGAATGGAAGACGGAGCTCGGAAGATTGGTCCAGGAGGAGATGAAGCTGGACGCCAGCTACAGAGCCCTCCGGTGGTTCGCGGCTGAACTTTGGCCAAGTACCGCAGATGGCACCCCGACAGAAGGCGTTGGCTATGGCGGTGTGGGGCTGCTCCATAAAAAAATGTACGGAGACCCAGACTTTGGGAGCGATGAGGAGTGGCGGCTGGAAAACATCCTGGACTTTTCCGAGATGAGGTGCTGGACCTCCCCGAAGAGGCATGTGACCTGGAGGAATTGGAGTTCCTGGTTGAGCAGGAATGGGAGCTCGAGATTGCCTACAAGCGGCTGTTTGACGGTGATCAGCAGCCTGGCATGGCTCCCGTTGCCTGGGACTGTCCGGGAGTAAAAGCAGACAGTCACAAAGATGAGGAGCAAATGGGGCCAGGGGTGCCCCTGCGTTTTCCCATCCTAACAGCAATGGAAGAAGCAGCGATGATACAGAGGGCACTGAGAGCGCTAGAATGCCGGAACGCACCGGAGGTCCCCCAGGCAGCGAGACAAGCTAATAGTATGAAGGTCTCAGAAAGGGGAGTTGAGACAGGCCCTGGAAGGCTGGGAAATGGTTATCAGCAGCAAGTCCAGAGTATCTCATCTGGTGCCCCAGCAGAAGCGCTAGCTACAGGGCAGAGTGCCCCTGGCATCTGCCCAGCATCAGAAAAAGAGTTGGATCCGGAGAGTCTGAGAGAGGATCTGCGTGAGCTGTTGCCCCAACAGCAGATATCCCCACTGGGAGTAGAGGAAGCAATTCTCCCTCCCCAGCAATTGGACACTATCCCAATGTTCATCCCCCCAGCAGAAGCGCTGGCTACAGGGCAGCGTGCCGTTCGCTTCCGCCCACCCTCAGAGTTAGATCCAGGGAGTCAGAGGGAGGACCTCAGTGAGCTGTTTCCCCAGCACTTGGACACTACCCCAGTATTTATCCCCCCAGCAGAAGCGCTGGCTACGGGGCAGAGCGCCGCTCGCCTCTGCCCACCCTCAGAGTTAGATCCAGGGAGTCCGAGGGAGGACCTCAGTGAGCCGTTTCCCCAGCACTTGGACACTACCTCAGTGTTTATCCCCCCAGCAGAAGCGTTGGCTACGGGGCAGAGTTCCGCTGTAATCTGCCCCGCATCAGAAAAAGAGTTGGACCTGGAGAGTCTGAGAGATGACCTGCGTGAGCTGTTTCCCCAACAGCAGATATCCCCACCGGGAGTAGAGAAAGCAATTCTCCCTTCCCAGCACTTGGACACTACCCCAGTGATTATCCCCCCAGCAGAATGGTTGGCTATGGGGCAGAGTTCTGCTGGCCCCTGCCCAGCCCTCAGTATGTTTTTGGAGGGTTTGGGAGACAGCCCCTGTCAGAAGTCACCCCAGTGGCTGGTCACATAACCAGCAGGGGAGAAAACCCTTCCCCCTCTCCAGCGGCTGTACCCAACTTTTTCATATGTCCCCCCGGCAGAAGTGCTGGCTACAGGACGGAGTGCTGAAGGTCTCTGCCCAGCATCAGAACAAGAGATGAAGAACCCGGGAGACAGTCCCTGCAAGATACCTTCTCAGCGGCTGGTAACTACGCCAGGAGAAAAGCAAGTACCTTTTCCTCCCCAAATGCATAGCCCTACCAGCCTACATTCTCTACCAGCTGAAGCGCTGGCATCAGGGCAGAGGATTATTCAGCTCCCCCCAATATCTGCAACCCAGCCCCGGATCAGAGGAGTGCAGACAGCTGTTCCCACTCTGCAGCGGCTGTTTTTATTCCCGGGAGACCCTATGTGCGGTTTTGCTCCCCAGCGCCAGAGTCGTACTTTTACTTTTCCTGGTTGCCTATGGTGGAAGTTTGTGACTAACGCAGGTCCAGACCAGTTGGGGGTCAGGAACCTGGTTAGTCTGTTTTTAAAAGGGGAGAAATGTGACAGAACCCATTGTAACTGTGTGTTTTGGAAGGGACTGGGGGCGGGCCTCCCACCGACAGATTATGGGCCAGAAGATAATCAGCTACAACAGCTGACAAGGCTTAGCTGGATAATCAGTCAGTGTCAGTTCAGTGAGGGAGTAGGACGCTTCCCGACAAGTCTGCTCTCTCCAGGGACCAGACAGATAGCCAGCTAGACACCGCAGACAGGCAGGCAGGCTCCTACAATCTTTGCTGCATGAATCAACTTGCAGCCCATAGGACCGGCTCCTTCCTTCCCTTTGTGGGCCCCTCTCTTCAGGTAAGACCCTGTCTTTCAGGGCCATCTTTCCACCCCCAGGAATCGCTAGTGACCGTCCTTTTCAGGACAGCCACTCCAGCGATCCAAATTGCGGCTGTTTACCTTCTCTTAGAGCCGCATGCACCCCAATCAGTCACCCATAATTACCCCGGCCACCCGCCGCGCATAGCAGCGCTTTTTTCTGGCGATCTGCGGCTCTTTCCCGCATCCGCGCCAGACCAGGCCTTATTCGCGGCCGCCGCAATTAGGAAAGACTGCGGCTTCAGCCGCGGCCTAGCGGCGCGCCGCAAAAAGGAGCACTTACAGTCTGGAAATTTTCCTGGAATTGTCAGGGATCATCCCCCTATCCCTGGAGGATCCCATCCTCCCCTGGATTAACAACCAGCTCATACCCACCAAGCCAAACAGCCCCCAAACCTGAGGCCTGTGGCCCGGTCGGCGGCCATCTTGGTACTCCTCAACTACAGTGACACCCTTCTTCCCCCCCCTTCCCCCCCCATTCCAAACAGTACTTGATCCAGGGTTTCGTCCGATCACCTTCAGGGATCAGGAAGGAATTTTTTTCCCTGCGGCAGCAAATTGGCTTAGCACTGCCAGGGTTTTTTTGCCTTCCTCTGGACCAAGGCCAAGCGAGAGGATTTAGCAAATCTTCCCTCTATTGCAATTAATCCCCCCCCCCCCCGGTGACTGGCAACAATGGTTAAACTGCGATACTCTGCAGAAACGATTTGGGGTCTGAGACAATTCGCAACAGTATTACCAGCCGTCACCAAAAAGGCCTTAAAAATAGACCAACTTTTGAGATTCGATCAACGATCGACCATCAAAAATTTCAACCATTTAAATCCAGCTCAAGCACATATCATGTGCTTTGATCAACACAAGATCGGCAGTAAAACACTGATCAGAAATCCACGATTTCTTACTACAAAACGATCTAGACTGCCTCTTTATCACAGAAAGCTGGCTTTCAGACGACTGCAACACCATTCTTGGAGAATTGGTGCCAGAAAATTATCGAATTATAACGGAAAACAGAATAGGGCAAAGAGGAGGAGGCCTGGCGGTGATCCATAAGTTTCATATTGCAATCACTAAGCCGGTCCTTCAAAATCCTCTTCCATTTATGGAAACCCTTACTCTTCAACTTCAAACTAACCCCCAGGAGACTGTTCACATTCTCCTCTGCTATAGGCCACCTGGGCCAAAATCGCAGCTTCTACCATCATTAACGGAGTTTATATCCACTTATACCCTTAACAGCAAACATCTTTTGCTGCTCGGGGACTTCAATCTGTGGGCCAACTCCTCACAGGATCCCATTGCGGATGCCTGCATCGATCACCTGGAAGGATTAGGACTACAGCAACTTATATGCGGACCCACGCATGCTTCAGGTCACACACTCGACCTAATTTTCAGACAAAATCTGAAAATAAACATTTTGGGAAATGAACCTTTGCCATGGACAGACCACCATGCAATTAGTTTCATAATTTCCAAAATTCCACCAGTTCTAAAAGCACCCAAGCCGGTGACAATACACTGGGCTAGATCTCAGAAGAAGCTCCATTCGGAACTCTTCAAATCTACCTTGGGAAACCGAATCGAAACTATTCATCCTCAGTTAACAGCCTCAGACACACTGGATGCCATAAATGCAGCTCTGCTACAATCAGCCTTAGTAACACCGAAACGCAAAGTCCGCATCCGGAAAAAAAAGTCCGGCTGGTTCAACAACCAGCTGTCCCTACTGAAGCAAGAGCGCAGAAGGGCGGAAGCCGCCTGGAAAAGAAGCCCTGCAGAGGATAACCTCATCATCTACAAGGCAATAACAACACAATATCATAATGAAATCTTCAAAGCCAAGAAACATCATTTTTCTATGACGATTAACAGCGCCATGAACCGCCCCCGAGAACTCTTCAAGATGGTCACCCAGACCATGAATCCGGGATGTCTTGAAGTCCCCAATTCAGACACCCAAGAGTTCTGTAATGAACTATCAGATTTCTTCATCGACAAAATCGAAAGAATCCGGGTAAGTATTCTGCAAAATAAAACCCCCCTCAGCCCCCTCTTCAATCAACCACAAAACACCAACAGAAACCTTCTACAATCAACTAAGTTCACTCTGGAACCGATCTCCATCGATACCACCAAAAATATCATTGGTGCGCTGCGGAACAGCACAGCACCCAATGACATCATTCCCACCAAGCTGCTGAAGGAATGCGCCGACATTCTGGCGCCTCCCATCACACAGCTTATAAATCAGTCATTTAAGGAAGGCATAGTGCTGAAAGAGGGCACAATCCAGCCCATCTTGAAAAAACCTAACTTGGATCCCAAGGACCCAACTCACCGCCGCCCCATAACAGGCCTAAATATTTTCTCCAAGATAATGGAGAAAATAGTGGTACAACAGCTGCAACAGCATCTGGACACCCACAATCTACTCGATCCATTTCAATCAGGTTTCCGTCCCGGACACGGGACAGAAACGGCCTTACTCAAAATATGGGACGATGCCCTCGAGGCCGCAGACGAGGGAAAATCCTGTCTCCTGGTTCTGCTGGACCTAAGCGCAGCCTTTGACACAGTAGACAACAAAATGTTACTGATGCGACTGGCCGAGGTAGCCAGAATCGCAGAAGGTGATTTACCATGGTTTTCCTCCTTTCTTGAAAACCGATCACAAACAGTGAAACTGGGATCTTTCACGTCGGAAAAACGCACGGTGCCATGTGGAGTCCCCCAAGGATCCCCCCTGTCACCGGTACTGTTCAACATCTATCTTCGCCCTCTCTTTGATATTATCAGTAGCCAAGAACTACTTTATCACTCTTATGCAGACGATACGCAATTGTATTTTCGCATCTGCAACAAAAAGGATCATCATCTCAGTTTAGAGAAATGTCTCTCTTCGATAGAAAACTGGATGACAAAGAGTTATCTTAAACTCAACAGTTCCAAAACAGAACTTCTTATGTTTCACGCCAGCCGAAAGAGTCAACTGGCAACAACCTGGACACCGCCGCCCATTCTGGGCCAAAGCATCACCCCTAGCTCCAAAGTCAAAAGTCTAGGAGTAATTTTTGACACCTTCATGACAATGGACGCACAAATAGGGTCAGTAGTCAGCGGATCGCACCATTTGTTGCGCCTACTACGCAGACTTATTCCATTTATCCCCAAAGAAGACGTAGCAGTCGTGGTGGGAACAATCGTGAATTCCAGACTGGACTATGCAAATGCCCTTTACCTCGGGCTCCCAAAGTACCAAATTGCTCGTCTGCAAGTCGTACAGAATACGGCCGCCAGACTGGTGACTGGGAAAAGGACATGGGAATCAATCTCACCTTCGCTGAGAACCCTTCACTGGCTGCCAGTAAAAGACAGAATTGTATTTAAAGCACTCTGCCTGACACATAAGTGCATCCATGGGAAGGCGCCGCAATATCTTTGCGACAAGATTGAACCTCACAATTCTAATCGCGTTCTGCGATCCACTGACCAAAATCTGGTCAAGGTGCCAAAAACGAAATACAAGTCCAAAGGAGAAAGAAGGTTTGCTTTTCAAGGTCCGAGACTATGGAACGCTTTACCAACCAGCATTCGGTTGGAGGAAAACCACCTGACTTTCAGAAGACGGATTAAAACTCTGCTCTTTTGATGTCATGAGACACGAAACATCAAGCGCCCAGAGGCGATTCAGTTCGCATGTGCCGCGCTATATAAGTTTTTCATTCATTTCATTCATTCAAGATACTGGAGACCTGAAGCTGGCATTGATGTAATGTTAAAGCCCTTCTCCCCCATCCCCCCCTCTTGTTGCTGTGTCTAATTGTGTTGATTCATGACACATAGACAATGGTCTTGACTGCAGACATCTCTCCGCAGGGGGTGTGTATTGAGGCTGCCTGTTTACCATAATCTCATTAGGTACCTGTAGACTGTTTCAATGTACAAATGTTCAGTTCCCATTGATTGTTGCTTGCCCCCCCTCCCCTCTTAGACAAGGCTAAGGGGAGTGTCCCTAACTGTGTAAAACTGTATGTCTTGGAATTTAATAAACAGTTTAAGCTCTGGATGTTTAACCCTCAACACCTGTGTGGATTGTCTCGTGATTGAGGGGTTAAGGGCTGGTTATGGCGAGGTTGCAGCATGTGGGTGCGTTTGGAGGACAGGAGACACAGGTCTGGCGGATGCCCCCACCATCTGAGATCCGTCACACCCACATATGGTTGTTCTTCTTATGAATTAATCATTTTGGTTTAGCGCAATTACTTTCTTTTTTCTAAATTTAATCACATCTTTATTTTGGGACAACGTCAAATAACGTCGTCCCAGAATGAGAGCCACAGTTTGACCTCTCAAATTTGGGAATGTACAAAGGGGTTAGGGGTGTACCATCATCCTAATATCATAGAGATAATTTGAAGGATTCAGGGAATCCCCAAAAACCCTGAAACACCGACACAAGGGGGAATGGGCGGGGATGTATACTATGTGAATAATTTTTTTTCTAAATCATATATTTGTATTACTCTGGTTGAATACAACCACCTTACTCTGTACCGGGATAGTCCTCCCCTCCCATTCCCCCCTTGTGTCGGTGTTTCAGGGTTTTTGGGGATTCCCTGAACCCTTCAAATTACCAAAATGAGAGCCGCACTGCCCCTCCATCATTTGACGGTGAGCGGGCGTCAAGTGGTTAAAGTCCACCCTAAAACTAAAATCCCTGCATCTACAGACATGCACATTCTAACACTATCCTATCCAGCCCTGTAAAGAAAAAATCAGTATACATACCCTTTCTGAAGCCACTCCCTTATATTGTCTTTTAGCAATTTACAAATGCAGCAATTTAGAAATTGGATGAAAGGTTTAGCACTGTAAAACAAGTTTTGATAGAGAAGTAGTGCATTTTACAACTATATAGAGGAGTTCAACTTGAGGAGCAAATAAGGGCAAAGATGGACAGAGGGTCTTTGTTCCAAATGAGGGACAGTCCCTCGAAATCAGGGACAGTTGAAAGGTATGTATAAACCTACAATAAATTAAATGAATAAAATAAATGAAAATATTAAATATAACTAAATTAAAGGCCAATTATACCAATACACCATTAAATGTACCTCTGTTGCAGAAAAATAAAAGCTTTTATTTTTAGAGCAAGGCCTTACCTTAGCCTCTCTAGTGTTTCATATGAAGCTTTACCACTTCCTGATATAAAGATTAGGGACTATGGGCCAGATTCACAGAACAAATACGCCAGAGTATCTACTGATACTCCGGCGTATTTTCAAATTTGCTGCGTCGTATCTTAGTTTGTGATTCACAAACAAGATATGATGGCTTTTGGCCAAGATCCGACAGGCTTACGGCTTCGTACGCCTTCGGGTCTTAGGCTGCAATACTTCGGCCGCCGCTGGGTGAAGTTCGCGTCGTTTTCCAGTGTCGGGTATGCAAATTAGCATTTACGGCGATCCACGAACCTACTTGCGTGCGTAACGTCGTTTTTTCCCGTCGCAAAGTTAAGCAATCTTTTTCATTGCTTAACTTTACACCAGCCATGTTAAAGTATGGCCGTCGTTCCCGCTTCGAATTTTAATTAATTATTTTTTTTCCGGCGTAAGTACGTTACGCACGTCGCCATTCACAAACACGTCGGGGCGCCGTAATTTCGCGCAAAGCACGTCGGGAAAATTGCGAACGGAGCATGCGCAGAACGTTCGGCGCGGGAGCGCGCCTAATTTAAATGGTACACGCCCCATTTGAATTAGGCGGGCTTGCGCCAGATGTCTTTACGATACACCGCCGCAAGTTTACAGGTAAGTGTTTTGTGAATCAGGCACTTACGCTGAAAACTTGCGGCGGCGTAACGTAAACACGATACGTTACGCCGCCGGAGTTCTACGAGAATCTGGCCCATAAAAACCAATAAGACACAGGAAGGAGTTTAACCAGCTGACTTCACGCAGATGGTATCATCTTGGCGCGGTCATCCCCATTATCAATGATGGGAGATAACCTACAGGAAGTAATGCAAGCGGAAAGATTTGTTTTTAAATCAGACAGAAACATGAAATTTCAAACCTTTTGTGGATAAGGTAAGTGAGAGATAAGAACATTGTAATTGCTGTGGCAGAAATTATACTACAAAAGTATTCTATTATGAAAAGTGAAATCCTGTAGTATGTATATATATATGTACTATTTAACATATTTATTGTACACATACATGTTGCATAAATTGCAAGGAATTGTGACAAATTTATAAATACATATACGTGTTTGCTCATTTTACATGGCTATCAAATGTCATCAGAATGTTGGCATGTGTTTGGTTGCTATAGAAGGTATTATTTTGTTGATCTAATTTAATGTTCATAACTCAATGCTCATATTACACATACAGGGTATAGAAGATCTCTCTCTATGCTATTTCTGTGCAAACAATAGTTTATCTTCAACAAGCAAGAATTTTACAGCTTTATAAAAAAAACTACCAGTAATCTAAAATGTGAGAATAGTTTGCTTGCTAGGAGAATTTTATGCTTCACTTGGGACAGTTGATTAATACAGCTTTATAAAATATCAGGAAATACCAATAAATGTTATCATCAGTTGTGAGCATTTTCTCTATGGAGTTTTATAACTGCTCGTGTTAGTTTATTGGTGACAGCCAAAAGTGAATGCTTAGGATTTTAGAATGACAAAACAAGTTTAAAATGGGCAGCTAGAGAAATATTAGAAATTACCTCGTGTTCACCTAGTGCTATTTGAGCTATGCTCTGGCTCTGCATTCTCCTAGTGGTTACAAGTCCACTAAATCTGGTTGTCAGTATACACAAATAAAATTCTTTATGCTAGGTTACTATTTCTTGGAAATATGCCTAATGATGTGTTATGCACAAAAAAGTTATCATTATACAGTATGTGCAATAACATCTACTAGGTTTGAGTAAATATTAATCAGATACAAACCAGGCATGCCAACCTAATTTTAAAGTTTAAGGACAATTTTTCAAAGATCTTGTAGCAACAATCATGGCACTGAAAACAACTGTATTTAACTGCTAGCAGCTGCAAAATGCATGAATACTTTTCAGAATGCATTATTAGTAGTGTTGGGAAAATGGTTCGGGCTGAGCAAAAGTTCAGCCCGAACATCGCCTGTTCAGCGCACACCTGAATTTTTAGGGCACTAATTGGATGAAGCCTTGCACCTGACTGCTGGTCAGGTGCAAGTCTTTGCCATTTAGAGCACCTGGGCACTGTGGCCGGGCGGGGGGAGTAAATAGGGGATTAATAAAGTAAATAAAGATACATAGTGAATGGAGGGAGTAAGGGGACCTGGACTCGGGGATTGCTCTGACACCTCTACCCTAGCAATAGGGAAGAGGAGGCTGATTGTGCTAAACAGAACTCCACCTCAGCTACAGGAGTATAGAGGCCAAGGAGGGCCTCAAAAGAGCAGGTGGTTAAGAGGAGGGAGGGAAGTGAGAAGGCAATTAGGATCTGTACACTTTAGAATAAAAAAATAATAATAATAAAACACCTCCTTTAGCACATGTGACTGAGTCATTGGGGATTCATGCACTGGGAACCTATTGACCATTCTGGTACCGTTGGTGAGCCTCATCCGTGGCTGAATTGTAATCCCTTATTATAAGAATCTGTGTCTTGGATCCTGTTCAGTGACAGAGTGTTCCAACCAGTGTTCCGGGGATATAAAGGCCGTGGCTGGGCTATAGCCAATTGTGTGCAAAGCTTGCCATCTGGTAAGCTGCTTTTGTTTACGGTGGAAGGCTGGCACTGACTGTATGCATGTCACCTGGTGATTTGGAGTTTTTGATCAGTTTTTGATCAGCTATTATCCCAATATACCAACCCGTTTGGAGTCTTCACCTGCAATTTACGAACAGTGTTTATGTAGCGTCTAGCAAATTCAGCCATCTGTTGGGCGCTATAGACATTCATTTTGGCTTAGGACTAATTGTTACACCAATTTATTGGTGTTAAGTATTTGGCGCGGCTTTTTATATTTTTATCTGTTTACATTGTATATCACATGTCAGCTGCTGCCTGTAGTTTTTTGGTGTATTAGCGCGGATTTTTCTTTTTCCAATATTAAAACACCTATCAGAAAAAGGGAAAAGGAAAGGAGACAAAAAAAAAAAGAAACATATGACTAAATTTTATTACATATAATCTCAGAGGCCTCAACTCCCCAGAAAAAAGAAACATGGTATTGAAAGAAATATAAAACAATTTCTGCAGAATACCTTTCCTACAGGAGACACATATAACACTAGACTCCAAGGTAAGACTCTATTCCCCGGCAATCCCAACATGGTACTATGGAGATTCCCCAAATAAAAGAGCGAAGGGAGTCGCCATAGGAGTAGGGAAGAATATTTGTTTCACAGTAGAAGAACGGAGAGTTAACCCAGAAGGTCGCTACCTGTTCCTGAAAGGGACTCTATATGGGAAAAGATATACCCTTGCAAACATATATTGCCCTAACAAACAGCCCCAAAAATACTTAAAGGGGATTCTGAATGCCTTAATGGACTTTAAACAAGGTCATGGAATCTTAGCGGGAGACTTTAACTTCTCAATGGAACATCAGCTTGACAGTACGTCTAGTGCACAGATGCGAGATACTAAACAATTAAGACTGGTTAAGAAAAAAATGTTTAACCACTTAAGCCCGGACCTTTAGGCAGCTAAATGCCCAGGCCAAGTTTTGCGTTTCGGCACTGCGTCGCTTTAACAGACAATCGCGTGGTCGTGCGACGTGGCTCCCAAACAAAATTGACGTCCTTTATTTCCCACAAATAGAGCTTTCTTTTGGTGGTATTTGATCACCTCCGCGGTTTTTATTTTTTGCGCTATAAACAAAAATAGAGCGTTAATTTTTAAAAAAATTCAATATTTTTTACTTTTTGCTATAATAAATATCCCCCAAAAACATATATACATTTTTTTTCCTCAGTTTAGGCCGATACGTATTCTTATACCTATTTTTGGTAAAAAAAATCGCAATAAGCGTTTATCGATTGGTTTGCGCAAAATTTATAGCGTTTACAAAATAGGGGATAGTTTTATTGCATTTTTATTATTATTATTTTTTTTACTACTAATGGCGGCGATCAGCGATTTTTTTCGTGACTGCGACATTATGGCGGACACTTCGGACAATTTTGACACATTTTTGGGACCATTGTCATTTTCACAGCAAAAAATGCATTTAAATTGCATTGTTTATTGTGAAAATGACAGTTGCAGTTTGGGAGTTAACCACAGGGGGCGCTGAAGGAGTTTTTTCACCTAGTGTGTGTTTACAACTGTAGGGGGGTGTGGCTGTAGGTCTGACATCATCGATTGTGTCTCCCTATAAAAGGGATCACACGATCGATGCAGCCGCCACAGTGAAGCACGGGGAAGCCGTGTTTACATACGGCTCTCCCCGTTCTTCAGCTCCGGGGAGCGATCGCGAAGGGGCGGCTAGAAATGAATAGCCGCGCCCTCATCCCGGATCGCTCCCCGACGATTTCCGACCGCCGCATGTACCGGGGGGTCCCGATTGGTCCCCCAACCCGCGGAAAGGCAGGGACGTACATGTACATCCATCTGCCTGTGCGTGCCATTCTGTGGACGTACATATACATGCGGCGGTCGTTAAGCGGTTAACCAGCAATTAATAGATTCATGGAGAACACATCCAAATAAAAAGGACTATACATATCACTCATCTGTACATGATACGTACTCGAGACTTGACTACATTATGGTGGATCATGGGGACTTGAAATTTGTAATAGAAACTTCAATAGGTATAATATTTATCTCGGATCAAGCTCCGGTAATGGTAAAAATGGTAAAAATACGGTTTAATGAAATAGAGCAAAGAAAAGGGACGTGGAATCTAAGCGAAGATCTTATAGATGATATAGAAGTAAGTAAGACAATAACAAACGAGATTGAACAATACTTTATGATAAATAATACACCAGAAGTGAGTTCGGCAACAATATGAGAAAACCATAAGGCATTCATTAGGGGCAAATTACTCTCTATAGGGGCGGGGAAAAAGAAGGCAAGAGAACTAATGATGAAAAATACAATAAAGGAGTTACACAAACTTGAACAAAAACATAAATCATATTAAGACAGGGAAATATACCAAAAAATTGTGATTAAAAGGGCCCAGCTTGGAGACTTGATGGAACAGGAAACTAGAAAAATATTTAAGAACGTAGTAGAAGAAAGATATAAGTGAGGAAATAAACCGGGGAAATATTTGGCCAGAATATCCAAGAAAAAAATATATAAATTATATTGAAAAAATAAAGAACCATACAGGAGAGATAAAATATAAAACTTCTGAAATCGCAAAGGTCTTCCAGACATATTATAGTACATTTATACTCTATTAGAAAGAACGAAACTCGACAGCAAGAGGAAAAAAGAAGAATTAAAATACAGGAATATCTGGAGGAAGCTTATTTACCAAAGATCTCTCAGGAGAATGCTAAACTCTAAAGCCTCGTACACACGATAGGTTTACCAGAGGACAATGGTCTGAAGGACCGTTGTACTAGATTAACCGATGAAGCTGACTGATGGTCCGTCACGCCTACACACCATAGGTTAAATAACCGATCGTGTCAGAACGCGGTGACGTAAAACACAACGACGTGCTGAAAAAAATGAAGTTCAATGCTTGCGTCGACTTTCCCACGTGGGTAGGTATCACATGGGTAGGTACAGAGCATGATGGGACTGTGAGGCCTATATAGGTCCGATGCAAGCCGTGCACCCGTCATTTCAGCGAGAAGAGCCGGCGTGTCAACATCTGGAGAAGAGAAGAAGATGACGTCACAGCCCGG
The DNA here is from genome assembly GCF_905171775.1 of Rana temporaria. Classification (NCBI taxonomy): domain Eukaryota; kingdom Metazoa; phylum Chordata; class Amphibia; order Anura; family Ranidae; genus Rana; species Rana temporaria. The sequence continues at coordinate 283,087,636 of NC_053491.1, read as the reverse complement.
AAGAAGAAGAATACGTCACAGCACGGAAGAAGAAGATAGACGTTCAGCGCTGAAGGAGAAGGCACCGGACAGCTGGAGGAAGAACCGGGGTGCGCTGAGTCAACAGCGGAGAGCGGCGAAAATAGCAGAAGACCCCCGGAGAGTGAAGAAGACCCCCCGGATAGCCGAAGAAGACCCCCCCCGGATAGCGGAAGAAGAAGCACACCACCCCCCGCCGAAGACGTCGGAGGAAACCCGGCGAGGAGTGGGCGCTTTTATAAAAGCGACCCCCCCCTGGCGGTGGAAGAGAACCGGACGGCGGCGAAGAGCGGCCCCCACCCGAAGACGTCAAAGAAGAAGCCCCCCCTGGTAAACAGAGCTAAAGAAGACAGGGGGCGGCCTCCGGAGCAGACTAATAAATTATTTTAAAAACTCTTGTGTTTATTGACTTTAACATTTTTCCTCCAGGTGAATGGGTAGGGGTACGATGTACCCCATATCCATTCACTTAGGGTGGGGGCCGGTATCTGGGGGCCCCCTTATTAAAGGGGGCTCCCAGATTCCGATAACCAACGGCCAGGGTTGTCGGGAAGGGGCCCTGTCCTCATCAACATGGGGACAGGGTGCTCTGGGGTGGGGGGGCCCTGCAGTGCACCCCCCTGCCCCAGAGCACCCAACCCCCCCATGTTGAGGGCATGCAGCCTGGTACGGCTCAGAAGGGGGGGGCGATCGCTCGTCCCCACTCCTTTCCTGGCCGGACGGGTAGCGTGCTTTGGATACGGGTCTGGTATGGATTGTAGGGGGACCCCCTACGCCGTTTTTTCGGCGTAGGGGGGGGCTCTCCTTACAACCCATAACAGACCTAAGGGCCCGTTATGCTCCTAAGGGGGGAACCCATGCGGGATTTTTATTTAAAATCCGGCGGGGACTTCCCCCTCAGGATTCATAACAAACGCTGCACAGGTGTAGAATTGGCGGGAATCCAAGTCGGATCTCCCGTTGCTTCTATGGCGGCTTTGTCTCTATCGCGGCAAGCCAGCTCGGCGCTGGCTCCCGCGATGGGGCTCGTAGGTGCTCAATCTCGCCGAGAAAGGGAGCGAGATTGACACAATATCGCGTGCACCTACTGTAGGAATCAAGATAACACCCACAGTAGAAAAATTATATCTGGCCAATTTTATCCCCTTAATAAATGAAATAAAACAAGATTTGAAAAATTTAGCGAGGAGACCCATCTCATGGATAGGAAGGGTCAATGCGTTTAAAATTATGATCTTACCCAAAATAAAAAAAATTATGGACCCCCACAGTGGCAGGGGGAATGGAGGGATTGGAGGGAGCCCTTCAGACCCCCGATGGCGGTTTTTCAGACGAGCAAAGGGGGCTGGAACCACAACCCCCAAGGAGGAGAGGGTGCAGAGGGGGAAGCAAAAAGAAAAAGAATGGGTTAGGAAAAGGAGTCTTTAACCTAACAAACATTGTTTTCTCGCAGGAGGAATTAATTGTATTGGACAAGGGTATCAAATTTGTGCCTAAGAAACCTTTTAACAGATTCAAAACTTTTATAGACCTGCAGAGGTTTATAAGAAAGCTGAACCTGAAAAAAACACTTCGGAGCTAATGAAAAAATAAATGAACAACCAACTACCTCAGAATACACACATAGTACACTAAGAAACCAATTAACTTTTAATCCTAAATCCAACTCCTATCATTACATAGAAGTTTTTAAAAAAATGGTAGAGAAAGAATTAAAAAAGATACAACCGCAGAAAAATATAAAACAGGATAAAGTATGGAGGAACTAAATAGGCTGGTCAATGATATCACTACATACAAACCTCTGAAAAAGAACCCCAATAAAAAGTTAAAAACAAAACTGAGAGAGTTCCTGAACCGTGGAATAGCGAACCATATAATAAATAAAAGAGAAGGGAGATATATATTGCCTAAAGCACCGAGAATTCCAGTAATTTACCAAGTCCCAAAAGTACACAAGAACAAAACTAAACCACCAGGCAGGCCAATTATAAGCGGCATCGATTCTATACATTCCAGGTTGGGGGAGTACTTAGATGTATTCCTACAACCCCTAGCGGCAAAAGGAGAAGCATTTATTAAAGACAGCAAGGATGTCATAAACCTACTTTCCAAAATTGAGGTAAATGACTCCACGTTGTTGGTCACCATCGACGTGAAGTCTCTATACACTAACATTAAGCAACCTGATGCACTTTCAGCAGTCGCATGGGCCCTAAAACACCAATCAGAACTAAAATTGAAACAGAGAAGATTTATCCTGGAGGGCCTGAGAATGGCCATGGAGAATAATTTCTTCTGGCATAACCACAACTATTACAGCCAAACCAAAGGTGTAGGCATGGGGAATAAATATGCCCCAAGTGTGGCTAACATATCCCTAAATAAGTGGGAATCGGAAGAAATTTTTGGAAAATGTTGGCCACACCTCCCAACCTACAAACGGTTCATAGATGACATCTTGATCGTTTGGAAGGGGAGTGGAGAAGAGCTAAAGGAATTTATTGAGCATATTAATAACAACCAATATGGAATTGCATTTACGGTCAATATACAAAACACTTGCACACAGTTTCTAGATCTGGAGATTTTTAAAGTGGGAAATGAATTGCATACTAGAACGCACTTTAACCGCTTAAGGACCGCCTCCTGCACTTTTACGTCGGCAGAATGGCGCGGCTGGGCACATGCACGTACAGGTACATCCTCTGCTAGTGCCCAGCCGTGGGTCGCGGTACCCGCAGGACCCGATCGCCGCTGGAGTCCTACGATCGGTCCCCGGAGCTGAAGAACGGGGAGAGCTGTGTGTAAACACAGCTTCCCCGTTCTTCACTGTGGCGCTGTCATCGATCGTGTGATCCCTTTTATAGGGATACACAATCGATGACGTCACACCTACAGTCACACCCCCCTACAGTTAGAAACACATATTAGGTCATACATAACCCCTTCAGCGCCCCATTGTGGTTAACTCCAAAACTGCAATTGTCATTTTCACAGTAAACAATGCATTCTAAATGCATTTTTTGCTGTGAAAATGACAATGGTGTCAAAATTGTCCGCCATAATGTCGCAGTCATGAAAAAAATCGCTGATCGCCCGCCATTAGTAGTGAATTTTTTTTTTTTTTTTATAAAAATGAAATAAAACTATCCCCTATTTTGTAAACACTATAAATTTTGCGCAAACCAACCGATAAACGCTTATTGCGATTTTTTTTACCAAAAATAGGTAGAAGAATACGTATCGGCCTAAACCGAGGAAAAAAAATTCCTGACAGACTCCATGGCAGCCTACGTGTGGGTTAATCCCGCCTCTCATACCTCATAGGACCCTACTCCCATAAAGCTTTGCTTCTCACCATAGACTGTGTTCCTTTTTTGTCCTCCTCCTAGGACCTGGTTACATTTTACCTTATAGAAATATGTCCCTCGGTTTTAAGTCCTGGCGATGCACACGTATAGAGCGTTTGGTGATTGATCTGGAAGTCCAACAAATCTCAGTTATTAGCTGGATGGAAGTTTATATTGTCTGTGGTGTTTATAAAAAAAAAAAAAAAAAAAAAAAGAGGCTTACTACTCTGCCACTGACAGGTAAGCAGCATTTTGGCCGTATGCCCTAGCTATTAGCAGGTGGCCCCATCCTATTAACCCAGACCGTGCAGAGTGAGCAGCGGTGGCTCCTAGTTCCAGGCAAGACCACGGGATTCCTCGTTGGTAATGTACCTCTTTAAAACGTACTTTTGTGGCAGCCAGTTTCTGTTTGTTGTTTGTCCGCTTCCTCTAGGCATGGCCGCGGGAATGCATCTGCGTTCCAGCCTCGCCGCTTCCCGATGGTCTGCGCATGCGCAGGTCTCGTTTGCAAACGAGGCTTGGTTGCACATGGGCATTCCAGTCTGGGCGACCGCGATCGCGCATGCACACGAGGTCTTTCGGCGGGGACGCTGGGCACTGCGCAGGCGCGTGATGCGCTCGGCTGTGCGCGGTGACGTCATCACAAGGCGGCAAGTTTAAATAGCTGTCAGATACAGCTAGGCAATGGCACATTCTGTGAGCACTGCGTCTGGGTACTGACTTGCTGTCCTAAGGTAGGAGGCTGTGCGGTTCACTGCCTTTCTCTCCACTATATTTGTTTATTTACTTGATGCCTTATTTTTTTTTCATTGGTAATTGCAGTACTGTGTGCTTCCTGCCATGGATGTGTCACCGCCCCCCTGTGGCCAAACCTTACGCTGCAGGTAGGATGGAATTTGTTTTCCCTCTGCCTGTTTTCTATGAGTCTTTTTTTGGCCGGTTTAAAATAGTATTTTATTTCTTTTTGTTTTCAGCCCCTCTAGGTCTGTTACTCAGTTATTAACACGTGAAGATAATGTTGAAACTCGGTCTCAGCATCATCAATCAAATTCTAGAAGCTCTAGGTCATCATCTAAACATCATAGAGAGGGATCTAGATCCACATCTGGCCAACATTCTCACCGCCATTCCGGTCACTCTGGAAGGAAATCCTGTTGGGGATGTAGAGCTCAGGTCCCAGAAGGAAAATCCCTCTGTGAGCCATGTTATTCCCGTGCTGTAAGGGAAAGAGGAGGTGAAGACCAGCAGGTGGAAGCCCTGGTCAGAAAAGTAGTCCAAGAATCTTTGAATGGCTCTGATTCCATCCAAGCAGTTGTCCCTCCTGTTGAACCATCCCCAGTCCTTGTGCAGGATAATCCTGAGGTTCCGGGGCCCTCTCAGCTTAACTGCTCCCCAAGCGTGTCCTCAGATAGTGAGGAGGAAAGTGTTAACTATGCGGCGGGCTTTGATTTTTCTCTGGTCCCAACCCTGGTAAAAGCAGTTAAGGACACTATAAAGTGGGAGGATCCAGTAGAAGCACCTTCCAAGCAAAGGAAGTACTTCAAGCAGCTTAAAAAAGACCGCCCATACTTTCCACTTCTTGGTGAGCTTGGAGAAGTTATTACAGAAGAATGGTCTGGCACAGATAAGAAAAATTCTTTACTCTCTAAAATAGCAAAAATGTACCCATTCAAGAGTGATGAGGTGAGACATTTAGAGTCAGCCCCTCTAGTTGATGCAGCCTTGATGAGACTGGTAAGACATGTCACTCTCCCTCTGGAAGACACCGTTTCCTTCAAGAATGGTCTGGAGAGAAAAATAGACACTGATCTAAAACGCATTTACATTATAGCTGGCATGGCTTGTAAACCATCCTTAGCTCTCGCAGCCCTGTCAAAAGCAATGGAGGCTTGGACAGGTGAGATGGATTCTGTGTTGTCCTGCGTCTCTGAAGACTTGGCCAGAAGCATTCCAGTCCAAGAACTAAAAATGGCTTTGATTTTTTTGGCAGAGGCCTCCCTTGACCTTATTCGCCTAGTGGCTCGGGTCATGCTCTCCTCCGTTACGGCCAAGCGTGCCCTGTGGCTACTCCCTTGGGTGGCTGACCCTGCCTCTAAACAGGCATGGTGCAAAATACCCTTTTTGGGTTCTTCCCTCTTCGGGAATAAATTGGACAGCGCCATTACCCGGGTCACAGGGGGTAAGTCAGGGTTCCTTCCCCAGGATCGTCGTCCGCATGGACAGAGGAAATTCTTTCCCAGGCAGGATCAAGATCGGCAAGGGAGGCTCGTCGGTACAGGCCTGGGCGTGATTTCAGGAAGAACTGGAGAAGAAACCAACCCTCTGGTCAGAAGCCTGCAAAAAGCCCCTCTTCTGGCGGACGTGAGGCCCCTAAGTCCTTTTAATGTAGAGCCAGCCCAGACGGAAAGAGTCGGGGCTCGTCTCTTTCAATTCAGGCATGTCTGGGCAGCCTCGATAAAAGATTTTTGGTCCGTCAAGACAGTATCTATAGGTCATTCTTGGACATTTGTAGATCCACCTATTCTTCAGTTCATTCCCCCAATCATGCCCTGCTCAGAGGAGAAAAGACAAGTCCTCCTGTCATACAAAAGCTCCCTCGTGGCTCAAGGTGCTGCTATGCACGTCTCAACGGCCGAGAGGTTCCAAGGGATGTATTCACCCCTTTTTCTGGTTCTAAAAAAGTCAGGTTCCTGGAGACCAGTGATAGATCTGACACATCTAAACACCTTTATCAAGAAAGAGAAATTCAAAATGGAATCGCTACTCACGATCCATTAAGCAGTACAGCCCGGCGACTGGCTTGTGGCCATAGACCTGAAAGACGCCTACTTTCATGTTCCTATAGCGATGGAGTTCCAAAAGTATCTTCGGTTTGCGGTAGGCAGTGTTCACCTCCAGTTTACTTGTCTCCCGTTCGGGCTCACAACATCGCCATGGTTATTTTCGAAGCTCTTACTGACCGTTGTAGCCTTAATCAGAACCAGAGACTACATCACTACTTGGACGACCTACTACTACTTTCACAAAACAAAGAGCAACTGTTGACACATTGAGCCCTGGTCATATCCACCCTGACCGAGTTCGGGTGGCTACTAAACAGAGAGAAGAGTCCCCTAGAACCGACACAATCTCTAATTTTTCTCGGCGGTACCCAATTCAACACAGCTCAGATTACCATCTCATTGCCCCTGGAGAAAATCCCAGTAGTTTGGGACAGAATCCGTTGCGCTCTAGAGTCTCCTTTCCTCAAAGCCTCAACATAATAGGCACCATGGTCTCCACAGTTCCTATGGTGAGATGGGCTCAGTGGAAGATGCGGCCCTTCCAGAAGGGTTTTCTCCAGCAGTGGGATCCGAGATCTCGGAATCAAGTGATTCGGATAACATCACATATGTGGGAAAGTCTTCCCTGGTGGCTACTACGGAGGAACCTCCTCAATTGCCATTCCCTAGCCCCTGTTTCTTGGATCACAATCACATTGGATGCCAGCAATACAGGGTGGGGGGGCTCTCTGCCTGAAGTAGGTAGCTCAAGGGAAGTGGGACTTTCCGTCCCAGAAGGTCATATCCAACGTTCTGGAACTACGTGCAGACTTTTGTTCCCTACAAGCCTTCCTTCACCTAATAGAAGGGTCCTCAGTCCTCCTAAGGATGGACAATACATCGGCAGTATCGTACATTAAGAGACAGGGTGGCACTCGCAGTCTGTCTCTTCTGAAGGAAGTAAAACCAATCCTGTCTTGGGCACAGTCACACTTGAAGGATTTGACAGCTGTATATCTCCCGGAGCTCAGAATCTACAGGCGGATTTCCTCTCAAGAACATTTCTCGACAACAAAGAGTGGTCTCTCCACAACAAGGTTTTCAGTTGGATCCTGTCACTGGATTTTTCACCGGAGGTAGATCTGTTTGCATCCCCATGCAACTTCAAGCTGGAGAAGTATTACACCAGATGCCGCTGTCCCCAGGCCTTCGGGGTGGATGCCTTAACAGATCAGTGGAGGTTCCGCAGGGCTTATGCCTTCCTTCCAGTCCAGGTCATCCTCCGTTTCCTATCGAGACTCAGGTGGGAGGAGGCCGAGGTAGTGGTGATAATTCCATATTGGCCCAACAGGCCGTGGTTTCCGTTGCTGTTCTAACTGAGTTTCCGGGATCCAGTTCTGCTCCCATCCAGACCAGATGTCCTGTTGCATCGATCGACCCCTCACCCGTGTCCAACCCATCTGCATCCGATGGCCTGGTTCTTAAGAGGGGAAGGCTGGAAGCATTAGGGTGTGCAAGTGGGGCCATCTCCACTTTATTATACGCTAGAAGACCAAGCACCAACAGAATCTACCAAAGAATTTGGTCAAAATTCTCAGACTACACCTCTTCCATGGATGGTTCTCCTAGTGTTCCCAGAATTCAAGACATTCTAGGTTTTCTTCAGACGGGTCTTGATCTACCTTTATCCATTAGCTCATTAAGAGTCCAAGTTTCGGCTATCTCCGCATTCACACGGATATCCTGGGCTACTCACACTCTTGTTAGACAATTCTTTAAGGGAGCTATGAGACTGAGACCTCTAAGGAAACCAAAATTCTCCAAGTGGGATCTCCCTCTAGTCTTGGATTTTTTCTCAGACTTTCAAAACTCTGACCAGCTATCAATCAAGGAGCTTTCCCTCAAATTAGTTTTTCTAGTAGCCATAACATCAGCTAAGAGGGTTTCCGAAATTGGTTCGTTAGGATCACATTTTTTTCCGGATCGTGTTGTATTGATTCCTATGTTAGGTTCCAAACCAAAAGTGTCATCGGTCTTTCATGAGAACCAGGAGATCGTCCTTCCCACCTTTTGATCTTCTGAGAACTCTGATGCTCATCCTTTGGATGTCGGGAAAGTATTGAAGCAACATCTGGAAGCTACAGCGTCTTTTCGCCAATCTGATCACCTATTTGTTTCCTTTCATGGGAAGAACAAGGGAATGCGTGCTTCCTCTAGAACCATTGCAGTATGGATTGTACAGGCCATCCAAGGGGTTTATAAAGCAAAAGGTTTGGCTCCTCCGGAAGCGGTAACCGCCCATTCTACTCAGAGCGTGGCCACGTCGTAGGCGGCTGCCCGGCACGTTTCCCCAGAAGTGATCTGCAAAGCGGCCTCCTGGTCGTCGTTAAATACCATTATGACGCACAATTGCGTAGAACCGGCTTCTTTATCGTCGGTTAATTTTGGTTTACATGTGCTATCTGTTGACAATGTCAATTAATTCATTTTCTTTAACCAGCAATGGCCCACCCGGGTGTGTATCGCTAGTTATTTCCCACACGTAGGCTGCCATGGAGTCTGTCAGGAAAAAGGAAAATTTATATGAAATACTTACCGTAATTTTCCTTTCCTGATGGACTCCATGGCAGCAGGAGTTCCCTCCCTTTGCTGGAGTAGGCTATATTACGGAACACAGTCTATGGTGAGAAGCAAAGCTTTATGGGAGTAGGGTCCTATGAGGTATGAGAGGCGGGATTAACCCACACGTAGGCTGCCATGGAGTCCATCAGGAAAGGAAAATTACGGTAAGTATTTCATATAAATTTTCCTTTTTTTAAAATATATTTTTGGGGGATATTTATTATAGCAAAAAGTAAAAAATATTGCATTTTTTTAAAAATGGTCGCTCTATTTTTGTTTATAGCGCAAAAAATAAAAACCGCAGAGGTGATCAAATACCACCAAAAGAAAGCTCTATTTGCGCCGGGCGACTACATTTCCCAGTGTGCATTGCGGTTACGTACGCCGCACGGGCCTATTGATTTTGACGTGGACGTAAACGACGTAAATCCCAATTCGCGGACGACTTACGCAAACGACGTAAAAAATTTGAATCTCGCGGCGGGAGACTTGAGGCCTGTAATGCGCTACGGAAACGGCGTAAATCGACTGCGGCGGCCGGGCGTATGTTCGTGAATCGGCGTATAAACTAATTTACATATTCTACGCCACCTAGCGGCCATCCAAAATATTGCAACCTAAGACAGGACAGCGCAAGCCGTCCTATCTTAGATATGTTTAAGCGTATCTCTGTTTGAGCATACGCTTAAACATAGGTCGGCGTAGATTTTGAGTTAGGTCGACTTATCTACTGATAAGTCGGCCTAACTCTTACTGAATCTACCTAATGGTGTTAATCTAGGAATTGGTTACTGCATCAGTTGCCATGGTATTGTCATCTAGCCAACAGGTCAATACCTTTTCAAATTTTTGTGGACAACCCCTGCCCAAGTAGGTGGCTTTATACAGGGGTAAACTGGCATTCACTAGGCTTTTCCAGAATCTGACAAAGGGGGGAGACGATTGATTCCAGTCCATCGTAATGGCCTTACAAGCATAGTACAATAGCAGGGATATGAGTATTTTCCTGGCTCTGAGCATTGACAGTTGTTCCACCAGCCCCAGCAGACTATATTTAGGATCATAAAGGAACACGAGTCTTAGTGACCTTAGCAATCACCTGGAGTACTTCTTTCCATTAATGTTCGATTGCTGGGCAAACCCAATTTTTTTTTGAAAAAGTCACCCGGTTGGTAGGAGCAAAGCCAGCATGACAGAATGTGTCGGCAACATCTGGTGCAGCTGTGAGGCATGTAGTGAGCTCTATGCACAAATTTGTATTGGACCAGTTTGTCCCTAGCTGAGACCAGAGGGGAGAAGGGAAAGTCCCGAATCTCCCTCCAGTCGTCCTCGTCCAGCTCCGGTATGTCCCCCACCCTTTTCCTGTGGAGAGGGGACAATGTGGGTTGTGAGACGTGGGTTTCTTCAAGTCTTTCACCCGAAGGGTGGATTCGAGCTCCGAGTATGCCAATTCAACTGGTTGGCCTAAGAACTGACACCTGTAAGCATGAGCGATTTGAAGATACCTAAAATGGGCCCATGCAGGCACATTAAATTTGGTGCGTAAAACGTGAAAGGGGGTGAGCTCTCTGTTGGTGATAACATGCTCAAGGGTTAGTATTTTGTATTTGGCCTAGGCCTGTGGATCCGGCATGGTATTGAACTGTGATAGGTTAGGGTTCAGCCACAGGGGGGTGTGAGGAGACCAAGAGTTTGGCTGGGGTGCCCTCAGCACCTCACCCACCTTCCATGCCCGCATAGAGGTACGCATAGAAGGGGTGAGGTTGCTCCACGCCTTCAGTTTGGTTTTAATTGCTACCAAGACAGGGTCAAGATTGAGCCACACAAAGTCCCTACTCTCTCTTGAGATAATAATACCTAAATAGGTAAACTGATCAACCCACAGAAGTGGGAGAGAGGAGGGTGAGGAGGACCTGGCTCCCTCATCCACTGTGAACAGCCAAGACTTGTGCCAGTTCACTTTTAACCCTGTGAAGGCAGAGAAGGCATCCATGATACTGATTGCGCCCCGCAGAGAGTCACCAGCATCATTCAAAAAAAGCAGCAGATCATCCGCATAGAAAGCCACTCTCTCCTCCAGCCAGCCCACCCTAATACCACAAACCTCGGCCGAGCTCCTGAGGGCCTCAGCAATAGGTTCCATGGCCAGGGCAAACAGAGTTGGGGAGAGAGGGCATCCCTGTCTGGTGCCCCTCAGCAGGGGGAATGGAGGAGACAGGGAGCCATTCAGTTTAATACATGCCATGGGACCGTATACAGTGTGCGTATCGAAGCAACACATTTTAGTGGGAAACCCATTCTTCTAAGCACCTCCCACAGATATACCCACTCCACTGTGTCAAATGCTTTTTCCATTTTTTTTTTTTTGGTTAATATTTTATTTACATTTTTTTGGTTAATATTAAATTTGTCTGTTTTGATATGTTTATTTATTTATGTAATATTGAGTGGACTGTTCAATCAGCATCGGGTGAGGCCTTATATGTTGCTGCATATATTTTTGAAATATATGGGAGTTATATTACCTTTTAGCCACAAGATGGCGATAGGATCTTTGGTAGTTACTAAAGGTTTCATAATTTTTAAATATAGTTCTTTCTATATATTTCCTATATTCTGAGGTATTATTTTATACGCATAATTTTTATTCTCTACTTTTTTATATTACTGATGACTACGGCAATATGGCGCTTTGCTCTGCCTGTTGTTGTTTAGCCTTGGCTTGCTACCATAGTAACGGCTATCTTTATTAAGCTTTTTTATAAAAATAAAAAAAATACGGTACCAATTAATATGTATAAAAAATTATAAAAATATTAAAAATTATATATATAATTAAATACTAAAGATAACTAACAAAAAATAATAAATTCAATTAAAATTATTATTTATCAGAAATAAAAACAATTCAAATCAATATCAACGTTCAAACCATCAGGTAAGTAAACTCAAAATTGGCACATATTTTCATTAGGGTCAGAGACCAATAAAGCATTTGAGCAGCACATTGTGTATCCAGATCTTCAAAACAGAGAAACCCCTCTCCCCAGAACACATAACACCCTACCCAGACATCATCAAAAAACACCCTACTACTTAGCCAATACCCCAACATAACTGGGCTAGTAGTTTAATCCCTAAACCTTTATACCAAAAGTCGCCTACGTGAGCCTCAAAGTTCCAGTGAAGAAAACTGTTGAACTCAATACTGACCAGCAACCCCAACAACAATGCCAGTCAGTTTAAAACCCTTAAAGCCCTGTACACACAATCTGTCCATCCGTTAAAAACGGTCTGATGGACCGTTTTCATCGGTTAACTGATGAAGCTGACTGATGGTCAGTCGTGCCTACACACCATCGGTTAAAAAACCGATCATGTCAGAATGTTGTGACGTAAAACACAACAACGTGCTGAAAAAAACGAAGTTCAATGCTTCCAAGCATGCGTCAACTTGATTCTGAGCATGCGTGGATTTTTAACCGATGGTCGTGCCTACTAACGATCGTTTTTTTTTCTATCGGTTAGGAATCCATCGGTTAAATTTAAATCAAATGGCTTTTTTTTAACCGATGGATAAATAACCAATGGCGCCCACACACGATCGGTTTGGACCAATGAAAACTGTCCATCAGACCGTTCTCATTGGTTTAACCGATCGTGTGTACGTGGCCATACAGATAGATCTTCAGACTTCTTTGAAGAGTTCTTCAAAAGGCCGAAAAAACTGAGGGGGGTTAGATACTTCAGTGTGTTGTGTCCAACAAGGTAGCTCTAGAAGAAAACATACATCTAGTCCAGGACCAGGAGGAACTCCAGCATTCGATGGCTCTACTGAGAGGGGGATTAAAATCAGGGTTAAGTAATACACCTCAGCCTCAGGAAGTAGAACTGTAACCTGTCCGAAATGGCAGGTATAGCTTGCGTGAGAGACTTTGGAGTCAGCCTGCAGCAAAGTAGGTGGTGAGACCAGAGGGCTAGACAACCAAAGACTGATGACTGAATAAACAACCCCTTAATGCGTGTATCCGGAGGGAAAATAGCATCTTTAAGGGAACATTCTTAAAGCAACTTGTAGTGAGTAACAGCTTACCGCGCCTATCGCAGGGTGTCCAGCCAGTTATGCGCATCAGCTGGGGACCTGGAGATGGCTGGGGTACAACATGCTGTATTTAATGCCCTTTTTACGTAGGTGCCTACGGACCTCATTAAAGGACTTCAAGGACATTAAAGGCTGCAGCTCAGCCGAGAAATCCGGGAACAGTAGGACCGAGGAGTTGCCGTATGGAATTGAGGGGTGTTTGCAGGCTTCGGAAAGGATCCTGTGGCAGTCCCTGAAGTTAAGGAAGTGGACCAAGAAGGGTCGGGGATTTGCACCAGGGATTGTGCGTCCTGTGGGTACACGATGGGCACGGTTTAACAACATAGGTCGGGGAGACATCCGCCAGAACTAGCAGTTTCCTGAAGAACTCTTCCGCGAACTCAGCTTGGCGATCGCCCTCCTCTCCCTCTGGGAGACCCAGGACTCGGACATTATTCCGTCTTGCCTTGTTTTCTGCGTCATCGGATTTGGCGACAAGCAGTTGTACCGTGCGTTGCAAGTCTACTATGGTGTTAGTGTGAGTTGCCGTAAGGTCTTCAGTGGCAGACAGTCTGGATTCCGATTCAGTCAGTCTACCTCTGATCTTATCTAGGTCATTTCTAATGAGATTACATTCTTCTGCAAGGCGATCGATTCTCACCAGCATGGAAGTTTTGCTCTGTTTAATGGCGGCCAGGATCACTGCAGTGCTATCCTGGGAGGAGGGGGCAGGGACAGCCACATCTGGGGAATTCTCAGACTCCATACCTAGTTCAGCCAGCAGGTCCTGCAACCTACCTACGAGAGAAGGATCCTGCCTAGCCGCCATGGCAGGGGGCGGGCGGCTTGGTGTGGATGAGTTTTTGGCCCGGTTTTAGGGCCCATTAATCTGAGGGCAAGGGTCTGGTAGGGTGGAGCAGGTGGATGGATAGCTAGCAAGCTTGTGACGATGATCTGGCAGAGGGGCACACAGCAGTCAGACAGTCTCAAGGTGTTAGTGGACACCACTGGGGCACCAGGGCAAGCAGCTCAGGCCCCTCAGAGAGCGCTGCCACAGCAGATCATGTAGGATGTGAGATGCACTGTAGGTCTCAAGATGTTGATGGGATTCGAGTATATGGAGCCAGCCTCAGCTGGATTACTGCTGCAGGGCTGGCCAGCCAAGCACAGAAATAGTGACTGGATCTGAAGCAGGGGATGCATATCGGCCTAAACTGAGGGAAAAAAAAAAATGTTCCCAAAAAAATGGATATTTATTATAGCAAATAGTAAAAAATATTGGGTTTTTTTTTCAAAATTTACGCTCTTTTTTTGTTTATAGGCCAAAAAATAAAAACCGCACAGGCGATCAATTACCAGCAAAATAAATCTCTTATTTGTGGGGAAAAAAAGGACGTCAATTTTGTTTGGGAGCCACGTCGCATGACCGCGCAATTGTCAGTTAAAGCGACGCAGTGCCGGAAGCTAAAATCTCGTCTGGGCAGGAAGGGGGTGTATGTGCACAGTAGGCAAGTGGTCAAAGAATGGAGGCATCTCCTCGAAGGTACCACTGTGCCGGTCCTCATTCTGATTGACCACAAGAATCTCACATTCTTGTCTGAGGCGAAACGCCTTTCTCCTAGAAGGGCGCAATGGGCTCTTTTCTTGTCAAGCTTCAATTATATAGTCTCATGCCGCATACACACGATCATTTTTCGGCATGAAAAAAAAACAATGTTTTTAAAAACGTCATTTAAAATGATCATGTGTGGGCTTCACATAGTTTTTCGGCTTTTGAAAAAAATTCATTTTTCGGGTTGTAAAAAATTATCGTGTGTGGGCGAAAACGACACAAGTTATGAGACGGGAGCGCTAGTTCTGGTAAAACACCGTTCATAATGGAGTAAGCACAATCATCACGCTGTAACAGACAGAAAAGCGTGAATAGTCTTTTACTAACACGGAATCAGCTAAAGCAGCCCAAAGGCGAATAGAACTTCCCCTTTGTGCTTTGTTCATCTATTTTTTAAAACGATGGTGTGTGGGCAACGTCGTTTTTAATGATGAAGTTGGAAAACGTCGTTTTTTGGACATGCTGAAAAACAGTGTTTTTCATGCCGAAAAATAATCGTGTGTACGCGGCATCATTCTTATCCAGGACTAAAAATATAAGGGCAGATGCATTGTCGTGATGGTTTTCCTCCGCTTCCAAGATAGAGTCGGTTCCTGTTCCTGTGATACCTCCTAATCGTATTCTGGCAACGGTTCGTACAAGTCTCACTTCACTTTTGGGTGACAGAATTCTTGCCGCTCAGATCCACTCTCCTCCAGAGAAACCTTGTGACCGCTGTTTTGTCCCTGAGAGTCTTTGCACCGCTGTGCTCCAGACTTACCATCAAAAATGTCACATTGCACTCCACTTAAGAAGTTGGCATCCATTTTTGCTTGCAAGATCTTTTGATTGCATGGGCTACCCAAGGTTATCGTCTCGAAAAGGGGTAGCCAGTTTGTATCCAGGTTTTGGTGAGCCTCTTGTGCACAGTTGGGAATGCAGCTTTCCTTCTCTTCTGTGTATCATCTGCAGTCTAATGGGGCCACATAACAAGTTAACCAGTCCTTGGAGCAGTTTCTATGTTGCTATATTTCTGACCGCCATAACAACTGGTCAGACCTCATACCTTGGGGGGAGTTTGCTCACAATAGTGCCATTAACACCGCTTCCCGATTGTCTCCGTTTATGGTGAATTATGGGTTCCAACCATCCATGTTGCCTGACTCATTTGTTCCTCAGAGCATTCCTGCATTAGAGGAGCATTTCCATGGTCTTCGTTTCACTTGGGTACAGGTCCAAGAGTCCTTGCAACATGCCAATGATAGGTACAGACTCCATGCTGACCACAGACGCCTACCTGCGCCTTCCTACCAAGTTGGGGAGAGGGTCTGGTTGTCATCTTGAAACCTCTGACTCCTTGTTTCTTCACTGAAATTGGCATCACGGTTTATTGGGCCTTTCCATTTTCTCCGCAGGATTAACCCAGTGGCCTAGGCTTTAGACCTTCCTTCTAAGGCTTGGCTTCAATCCTCACATGACTGGTGTGACAGGAAGTCAGGTAAATCTGTGATTGTTGTCACAGACGGGAGATACATTTCTGCCTTGTTTAGACAATACACCAATTATTATCAGGTGTCGGCTGCAGAAGTGGCCAGAAAGGTTTAAGGGCGTTGAAAAACTTCAGCTGCTCAGAATGAGGCAATTAAGGCCTCTATAAGTAATCCAGAGGATTACTACTGATTGCTGCATCCTGAGGCTTTTTGAGTGGAGAGCAATGAACAGAAATACTTCTGAAGAAGTGAGGTGCTGTTGATTTTTCTGTGTGATAAAAATCAAAAAGACTAATTTTTTTTTCTGCTGTATGACCAGCAGTGTCTGCTCAGCAGTAGGCTGTGCCAGACTCCATAGATAGGTTCCTGTGTGGTGAAGGTAGACGCCCCAAGTGGCCAGGGTTTATTTTATGTTTGATTTTGTTTATGCTGTGTGGATGCTTGCACTTGTTTCCAGCAAGATGGAATAATAAACCAAATTCTTTGTTTTCAACCGTCTTCGGCTGTTTCTCTGTATCGTTCCGTGTGTAGTGAACCCATCCAGGGGGTCACCCCCCCCCCCCCCCCCGCTACCGAGCTAACCCCTTACACTGGGTTATTAATATTCCTGACTATGCTCTCTTTCGAAAAGACAGGGTAAAAGGGAAAGGTGGCGGGGTCTGTCTCTATGTGAGAAGTGACCTCAAAGCAAGCGTGAAAGAGGACCTGGTTGATGGAGAGTGTGATGAGGCTGAAGCATTATGGGTGGAACTGCATACAGATGTGCGTAGTTCAAAGTTAATCATTGGAGTTTGTTATAGACCACCCAATGTTAACGAGGAGGTGGAGACTCAGCTCCTTGCACAGATGGAAAGGGGTGCAAGGGCTGGGACGGTAATAATAATGGGTAATATAATTGGATACTAAGATTTGTAGGTAAAGTTGATCCAGGGTAAATCCGATTTGCCTCTCGGGGGATCAGGAAGGAATTTTTTCCCCTGCTGTAGCAAATTGTATCATGCTCTGCTGTTTTTTTTTTTTGCCTTCCTCTGGATCAACTGTGGGTATGGAGTTGGGTGTATGGGATTGTACTATGTTTTTTATTTTGTTTATTTATTTTTTTGTGGTTGAACTGGATGGACGTGTGTCTTTTTTCAACCTGACTAACTATGTACTTATGTAATATGCGTATCTCCAATGTATTCCATGTCTCCTTATTAAAACCTTTGGCGTGCAACCACTTCACCACCTCGGTGCCACGTCCTCACCCAGTGCAGGTTGAGAACCATGAGGAGTATGAAGTACAATCCATCATTGACTCCTGTAGGTTCCATTGGCGCATACGGTACCTGGTTCATTGGAAAGAGAACAGTCCGGAGGAGCACTCTTGGGTCTCATCCTTGGACATACATGCCCCCGTCCTTCTCTGTGCTTTCCATTGATGTTTTCCCTCTAAGGGGGAGGAGTCATTGAGGAGAGGGTACTGTCAGGGCTGGGCTCAGCCCTCCCTCCCCTCAGGCTGCTCAGCTGTCAGTTAATTGCCAATACTCTTCATTCAGTAGTGACTCACCTGTGGATCATATCCTGCTCATCAATTATCCTGCTGGCTATTTAAGCTGCTTGCATCAGATCTCCTGGCCGACTTCCCTCTTGGTTTCTGTTTGCTGCCTCTGACTACGCTGATCTCTGGATTCCTGTTTTACTGGCATGTTCTGACTACCTGCTCTGGTTACCGAACCCTGGCTATTTTGACTTAGTTTGTAAAGTTTGTACCATTTTATTAAAGTGTGATTTTTACTGCACTTTTGTTTCAGTCTGATTCATGGTTCTTGACAGATCCCACAATTAGCTAAAATATAGGATGTACTGTCTTTTACTAAATACTTCCTTGCAGGACTGCAAGGACCGATCCCACCTTGGCTGAGGTAATTCCACTGTCACTGTTGATTGACCTTGAACTATGTAAATATGTTAGCTATCTTAGGAGTAGTTATGGTTGTGCTTTCAATCATCTAAATTTTTTAGTGGTGGGTGCACTAATTAAAGTTGCACTGGGTAGGGCCCTACCCAATTGTTCTGTGAATATATGTACAGCAGAATATATATTTTTTGACGCTATTGTATTTATTGGCAACATATGTGGTATGCCGCATTGACCCTGTTACTTTGTTAAACCCACCCCCCCCCACCAATTCCAAGTTTGTGTGATACGCTGCATACATTTTTGTACAAAGGTTTTTGATGGGGCTGTGCCCAGGCCAGTGAGAATATGGTGGTTTTGGTGGAGGGGTGAGTGTAGCACCCTTCTAGATAGGTGCTAGGATGTAGATGGTTGGATATAGCAGGGCTCAAAATTTCAAGTCCTGAGCTACTAGCCAGGCCTCAAGAGTTACTCGCCACCAGTTGCCCCACCGAATTCATACACTGCCCTGCGCCTAATTGCACCCGTAAACACGCCCTCGTAGATTATCTCATGGAATGACAATGTTTTATGCAGAATCAAGTTACAAAATTAAATATTACCAACAACAACTTTAACAAAATGGGACAGGGCACTGGGGGCAGACCAGAGGGACAGGGCACTGGGGGCAGACCAGAGGGACAGGGCACTGGGGGCAGACCAGAGGGACAGGGCACTAGAACTGGGTCTCTTCCCCATTCTCTTGCTGTCTCCTCTGCAACTCCCATCCATCCTCTCTCTCTCTCCCATTCATCTTATCATCAGGAGCCTGTGTGTGCGGCTCCACGTTTGCATGTCCCCACTTCCCCCTTTTATTCAGGCTGGCAGAGAGGAGAGGAGCTGCAGCACAGCGGGAGGGAGTACAATCCAGCGCTGAGATCCACACAACTGCACAGCCATTGACACCATAGCACAGCGCACACTGACAGCGCACAGCACACATTGAGACCAGTCTGTTCACAGTGCTCAGGCTAAACTGTTGGACACTTACATAGAGCACAAGGAGAAGAAAACTGCACAAACTAGAAGGCTGCCGCTCTCATGTCAGGGCAACTTTCAGTGAGCGCTGCACCGGAGTTGTAATTTTTACAATCGTCCACCTCACTCATTACTTTCTGCTCTCCAGCTACATTGGTCGGGGGCCGGGGAGGGGGGCAGGCTCAGAGAGGTCATACTGTTAGGTCCCATGGCTTAATGAGAATTGTAAGGAGAGCACCTGTGTACTGCTCTGCTGTGCGCAGCTCACCAGACTACTTTTCCCGAGCATGCACCTTTCCTCTTTGGCCGCCAATCTCATTGGGACTCTAAGTGTAGGCACAGATTGGAGGGAGATTGGTCATGCAGCCCTGTTATCACTCGCCCCCAGCTTAAATCCACTCGCCAAATGCTAGTAGGGGAGTGGAAATTTTGAGGGCTGGATATAGTATAATTGGTCTTCGGCTTAATAAGCGATTGTTACACAAATTTAGTGTCCCTCTCTCTGCTTAACAGGAGAGCTATAAAAGTTTTGCTAGTTCATCCTTTGTGGCTCACAGTACTGCTGCATCTGGGTGAAGGTTCATCTGTATCCAGGTAACCAAGGAAGGTTCTGAGTGGATGTTTTGAGCCATGCAGATAAGCAGTATGAATATGGATACAGCTCCAGCCAATTAGGGAGTGTTGCCCCTGAGCATGCTGGGTGCTAGTATTTATATTCAGTGAGCACATGGAATCTTTTCCTCAGAGGAGAGGTCCAGTTGGGGAAGGGGCCTGTCGCCTCTCCCCTGCGCAAGCTGCCATGCAGCCTCAGGTGGGCAACCTGAGGGCCTAAATGCTGAAACCCAGGCTTCTCTTGAGAGCTGACTGAGGGAGGATGTCCATGGATCCTGTCTGGTATCAAAGAGGAAGGTTACCTGTGACCAGGGCTTTGTGAGTACAGAACCCCCTAAAGGGATCCTAGAGACTAGTGCTGCTGAAACCCCCTCTGGGTTTTTAGAAGTCAGCTAAAGGGGACACCGGCTGGTGTCTTGACAAGCAGAGTCCACTCAATTCCTTCTCTTTGCAAGAGACTTTGCTAATTTCTGTACATTCTACTACACAGTTCTACTGAGAAAGCTGTCCACAAGTGTGAATAGTTCGATTTTGAGTATTCTACTATATCCCTTCTCCTATCCAAGTTCCTAAACCATAATAAAACAAAAAAAAATACAACACCTAGACTGGTCATAGCAGTAACAAGCAGTTGTACACCTGACTGTGGAAAATAATGTGTGCCTGGCTGCAGGGCAGAAACTAGGGAAGATCCGGGGAAAATACTAACGGCTCCTAATGGGGGTAGCTCTCCACATGTATTATTAGTCTTTGTGCAGTCTGTGCGTGTTCTGTGCAAGTGTGTTCTCTATGACTGTGTGTGCAGTCAATATGCTCTGTGCTGTCCACAATCTTCACTCTGGGTACTCCAGTGAGGGCACAGGATGACAATAATGAGAGGAGAAAAAAAAACACACACACACAGTAGGAGAATGTAACACTGCTATGGACAGTATGTGGGGAAGTGCAAACCAAAGTAGGAGAGCAGAGAGGCAGAAGTGGTACATAAAGCCATAACAGAGTAAAGTTCCTGTATACAGAAAGCTTTTGATATTGCCAACAGGAAACAGGAAGTGCTATCCTCAAAAGGAGAGGTGAAGTGAACACTATACATAAGAGCAGACAGAGGGATGAACATACACTCACTAAGAGTGTAAAGCTGAATAAGTGCTAAATGCCTCCAGTATGCATAATCTTTTATGCTTTAGAGTATAGCACAGGATATGGGAAGTATAGGTATACAGGAGGTGTTTTTGCAGGGGAAGAGAAAGACCAATAGGTGTGCTCAGTTCTCACTGTCCTCGAGGTAAAAGCATCCATGTAAAAATTAAATTGGGATAGCATAGGATTAAACTATCTTACCATACTTATCTCCATCTTCTCCCTTTGCGCTTATTCTTCTTCCTAGTATTTGTATATGTTTCCCACTTGTTCTGCTATAGAGCTGATAGAGCCGAAGCTGCTTTCTACTCACGTCATCTCTTCCTCTTGTTTGATTTTCTACATGAATTCGAAAGTCAACATTTTCTTCAGCAGCAAACATCTAGCGGATAAGAAGAAAATGAGTAAGTAGGGCCAAAATAAGAACTTGCAGTTGCTAAGAAATGCCTGCGACAACATTTACAGACCTATATAGAAATGTGCATATTCATAATAGTGCACACTTGGATGGTTAAAAGGATTTATTCCTTTCCTTCTTTTTTATTGGACTGGTGGTGTTTTTATTTAATTGTCCTAGTGTGGAAGTAGCTAAAGTAAAGTGAGCACAATCAAATACTATCATTGATCATAATTGTCGTCAAGCCAGCTATAAATGATTCTTGTATATAACATGCTGATAATAACTGCATTGCCAATGCATCAGACAGCCTCGATGCGGTTCATGGCAAACAAGTGTTTTTTTTATTTTTTGTGTGTAAGGTATCATGACCTTTATAGAGAAGTCCAAAATTAAGCAATATTACAAAGGTGAATTTCTAAAAATTACACAACAAACCACATAAAACAGACACAGATACAGGCATTAGCGTTTAGGGAGAAAGATAAAAATTACCACTGCATGTTAGATTAAAAGAAATTAACATTTAAATTAAAATTAACATGAAAATAGAAAATAATTGCACCCATGGCCATCATTTCTACATTTATGCTAACATTTATATGTGCACAGCGTACCTGGACCCTATTGGTTGCATTCACTATGAAAGGAAACAGTTTTCCCCCTATGATTGCAGCAGGTTTTTACAGTGTCAGCAGAGCCAGCCACAGTGTCCATTTTCATTAGCCACACCAATACATTGTTATCAGACCAGCATATGCCAGCCACAGAGTCCCCAATCACTAGGCACACCAGTCCCAGTGTCACCAGACCAGTGTAAACTGGTAACAGTGTCCCTAATTGCCAGCCTCACGAGTCACAGTGTCACTAGACCAGTGTAAGCCAGCAACAGAGATCACCACCACACCCGTCTGAACATCACCAAACCAGGGTGAGAAGCAACAATGTTCTTGATCACTAGCCAAACTACTTTCAATGACACAGGACCAGTATAAATCAGCAACAATGATCTTGATTGCTGCCATGTCAGTGCCAGTATTGCCAGACCAGTGCAGTTAGTTACAGTGTTCTTGATTTCCACCACACCAGTACAGTCTCACTAGAGCCAGTGTAAGCCAGCAATACTGTTCCAATCACTAGCCACACCAGTCCCAGTGCAGCCAGCAACAGTGTTCCTGATCACTAGCTACACCAGTTCTAGTGTCGTCCGACCAGTGTGTGTTCCTTATTATCACTACACTAGCACCAGGGTTGCCTGACTAGTGCAGCTACTAACAGTGTTTCTGATTGGCACTACACCAGTCACAGTGTTACCAGATTAGTGTAAACTGGAACAATGCTACTGACCACTAGCCACATGAGTCTCCTCATATGAACGGGTGTCCGTTGATCGCGTCACTAGGCTCCTCCCCCACGTGTTGCGTCACTCGGCACGTGACTTAGTCATGATACCCATGACTAAGTCACGTGCCAAGTGCCGCAACGTGTGGGGGAGGAGCCTAGTGACGCGATCGACGGACACCCGTTCGTATGAGGAGATCGCTACACCGAGCGGCAAACAAGGCTGTATCTGAGGCTGTCTTTGATCGGTGGGTTACGTGAGTGCATCTGCAGACACCGCATATGTGTTCTTCCTCTTGCCTTACAATATTTGCACCATATCCTGTTTTCTTCTTGTTTACATGAGCTGTGTCATCGTGAAACATTGAGCACCAGCTGGAGCTGAATTGAGCATTGTGATCACTCCCAGTACACCATAGGATTGCTCCTTCCTGGCCTCAGCCGTACTGATCTGTGTTTGAAAGGGGGGAGGTTGTTTCCTTTGCATAATCAAGGACATCTTTCTCATGCTCTGTTGTTCATAAATGTATATTTATATTTTTTATTCACATTGCACGTTATTCACTTTGAACCTTTATTGATACCCTGTCCCCCTCTTTCTGGAGTTTTTTTTTTTGTTGGTATCTTGTGGTTAGTTGTCTATTGTACTTACAGCAACAAATGTTGGTATTAGCGCATTATTAGAATTTTTTTTCACATTGTAACCGGTTTTATACACCTTTTTGTATGCAGCTCTTGCCATTTGGTTATTTTTGTTGTGGGGGTTTTTCTTGTCTAAATATTGAGTAGTAGCGCTGTAGTACCACTCCATTTAATGTAAAAAGCAGAAAATGCCCAAATCTGCCTAAAAAAAAGTCCCTGAACTTGTTTGAGCTTCAGGCGTTTTGGAGCTTCTGGCTTCAGGCGTTTTGGAGTGGAGATGTGAACCATCTCCATAGAGACTAATAGATTTTTTTCCCCTCCAGCATTTTGTAGCTTGATGCCGGGTACACACGATCGTTTTTTGGCATGAGAAAAAATAAAGTTTTTCAGCATGTCCAAAAAACTACGTTTTTTCAACTTCATCATTAAAAACGATGTTGCCCACACACCATCGTTTTTGAAAAATGATGAACAAAGTGCGGTGACGTACACCATGTACGACGGCACTCTAAAGGGGAAGTTCTATTCGCCTTTGGGCTGCTTTTAGCTGATTCCTTGTTAGTAAAAGACGATTCTCGCTTTTTTGTCTGTTACAGCGTGATGAATGTGCTTACTCCATTATGAATAGTAGTTTTACCAGAACGAGCGCTCCCGTCTCATAACTTGCTTCTGGGCATGCGGGTTTAAAACGTAGTTTTTGCCCACACACGATCATTCTTTACAACACGAAAAACGACATTTTAAAAAACGACGTGAAAAAATGCAGCATGTTTGAAATTTTTACATTTTTTTCGGTCGTTTTTCAGAAGCCGAAAAATGATGTGAAGCCAACACACGGTCATTTTAAATTACGTTTTTAAAAACGTCGTTTTTTTTTTTCATGCCGAAAAACTATCGTGTGTACGCAGCATGAGGCTTTAAGCTACAAAATGCTCAGGTGTGAATTGGGTCCTAGTGTCCCAGGCCAGTGTAAGCCAGCAGCAGTATTCCTGATTGCCACCATACCAGTGCCAGGGCTGCCAGACCAGTGCAGCTAACAACAGTGTTCCTGATTGCTGCAACAGTTATTAATACAGCTATTGCCAAATATGTCCAAAACATTTTTACACCATTAAAGGCCTTTCAATTCTGGAATAATGAACCCATAGAAAACAGTAGTTTATTAATGGCCACTTTTGGTTCAGAGGATGAAGGAGTCCTGCTACAAGAGTCAGATGTACTATGCAATTACTGAATTGCAGCAGGCAAACATCAGTACGGTACATCCTGGTGAAGTGTCAAGCACAAGTAGTAGGTTGTTACAACACCAGTCATAAAGAATTAGGGCCCATAGTAGTGTCCCAGAGACACTTTTATATCTTTTGTGGCTGCCCCCTATTTCAACAGCATATGTTATCCCCCAATTTAGAGCCCAACCAGGTATTCATATGGAAACAGAAAATGTTATACCCAGATTTTTATTTGTTTTTTTTCTACCAAATAATTATTGCTGGGCTTGTATGCCCAACTATCAGGGCAGCCATCACAAATTTTCTCTTCTCTCTCCTGCCGCGTGATGATAAGTGGGACGGGGGGGGGGGGGGTTGGTGCTGACGAACAAAACAAAGTCAACTCAAGTCCTCTCTTCTCTCTCCTGCCGTGAGTTGCTAAAGTCAGACGAAAAAAAAATGATATTTCAAATTAAAAAACAAAACTGCCGCGAGTTGCTAAAGGGGGGGTCAGACAGAAAAACAAAACGGGGGGGGGGCACCTGGTGTAATGCCTGTACCCCCCTGATGGCGGCCCTGCCAACTATTAACTGCGTGTAATCCCAATTCCTTTTCCCCCCAACTATTTGAGTGAAAGTGTACCACTTTTCTGGGTTTAAATGCTTTTCCAGCCTTACTTAGGGTAAGGTAATCACAAAAAAAAAATGCAATCCTTTTGGTCCACACACACTCTCAAAGGGTAACTTTTTTACATAAGCACAAGGTATTTGCCTACTTAAAGTGATTGGAAAGGCTTGTTTTTCTGTTTAAATAACAAACATGTCACACTTACCTCCTCTGTGCAGTTGGTTTTGCAAAGAGCAGCCTGGATCCTCCTCTTCTCAGGTCCCTCGTCGCTGCTCCTAGCCCCTCCCTCCTTTGAGTCCCCCTCAGCCAGCAATAGTAATTATAACAGCAGTAAAAATAATAATTACTGTGAATATTGTTGTTATGCCAATTATTATTATTATTGTTGTTATGCGTCAGCGCAGAGGTGTCATTATGGTAACAGATAGTGACTAACAACTCAGTGTCATAGATAACTCTAGGGAAAAACATTACAACGTAGTGACAAATACTTACAAGAAAATTATTCGCATGTACATACTGAGAGTATTAGGTCACCTACAGGCTCAGGAAGGCTTGCCCATTTTCATCTGGGTGGGCGCATGCTCAGTGATGCGGCGCCATTTTTTGAATGGAAGACTCTCAGCGATGCCTCACCAGTTGCCACAGCACACTCATCATGTGAGGATGGTAACATAAAGGGGGCAGAGAAGGACACTCACACTACTGTGGGGGGTGAAGGGACAGAGGATACTGATGTGCAGATGAAGGGGGACAGAGAAGGACTCTACTGTGAAGGGGCGGAGGAGGACACTGATGTAGGTGGATGAAGGGGCAAGAGAAGGACTCTACTGTGAGGGGGTTGAAGGGAGGTGGAAGTGTACCATGTCTGCAGCCTCTGATATGTCCTGTACCATGTCTACAGCCTCTGACCATTTCCTGTACTATGTCTGCAGCCTCTGACCATCTCTTCTACCATGTCCACAGCATCTGACCATCTCATGCACCATGCTTGAAACCTCTGACCATCTCTTGTACCATGTCCACAGCCTCTGTCCATCTCCAGTACCATGTCCGCAGCCTCTGACCATCTCCTGTACCATGTCTACAGCCTCTGACCATCTCCTGTACCATGTCCGCAGCATTTGACCATCTCCTGTATCATATCCGCAGCCTCTGACCATCTCCTGTACCATGTCCGCAGCCTCTGACCATCTCCTGTACCATGTCCGCAGCCACTTAGCATCTCTTGTACCATGTCCACAGCCTCTGACCACCTCCTGTACCATATCTGTAGCCTCTGACCACCTCCTGTATAATGTCCACAGCCTCTGACCATCTCCTGTATCCTGTCCACAGCCTGTAATCATCTCTTCTCTTGTATCATGTCTGCAATCTCTAACCATCTCTTGTCTTGTATCATGTCTGCAGTCTCTGAGGGGGTCTGGAGAGGAGTCAAGAGTGGGAGCGCCACCGGGATAGGGGTTACGGGAGGAGTCCGACATGTGTGGACTGTGAAGAGGAGACTATAAGATAAAACCAGAGCCACCAAGCTGCAGCCATCTGATTGAGCCCTGCATGGTGCACCTGAGAGGAGGTCAGTAACTGCGCCGCCAGAGGCCAGTCTGCAGTGGGGGGCGCAACAGGGGGATGCCTGGGCAATAGGGGAGATCTACACACCTGACACACCCCCTGCGCTCACCTATGTTCACGCGGTCTCTCTCTCTTCTTTTTTTGCTGTCTCTCTCTCTCTCTCTCTCTCTCTCTATCTATATATATATATATATATATATATATTATAAAATTATTTATTTATTTTCTTCACCTAGTGGTCAAAAACAATTTAAAGATTACTCCATTTTTCTTTAATGCACCATATAGGCAAAAAGACGTATCTCAAAACTGAAATGTAAGTGATGTTGGAAAAGGTCAAGATGTACTCTAGAGATATGCATGAAAAGAAGTGAGTTAATAAAATATTACCAATTTACAATAAAAACATTTTTTATTTGTATGCCTTTGTATTTGTATGGCTATGTCATTTTGATTTTTTTGATGGTTTAGACAACCTCCAGGTTTGGAACAAAAGAAATAAAGGACACATCACAAAGAAATTCAACTGAGGTAGGTATTACACGTTTTATAGTTAAGTGCAACTATGTGGAATTCTGTTAATGTTAATTAAAACTTGACAATTATTTTTCTCTGGGATAGGTTGCAAATGTAAAATATCCCTTAATGGTTGAAACAAGAAAAACACCAAAAATATTCCACCAGAAAACATCACACATAAATAATATAAAGCTTCCAAAAGAAAAAAAAAAACCTTAATATTTGTGTTGAATAAGTAAACATTTTTCAGTTCCTTTATGTTTCCAGTGGAGCAATAGCATAGAAAAAAAAAGTCCTTTCTCAAGAATCGTCAGTGTTGAGTCAACAGGATCATCTGTAAAAAAAATAAAAGGAGGTTAGTGACACTCCTAGTTGTATGAAGTTAAAATCTGACAATATAAAACAATTGTATAAATACATATTTTTGGAAAAGCTACTTTAAGCAATCTATTTGGTAGTGACAAGGAAAGTGACCTGCAACAACCCAAATGGCAAGGTAGAAGGAAGTTATCACCCACATGCACTACAATAAAATACAATACAATGCAACAAATGGACAGCAGCACTGAAATTGAAGACAAAGATGTGGACAAAATGTACAATCATATAAAGACACTTGTGGCAGTAGTGAAGGCAATGGTCAAGTAAATCACTTAAGAAAACATGGAAGAATCACAGCAGTAAAAAATTTGCTAAAACGTGTAATACCAAAAAAACAAAAAATACCATACTCATGACGCTGAAAGGGGACTCCTACTGCCATGAAATCAATCAAGAAAGAAAAATTCGGAAAGTATTTGATATTATTTTTTTTGTTTTCCTGACAGACTCTACTGCATCATACATTTGGAAACTAACTAGCCAAGAGAACAAGGGTGAGGATACCAAGAGAAAAATGGTAAGGTAATAGCTCTTAGCCAACAGAAAACCTTACAGCTTACAGTTCAGCCTCAATGGGAGTGTGGTCCTATGGGGTAAGAGTGAGGGTGGAGCTGCCTAAACATATGCTTCCATGAAGTCTGTTAGGAAATTAAAAATGTACACATTGTGAAAATCTAGCCCTCATTGATCATCTGGTCCCTGTGTTTAATAAATTAATTGGCCCATTAATGTCTAAATCAGACACTTCATGGAAACACAAGCAATGGTTGAAAATTACAGTGGCCATCAATGCAGCTGGAGTTGCCCCACACAAAGAGGAAAATGTCAAAAAAATGCTACTAGGATGTAAAAGGAAACCGTTAATAAGAAACAGTTAATTAACATGAAAGAAAGGTAATTGCTATTTAAATCAGGATGTGTACCAGATTTTGGAAGCAGCCTACCATTTCCTTGGCACAGGCTAAGAGAAAGTCACCTGGATTATGTTACATTAAAACATTTTAGGCTCCATGCACACAGGACATTCTAAAAAGTCTTTCTGGACGTCTGATTGCTGGCAGGAAAATGCTGCTTTAAAAACGCGCTTTTAATAGAGTTTTTTAACGCGTTTATAAAATGTTTTTCAGCGTCAGCATTTTTGGGCTTTTTTTTTTTTTAAATTACACCCAGCTTACATTCAGCTCTGCAATGTAAAAACGCTGAACACTGATAAAAGCACATTTATGAGTGTTTATGCACGTTTTTCAGTGTTTTTTTGTGGTCAGAAGAACTGCTCTTGAACACAATTTTAGGGTGTTCAGACAACAGCCCATAAACTCCCCTGCTGATAAACTTAAAACAAACATTAATGTGTGCATAGACACATAGCAGAACATAGAGGGGAGTTTAAGGGCTGTTAAAAAAAGCACCAAAACTCCCAAAAACTTCAGGTTATCAGCTTCAGTGTGCATGAGCATCAATTGCTGGGATAACATCCCGGTGTGCCTTACATTCTCTACGTTTTAAAAAACAAGTGCTATTAAAACATCTACACATAGAGGCGCCTCTCTCCTTGTCTTTTCCTCAGTGTGCATGAGGCCTTAGCATTTTAGATGACACAGTTAAAAAAATTTGAACAGACTTGGGAACTGTGGGCTAGCTATTTACTATTTTTTTTTCTCTGGCTCTGAGGACTGGAGTGCTTCTGATGATCAGATCCGGACCTGTTCCTTCTCTTATGCCCCGTACACACGATCACTTTTTGTCTTGAAAAAAAAAAACTTCATCATTAAAAATGATGTTGCCCACACCCCATCGTTTTTGAAAAATGATGAACAAAGCGACGGCACTCTAAAGGGGAAGTTCTATTCGCCTTGAGGCTGCTTTTAGCTGGTTACTTGTTAGTAAAAGACGATTCATGCTTTTTTGTCTGTTACAGCGTGATGAATGTGCTTACTCCATTATGAATGGTAGTTTTACCTCCCATCTCATAACTTGCTTCTGGGCATGTGCGGGTTTAAAACGCAGTTTTTGCCCACACACGATCATTTTTTACGACACAAAAAAATGACATTTTGAAAAATGACATAAAAAATTTAAGCATGTTCGATTTTTTTTTTTGGTCGCTTTTCAGAAGACGGAAAACGATGTAAAGCCCACACATGATCATTTTAAATTACGTTTTTTAAAAATGTAATTTTTTTTCATCACAAAAAGTGATCGTGTGTACGGGGCATTATGTTTGCAGAGTTTAATGCTTAGGGCCAACTTCTTTCTTCATCCTACTTGTTTTGCTTATTTGTTTTTGATGATTATTGTACTTTTGTTTTACTGTTGGTTATTTTGTTTGTAAAACGACCAATAAACATTCTGAAAGTAAATAGTAAAAGTAAATAAGGATGTGTACATAATTAACTTGTTTGACAAAATTATTAACACATTTTTAAAAAGTTAAAACTGAGGGACACTGGAAATCCTCATGTCACTTTTTGATGTGATAATTTTTATAAATAGGTTTGTTTTATTTTCAGTAGGAAAAACAGTTCTGGTGTGGCGCCCAAACTGTGATTCGCTTATTTAGAATACATACTGATGCCATATATCAATCAGGAGACTGTCTCTGGAATGGATAAATAATTTGATAGTTCAAGTCAAAGTAAAGGTAAGTATTAGACCAGCTAATATTTATCGTATTTAGTTCATTAATTTTGTATTTAAGTATAATATGTTTATTGAAACAAGATGGATGCCTAAAACTTTTTGGATCATACCTTTCTTACGGGTCACAGGAGTGCAGTTACAGTGTCTTGATAAAAGTATTTATACCCCTTGAAATTTTCCACATTTTGTCATGTTGCCTATGGAACTCCTTACCCCAATCTGTCCGTCTATCTCCTTCTCTTTTAGCTTTTAGAGGAAAACGCTCCTCTTCAGAGAAGCCTATCCTACCTACATCTAACAGCTGTATTTTAATTGTGTCCATCTGATCACCCCCCACATATACTACCCTTTGTTCCACTTGACCCTCCCTTCTAGATTGTAAGCTCTAATGAGCAGGGCCCTCTGATCCATCCTGTATTGAATTGTATTGTAACTATACTGTCTTCCCTGATGTTGTAAAGCGCTGCGCAAACTGTTGGCGCTATATAAATCCTGTAATTATAATAATAATAATAATAATAATAATAATGTTGCAACCAAAAACGTAAATGTATTTTATTGGTATTGTATGTGCTAGACCAACACAAAGGGGCACATAATTGTGAAGTAGAAGGAAAATAAATGGTTTTCAACATTTTTTATAAATAAATATCTGAAAAGTGTGGCGAGCATTTGTATTCAGCCCCCGAGTCAATACTTTGTAGAACCACCTTTCGCTGCAATTACATCTGCAAGTCTTTTAGGGTATGTCTCTACCAGCTTTGCACATCTAGGAGAGTGACATTTTTGTCCATTCTTCTTTGCAAGATAGCTCAAGCTCTGTCAACAGCATCTGTGAACAGCAATTTTCAAAGTCTTGCGACAGGATCTCAATTGGATTTAGGTCTGGACTTTGACTGGGCCATTCAAACACATGAACATGCTTTGACCTAAACCATTCCTGGAAGGTGAACCTTCACCCCAGTCTCAATTTTTTGCAGAATCTAACAGGTGTTCTTGTAGGTTGCAAAGGTAAACCTGTATTTGGCACCATCAATCTCCCATCAACTCTGACCAGCTTCCCTGTCTCTGCTGAAGAAATGCATTCCCACAACATGTTGCCACCACCATATTTCATGGTGGGGATAGTGTGTGTTCAGGGTGATGTGCAGTGTTAGTGTTCCACCACACATAGCATTTTTCTTTTAGGCCAAAAAGTTACATTTGGTCTCATGTGACCAGAGCACCTTCTTCCATATGCTTGCCGTGTCTCCCATGGCTTCTCGCAAACTGGACTTCTTATGGATTTCTTTCAACAATGGCTTTCTTCTTGCCACTCTTCCATAAAGTCCAAATTTGTGGAGTGCATGACTAATAGTTGTCCTGTGGACAGATTCTCCCATTTGAGCTCTGGATCTCTGCAGCTCCTCCAGAGTTACCATGGGCCTTGTGGCTGCTTCTCTGATTAATGCTCTCCTTGCCTGGCCTCTCAGTTTAGGTGGATGGCCATGTATTGGTAGGTTTGCAGTTGTGCCATACTCTTTCCATTTTCGGATGATGGATTGAACAGTGCTCCATGATATGTTCAAAGCTTGGGATATGTTTTTTTATACCTAACCCTGCTTTAAAAACTTCTCCACAACTTGTATCTCTGACCTGTCTGGTGTGTTCCTTGGCCTTCATGATACTGATTGTTCACTAAAGTTTGCTAACAAACCTCAGAGGGCTTCACAGAACAACTGTATTTATACTGAGATTAAATTACACACAGGTGGACTATTTACTAATTTGGTGACTTCTAAAGGCTATTGGGTCCACTAGATTTTAGTTAGGGGTATCAGAGTAAAAGGGGCTGAATACAAATGCACACCACACTTTTTGGATAGTTATCT
Organism: Rana temporaria; assembly: GCF_905171775.1. Classification (NCBI taxonomy): domain Eukaryota; kingdom Metazoa; phylum Chordata; class Amphibia; order Anura; family Ranidae; genus Rana; species Rana temporaria. The sequence continues at coordinate 283,055,852 of NC_053491.1, read as the reverse complement.
GTAAAAAATCTTGAAAACCATTTATTATTTTCCTTCCACTTCACAATTATGTGCCACTTTGTGTTGGTCTATCACATTTTATCCCAATAAAATACATTTACGTTTTTGATTGTAACATAACAAAATGTGGAAAATTTCAAGGGGGTATGAACACTTTTTCAAGCCATTGTACCTTTGAAATCCTGTGACTCACAATTGGCTGACACTATTAGCAGATGTCACACAGCTACTCCAGACTCTGGAATAATCTGTACCATATTGTCAGAATCCACTTTGATGCCTGTTTGACAGCTGGCTCTGCCTCTCAGTGAGCAGCTGAGAGCCAAATACAAATTGCATTTTCCCCTCTCGAGCCTGGCACTCCAGTGTGCAATGGGGGAGCACATCAGGGAGCAGTGTCTAACATTCCCAGTTCTTCGTGCCGAGCATACCAAGATCTGAATGATCACCTGTCAGGTAATCGCTTTGTTCATCAGTCTTAGAGCTGATGTTGGACAGCTGAAGCAACACTCTGATGCGGTATAGAGCTGAGTACTTTTTTATTAGTTAAAAAAATAATTATGTATTCATTTAATTCTATATTATTATTTACGGTCAGTAATTTTTCATTGAACAGTTTTGTAAAACATATTTCAAAAATATTTAATTGACCATTTAAAATTATTTTGCAGGATCCACAGTTGACGATTGCATCTATTCTATTTTTAATAGAATATTACCTCTATTTTTAGAAAGGGATTAATACGCAACACAGTTCTTCATGAGTTTCTTCCTACATCCTTACTGGACGAAGAAAACAAAATTGATGGTAATGTGTTGCCAACAAGTTCAGATCCTAGAGAGAGCACCACTCACACCACCCCCGTCCAAGATAGAAGAAATGAAATAGATCAGACGTCAGGAAGAAGGAGAGGCTGTACTATTTCCAGAATGAGAAACTTAGACAGAGAGCAGTTAATATTTTATTAGGAACAAGTCAATCAGGAACAAGCACAGGAGAATAATCGTGTATTGCTTAAAAATAGTTTGATATCCTCTAGAGATGGATTTGCTAAAAGAATTCCAAGCTAGTAGAACAGAGTATCACCAGCAATAAAATGTTATCCTAGGACACTTAATTAAGCCCTTTTTATGCTGCCAAAACAGTGGAGGCTCGTTCCACCAGTTTGCAGGAAATAAAAATAAACAATATCATTTTTTTATTCTGAGTTTTTAACTTTGTATATATCTGTATATTTTGACCTCTCTCTCTCTCTCTCTGCTGTTGCTAGGTAGATTAGAAGAAAAAGATCTAATCATGATTTTTTTTTCCTAATTTGCATAGCAGACTGTCCCTCCTAAAAATCATTACAACTGTAATTCAGAAACACAGAGAAACCATTTACTGGCCCCTTGGCATTCCCCTATTGGGTTTGACCTGGTCCACCTATTGAGCTCCCTAATGTGCTACCTGCACTAGGGGGGTGGAGATCCGGCAGGTCCAGCCCCCAGGATAGGAGTCACAGAGACAGAGCCAGTGTCATTATCAGCCTGGAGTAGGGGGAACCCAGGCAGCCCCGCCAAGTGACAGCGGCACCACCCCTGTCTTTCCTGAATATGCCTGTATAGTACACCTCCTGGCACGTGCATGGTGTGTGATGTGTGATGGTAGGTGGTTTGGGGTGTGGGGGGGCAGGATGATGCTCAGAGCCTTCATACCGGCACGTGGACTGATAGACAGTGTACACAGCATGGAGCTGGGAGCTGTACAGTACACCGGGGATGGGAGCATGCTGAGCATGTTGTCACTGCAACAGTTCATCACCATTCCGAGTGGAGGATAACTACCGGCCCTCCATGCCACCAACAGGGTAAGAGCTATATAGAACAGTGCAGGGTCCACTAATATAGTTCAGTGTGACATAGTACAGTTGTTTCCTCTCTTATAATACTGTGCCAGCTTCATCACTATATATAGTGTCAGCTCCTTTCCTATAGTATAGTGTATATTAATACATAGTGTACATAGTTTATAGTGTATATAGTAAAGTGTATATAGTATAGCCACAGGTGTGCGCAGCTCATTGCATTAGGATGTGCACTCCAAAGCTCAACCACACATGCCTTTCTCAGCAGACTCGGCTGCACTGGACAGTGAAAGAATGGGAAGTGCTCTGTGCTGAGCAGCTTTCTGTTCATTTGCAAACTGAAGCATAGTAAACACAGTTTACCACATTTCAGTTATTAATGAACACAGTGAGTGGGTTCACTGTGTTCATTTGAAATAGGAAGAGGCCACTAAATGACAAATTGACTAGCTTTTTCCCCCGCTCTCCATCCTGAAACATCCCCTGCAGCAGCCAAGGGGAGAGAAGATGAGGGAATTTAGCAGCACTGCAAGAGGGGGGGGCAACATGGGGGAGGGGAAGGGCAGTAGGGGGAATCCGCACCTCACATAGTGATTAGGGTGTTCCCAGGCCTATGAGTACAGTATAGTGTACATAGTATAGTGTATATATTGTATAGTATCTCACTGTACTATACACTATGTGGAAGCAAGTGGAATACAGGGGACAGAGTGGGCGGAGTCTATAAGGGTGGGCTTATGAGAAGTGGGATGGGTCAAAAAAAGGAAGGGTGGGGTCTGGCGCCCCACCATCTTAAAAAACTTCACCAGCCGCCACTGCTGGCAAATGTCTTATTCCAGTAACAGCATCAGTAAAAACAATTTAGAATTAGAGAGGCTATTTTTACAGTAAAGCTAGAATTAAGCCACTGTGAAAATATTAGGGCTTTTACTGATTAAAATTTTCGTGTAAGATTAATCGATTTTTTTAATCGATTAATCGACTAATCTCGATTTATTATAACGCACATACATTTTTCGGATCACCACCATATATATAGTCCCCACCAGGGCTCGACAAATCCCCGTCGCCAGGTCGCCATGGCGACTAGAAATAGCATCCTGGCGACTTGGCTTGGAAGGTGGGAAAAAAATTTTTTTATTTATTTTTTTGTGAAGTCCCCAGCTCTTCCTTGTGTGAGCTGGCGCCATCTGGTGGTGGCCGTTGGTATTACAAGTTAAGCATTACAAGTTAAACAGCAATTCTAATGTCATTTTTCACTATTTTCACTGCCATCTTCTTCCCTCTAATTAGAACCCCCAAACATTATATATATTTTTTATCCTAACACCCTAGAGAATAAAATGGAAATCGTTGCAATACTTTCTGTCACACCGTATTTGCGCAGCGGTCTTACAAGCGCACTTTTTTGGGAAAAAATCACACTTTTTAATAAAAAAATAAGACAACAGTAAAGTTATCCCCAATTTTTGTAATATTATGAAAGATAATGTTACGCCGAGTAAATTCATACCCAACATGTCACGCTTCAAAATTGCGTCCGCTCGTGGAATGCCGACAAACTTTTACCCTTTAAAATCTTCATAGGCGACGTTTAAAAAAATCTACAGGTTGCATGTTTTGAGTTACAGAGGAGGTCTAGGGCTAGAATTATTGCTCTCGCTCTACCAATCGCGGCGATACCTCACGTGTGTGGTTTGAACACCGTTTACATATGCTGGCGCTGCTCACGTATATGTGTTCGCTTCTGACCGCAAGCTCGTCGGGACGGGGTGCGTTTTCTGGCTCCTAACTTTTTTAGCCGACTCCTAGATTCCAAGTAAATTTGTCAAACCCTGGTCCCCACTGTAATATGCACAGACATCTCCCCCACTGTAAAATCCACAGACATCTCCCCCACTGTAATATCCACAGACATCTCCACATCTCCCCACTGTAATATCCACAGACATCTCCCCCACTGTAATATCCACAGACATCTCCACATCTCCCCACTGTAATATCCACAGACATCTCCCCCACTGTAATATCCACAGACATCTCCCCCACTGTAATATCCAAAGACATCTCCCCCACCGTAATATCCACAGACATATCCCCCCGTAATCCACAGACATCTCCCCACTGTAATATGGTCCACATCTCCACCACTGTATAGGAAGATTAGTGCTTGCTTAGTCTTACCAGAGAAGCCGGCCGAACACGAGCAGTTGAGGCTGGGTGATGATGTCAGTGCACCACTCTAGGCTCACCTAGGCCGCCGCCAGATGGACCAAGATGGCCACCGCGCCAGGAGCTAGGCCGAAGCCGCGGCCTTTCCTATGGCTGAGGCAGCAGCAGAGCTCTGTGGATCACGTGGTGTGCCAATCCACATATGGATCATTCGGATCATGGATCGTTTACGATCCGTTGCACCACTAGTACCGATCAAAAGAATTTTGATCGATCAAAAAAAAATTAACGATTAATCGAGGAATTAATCTTTAATTTCCACAGCCCGAGAAAATATATGTTGGAATTAGTACAATGGGTTTTGAAGCTAGTATAAATATAATCTACAAATTTTTCCCTTCCCTACTTATGACACCTAACTTGAATACACTTTTAAAGCAAAAGTGATCCATAAAGTGTCGCTGTAGGGGAAAGTAGAGAGTGCAGCATAAATGGATATGAATTGCAGGAAATGTGATATCATGCAATAGAGTTGATTTACTAAACGCAAATAAACTGCACTTTGCACACGTTTTCCTCAGAGCTTATAGAATGTGATGAAACACACATTTGGTTGCATGGTAAAATAAAATAAAAAAACAGCATGCGCATCCTTGCACATGATTGGATGATGGAAATCAGCAGAGCATTACCACATTCACCAAGTTCTGGGGAAAATAAGTCCAAGTGCACTTGCAAAGTGCACAGTCAATTTGCCGTTAGTAAATCAACCCCAGTGCCTCCAGTGTAACAACCATGGTTTATTTCCCCTCCGTTTCTTTACAACTAATGTCGTATGGGACAGGAAAGGAATGGCTGTAGTTATGTGTAACACAGCATAAAGAGGGAGGGAGAACATTTTAAACTACCTATGTTTTTGAATGTTTTCCAAATTAACATGCTTATTTCAGCTGTCACATGGAAAGATAGGGAGATTATTCTTATAGGGGAACTAGTTCTTTAAAAAAACATTGAACAAAATTTTGGGGAATTTCTTTACAATTATTTTTCCATGTATGTGTGTAAATTTGGGCTATATTTGCCAATTTTAAGAACAAATTGGATGTTATATTTCACTATTGTTCCTTAACACTCTTGTGTTAAACAATAACTTAAAGGCTCTTTGATTACTTTTTAAAATATACTACACTGTCGATCATCAACAGTTAAAACTAAAACAAATGCATTGTTTTGCAATACTCCATTATGCTATATATCTGGGGGCACTTCATTTACAGGATCATTAGTAAACCCAGTTTCCTTGGATGTTATGCAGAAGTAAAAATATGCTGGAATGCTCCCAGGTTTTTTTATGCAGTGTAATAATTGCCACACTTACCTTTAGGCCCCTTTCACACTGGGGTGGTGGGTATGTAGGTGGTTAATCGCCGCTATTTTTAGTGCCGCTTTACCGCCAATTTTGCGGCGCTATTCGGCTGCTAGCGGGATGACTTTACCCCCCCGCTATCATCCGAGAAAGGGTTAAAACCACTACAAAAGTGCCCCTTAGCAGAGGCGCTTTGCCGGCAGTATAGCCACGGTGCCCGTTGATTTCAATGGGCTGGAGCGGTGAAGGAGCAGTATACACACCGCTTCTTCACCGCTCCAAAGATGCTGCTAGCAGGACTGTTTTTACCGTCCTGCTAGGGCACCACTCCAGTGTGAAAGCCCTCGGGGCTTTCACACTGGAGAGACAGCAGCGGCTGTTTCAGGGCACTTTGCAGGCGCTATTTTTAGCGTTATAGTGCCTGCAAAGAGCCCCAGTGTGAAAGGGGTCTTACATTATAAGCTTTGGGGACACGTGACTGTATAGGATAATAATATTCAAATTCCTTTGAATTATATTTGAATGTATATAAGTTTAGATGAACACTATGTTTACATTTTTTTTAAGCTCTAAAATTAGGTTATATTTTTGGACTGTGTTGACCACAGTTTAATGCAATTTTCAAACCAGACATTTTTTCCTAAAAAGTTTCTCAATTGCACTAACTTTATAATTTTTTGTTAAAAAAGGGAGTTTTCTTTGAACTGCACAGAGCGCATGTGTTGAGCCAAGGAACTAACAAGGATTCGGACACATGAACAATCTACAATTTTTTATTTTTATTTTGGGGGGGGGGGGGGGTTTAGGACAATAAGTGATTAGCAATTACTATATTGTACTTTCAATACCACCTCTACGCTGATGACACCCAAATCTATTTCTCAACCCCTCAGTTCACTCCCTCCGTCTCCTCACATATCACTAATATACTAACAGATATATCAGTCTGGATGTCACTCCACTTCCTCAAACTCAATCTATCCAAAACCAAAAACATAATTTCCCCCCCCCCCATGTGCCCCTTCCCCTGATCTCTCTGTCAAAATCAATGGCACACTTTAAGCCCTACCCCAGATGCCAAGGTCCTAGGTGTAGTTCTGGACTCTGAACGCTCCTTTAAGCCCCACGTCCAATCACTGTCCAAATCTTACCGCCTCAACCACTGCAACATCTCCAATATACACCCATTTCTAACCAATGACACAACAAACCTCTTAATTCACTCCCTGGTCATCTCTCGCTTTGGTTACAGCAACTCTCTTCTCATTGGCTTACTTCTACATAGTCTATCCCCCCTTCAATCCATCAGGACTGCTGCTGCCAGACTCATCCACCTTACTAATCGCTCTGTGTCTGCTACTCCTCTCAGTCAATCCCTCCACTGGCTACTGCTGACCCAACAAATTAAATTCAAAATACTAACTGGGGGAGTGTCCAAGATGGCGCCGGGAGCAGACATGTTTTAGACGAGCTCCCGATTCCGGCCTATGATCCCGTCTCTATGCTGGTGCAGATTGACAATTTACAGCCCACTCTTCTCCAGACTATCTGCGGGTGTGCTGGGCGATGACCAAGGGAAAACGGCCAGAAGAAGAGTACAGTGACCACCGTGAGTACCTTGCCCGTTCCGGGGGCCTACCACCAGCTCGGTGCACAGTATGGAGACCCAGACTGTCTCCCTGACTGACGGTACTATCCAGGCCGGCTCTGCAGCCTTTAATGCACTGATGCTGGCCATCATGACATGCCAGTCTGCAATAACTCTAAAAATAGACCACGTACAAACAGAAATGGCCCTTATCCATAGGAACATGGATACATTTCGGGACCGGGTGATGGAGTTGGAGAGATGGGTCTCTGAGACAGAGGACATACAGAGGGACCACCATGCGGACTTACCGGCCCTGAAACTCAAAGTCAAAGTACCTAGAGACCAGAGCAGAGGATGCTGGGCTTCCCTGAGGGCACTGAGGGGTCCGATCCCATAACTTTCATGGAACAGTTGCTTCCAACCCTACTACCCAGAGCTAAATTCTCCCTGCACTTCTCGATTGAACATGCTCACCAAATGCCAGCTACTAGAGGCCCCAAGGGGGCCCTGTCACACACTTCCATCTTCAAACTTCCGCACTACTAGCACCGGGACACGGTGCTCCATGTTGCTCGCGTGCAAGGGGAATTACAATTTGAGAATACGAAGCTCCTCATCTTCCCGGACTATTCTGTGGAGACACAGCACCAACATAAGTCATTTGACCATGTGCACGCCATGCCAAGGCAGAATCCCACTTGTTGCTATATTCCCTGGCCAAGAACCCTCCCTGGCTGTTGAACCTGGACTGGCATCCTGCAGACTTTGCCTGGGAACACTGCGCACTATATAGTGACATATCCCTGTCTCACATTGGGGTATCTCCTCCACTCCCTCATTGCCTGGGGGCTCGCAGGGTCCTTGGACACCGCTGCTTCCCCCCTATAAGATGAGGACTTTTCCTGGTGGGGGATGTGACTGTCTTCGGGTCTATGTGGTGAGCTCCCCCAGGGGTCTGGAGTTTGGATGCTCTTATAGTCAGTGAGATTCTATGCCATTCTCGAGCCATCACCTGCAATGTTCCCGGGGACCTGGGTGTTTTCAGCTGCAGGTCACGGAGCAACTCTCGTGGTTAGTGTTCTAGTAAGAACCGATAGCTCATTTAAGTTTGTCCCCCCCCCCCCCGTGGATCCGGGTGATCTACACCACCAAACCTTGCGGGATTATGGTATGTACTTTTGACCATCTTTTTGCAGTGAGTGGTTGAGCACCTCTTGCACATTTGCCTCCATGTCCAGCCAGTGAGCTGGTATTGTTTGGAGATTCAAACCCTCCTCCTGTGTTGGGGGTGGGTGGGGGGGTATAGTTGGATTTGTTGGGCCACTTTTGCTGGCTCTAAGTTGAGTGGTTTTGTATATCCGACTGTACTCATTGAGGTTGTTATGCCTGACACTGCAAGCTTCTCTGGATCTCTCTTTTGCCCTTTTCAGATCCGGGTGTCCAGCCTACTGAGGCTTGATTTCCCTTTCCATTCTTCCTTGCTTTCAATGCAATATAATGTCTTCTCTTAAAATACTCTACTGGAACACACAAGGCCTGAACTATACAATTAAGAGATCCCTGGTGTTTCAGTTTATCAAGACGTATTGGCCCTCAAATCTGTGTGCTCCAGGAGACACACCTAACTGACAGTAAGACCTTTAGCCTAAAGAAGCCTTGGGTGGGACACCACTACCATTCTACCTACTCTAACTTTGCAAGGGGAGTAAGTGTACTGGTCCTCAAGACACTCTCTTTTAAACTTCTTGACCTGGCCCTGGATCCGGAGGGCAGATATGTGATAATCCATGCACTAATTCACCGTCTACCATGGGTTATAGTGGGTCTTTACCTACCACCTCCCGCTCACCTGCTGAGCCTATCTTGGTAACTATACATTTTGATTATGCTAATTTTGCCTGATCTTTTACCTCTGTCCACACTGGGTGCTATTTAGCTGAACTGGTGGTTATTACCCTCATATTCTTACCATGCACAGGGGGTAGTGGTTTCTCCCCCCTGGTGGTTTGATATACTGCCTTCGTTGTTTTAGCTTCTCTTTTCTTTCCTCTTCCTTTCTCTTTGGTTCCATTTTCCCTTCTTTTTCTCCTCCCTTTTGTTTTTCCTTTAAAATTTCCCTTTTTTCCTCCTCTTTTCTATCAGTATTTTTTCTACTTGTCCAAGACAGTCGGACATTGATTTTTCATCACCTTCTTGCCTGTTTTCGTTACTAGTTCCATACTGCACCATTGAGGTCTGGACACCGCTGCTCACCATTTCAGCTACAGAGCTTGAGTCTGATCGGATTGACACTCAGATTTATCTCGATTTGCATAATCTGCATTTATGAAATTTTTCATATGAGACCACTCTATTGGTATGTAGCATGTCTGTTGTGCAAAATCAAGCCATGACTTTGAGGCTGTGTACGTTTACCCTATACCATGTTTACAGTTTTCCATGATGTATTTTTTTATCATTATTATAGAGTTAAAAAGAACCGTGACTACACTGCTTCCTATCTGTGACCCCTGATGACGGCTAAACGCCAGAAATGCTTCGGGTACTAAGCAACAACCATTACAGGAAAGTCTTGGTGTCACTGTTGTATATGTTCTGTTTTGTACTGTGCATGCTGTTTATTTGTCATACACATGCACACCTTGTTTTTGTTGCATGTTTATAATAAACATTTGTAATCCTGTTCATTGTGTACCATTAAAAACCTTTTTATACACATCAGTGTCTGGCTTATAAAATCCCACCCCAGGGGGAACAATTTTCTTGTCTATAACCAAAATATGGGAGGGGTGGACCTCAACGACCAGTTTTTGGCTCCGTACCTAGTTGCCCGTAAGGCCAGATGCTAGTACAAAAAAGTGTCTGTTTACTTATTTCAATTGGCTTTGCTGAACGCTCATGTGCTATACAGAGCTTCAGGACAGACTTTTTTTCTTCCTTGACTTCCAGGAAGAGATTGCCACAGACCTCCTGTATACAGGCGGTTCTGCACCTCACCATTCCCAACCAAATGCAGTAAGCCGGCTGCATGAGAGGCATTTTACATATGTCCTCGAGAGCAGGGCTCAAAATGTCAAGTCCTGAGCTACTAGCCATGCCTCAAGGCATACTCGCCACTAGTTGCCCCGCCCACCCCTAGACACGCCCTTCTCAGGGAAAAGGTGCAGGAACTCAAACTCGCACCACACCTTCCCCCAAAGTAGGGGGGTGGGGGGGTTGAGCGTGCCACAGCAACTGGGTGTGGGAGGGTCCTAAGGGGTCATTAAATACCATGAGGGTGCTACATACAGAGTGCAGAGTTCAGGTGGGTGCAGGGTACAGAGTGCAGGTGGGTACAGAGTGCAGGTAGGTGAAGGGTGCAGGTGGGTACAGAGGGCAGGGTTCAGGTGAGTGCAGGTGGGTACAGAGTGCAGGTAGGTGGTGGGTGCAGGGTTAAGGGTGCAGGTGGGTAGTGGGTGCAGGGTACAGAGTGCAGGTGGGTAGTGGGTGCAGGGTACAGAGTGCAGGTGGGTGCAGGGTGAAGAATACATGTGGGCAGAGTGTAGGTGGGTACAGAGTGCAGGGTGCAGAGTGCAGGTAGGTGCAGTGCAGGTGGGTGCAGAGTGCAGGGGTGTACAGAGGGTAGGGTTCAGGTGGGTGCAGGGTGCAGGTGGGTACAGAGTGCAGGTGGGTGCAGGGTGAAGAATGCAGGTGGGCACAGAGTTCAGGTGGGTACAGAGTGCAGGGGGATGCAGGGTGCAGAGTGGGTACAGAGTGCAGGGTACAGAGTGCAGGGTGAAGAATGCAGGTGGGCACAGAGTTCAGGGTGGGTACAGAGTGGGTGCAGGGTGCAGGTGGGTGCAGAGGGCAGGGTTCAGGTAGGTGCAGGGTGCAGGTGGGTACAGGGTGCAGGTGGGTACAGAGTGCAGGGTACAGAGTGCAGGTGGGTGCAGGGTAAAGAATGCAGGTGGGCACAGAGTTCAGGTGGGTACAGAGTGCAGGGGGGTGCAGAGTGCAGGGTGCAGGTAGGTGCAGGTGGGTACAGAGTGCAGGGGGGTACAGAGGGCAGGGTTGAGGTGGGTGCAGGTGGGTACAGAGGGCAGGTGGGTGAAGAATGCAGGTGGGCAAAGAATGCAGGTGGGCACAGAGTTCAGGTGGGTGCAGGTGGGTATATTATCTATAAATAGCTGTGTACCTTGCACACCCCCTCCTTATCATACCTACTTGCACAGGGGGGGCGCCAGACACTGTCTGAGACTGAGTCCTCCCAGTCCCACTCACACAAGCAGTACAATGAATACACGCCCCTCCCCCCCTCACCTCACTTTGTGGGCTCCGGCCGGCGGTGGACTCTGTCTCTGTGAACACCCCCCCCGCACCTGTTCCGCCGAATATGCCTGCCGCGGCGCCGTCTGGAGAGGAGACAGGAGGAGGGCAGCAATCATCACAGGTGATCCGCTGAGCCGCGCCGCCCGGGGGGTTGAAACTGAAAGTACTATGTAGTGAAGTGACTGACGTCACATCATCACACAGTGCAGTGTGACAGGCTGAGCTGAGGCTCGCCGCTCGCTCTCTCAGTAGGGGATCTGAGGAAGAAGGAAGAGTCGCACATAGACACACGCGGCAGCGGTGCTGGATAAAAAAATAAATAAATAAATTCTCATCGTCGGGATGGTGTCACAGCAGCCCACACTCTGCTGCACCTCAAAATGTACTCGCATTTTGCGAGCAGGCGAGTGTAAATTTTGAGGGCTGCTCGAGAGTACCCCTACCCAATGAGCCCCCAAAGAAGATGTTGTGTCTGTAGAAAGCGCGGATATAGGCGTGACACCCGTTATTATTGTCCACGCTGTCCTGACAATCCTGGTCTTTGCATTGTTGAATGTTTTGGACGCTACCACACACTAGTGAAGTTTTAACGTAGGGTACAGCATTTCACAGACTAGTACACAGTTGTCATTTTATTGTTCTCTCTCTCTCTCTCTCTCTATTGTTCTGCTCTTTTTTACTGTATTCTATTCTGTAATGTTTTATTGTTATTATGTTTTATCATGCTTGCTTTTCAGGTATGTTATTTTTTTATACTTTACTGTTTACTGTGTTTTATTGTTAACCATTTTTTTGTTTTCAGGTACGCCATTCATCTGTAGAGCAGATTTATTTATCTTGACAGCAACAGCATTTGCTTCCACGATACAAAAAAGCAGTGACTCCAGTGCTGTAGGAGGTGATTTCACCACTAAAGTTATAAAAAAAAGAGCATATATGCCAAAGCATGGGGGCAACAGGGGCAGAGGAGCATTTCTGCTCCTAATGCCGCGTACATACGGTCAAAATTCCGATGGAGGCTTGCCCATGGAAAAGTCCGACTGTGTGTACGCGGCATAACTTTTTTTGCGGGAGGATGCCCCCATGCTTTGGCATATATAAATGGTGCATGTATGAATAAAGGTATTCTAATAGTGGGCATACCAACAGGCTGCATGAAAAAAAAAAAAAAAATATATGTCCAACAAGGACCAGCAACGTACTGGAATGTTTATACCAGAATGATGCCTGCGGGTTTAGGTATCATCTTGGTATCATTATTTTCAGCCAGCGGTCGGCTTTTATGTACAAGCAATCCTAGCTGCTAATTAGCCTCTAGACTGCTTTTACAAGCAGTGGGAGGGAATGTCCCCCTGGATATAAACAGCTTATTGGGAAAGCATTTTATCACACTGATCTTGGTGTGGTGAGATGCTTTGAGGGCAGAGGAGAGATCTAGGGTCTATTAGACCCCAATTTTTTCAAAAAAAGAGTACCTGTCACTACCTATTGCTATCATAGGGGATATTTACATTCCCTGAGAACAATAAAAATGATAAAAAAAAAAATGGAAGGAACAGCTAAAAAAAAAAAAAAAAAAAACACCCCTGTCCCCCCCCTGCTCTCGCGCAAAGGCGTTTTAGTGCATTAAAATAAAAAGTGTATTTTTTTCAGAAAAATCGCTGCACAAATACCGTGTGGAAAAAAAATGCAACACCCACCATTTTAATCTGTAGGGCCTTTGCTTTAAAAGAATATATAATGTTTGGGGGTTCAACGTAATTTTCTTGCAAAAAAAATATGTTTTCATGTAAAACCATGGACCATGGGCCAGATTCTCAAAGAGATACGATGGTGTATCTCCTGATACACCGTCGTATCTCTGAGTTAGGCCGGTCGTATCTATGCGACTGATTCATAGAATCAGTTACGCATAGATATGCCTAAGATCCGACAGGTGTAACTGTGTTACACCGTCGGATCTTAACTTCAATTTAAAAATGGCCGCTGGGGGCGTTCTCGCTGATTTACGCAGAGAATATGTAAATCAGCGAGATACGCCAATTCACGAACGTACGCGGGCTCGACGCAGTCACTTTACGTAAGCGGTTTCCCGGCGTATACTTACCCCTGCTTCTATGAGGCGCAGCCAATGTTAAGTATGGCCGTCGTTCCCGCGTCAAATTTTTTTTTACGTCGTTTGCATACGTCAATTCACAAACCCGCTCGTCGCAAGTTACGCTCACGCCGAAACCAATGACGTCCTAGCGACGTCATTGGGAGCAATGCACGCCGGGAAAATTCGCGGACGGTGCATGCGCAGTTAAATCGGCGCGGGGACGCACCTGATTTAAATGCTACACTCCCCCTAGCCGTGGAATTTGAATTCCGCCGGGGGATTTAAGATACGCCGCCGCAAGTTTGGAGGTAAGTGTTTAGTGAATTACCCACTTGCCACTAAAACTTGCAGCGGCGGATCTTAAATCAGATAGATTACGCGGATCTAAAGATCCGCTCATCTATCTGAATCTGGCCCCTTGTCTTCAAGTGGTTAGAAGAATCGGTTGATGTGTGACATAAGCTTCTAAATGTTGTGCATAAAATGCCAGGACAGTTCAAACCCCCCCCCCCCCCCCCAATGACCTAATTTTGTAAAGTAGACACCCCAACCTATTTGCTGAGAGGCATTTCGAGTCCATGGAATATTTTATTCTTTTGACACAAGTTGCGGGAAAAATATATATATTTTTTTAACAAAGCTGTCACTAAATGATATATTGCTCAAACATGCCATGGGCATATGTGGAATTACACCCCTAAATACATTCTGTTACTTCTCCTGAGTACGGAGATACCACATGTGTAAGGCATTTTGGGGGCCTAGCCGCATACGGGACCCCAAAAACCAAGCACCGCCTTTAGGCTTTTTTTTTTAGGTGTGTCAATTTTTGATTTCACTCCTCCCTGCCTATCACAGTTTCGGAGGCCATGGAATTCCCAGATGGCACAACCCCCCCAAATTACCCCATTTTGGAAAGAAGACACCCCAACCTATTTGCTGAGAGGTATGGTGAGTATTTTGCAGATCTCGCTTTTTGTCACAAAGATTTGAAAATTGAAAAAAGAACATGTCTTTTCTTTCTTCATTTTCAAAAACAAATGAGCGCTGTAAAATACTCACTATGCCTCTCAGCAAATACATTGGGGTGTCTACTTTCCAAAATGTGGTCATTTGGGGGGGTTTGTGCCATCTTGGTATTTTATGGCCTTCAAAACTGTCATACGTAGTGAGGCGTGAAATCAAAAATTTGCGCCCTTAGAAATCCTAAAGGCGGTGATTGGTTTTCTGGGCCCCGTATGCAGCTAGGCTCCCAAAAAGTCCCACACATGTGGTATCCCTGTACTCAGGAGAAGCAGAAAAATGTATTTTGGGGTGCAATTCCACATATAACCATGGCATGTGTGAGCAATATATACTTTAGTTACAACTTTTTGTAAACTTTTTTTGGTCATTATTCAATCACTTGGTACAAAAAAAAATTAAATACTCAATGGGCTCAACATGCCCCTCAGCAAATTCCTTGGGATGTCTACTTTCTAAAATGGGGTCATTTGGGGGGGTTTTGTACTGCCCTGCCATTTAAGCACCTCAAGAAATGAGATAGGCGGTCATAAACTAAAAGCTGTGTAAATTACAGAAAATGTTCCCTAGTTTGTAGTCGCTATAACTTTTGCGCAAACCAATAAATATACGCTTATTGCCATTTTTTTTACTAAAGACATGGGGCTGAATACATTTTGGCCTAAATGTATGACTAAAATTGAGTTGATTAGATTTTTCTTATAACAAAAAGTAGAAAATATCATTTTTTTCCCCAACGTTTTCGGTCGTTTTCCGTTTATACCGCAAAAAAATGTTAAAAAAAAAAAAAATCGCAGAGGCAATCAAATACCATCAAAAGAAAGCTCTATTTGTGGGGAAAAGGGGACGCAAATTTAGTTTGGGTACAACATTGCATGACCGCGCAATTACCAGTTGAAGCAGCGCAGTGCCAAATTGTAAAAACACTTCTGGTCCTTAGGCTGACAAATGTTCTGGGGCAAAAGTGGTTAACCAAGAATTGGCATGCTCTCCTAACGATTATACACAGAACACAGATAGCAAAACTTCCGGTGGGAAAGGGTAGGATTCGATTTTGAAACATTAAGCATCTAAATGTACAACTCTGATTCATTTGTCTGTTTTGACATGAGGCGTTTTTTTCAATTTTTTGGTGAGAATTCTTTATATATGTTTTAAGTGTACTAAAGTGTAATGCGATGCAAAGCGTCTAATAATTTTTTTTACCATAAATTCATGCTGTATTGAGCTGTATTGAGCTGTATTGAGCTTGACTGAAACTGCAGAACAATAAAAGAGCTTAAATCCAATTGTGAGTTTATGTATTACTGAAATATTTTTATATGTGAGGGCGCTTAATCCATACTTATCTGCCGCAACAAATGAACAAAAACGCTGATTTAAATGCCTTTAATATTTTTAGCAGCCTCAAACTGTTATTTGTGACTGCACTACACAGGGGGATGTGGTAAATTTGGATTCTAGGAGGTTAGTATGCCATCATCCTTCAGATTACCAGCAGCTGCATTCTTGCACATCTCCAATTGTGCATAAGTTGGTTTACTGACACTCCTAACATCTTGAAAAGATGCAATATAAAATAGAAATAATTTAAATTACCTTTCAAAGTAATTATTGATTAGATGATGACGGTAATCATTGCCTTGCTGATTCCAGGAAACCTTAGATGTAGAAATATGGTCCTCATCTTCTTGTGATTCCATCTCAATATTCTTTAGACGACCTGCATGCCTGGCTATATTGTGTAGAATACAGCATGCCAGGAACTTCCTGTTGACTATACATTATAAAATCATTCAGAGAGATGCAGTAGAAGTGGCTCTTCAAAAGTCCAAGGTATGCTCCACACCGATTCTGGTTTTAAATGTGAGGTGTTTAACCTTCCCTGTGTTGGTGTCATACAATAGGTTACTGGCGTGAACAACCAGGATAGACAAAGGTATCAAGAATCACCTAAAACATTGGTAAGCAATTTACATATTATTTTACATAACATTTAAATTAAAATAGAATATATGTATATATGTATATATATAATCTCCGAAACAGGTGAAGTAAACAGCACGTCGGTAGCTTTAATGTAAAGAAAGGGAGCCACCGCTCAAGGCAGAAAGTGCAAGTCATAAACCTCTACACTGGATCCGAAGCCACGCGTGCTGGCAATGCATATGATAATGCAAAATAAAAGAATATCTGGACAGCCGCACTCCAAAGAATATTGCTTTTTATTGTAAAAGTAAGATCACAGCATACATGTCACAGCAAACAGGATACCAGCTGACGCGTTTCACACTATAGCATAGTGCTTAATCATAGCTATATTTTCTTCGGAGTGCGGCTGTCCAGGTATCCCCTTTTATTTTGCGGTAGCTTCAATGTGCAGTGCAATCAGACCATTACACAGGTCACATATAGAAAGAGAGTTCACAGGATTGCTGCACAAACATTTATTCAAACGAAAAAAATATACAAAAAGGCAAATTGGTAGTATTCCATAGTGACAGCTTTGGGCTATATTAGATAGCGCCCTTCCTCAAAACAGGAACACATCAAGGTATAGCAAACATCTAATATTCTTAGGTATGCATGTGGAATGTATATACAGTATGTGGTGATGTTCTACTGTTTCTTGGTGTAATGACATATATATACACACACACACACAGTTGTGCTCATAGGTTTACATACCCTGTAACATTTAACACTTCTTGATTAGCGTTTGAACACTGCTGATTGACATTCTCAATTTATCTTTTTATATCCCTTTCCTGTTTCATACAGTTCAACTACCTTTTCTCGCAGATCCTTTGGCAATTCTTTTGCTTTCCCCATGACTCAGAATCCAGAAATGTCAGTGCAGCACTGGATGAAAGATGCAAGGGTCTGTCAGGAGTCCAGACACTCATTGACCTTTTATACACACACACACTAATTACAAGCAAACAGATCACAGGTGAGGATGGTTACCTTTAATAGCCATTCAAACCCCTCTGTGTCAACTTGTGTGCATGTTATCAGGCCAAAATCACCAGGGGATGTGAACTTTTGGGTAGTTTGTGTTGCAATTATGATTTAAAAAGAGTAAACACAGTTGACTGATAATAAATGGCTTCAGCCAAACACTAACCGTGAGTGAAAAATGTTTTTGCGTTATTCATATTCTCTAAAAAATGGCCAAGAAATCATAAATTCTGCCAGGGTATGTAAACTTATGAGCATACACATACATACACAAACTATACATCATTTACCAAGTAAACAGCCTTCATGTTCCCTTCTCAAAATCTTTATATGGCCGAGACTGTCAAAGGATGTGTGCATCATGAACCAAGCCAGGAAAACCAGTCACAACATCTGTGATTAACATTTTTGCATCACACACACTACATGTATGTTCATTGAATGATACACTTTCCTGTTTCAGCATATATGTTCTTTAACATTTGGCAGCAATAAGGAAAATAGCCCCCGTAACATTTGGTACGGATGCAACAGAAAAAAGTTTTAGGCAGGTGTGAATTAAGAAAGCTTTCAGAAATAGAGGTGTTAATGTACTTTTTATCAAATAACAAAAAAAAAATTAAATGAACAGAAGAGAAAGCCAAATCAAATCAATACTTAATGTGACGACCCTTTGCCTTCAAAACAGCATAAATTATTCTAGGTACATTTACACCGTTTTTGAAGGTAGGTTGTTCCAAACATCTTGGAGAACTACAGATCATCTGTGGATGTAGGCTGCCTCAAATCCTTCTGTCTCATCGTATAATTACAGACAGACTCGATATTGAGATCAGAGCCATGTGTGCACCAAACCATCACTTCCAGGACTCCTTGTTCTTCTTTACGCTGAAAATTGTTCTTAATGACATTGGCTGTATTTTTGGGATTATTGTCCTTCTGAAGAATAAATTTGGGGTGCCTCTCTAATGGTATGGCATGATGGATAAGTATCTGCCTGTATTTCCAAGAATGGAGGACACCATTGATCCTGACCAAATCTCCAACCCCATTTGCAAAAATGCAGCCCCAAAATTGCAAAGAACCTCCACCATGCTTCACTGTTGCCTCCAGACATTCATTATTGTACCACTCTCCAGCCCTTCTTGAACAAACTGCCTCCTGATACTTCAACATATTTCAAAATTTGACTCATCAGTCCAGAGTACCTGCTGCCATTTTTCTACACCCCAGTTCCTAGGATTTTTTGAATAGTTGAGTTGCTTAGACTTGTTTCCATGTCAAAAGTATGGATTTTTGGCCACAATTCTTCCATGAAGACCACTTTTGGCCAGGCTTCTCTGGACAGTAGATGGGTGTACCTGGGTCCCACTGATTACCACCAGTTCTGTGCTGATGACACTGTCGGACATATTCAAATGTCGAAGGGAAGTAAGCATGATGTGTTATCCTGCTGCATTAAGTTTCCTTAGCGACCACTGCATCTATAGTCCTCAACGTTGCCTGATCAATGGTGTCCTCAATGTTGAGAAATACAGGCAGATACTTATCCATCATGCCATACAATCAGGGAGGCGTGTGATTGGCCCCAAATGTATTCTACAGCAGGACAATGACCCCAAAACATACAACCAATGTCATTAAGAACCATCTTCAGCGTGGAAGACCAAGGAGTCCTGGAAGTGATGGTTTAGCCCCCCCAGTGCCCTGTTCTGAACAACTAGGAACTTAAGTACACAGGAAAAAGCAACATTCCAACTACGTCTCCAGCAGCCATTTGATATGAAGCCTTACCAAGGAATAGGGATGGGCTATCTGTTCGAGTCAAACATGAGTTCGACACGAACATTGTCTGTTTGCCCGTTTGCCGAACAGCAAACAATTTGGGGTGTTCGTGGCAAATTCGAAAAGCCGCGGAACACCCTTTAAAAGTCTATGGGAGAAATCAAAAATGCTAATTTTAAAGGGTAATATGCAAGTTATTGTCATAAAACGTGTTTGGGGACCTGGGTCCTGCCCCAGGGGACATGTATCAATGCAAAAAAAGTTTTAAAAAAAATGAATGTTTTCCGGGAGCAGTGATTTTATTAATGCTTAAAGTGAAATAAAAGTGAAATATTTTTTCTGTGCTTAGAAAAGTCCCTGCAGCAAAATGACATTTCTAAAAGGAAAAAAAGTAATTTAAAACGGATCGCAGTTATAATGAATTGCCGGGTCTCGACAAAAGGCGTATATACAAGTTATTGCCATAAAAAGTGTTTGGGGACCCGGGTCCTGCACCAAGGGACATATATCAATGCAAAAAAAGTTTTAAAAACTGCAGTTTTCGGGAACAGTGTTTTAATAATGCTTAAAGTGAAACAATAAAAGTGAAATATTCCTTTAAATTTCGTACCTGGGGGGGTGTCTATAGTATGCCTGTAAAGTAGCGCATGTTTCCCGTGCTTAGAAAAGTCCCTGCACAAAATGACATTTCTAAAGGAAAATAAATCATTTAAAACTGATCGTGGCTATAATGAATTGTCGGGTCCTGGCAATACAGATATAAGTCATTGAAAAAAAAAGCATGGGTTCCCCCCTTAGTCCAATATCAGGCCCTTTGGGTCTGGTATGAATATTTAGAGGAACCCCTAACCTAAATAAAAAAAAGCCCTAACCTAAATAAAAAAAAGCGGAAGGGTCTGATATTCCATATCAGACCCTTCCGGTCTGGTATGGGTATTAAAGGGGAACCCTGGACCATTTTTTTTCAAAAATGGCGTGGGGTTCCCCCCACAAAATCCATACCAGACCCTTCATGTCTGGTATGGATTTTAAGGGGAACCCCTCACCAAATTTAAAAAAAAAATGGCGTGGGGTTCGCCCCAAAAATCCATACCAGACCCTTATGCGAGCATGCAACCTGGCAGGCGGCAGAAAAAGAGGGGGGGACGAGAGAGCGCCCCCCCTCCTGAACCATACCAGGCCACATGCCCTCAACATGGGGAGGATGTCACCTTGTTGATAGGGACAAGGGCCTCATCCCCAAAACCCTTGCCCGGTGGTTGTGGGGGTCTGCGGGCGGGGGCTTATCAGAATCTGAAAGCCCCCTTTAACAAAGGGGACCCCCAAATCCCCCCTATGTGAATTGGTAACGGGGTACATTGTACCCCTACCATTTTACCCCAAAAAAAGTGTAAAAATTTTAAAAATTACAGAAGACGGCTTGGGACAAGTCCTTTATTAAAAAAAAAAAAAACATTTCAGCGATGTAATCTAGTCTGTCCAGCATTGTAATCCATTCTTGATGTCCCGCGGTGATCCATTCTCCAGCGATACTCTCCACTCCAGTGAGGAACGATCTTGCCTGCAAGGAGGCACCCGCCTAATGATGAGCAAGCTGTTTGACAGTTCTTTTATAACCGAGGGTGGGGCCACCCGTCACGTGGACAGGTGACCCTGCCCCCTCTAACACGTGACTGGGGTTAAAGGTCGATCAGCTGCGATCAGTTTTAAATAACTTTTTTCCTTTAGAAACTTGAAAATTGTATACTCACCTTTCTGTGATTTTCCTTTCTTGTTGCATCTTCATGGCAACATACACCTTTGGGTTGTGGCTCCGCCTCCACAACCTGATCGGACCGCATAGCTATTAAACCCAGAGAGGGCCCCCGTCCGGGTATTCTCAGTATATATAAACATCACCTCAGTTGAGTGGGCATCTGTATGCCGCCATGAAGATGCAACAGAAATGGAAAATTATGGAAAGGTGAGTATACAATTTTCCGTTTTCCTGTCACATCATGGCAGCATACACCTTTGGGGAATTGCTCGCAAACTGGGTGGGTCTGAGCATAAAGTCAAGTTTATTTACATGGAATAGAGGTGTTGGACTGAATAATTGCTCGTCCAAACTCTGCCGTAGACAAAGCAGAGTCCACCTTGTAATGAGATATAAAGGTGTTTCTAGATGACCAAGTCGCTGCTCGGCAGGACACCCTGCAGTAGGCCGCCCAGGGAGGTCGCCATGTGCCTTTAAGCCCTCAGGTATTTGTGTTTGACTCAGTGAGTAAGCCTTTTTGACAGTCTTCACCAACCATGCTGCGAGGGTGCGGGAGGTTGCCGTTTACCCTCTCCTAAAGCAGTGTGGGATAACCAGGAGGTTTTCAGACTTCGTAAGGTCGTTGGTTGCCAAAAGGTACGCCAGGATGCTGGTTCTCACATCCAGCGGATGCGGTTTCTCTTGTTCTGTGGAGAGAGCAGGAAAGTTAACCCCCTGATTGAAGCTGTATTCAGCTGAAGGAGAGTTGTGAACCATGGCAGCCTCAGCCAAAAAGTAAGGACTGTGATTATTGTAGATGCTGGCTTCTTGAGCCTGAGAACAAATCTTGGTATGAGAGGTGTCGGGGAAAAGATGTAAGCCAGACGAAGGTTCCAGTCGTGCTGTAGGCAGTCAGTCCTCTCCGCTTATGGGCAGGGGGTTCTTGTCAGATACCTCTGGTACTTCACGTTGTCTGGTGTTGCTGCTAAATCTATATACGGCATGCCCCAAGTTTGGTTATGAGGGAGAATGCTTGGTGGCTCAGAGTCCATTCGTTGTTGGAAACAAATCTTATGCTTAGCGTGTTGGCCAGCTGGTTCTGGGCTCCTGGGACATACATCTCCCTAAGCCACGAGAGGTTCAACTGCGCCCACTGGAAGACTGGGTGAACTTCCTGCATCATGGAGCGACTTCTGGTGCCACCTTGCCTGTTGATATAGGCGACTGCCACCCTGTTGTCTATCTTCAACAGGACATCTTTCCCCTTTAGAAGACTGAAGGCCAGGAGGGCTTGGAATGCTGCTTTCATTTCTAGGATGTTAGATACCACCTCCTGTGTCTCGAATGGCCAACAGCTTTGGACTGCAAAGTGCTGGTAGTGCGCTCCCCAGCCCTCCCTGCTGGCGTCCGAAGGGATCACCTCCCGGGGAGGGAATAGGGAGGGACTCAAACTGGTAGAGGAATTGAGAATGAATTGGGACAAGTAGGTGTCTGATAAACCTACAGAGCATCCAGTCTCCCAGCTTTATGAATAATGTAATTGATTGGAGGTTTTCCCGTCTTGCACAACTCCAACTTTCTGTGCTTGTTTTTTTAAACTGGGCACAGATTACCTGATTTTTTTTTTTTTTAAACAGCTAAAAACTGGATCAGAATGTTTTTCTTTTCCATCAACGCGGGTAGCCTGGCTGACTGGAAGATATTGAAAGGTGGACTTTCCACATCTCAAAGTTATATGATTGTTATGCTCAATGAATTATGCCCCTGCATGGGTGAGTTTGTCATGATCTTATACTTTTCCCAATAAGAATGATTGCACCAGAAAGGTGGACCTCCCTTAAAGCGGGGGTACACCCTAAAAAAAAATTCTAACATTACATCCAGCATACTAATGACATTTACAGTATACAGGTCTTTTTTTTTTCGCCGTACATACCGTTATATTGTGATTTTCTCCCCAGCTTCCGGGTTCTGATTCCCGCGGGACTGGGCGTTCCTATGCCTGGGTTAGATGATTGACGTCTGGTGAAACAGTTCCCATGTCGCACAAGGCGCGTCAACAGATTTCCATAAATAGCCGAGCTGCGAGTCGGCGCTATACGGCGCCTGCGCTCGCCGTGTAGAGCAGACTGCGCAGGCGCCGTATAGTGCCGACTCGCAGCTCAGCTATTTACGGAAATCTGGTGACGTGCCTTGTGCGACATGGGAACTGTTTCACCAGACGTCAATCATCTAACCCAGGGATAGGAACGCCCAGTCCCGCGGGAATCAGAACCCAGAAGTCGGGGAGAAAATCACAATATAACGGTATGTACGGCGAAAATAATAAAAAAGACCTGCATACTGTAAATGTCGTTAGTATGCTGGATGTAATGTTAGAATTTTTTTTTAGGGTGAGCGCCCGCTTTAAATTTCCACCAGTGTTACACCAATATAGCTGATATGGCCCACTGATCCTGATGGTTTTCCATCCAGGTATGTGCGTGAAGCTTCACACAGGCACCCTCTGGATTAGTGCGCCCCTAAAGGGACTTCCGCCGTTCTTTCAAGACAGGAGCCTTAGATCTTTAAGGCTTCAATATTGAAGATTGGGTACTTCTCCAGTTCATTACTAATCTTTTCCCCGGTCCATATGATTTTGTATCCGTGTATCCACTTGGCGGGTTGCCACCTGTATGCTGGAATCATTTTTTTTTGTTTTTTTTTGTCAGATGATATTCACCCTGACCTGCTATCGGTCATTCTTGAGATGGCTGTATCTTGTCTATTCCCACATAGATTGGATCGGTGTTCTGGTGTCTTGCACCATTTCTTTTTTTTTTAACAGGATCCACCAACCATGGCTTTAGCCATAATGCACTTCTTGCCGTGACAGCAGGGAACACAGCTCTTGAAAAAACATTGATTGATGTCTGACATGTCCACCACAAAGTATGCCGCCAATTTCAGCTCTTACAAAGCTGTTACCACCTTGTCTCTTCACTTCTTCCAGAAGGGCTTATTTAAAGGATTACTCCACTTTTGCAGAGCTGCAATTTCCTGTAAAAAGCAATGAAACATGCCTATCTGGAGGTGCCCTGTACACAGAATGTGCACAGAACACCCCCTGAAACATAATTTCCTGCTTGTATGATTGTGGGCCAGTTATATCGACGACATCCTCCTCCTATGGGACGGCACCGAAGATGACTTGACCCACTTCATGAGCGTTTTAAACACGAATGATCGTGGAATCTCGCTGAGCTATGAGTCTAGCCAGATACAAGTCAATTTTTTAGATCTAGTGATCTCGGTGGATGGGGAGAATTTTCAGACGGCAACCCATTTCAAGTCGACAGACAGAAATGCATATATCTCTAGGGATAGCTGCCATTATGCTCCCTGGCTTGATTCCATCCCAAAAAGCCAATATTTGCGCATTAAGAGGAACTGCACTAAGCAGACATCGTTTGTGCAACAAGCAGACGTATTAACACATCGTTTTTTAGCGAAGGGGTACAAGCCGGATGACCTATCCAGTGCTCTGGAGCATGTGACCCAACTGGACAGGGGTACTTTACTTGAAGATAAGCCTCGTGACAAGTCCGGCAAATTCAAATGCCCCTTTATCACAGATTTTTCCTGCCAGCATGGTGGGATTAAGCACTTAATGTCCAAACACTGGCACATTCTCAGGAGTGACAATGTTTTGGGTAGTCTATTACCAGACAGGCCGCAGGTAGTTTTTAGGGGTCTCCCTTCCTTGAGAGATAAGGTGGCTGGTAACATAATGAATCCCCCTAAAATTCCTTCGATGTTCTTGGCAGGACTGACAGGTTTCTATAAGTGTGGTCGGTGTCAGAGCTGTAGCATTAATATCCGCTCTAAGAAAAGGACAGTGGAGTTTAGCTCCAGTTGCACTGGTAGACGGTTTTCGATTAAGCCTTTTATCACGTGCTCCACAGTCGGAGTTATTTATTTACTAATATGTCCGTGTGGTTTACAATATGTGGGGAGGACTAAACGCCCCCTACATGTGCGGCTAAATGAGCACATCGCGAATATCAGAAGTGGTTTCACAGAGCACTCCGTATCCAAGCATTACCTTACCGCTCATGACTGTAATCCCAAGGATACTATATTCCTTGGGATTGACAAATTTACCGCTCATTGGAGGGGGAGTGACTTGGTCAGGTCTATATCCAGGACCGAGATGTCCTGGATACACAAAATTAAGTGCTATACACCTTACGGTTTGAATATTGAGGTAGACCTAAACTGCTTCCTGGATAATTCATAATTTTTTGTGTAATTTTTTGTGTCATTTGTCATAGAAGGCTATTTTAGTTATATGAGTTGCTATCTCCACCTACCTCAATATGTAATTGCCCTTCAATGTCGACACAATTTAATACCCTCTTTGTTTGAAAGAAAAAATCTAGAGAGTCTGTGCTGATGGGGCACTTTAGATCACGGACTATTCCATTGACTAATGTGATATATTTTGTTTTTACTGTTCATATTCAGTGTAAATATAGATGTCTAGTTTTATATGTGTTATTGTTGTATAGTCTGTCCCTTCAATTTAGCTAGGACTGCTTACTGTATTTATTATATATGTCATTTATATACATGGGGGTGTAGACAACCTGGGGCAGATCCGGGTGATCACATTTTCCATATGTTTTTGTTTGGTTTTAAATTTTGGATGACCGGTTAAGACGGGGATCAATGCGCTGGTAGCATTGTATTTTGGCTATATTTTTATGAGTAATATACATTTTCATATTTGCCTTATTTCCCTATGATCTTCCGGCTTTCAAGACTGCGCGTTTTAGTAGTGGTCTAAAAACGTTATTTTTGTGTCAGGGGGAATGTATATACTTTTTCCCTTACTGTGGCAGCGGTTTGCATTAGCAGGCGTTGCAGGTTTCCAGGAGTCAAAATGGAGGATGAGCGATTGTGATTGGATCTGCCCTCGGGTTGGCCCCGCCCCTTTGTTTGTTTTATGTGCGGTGAGTTGGGGCGTCTCCTTACCCCGTGAACACGTCCCTATCGTGACGAAACGTCGGGAGGAGACGCCCTGACGTTACCGCGTTTACTAGTGTAAGGATCCGGATACTCCGGACGTACGCCAACACACAGTCCGGCCGGCTGTGTTTTTTGCTCTGCTGTTTCTACTTTTTATGCCCGCTTGATGCCAATTTTAATCTTCGGAATGTAAGTAAGCATTCGGCTGTTCAATGTTTTAAATAAATCAGCGCAGTATTACGCTATATTCCCCTCTTGGTGTTTCTTTACATATCTGTGGAGCTTGGATTCAAACGGTGATTACTAATGAATGGAGAGTTCCCCTATTGTGATATCGCTAGTTGAAGATAACCATTTGGGCTGCTGCTGGATCTGATTTTTTATGCTGTATATTTACTGAATTCTGGTAAGAGTCACTATTATCTGTGGTGGAGGTCTCCTGTTTGTTCTGAACACAGCGTGGTTGTCATCACCGTTACCTGAGATTTCTTTCATCACTACACCTGTGGACTGCTTTAAACCTTTTGGCTGGCCTAGATTGTTAAATTGTGTATATCAACTGCAGAAACATTCATGATATCCAATAGTTATTTACAATCTATATTCACACTACTGGTGGTTTTTCACCACCATATTTTGAACTGTTTCTAACTTATGGTTTGTTAGTCACTGGTGGTTCATTACATCACTCTAAATTAGCGCAACTTCCTTTTTCTACTCTGCTTGTATGACTGGCTCACTGATTTTCCCAGAAGTCTGCACCAAGATAGAAGCCAGATTTTGGCATCTACAGCGATACATTTTTTATTTTGATAAGATACTCCCAATAGGGAATCATGTCTAAAGGAATGCAGACCCTGTTACTTTCCAGAGTCCTGCAGGTGCAGCAGCTGGTTGATAATTATGAAACATTCCCATTAAACTCACTCAGCACATGGGCTGGTTACTGCTGGTGTGCCGGCACCTGCAGATGCTACAGTGGCCCAGATTCAAGAAGCACTTGCGCCCGCGCAACCATAGGTTGCGCGGCGCAAGTGCTTACTTGCTCCGGTGTAACGAGTGCTCCTGATTCAGGAACCTCGTTACACCGAATGCAGCCTAGGATGTGACAAACATAAGCCTCCTTATGCCTTCACATCCCAGGCTGCATTCTTGCGTTGGCCGCTAGGGGGCGCGGCCTTTGTGATCGGCGTGTAGTATGCAAATTGCATACTACCACCGATTCACAAAAGTTGCGCGGGCCCTTCTCACGCAAGGTACGGAGTTTCCGTACGGCGCCTTTAGCATAAGGTTGCTCCTGCTATAGCAGGCGCAGCCAATGCTAAAGTATAGCTGCGCCTCCCGCTCGCGACGTTCAAATTTCACGTCGTTTACGTAAGTGAACCGTGAATGGCGCTGGACGCCATTCACGTTCACTTACAAGCAAATGACGTCCTTGTGACGTCATTTGCCGCAATGCACGTCGGGAAAGTTTCCCGACGGAGCATGCGCTGTTCGCTCGGCGCGGGAGCGCGCCTAATTTAAATGATTCCCGCACCCGGCGGGATCATTTACATTAGGCAGCCTTGCGCCCGGCTGCTTAGCATATTGCCCGCGCAATTTACGAAGCAACTGCTCCGTGAATCGCGGGCAAAGCGCAATATTTGCGTGGGCGCAGAGAAAAAAATTTGCTCTTTGCCCACGCAAATATTGCGTGATTCTACTTGAATCTGGGCCAGTATGTAGAAGCACTTCAGATCTAGATCAAATCTTTGGACTAGAGCCTCCTTGAATGTGACAGTAAAGTAGCATGTCTTGCCAGCTACATTAATAATGCAACAGAAAAAAACAAAAGGCTGACGCTGCACTAGCATAAAGTGATAAATGAAATTAACCGTAAACAAGCTGCTGGCACTAAAAATTGTGTACAACAATTTCACAAAACATAAAAAAAGAAAAAAGGAGTGCAGCGCTGATGAGTGATAAATGTATAGTTCATGAAAAATGTAAATAAAAGTTCATTCTGGAGTGAACATTGAAAACCAGAAAAATAAGGAGAGGTTAGGTGTATTGTAGAAATAAGACCTCAGAAACCGTGAAGTGAAAGAATCAAGTGACTTAGGCCCTTTTCACACTACAAAATAAATCCGTTTTAATAATCCGTTTTAAAATCCGTCAGATAATGTTAAAAAACTGAAGTTATACGTCCTTTATAAAATATCATTAAAGTCTATGGGATTTTTTTATGTTCCGTAAAGATCCGTAATAGTCCGTTATAACGTACGGACGTTAGTTATAACGGAATATGTGACGGGTCTTGCACTATTTTTTGTCAATTTTTTGTCCGTTGCAAGTAACGGATATATTAACGTCCGTTATATTTTAACATTGAAGTCTATGGCACATGGACGTTAGTAAATGTCTCCGTAAATGTCCGTTATGTTAACGGACGTTAATTTTACTGAGCATGGATATTCAGGGGAACCCCGCTGTCAATTTAAAACAAAAATGACGTGCGGTTCCCGGTAAATATCCATAACCAGACCCTTCAGGTCTGGTATGGATATTCAGGGGAACCCCGCCGTCAATTTAAAACAAAAATGACGTGCGGTTCCCCCTAAATATCCATAACCAGACCCATTATCCGAGCACGTTGACCTGGCCGGCCGCAGAAAAGGGGGGGGGACAGAGTGCGGCCCCCCCTCTCTCCTGAACCGCACCAGGCCACATGCC
This sequence comes from Rana temporaria, assembly GCF_905171775.1. Taxonomy (NCBI): domain Eukaryota; kingdom Metazoa; phylum Chordata; class Amphibia; order Anura; family Ranidae; genus Rana; species Rana temporaria. The sequence continues at coordinate 283,027,244 of NC_053491.1, read as the reverse complement.
CTCAACATGGGGAGGATGTCCCCATGTTGATGGGGACAAGGGTCTCATCCCCACAACCCTTGCCCGGTGGTTGTGGGGGTATGCGGGCGGGAGGTTTATCAGAATCTGGAAGACCCCTTTAACAAAGGGGACCCCCAGATCCTGACCCCCCCCCTGTGTGAAATGGTAATGGGGTACACTGTACCTCTACCATTTCACGAAGGAAGTAAAAAGTATTGTAAAAAAAACACACTGACACAAAAGAATAGGAAAGGTCTTTCCTCTTCTTGGTCTTCCCCAGTGACGTAGCAGAGGTACGTCAGAGGGGGCAGGGTCACGTGACGGGTGGCTCTGCCTCCTCTATATAAGAAATGTCACAGCTTCAGCCGCTCATTCGCTGGGCTGTGCCCAGCGGTGAGAGGAGGTCCGGGATGCTGCTGCGCCGGATGGATGGATCTTCACATCGCCGGAGCGGAGATCACCCGACGCTGGATCTTCTCATCGCGGGAGATCACCCGCACCCGTCGCAGGATCAGGACAACGCAGGAAGCCGGGAACGAGTGGATTTTTCAGCGCTGGAGTTTTTTTTTTTTTTTTTTAATAAAGGACTTTATTCTTTTGTGTCAGTGTGTTTTTTTTACAATACTTTTTACTTCCTTCGTGAAATGGTAGAGGTACAGTGTACCCCATTACCATTTCACACAGGGGGGGGTCAGGATCTGGGGGTCCCCTTTGTTAAAGGGGTCTTCCAGATTCTGATAAACCTCCCGCCTGCATACCCCCACAACCACCGGGCAAGGGTTGTGGGGATGAGACCCTTGTCCCCATCAACATGGGGACATCCTCCCCATGTTGAGGGCATGTGGCCTGGTGCGGTTCAGGAGAGAGGGGGGGCCGCACTCTGTCCCCCCCTCTTTTCTGCGGCCGGCCAGGTCAACGTGCTCGGATAATGGGTCTGGTTATGGATATTTAGGGGGAACCGCACGTCATTTTTGTTTTAAATTGACGGCGGGGTTCCCCTGAATATCCATACCAGACCTGAAGGGTCTGGTTATGGATATTTACCGGGAACCGCACGTCACTTTTGTTTTAAATTGACGGCGCGGTTCCCCTGAATATCCATACCAGACCTGAAGGGTCTGGTTATGGATATTTACCGGGAACCGCACGTCATTTTTGTTTTAAATTGACGGCGGGGTTCCCCTGAATATCCATACGACTTCTGGAGCTGGACTTCAAGAAAGGGTGAAATGTTTTTTATTAACGGACGTTAGAAAGGAATGATATAACGGATGTATACGGATATATAGGGATAAACATTATCCGTTTTCAATAAAGGAAGAATGGTAAAATATTTATCCGTATGTATCCGTTATTAAATCCGTTAATAAACGTCCGTTAATAGGTGTAATACGGATATTATAAAACGGACATACAATCCATAGTGTGAAAGAAGCCTTAGTCCAGCATCATTTCTTGTGGAAAAAAAAAAACAGCTGCAAAACAAGCAATGTGATGAACTCCTAGTTGCAGTTAGTGGGATAGATTTCCGCAGTACACCCGTGAGATAAGATTGCCTGCTTACCAAAAAGGAAGACTGCTTTGCATCAGTCTCATGGAGCCTGTGGGAAGTATGGTCTCCCTATAACCAATCCGTCTAGATGATCAGAATGGAGCTCAGCATAGGGTCCTGCCGGTCATGGAGGGAGGCGGGGGCCGGGTGTCCCGCACAATGTTGATATCGGAGGCTATATCAGCCTCCGATATCAACATTGTGTGGGACACCAGGCCCCCGCCTCCCTGACCGGCAGGACCCTATGCTGAGCTCTATTCTGATCATCTAGATCAGTGGTTCTCAACCTGGGGGTCGGGACCCCCTCGGGGGTCAAATGGCGATTTGCCAGGGGTCACCAAATCCTGGGCTGTTCCCAAAGTCCACACCACTCTCCAAACCTTTTTGCGACCGAGCCAGAAACATAGTGAGTAACACTACTTGTGATTATAGTTGCTATTAAAAGTCTCCACTACAGTTCTCAGATCAGAAGATGACCTTGATCAAGAGCACCTAAGTTGGCTGATCAGAACTCCCCGCCAGCACTGCCGCTGATCCCACCCCTCACCAACCCTTCCACTGATCCCACCCCCCACCAGCACTGCCGCTCATCTCATTCCCTCCACCAAGAGAAGAATACAAATAGAGAATACATGGAAAGGAGAGAAAAAGAGGGAGGAACAAAGTAAAAAGGGAGAGAAAGAATAATAGAAAGAACAAGAAGCTAGAGAGAGATGGGAAGAAAAAAACAAAAAAATTAGGATATAGAGAGATAAAAGGGAAAGAAAGAAGAACAAAGAGAGTGGTACATCCTAAAATGTACCATAAGGGGTTTTAATACTGTACTAGTGGAAGGGACCCAGGGAGCACTACGTGGGTTAGGGGCGCAAATTACTTGGCCTACCTTGGGTGCTGACAACCCACGCTATGAAAATAATTTTGTTGTTAGGGGTCCCCACAACTTTGGAAAATATATCAAGGGGTCACGCCACTAGCACGGTTGAGAACCACTGATCTAGATGGATTGGTTATAGGGAGACCATACTTCCCACAGGCTCCATGAGACTGATGCAAAGCAGTCTTCCTTTTTGGTAAGCAGGCAATCTTATCTCTCAGGTGTACTGCGGAAATCTAACCCACTAACAGCAACTAGTTCATCACATTGCTTGTTTTGCAGCTGGTTTTTTTTTTCACAAGAAATGATGCTAGACTAAGTCACTTGATTCTTTCACTTCACGGTTTCTGAGGTCTTATTTCTACAATACACCTAACCTCTCCTTATTTTTCTGGTTTTCAATGTTCACTCCAGAATGAACTTTTATTTACATTTTTCATGAACTATACATTTATCACTCATCAGCGCTGCACTCCTTTTTTCTTTTTTCCTTTTTTTACATTAATAATGCATCCGCCATCGTAGGAGACTGCAGCAGGTTGACCTTTAGCTTTTTCAGGCTATACAGTTTTGACAGCCTGTTTATAAGGGCATTTTTCTTTGACCCCTTTAATTCTTCCTGGATTAATTTCTCCAGTTGTTCAGTGAAGGAAATGAGTGTTCTAACCTTGTGGAGAGTTTACTCCACTTCACCCCAGGTAATAGCGTCCTTAACTGCCCTTGCAGAAAAAGCATCTCTATTGGGAAATCTTCAAAGCTTGTGGCCCCTTTAATGCTTTCTTCCAAACTTGGCAAACTTTCCAATTTGGACACCACCTACTGGCCCTGGTTGAAAGTGCTAGGCAATTCATGCACTGTAGCTTGTCAAGCAATAACTTTCCACTACGAATGCAGCAACTTTTAGGGCTGGCAACATGTGGTGTTTGTAAGCAGGGAGCAAACATAATCAGAGGTAAGTGGATGACATTGATCAATTGCCTGTATGACTGCCCTTGAACGGTGACTGTTCTGGCTTTTAGCAGGCTCTGTTCATCTTGAGTTTCTTGCAGGACTGTATAGTGCTAGCTTGGCAGGCAATGACGTTCCACCACAAATGCAGCAACTATTAGGGCTGGTAATTTGTGATGTTTGTAAATTGAGAGCAGTGATGATGAGGGGCAAGTTGATGAGCTTAATCAACATTGCCTGGATGTCTGTTCTTAGATGGTAACTTGTATTGACCGTCAGAAGGCTCCCTGTATCTTGTGGTCCTTACAGGACTATAGATATTGGCTCTCTTTTTCTCAATACTCACTGCTTACCTAATCCCTATACCTTAAAGCAATGGGTGGTCTGACTGGACAGCATTTCCCTAGAAACAGTATAGCAACAGACTGAAATGAAAAACAGCATAACGCTAAGTCTTCACTTATGCGTCCTGAAAAATCGCATGATTTTGCTGCAAATTAGATGCAACTTGAAGTAATGCCTGTGTATTCTTGGGGTCTATGGACACAGATATAAACATTACTCATTGGAAATCATGGGGTACGGCTTGTAATGCGATTTTTCAGTGACAAGTCGCACTAGTGGAAACTGAGCCCAACACAGTGATCCCAGAGCAAGCATTGAGGAGGAGATAGGAAGAGTTTAGGTGAATACCATAAAGAGCACAATGATCCAAGAGCAACACTGAGAAGTAGATAAGAAAAAACCCATGAAAATGCCATAAAAGGTGAAAACATACCTGTAAACAATGACCACATAAGCATCCAGCATGCATGAGTAGAGATCTCCACCATTTGTTGCCAAAAATGCAGTGAAATCATTTAGAACTCATATTTGCCATTAGTGATGATATCAGTTCCTGAGCATGATCAAATCACCATCTTGGAAAGCTCTAGCCAGGAAATACAGAGGCTGCATCACTTCCTGCCTCTCAAGCTCAGTGAACTTCTTGGTAGTGGCAAACGCCCATAACAAAGAGAAAGGAAGTAAAAGCATATGGAAAGCAAAAGGAAACACTGTCACTTACGTCAAAGCTTGTTTAAAGCTTTCTTTGAGAAGCCTGCACCACCAGAATAGGGCTCCAACCATGTAGCTCATTTAGAGACTGTAGAGGAAGGACTTCCACCCATTAGAGGCTAAAATATGCCCCCCAGACCACCATAATGGGGCTCCAACCATATAGCTCATTTAGAGGCTGTACAGGAAGGACTTCCACCCAGGAGAACCTGAACCTGGCTGGGGCGACAAACCGTAAGGGATACCTCGCTATTCCAGTCCTAATCAGGTGAGGGGGAAAAAAAAGAGAATACCTGGGCGGGGGTCCTCTCTGGGTTTAATAGCTATGCAGTCCTATCAGGTTGTGGAGGCGGAGCCACAACCCAAAAGTGTATGAGGCCATGATGCGACAGGAAATGTCATTTTGTGCAGGGACTTTTCTAAGCATGGGAAACATGTGCTACTTTACAGGCATACTATAGACACCCCCCCAGGTACGAAATTTAAAGGAATATTTCACTTTTATTGTTTCACTTCAAGCATTATTAAAATCACTGCTCCCGAAAAAACTGCAGTTTTTAAAACTTTTTTTTTGCATTGATAAATATCCCCTGGGGCAGGACCCAGGTCCCCAAACACCTTTTATGACAATAATTTGCATATTAGCCTTTAAAATTAGCACTTTTGATTTTCCATGTTCGTGTCCCATAGACTTTAACGGCGTTTGCATGTTCGAACAATTTTTTGCCTGTTTGCATGTTCTGCTGTGAATCAAACCAAAAGGGGGGGGGGGGTGTCCGGCTCATCCCTACCAAGAAAGTGGAGTACTGCTAACAATTTTGTCATCTCTAGTATTGTGTATCTGCACTGTGGTGGTCTCCAAAAAAACGCAATTGAACGTAGAAAGTTATATTCAGCTCCTTAGTATGACAACGTTTTTCAGTGCTTCCGCCTCTGTAAGGTCATCGAAGAACATACACTCTGGGAAATGTCTGGGTGACATTAACCACTAGAATACCGGCCGCATGTAAAAAACGTCAATTGACGTCCTGGATTCCTCCGGCCACTGGGGGGCGCGCGAGCGCGCCGGCGGTGGCGCGCGCGTGCCCGGCGCGTCCCCGAGATGCCGATGCGCGTGCCTGGCGGTCGCGATGTCCGCCAGGCACGCACGATCAGCAGTGACAGAGCAGGGACGTGGAGCTCTGTGTGTAAACACAGAGCTCCACGTCCTGTCAGGGGACAGAGGAGACCGATCTGTGTCTCTTGTACATAGGGACATAGATCGGTTACCTCCCCCAGTCACCCCCCACAGTTAGAACACACCCAGGCTACACATTTAACCCCTTCCTCACCCCCTAGTGTTAACCCCTTCAATGCCAGTCACATTTATACAGTAATTAGTGCATATTTATAGCACTGATCGCAGTATAAATGTGAATGGCGCCAAAAATGTGTCAAAAGTGTCCGATGTGTCCGCCATAATGTCGCAGTCCCAATAAAAAAAAAATCGCAGATCGCCGCCATTACTAGTAAAATAATAATAATAATAATAATAATAATTCTGTCCCATATTTTGTAAGCGCTTATTGCGATTTTTTTTTTTTTTATTATTTTTTTTTTTTTTACCAAAAATATGTAGAAGAATACGTATGGACCTAAACTGAGAAATTTTTTGGGAAAAAAAATGTGGCTATTTATTATAGCAACAAGTAAAAAATATTGATTTTTTTTTCAAAATTGTTGCTTTTTTTGTTTTATAGCGCAAAAAATAAAAACCGCAGAGGTGATCAAATACCACCAAAAGAAAGCTCTATTTGTGGGGAAAAAAGGACGCCAATTTTGTTTGGGAGCCACGTTGCACGACCGCGCAATTGTCAGTTAAAGCGGCGCAGTGCCGGAAGCTGAAATTTCACCTGGTCAGGAGGGGGGTATATGTGCCCGGTATGGAAGTGGTTAACACAACCCTTCTTCTTACCACGTTCGAGAAGGGTGCACTCAAATGCCTTCCTAGTTGAGCTTTACACAGTCTATCCAACAAACTCTGGAAATACCCACTGACAGTCTGCTCTTACTGCCACCAATTCCCAGATGTTAATTATCGCACTTTTTAAAAAAATGAATTGACCTTAAGTCCAGGTTCACACTGGGTACGATTTGCTTCGATTTGAGATGCGATTTCACATGTGAAATCGCATCTCAAATCGGCGGCATTTGCCGGCAATCGCTGCACCGATTTCAAAAAGTAGTTGCTGTACTACTTTTTGCGATTTTGGGCCGCGATTTACATTGACATCTGTGCAGAAACCTGCACAGATGTCTCTTAATCGCGGCCGAAATCGGGACTGCCAGCGGGAGTGAAATCGTGCGAGTTCAGCTGAACTCGCACGGCTTCACTCCCGCAGCCAGTGTGAACCTGGGCTTACAGAATTTTGCACTAATGTTTGCGATAGTTAACAACGTTTTGTTTTTTTGCACTTGCAAGTATCACATGCTCGTTTTTGTTTTTTTGTTTTTGGGGGAATTGAAGAATTTTTTATCGCTTGCAATATTTCTAAGAAATGGGTAATGTGACATACATATTGCACGTAATATCCTTTAGTGAATTCACCCCATGGTGAGCAATGCAGAACCCTGATGAAAGACGATTGTTTCCTTGTGAACAATGCCAATATATTAATACTGCTCAAAAACATAATATTACATCAAGGGAAAAAAATCTTCCCACACCTCTTTGTGAGTTACTTTACTACAGGGATCATTTACTTGATGAACTCCTAAGGGGTTGATTTACTAAAACCAGAGAGTGCACAATCTGGTGCAGCTCTGCATAGAAACCAATCAGCTTCTGATTTTTAGTGTCACAGCTTAACAACTTAAGACCCGCACCATTATGCAGGTTAAGGACCTTACTCCTTTTTGTGATTCGGCACTGCGTCGATTTAACTGACAATTGCGCGGTCATGCGACGTGGCTCCCAAACAAAATTGGCATCCTTTTTCTCCCCACAAATAGAGCTTTCTTTTGGTGGTATTTCATCACCTCTGCGGTTTTATTTTTTGCGCTATAAACAAAAATAGAGCGACAATTTTGAAAAAAATGCAATATTTTTTACTTTTTGCTATAATAAATATCCCCCAAAAATATATATAAAAAAACGTTTTTTTCCCTCAGTTTAGGGCGATACGTATTCTTCTACATATTTTTGGTAAAAAAAAATCGCGATAAGCGTTTATCGATTGGTTTGTGCAAAATTTATAGCGTTTACAAAATAGGGGATAGTTTTATTGCATTTTTATTAATACGTTTTTTTTACTACTAATGGCGGTGATCAGCGATTTTTTTCATGACTGCGACATTATGGCGGACACATCGGACAATTTTGACATATTTTTGGGACCATTGTCATTTTCACAGCAAAAAGTGCTATAAAAATGCATTGTTTACTGTGAAAATGACAATTGCAGTTTAGGAGTTAACCACTAGGGGGCACTGTAGGGGTTAAGTGTGACCTCATATGTGTTTCTAACTGTAGGGGGGCGGGACTGGACGTGTGACATCATTGATCGTCTTTCCCTATATCAGGAAACAGATGATCAATGACACTGCCACAACGAAGAACAGGGAAGGTGTGTTTACACACACCTCTCCCCGTTCTTCAGCTCCGGTGACCGATCGCAGGACACCGGCGGCGATCGGGTCCCGCGGGCGCGGTCACGGAGCTTCGGACCGGGTCGCGAGCGTGCCGCCGCCGGCGTGCTCGCGACCCCAAGGCTTGGCTTAAAGAGACACGTACAGGTACGTGATTGTGCCTAGCCGTGCCATTCTGCCGACGTATATCGGTGTGAAGGGGTCCTTAAGTGGTTAATTGAACAAGCTGAAGTTAGAAACTGATGGGCTATCACACAGCTGCACCAGATTTTGTACTCTCTAGTTTTAGTAAATCAATCTCAAAGTGTTGCGCCGTCTGTACTGGCAGCATTTAAAGACCTTTCCATAAACAGATCTCTGATCATATTTTAGATGCAATTCGCCCTGGCATGCTGTCAAATAACTTCTGGGCCATATCCTGACTGATGACAGCCCATTCTTGCATAATCCATGTTTGGAGTTTGTCAGAATTTGTGTTTTTTTTTTTTTGTTCACCTGCCTCTTGAGTATTGACTACAAGTTCTCAATGGGATTAAGGTCTGGGAAGTGTCCTGGTCATGGACCCAAAATGTTGATGTTTTGTTCCCAAAGCCACTTCGTTATCACTTTTGCCTTATGACAAGGTGCTCCATCATGCTGGAAAAGGCATTGTTCATCACCAAACTGTTCTATGATGGTTGGGAGATGTTGCTCTCGGAGGATGTTTTTGTACAATTCTTTATTTATGGCTGTGTTCTTAGGCAAAATTGTGAGCAAGCCCACTCCCTTAGCCGAGACGCAACCCCACAGGTCTCAGGATGCTTTACTGTTGGCAGGACACAGGACTGATGGTGGCGCTCACCTTTTCTTCTCCGGACAAGGTTTTTTCAGATGCCCCAAACAATTGGAAAGGGGATTCATCAGAGAAAATGACTTTACCCCAGCCCTCAGCAGTCCAATCCATGCACCTTTTGCAGAATATCAGTTTGTCCCTTATGTTTTTCCTTTTTCCTTTTCCTGTTGCTGCCCTTCTTGACACCAGACCATCCTCCAAAAGTCTTCACCTCACTGTGTGCAGATGCACTCACACCTGCCTGCTGCCATTCCTGAGCAAGCTCTGCACTGGTGGTGCCCTGATTCTTCAGTTGAATCAACTGTAGGAGACCATCCTGGTGCTTGCTGGACTCTCTTGGGCGCCCTAAATCCTTCTTTACAACAATTGAACATCTATACTTGAAGTTCTTGATGATAAATGATTGATTTATGTGCAATCTTAGTAACAGCAATATCCTTGCATCCCTTTTTGTGCAAAGCAATAAAGACTGCAGGCATAGGCGATTAACAGGCCTGAACCAGTCAGCAATGGTCGGTGGTTCTGAAGATCACCATTTCACGGGGATACAGAGTTTTGCTGCGTTGATCATGTGCATTGCCAGGGAACGGGAGTAGGTCTTTAGGGGCATGTTGGAGTGATGGAGCAGAAACTGCACCGGTAAGAAATCTAGGTTGTAGGTCGATATGGAGTTGGTGAGGCAATGGACCTCAGTCCAGAATGGTTGTAATTTAGAACATGACCACCAAACGTGTAGTAATGAGCCCGTCTTAGCTCCACATCTCCAACATATTGGGGAAACAGAGGGGCAAATGGTGTGTAACCTGAGGGGAGTGCTATACCATATTTAACTATAAAATGTTAAAGGCATTTTCTTGTGTGTACATTCACCGTCCCCTTATGAATGCAAGAGTATATGGCTTCCCACGTCTGGTCTGTCAGGTCTATAGAAAGTTCTGATTCCCATTTCCTGCTAGCCCAATTGTCTTTTGGCCTATAGTCTGGGAACTGTAAAGCATATTTAGAGGAGATTAGGTGGGTCAAGGGTTCGGTACCCGAGCATAACGTTTCAAAGGGTGTGAGTTGTCGAGTCCAGGTCGGCTTCGGGCGGGGGTTTGTCGAAGAAGTGCCTGATTTGGACATATGTCCAGAACGGGAACGTTCGGTTCCTCATTCTGGACACTAGGGTATCGTGAGAGATTAGACGATCGTTCTCAAAGAAGTTATGCGCACATATCTGAGGGTGAGGCCAAGCCTCTGACAAAAAAAGAAGGAGAGAGACCGGGTGTGAAGTCTGGATTGTGTATAAGTGGGGTCATAGGGCCCCAAAGGGAGGAGATCTGAAACTTAGAGCAAGCCGTTCTGAAAGTAGTCAGTGTAGGGGAGATGAGAGGGTGAGTCCGACAGGAAGGGGGAGATTGTTTGTTGCGACCCATGGGGTATGGGCCAAAGGAACGTGCAAGGACAAATGTTCCAGTCGTACCCAGGCTTTAGTGGTGAGGTGGACGTTCCAGTCAATAATTCTAGAGAGGTGACAGGCCTGGTGGTATTTAAATAGATCTGGGAGACCTAAGCCCCCCTTCAGTTTAGGGATGGTGAGTTTGTCAAAGCTTATCCGAGGTCGGAGTCCACCCCAAACAAAATCTGTACATGCTCGTCGGCATGTTGAAAAGAAGGCTGGCGGGACCGTTTGAAACAGGTAAAGAAGTCGGGGTAAAATGTTCATTTTTTTATTTTTAAGTGTATTTTGTGCGTGTACTCGAGAGAGGAGCCGGACTGCAGGAGTTGGGAGTAGGCAAGCCTCCCCCAGAGGCAATCTGCCACCTTTCTCCATGCCCCGGGTGGCAATGGCGGGTGTGAGAGGGGGTCCTCCCACACAGCCCGCCCTACCTGCTCCGCTTTGAAGCCCTATGGGGCAGAGGGACTCCCTATAAGGGAGTGAGAGGATTTGCCAGCTCAGCCAGCCCCGTTAGTCCTTTGCCTCTCATTTTTAGAGACCGCGTGGTCAAAGTGCGTGCATGTTAACCCAATTTCAAGTGTGTGTAAGTGTGGTGGTTTTTGTGGGAGGGGGGTGGGCGTACTAAGCGCAGGCTTACCTCGCATAGCACACCCACCGGGAGCCGGGTTGAGACCACCAAACTCAATTCACATGTAGCCGAGACCGGGATCCGAACCCCTAGCTGCAGAGGTGAATGGCTTATCAGCGCAGTGCCAATCGCGTTGAGCCACCGCAGCTCATTTTGATAGCAGCTGCTCTACCGAACCACGAGAAGAGGCCTGTAGACCAGCTTTTAAGATCTTTCTGAATGTTTCGTATCAGCGGGAGGTAGTTAGCGCAGTATAGGTCTGACAGGGAGGTGGGGATCTGGATTGCCAAGTAGGTAATTGAGCTAGTTTTCCATTTAAACTGGAAATTAGTCTGGAATTGAGCACAAACGTCAGGGGAAGAGTGAAATTGAGGGCATAGGACTTCGAAAAATGTATTTGCAAGTTAGTCAAGTAGTTGAAAGTCTTAAGGTCCGCCAGTAAGTTAGGTAGGGTTGTAATAGGTTCCGTCAAGAAGAGAAGGATGTCGTCGGCAAAGGCCGCTGTTTTGTAATTGTGCTGGTTTATATCAATCCCCTTTATGTCCGGGTTGGATCTAACAAAGATAAGTGGGGAAAGAGGGCAGCCCTGACGGTACCATTAGTGATGGAGAAGGCATCCGACAGGTGGCCGTTGACACGGACCTTGGCAGTAGGATTGGCGTAGAGAGCAAGTATAAAGTGGAGCATACGCTGGGGGAGACCCAAGAAAGTCAGTGTCTCCGCCATGTAATCCGATGCCACCCTATCGAATGCCTTCTCCGCGTCAAGGGAAAGAAAGAATCCGTTTTGCCGAGTCGATGTTAGCCAATGGTGAATGGAGAGAGCTTTGAGGGTGTTATCCCTCGCCTCCCTGCCAGGGATAAAGCCGACCTGATCTAAGTCTATTATTTGGGGTAAGAGTGGAAAGATTCGGTTTGCAAGCATTCTAGCATACCACTTAAGGTCTACGTTCAACAAGGAGATGGGCCTGTAATTCGTAACCATAGAGGGGTCTTTACCTGGTTTCAGAATTACAGTTAGTTATATGAGCCGTAAACAGGTCTCGGGGGGGGGGGGGAGCAATAGGAGAGGCAAAGAAGTTAAAGCGGTTCTCCACCCTAAAGTGGAGTCCCGCTGATCGGAACCCTCCCCCCCTCCGGTGTCACATTTGACACCTTTCAGGGGGGAGGGGGGTGCAGATACCTGTCTAAAGACAGGTATTTGCACCCACTTCCGGCCCGGCATTCACGGGCAAAAGACGGGCATTCCGTCACATCCCGTCGCCCCCCCGTTGTGTGCTGGGAACACTCGGCTCCCAGCACACAGCGGGAGCCAATCGGCAGGCGCGGCGCGACTCGCGCATGCGCCGTAGGGAACCGGGCAGTGAAGCCGCAGCACTTCACTTTCTGGTTCCCTCAGCGTGGATGGCAGGGGGAGCAGCAGAGAGACGAGCGATCGCTCGTCCTCTGCTGCGATCGGCGCTGGACTCCAGGACAGGTAAGTGTCCTAATATTAAAAGTCAGCAGCTGCAGTATTTGTAGCTGCTGGCTTTTAATATTTTTTTCCCATGGCACATCCGCTTTAAAGGCCATGGTGAAATAGGGGATAAGAAGGTGGGCGCAAGACTTGTAGTAACCAACCGTCAGGCCATCGGGGCCCGGGCTTTTCCCAGGTTTCATTTGTTTTAGCGCAGCTGTCGCTTCTGCATCAGTAAGAGGGGAATCCAGATCCTTGGCTAAAGAGTCCCGAATTGGCGAGGGGCAATATTCTGTCAAGAATTCTTTTATGGCTCATTTTCTGGCGAGTAAGTCTGAGGATGAGTCTGTTGGATGGAGATTATACAGTTTCGAGTAATAAGCCACAAATTGGTTAGCTATATCGGGAGATATTGTCAAAAGGTCAGTATAAATTAATACCCATAATGAGTGAGATTAAATATAAACCAAGCAGCGCTTCCGTATGTATATATCTCTAAAAGCATATACTTAAATAATCTGATATAAAAGTCTGTAATAAAATTCAAATTGAAATTTAAAAAGACACAGGTGTAGTTGAAAAAGTCCAAATAATCCCAAAAGAGAATAAGGAACAGAAATCTTGCTGAAGTCACCTCCACACGTGTGCTCGAAAGAAAATAGAGGGGGTTTGTGCAGATAGAAGCCCCCCTCTGGTCTTAGACTCTTACCCCAGGGATTTAAACTGCTGGCATGTAATTGTTACAAGACGATCTTTCAGCAGGTGTCTCCACTTATTCCCAATAGACCACTCTGATCACTCAGTGTTCACATATAGGGAAATAAAGGAACTTAACATAGCGTAATCCCGTTTTCAGAAAAGACATTTATTCAACACACCATTTAAAATCCATCAGATTATGCACTCACAAAAAAAGCAGATCATATCAGCCTTAATCATTATACCGCATGTCAACTTAGAATCAGCAATCACCTACCGTACACTGCCTCCTGTGTCACAGGGATATCCACCTCCACTCCTGATCCTGTCTAGCAGCACCTAGTCACGTCACTTTGCTTCACCCTGACTAGTTTCGTCGTAATGACTTCATCTGAGGGTGAAGCAAAGTGATTCCTACATTTATTTTAATATGCGGAACGATCTCTTGATCAGACATCCTATTGGCTACGGCATGTCAGCTGACTGGCTAACACAGGCACGGACAATTAGCTATCAGCTCTGAAGTTTCCAGACACTGATTACGCTGCAGTCATCAGCTGTTTATTCCTGCTTGTCAGCTCGCATGCCGGAAATATCTGTACACTAATTCTTTTTTTTTTTTTTTAATTTAATGTTTTATTTTATTGATGAAGAAATAAAGTAATACAATGTACAACATGAAGCTCTCAGTACATTCCATGGCAAAAAGTCAGCGACAAATAAATAGTGAAGATACAATTCAAACTTCAATTTTCATTTTAGGTTAATCTAGCACCATAAAGGGGGAGCAATTAAAATATAAATCGATATCCCCGTAGGAGATCCCCTACTCAACTATGTGTAGGCTGGGCTAAAGAGGGGCGGGGAACCCAATCAGCGCTTTCCGTACAGAGTCTCATCCGACACCCCGTAAAGGGAGCAAACTGTGTCGGATAAATGGATAGCATAACTAAATATTGGTAAGAGACTTCTGTGACCCCAGATAACCTAGGACCCCGCCCAAAATGTGGAAAAGAGCGCTAGACAACCCGTCCCTTCCCAAGGGACCTGTGAAGAAAAAGACCTCCCACTCCCCACCATACTCTCCCCCTCCCCCAGGGCGCTCCCATGAAAGTATTGCCTATTAACAGACTAGTATGATAACTAAATCAAAAATCTCGAGGAGGAGAATGTACCAAGGTTAGCATAGAAGAAGGAGGGAAAGAGAAAGAGAGGAAAAAAGAAAGATAGAGCAAATGAGAAAGAATGATTGCCAGTAGGCTAGTTAAGTACCCGAAGGGGACGGCGCATGACCCGGCGATAGAGATACGCCAACATGTCTGGCCCAAGGCTCCCATATGGCCTCAAATATATCGCTTGTATTAGAGATAGAGCTGACCATTTTTTCCTGTGTCATGATCCATGAAATCTTCCCCTTAGCTGCCAAGAAAGAGACCCTAGGTTGCTTCCAGGCCGCCGCTAAAGTGGTTTTAGCTCCTATGAGCATGAAAGCTATCAGTTTTTGTATGGGTTTGGAGACCTGAGGGATTTCGGAGCCCAGCAGAGCTATCTGCGGAGACTTCACCAACGGTACCCCCGTGACTTTTCTGATAAGGCAAAATATTCTGTTCCAAAACCCCCTGATTCTGGGGCACTCCCACCAAACGTGAAGCATCGTGCCTTGGGCTTGGCAGTTGCGAAAGCATAACGGGGAAGACGTAGGAAACATCGCAGCCAACCTACTGGGGACCAGATACCACCGCATCAGAACCTTTGTGTTAGCTTCAGCTAATGAAGTATTTACTAAACCTTTGAAAGATTTCAAACCTACCTTGTGCCATCTACTCAGGTCCCAGGTCATCCGCAGGTCTCTCTCCCATGCCTCCATGTATGAGAATTTTGTGGAAACCTTAGATAAAGCTATATATATTATAGATATTCCCCCCTTGTGTTCCATCATTTGTTTACACCAGCTTTCGTAACTAGTAAGAGTTGCGTACCTGAAATTGTCAGTCCAGAAGGATGACACGAAGTTAAAAATTTGGGTGTACCGGGCTCTTTCCATTAGAGGCAAGTCAAGTGTCCTCACACAATGTTCCAGTGAAAGTGGGCCCGTGGGTGTCAAAAAGTCGCCTATTCTATAGATCCCTTTGTCCAGCCACCATTGGAAAGCCGAAATGTCCATCCCTATAGGAAACTGAGGGTTGAGAAAGATCCTTGTCAAAGGCTTAGTCTCCGAGACTAAAGAAGGAAGGTGTCTCAGACCATCCCAGAGTCTGAAAGATTGCGACAATGTGGGGGATAGTATTGAAGGTCTAGATTTTTGGGGAGACCAAAAATGTACACTAATTCTAATACACATCAGTACACTGTTATGTGTACAGATTGCCAGCGGCGATCGGGCACTACATTTGAAATGTTTTATGCTCGATGACAGCTGTAGTGTTCCACATACATTAGAAAAACGATTGTTTAAACAATTCATTAATCGCATAAAGAAACATCACATACAAACAGACTGCAACAGAACTAATCCATTATATTAAAGGGATTATATAAAAATAATAATAAATCATATAAAAAGACACAAACCATCACAAAATAATTGCGTTAGGTAATGATCAATATTATTGCCATTTTTAAACATACAAAAATTCCTAAAGGGAGCAGACCCATTGTAACTGGTCATGTGTGTTATTACCGTAGTTGAATGAGGCTAACCGATTTCTATGTTATAAATATGTTCGGAGACCCGTTCCTTTTAGTGTGGCCCACGTACATTAAATTGCACAGACACTGTAACACGTAAACAACATGTGTGGTGCTACATGTAATAAATTCTTTAATTTTAAAGCTTCGATTATTTCCTGTAGAGGTAAACTCAGTCAAACCACGTATATGAGAAGTCACCTTAGCGCATGTTTTGCACCTTCTACAGTCAAAAAAAACGGCACAATCCCAGAACATCACTGGTCGCACTGGGGGGGTCCAGTACCTTTTTAACTATTTTGTCACCAAAATTAGGAGCCTTTCTATATATAAAAGCAGGGGTAATTGGCAAGGATTGATTTAGAGTCTTATCCATACATAATATATGCCAATATTGCTTAAAGATGTTTTCAATCTCCTTATACTGTTGATGAAAATTGAAAAATAAATCCCCATTCATGTTTGGAGCTCTTTTCACGGATCTTGTTTTCCAAACATACCTCACGTGGTATTTTACCCACATCGGTAATGATTTTATCCAAAGTTGGTTCATTGTAACCTTTTTGCAAAAAACGGGTTTTAATGATTTCAGATTGGGAGTATAAGTCAGCGTCTAATGTACAGTTTCTCCTAATCCTCATGATTTGGCCTTTCGGAATGTTTTTCAGCCAGTGAGGATGGTGACCAATAATATTTGGGAGATAGCTGTTTCTATCCGTTGTTTTGAAATATACAGTCGTAATTAGATTGCCTCCTTGCCTGATGATGTTAACATCCAGAAAATGAATTTGGTCTTTGCTGTATTCATAATTCAAAACTATGTTATTGTTGTTGGTATTCAGCTCGTTCATAAATTCCTTTAATGAGCATTCAGTCCCCTCCCAAATGAATAGGAGGTCATCGATATACCTTTTATAGAAGAGTAACTGATCTCTTTTCTTTGAAAAGACCACTTTATCTTCCCACTCACCCATAAAAAGATTTGCCAAACTGGGGGCAAACTTAGCCCCCATGGCTACTCCTTTGCACTGTGAGTAAAACTGCGGATCATACCAAAAGTAGCTATGAGACAGGCAAAAATCCAAAGCTTGTCTTAAAAACACCTTTTGTTCAAATGGGATATCTTCCCTTTGTCATAGGGCCCAATTTAATGCCAATAAGGCATCATCATGTTGTATTATGGCGTACAGCGATGATACATCCGCTGTAACCAGAAAGACATCCTGTTTATTTGATAAATCCATTACCCCGATTGCTTGTAAAAGGTTTTTGGTATCCTTCAGGTATGCTTTTGTCCTTAAGACACTGGCCTGAAGAAATGTGTCAAGATATTGTCCTAGCCTTGCCGTTACTGACCCAATGTTGTTAACAATTGGACGGCCTGGTGGTACTGTAGAATAGAAAATTCCGCGCCAAATATAAAT
The DNA here is from genome assembly GCF_905171775.1 of Rana temporaria. Lineage (NCBI taxonomy): Eukaryota > Metazoa > Chordata > Amphibia > Anura > Ranidae > Rana > Rana temporaria. Next base: position 283,010,023 of record NC_053491.1, on the reverse strand, counting down.
AAGTACTAAATTAAACTAAATAAGCTGCTCCTCAAAGAACAATACTGAATTGTGATAATGAAAATGGAAGGTAGAGGGCGCTCAACCACACAATAGTGATTGTGAAATGTGGAATACCACACAACAACGTGCAACAATTAATAATAAAATACGTTTCCAAAAGCATATGTGAACAGTGATTGCTGAAACAATATAAATCAATATACAGCAGAAATGTCCCACACAGATGTGCATGAATACGCAGATTCCTCTGCAGTGTAAGCAAAAAACACTGAAGTTCACTGTGTTAAACACCAAAAAAATAAAAAAATAGAGTCCCAATAGCATGCATAGAAAGCCAAACGAATCTTGACAATTGCTGTGATCTTCCTAGTGGAGAAAAGTAGAAAATGCCACCACCATACTTTTCAAATTTCACTTGTTTCCATCCAAGGTGCTTTGTATATAAAGTGCTCTTACCAGAAAAAGATGGTCATACGGGCTAGTGCAGGATTGTGCCTACACACACATGGATATGGACTATTGAATCTCGTTTCCAAGCGTTCCAGATAAGGATGATATGCAAAAAAAGAGAACCGGTAGACGCCGATAGCGTAATAACGTTTTAATAATAAAAACAACTAAAAACAACGGAAAGCCAAATGGCCTCTTACTTTAAAAGTGCCTACCCGGCACTGGGACTGCAGGCCTGTCACCGCCAATCTGCGGTTCAAAACTTGGTTTATCAGGATCGGATACCACCGCCGTAGTTCCACCATAAACTCCTTCCTGTCAGCTTCACCAGAGCGGGGGGGGCGTCTCGTGACCAGGACTGCCTCCTACGTTTTTATGCACTTTTGGCAAGATATAAATGGTTGGGACTCTACAGACACTAGGTACCAAAAACTTTGACTCCTTTTTATTCAGAACCTTATTATGTGATCCCAGTTCTACGAGTTTTTGAAGATCGTTCTGGTAGAACACTTCAATTTGACGTATGTATTTTTGTCTTCCAACATACTCGTAAGTTGTTCACACAACGAAAAAAGGTTAAAAAATTCCATAGGGATCTGAGTGACTTTAAGAATGAAGCCATTTACAGTTGGCAGAACAAAACCAATTCTCTCCCCGTTTTTGTTAATAATGTAGAGCCCCCTTCTACACCTCTGAAAAGTCAGGCAGTTAGATATCCAAAGCCTACTGAACACTCTACTCCATTTCAGCCGATACAGAATTGGGGTTCTATACCACCCCAATTCAAACCTAATAGAGGCAAAGGGAGAGGAGCGAAAGGAAAAATTTGAGGTGGCTCTCAGTATACTCAATACACCCAGTATCAATGTTCAGAAATGAACAATGATCGTTATGAAGAAGTCCCTGTCTCAAATAGATTTGACCCCCTAGTGAGACAAGGCGAATGGAGAAATCCTCAATCACCACGTCCTTTTTTAGGGAGGGGGAAAAGAGGGAACAGAGGACATCAAATGAACAGGCCTTACGGACATCGCCCTTCAGGACCTGCGGGACCCCAACAAATCCCGCCCCCTCAACAGGGATGGTGGAGACCTCCCCAGCGAGAGAGAGAAAGTCACTATCCGACAGTCCCAGACACAAGGGAAAGAGAGGATGCAGGGCAGGCAGTAGAATCCAAAAAAAGATTGGACCAATAGGAATCTATAATCTCAGTAACACCACGTTAACACATAAAGAATTAAATATCTTACAATCAGGCCTTAAATGTGCCCCAAATAAATCAATGAACAAATTTGACATCTATATGGATGTTCACAAATACATCCGGAAGATTAATCTGAAAAAGTCCTTTCTAAATAACAGACCAACTCTAACTAATAGATCTAATTCAGGAATAATTGGTGTTGACAGTGGTCTAAAAAAATCGATCACTGTTCAACCCTTTGAATACCGCAAATCAACACATAGAGGTGTTTAAAAATCTTGTGTTGAAAGATTTAGAAAAAGTGGTGCCAAAGAAATTTGGAAATCTTCAACATGTGCAGGATGGGATCAAACTATTAGAGGAAAGGAAAAATATAGTCATTAGACCAGCCGATAAGGGCGGGGGTGTGGTAATCATGGAGAAAAAAATTCTATGATGAACAACTTATGAGTATGTTGGCAGACAAAAATACATAAGTCAAATTGAAGTCTGACCCCACTGTGTCCTACCAGAATGATCTTCAAAAACTCGTAGAACTGGGATCACATAATAAGGTTCTGAATAAAAAGGAGTCAAAGTTTTTGGTACCTAGTGTCTGTAGAGTCCCAACCATTTATACCTTGCCAAAAGTGCATAAAAATGCATCAGTACCACCAGGCTGTCCAATTGTTAACAGCATTGGGTCAGTAACGGCAAGGCTAGGACAATATCTTGACACATTTCTTCAGGCCAGTGTCTTAAAGCGGTTCTCCACCCTAAAGTGAAGTCGCGCTGATCAGCACCCTCCCCCCCTCCGGTGTCACATTTGACACCTTTCAGGGGGAGGGGGTGCAGATACCTGTCTAAAGACAGGTATTTGCACCCACTTCCGGCCCGGCATTCACGGGCAAAAGACGGGCATTGCGTCACATCCCGTTGCCCCCCCCCCCCCCGTTGTGTGCTGGGAACACTCGGCTCCCACAGCGGGAGCCAATCGGCGCGTGCAGCGCGACTCGCGCATGCGCCGTAGGGAACCGGGCAGTGAAGCCGGAGCGCTTTACTTCCTGGTTCCCTCAGCGTGGATGGAGGGGGGAGCAGCAGGGTGACGAGCGATCGCTCGTCCTCTGCTGCGGACGCCGCTGGACTCCAGGACAGGTAAGTGTCCTAATATTAAAAGTCAGCAGCTGCAGTATTTGTAGCTGCTGGCTTTTAATATTTTTTTTTTGAGCGAACATCCGCTTTAAGGACAAAAGCATACCTGAAGAAAACCAAAAACCTTTTACAAGCAATCAGGGTAATGGATTTATCAAATAAACAGGATGTCTTTCTGGTTACAGCGGATGTATCATCGCTGTACACCATAATACAGCATGATGATGCCTTATTGGCATTAAATTGGGCCCTATGCCAAAGGGAAGATATCCCATTTGAACAAAGGGTGTTTTTGAGACAGGCTTTGGATTTTTGCCTGTCTCATAACTACTTTTGGTATGATCAGCAGTTTTACTCACAGTGCAAAGGAGTAGCCATGGAGGCTAAATTTGCCCCCAGTTTGGCAAACCTTTTTATGGGTGAGTGGGAAGATTAAGTGGTCTTTTCAAAGAAAAGAGATCAGTTACTCTTCTATAAAAGGTATATCAATGACCTCCTATTCATTTGGGAGGGGACTGAATGCTCATTAAAGCGGATCTCCACTCTAAAGTGGAGTCCCGCTGATCGGAACCCTCCCCCCCTCCGGTGTCACATTTGACACCTTTCAGGGGGGAGGGGGGTGCAGATACCTGTCTACAGACAGGTATCTGCACCCACTTCCGGCCCTACGATACGGGCAAAGGACGGGTTTTTTCCTTCCTTCCCGTCCGTCCCCCGTTGTATGCTGGGAACACTCGGCTCCCAGCACACAGCGGGAGCCAATCGGCGGGCGCAGCGCGACTCGCGCATGCGCCGTAGGGAACCGGGCAGTGAAGCCGGAGCGCTTCACTTCCTGGTTCCCTCACCGAGGATGGAGGGGGGAGCAGCAGGGTGACGAGCGATCGGCTCATCATCTGCTGCGATCGGCGCTGGACTCCAGGACAGGTAAGTGTCCTTATATTAAAAGTCAGCAGCTGCAGTATTTGTAGCTGCTGGCTTTTAATATATTTTTCCCGTGGCACATCCGCTTTAAAGGAATTTATGAGCGAGCTGAATACCAACAACAATAACATAGTTTTGGATTATGAATACAGCAAAGACCAAATTCATTTTCTGGATGTAAACATCATCAGGCAAGGAGCCAATCTAATTACGACTGTATATTTCAAAACAACGGATAGAAACAGCTATCTCCCAACTATTAGTGGTCACCATCCTCACTGCTGAAAAACATTCCGAAAGGCCAAATCATGAGGATTAGGAGAAACTGTACATCAGACGCTGACTTCTACTCCCAATCTGAAATCATTAAAACCCGGTTTTTGCAAAAAGGTTACAATGAACCAACTTTGGATAAAATCATTACCGATGTGGGTAAAATACCACGTGAGGTATGTTTGGAAAACAAGATCCGTGAAAAGAGCTCCAAACATGAATGGGGATTCATTTCCAATTTTCATGAACAGTATAAGGAGATTGAAAACATCTTTAACCACTTAAGGACCGGACCAATATGCTGCTAAATGGGGTGCTAAGTGGTGGGGGGGGCTAAGGGGTTTTTACAATTCGGCACTGCGTCGCTTTAACAGACAATTGCGCGGCCGTGCGATGTGGCTCCCAAACAAAATGGACATCCTTTTTTCCCCACAAATAGAGGTTTTTATTTTTTGCGCTATAAACAAAAATATAGCGACAATTTTGAAAAAAATGCAATATTTTTTACTATTTGCTATATGTTTTTATGTCTTCTGTACATAATCACGTATTAAGAGTTTTTTTTCGTGTCCAATTACACTTAACACATGTTTTTTGGATTATATATAGGTATGGCCGTTTTATCCGGATTCATAATTGGGTACATTTAATTTTTAATTTTTTATTTCCATTTTTGCTATAATTGCTGGAGGCATCTGGCAGTCATCTGCATTTCCCCTGGTTTTTTATAAAATACTGTCATCCCACCAATCATTCCTGTTCAACATATTTGATGTCATGTATTATTCCTGATTGACATCGGGGTTGGCCTGTTTGATTAGCGTCTACTGACGCAGCTGTTGCGCGCCTGGAACGCACGTTGCGCGCCTGGAACGCACGTTGCGCGCCTGGAACGCACGTTGCGCATGCGTCGTGCGCCTGGAACGCATGACGCATGGCTGTGGCGTCATACTAAGCAGTCAGCTCGCCCATATATTAATATATAACCCACACATATTCCGCCCAGACGTAACTTTGGCGTCATGACACGGAACACATTGTGTCCCGATGTCTAATGATGCGGTCTGTGCATGCCCAGACGCTCTAGAACGCATGGCTATTGGCCATCGGTCTACCAGCAAACATCCGGGTTACCAATGTCACGTGATCGTGATTGGTCTGACGGATCACTTCCTGTCAGGTCTTCCATGTGGATTTCCATAGGGTTTTGATATTGAGGCTTGGAACACATGGATCACTTCCTGTCAGGTCTTGGTCGGACGGATCACTTCCTGTCAGGTCTTCCATGTGGATTTCCATAGGGTTTTGATATTGAGGCTTGGAACACATGGATCACTTCCTGTCAGGTCTTCCATGTGGATTTCCATAGGTTTTGATATTGAGGCTTGGAACACACGCTTATTTGCCATCTCCTATACCAGGAAGTGATGGATCCTGATTGTTGCACACAGGTGGATGGGATGCCACAATTCTTCTGATTGGAGGTATGAGGTTTATGATCATTATATATACACTGAGGCTTTAGTGGAGAGACACCCCAGATGATGTGTGAATAACACGAAACGCCGTCGGGTCGCCTCCACTGCCGCCTCATACTATAGAATATGCGAGTTTTTATCCAGATACATGTGAGTGCACTTGCTATCTTTTTACAATAAATACCCAGTTTTATACCGGTTTACACTATGTGGCCCTTCTCTTTCCATTTTCTTTCAACTATTTAACCCCTTGCTGAGCTGCAAAGATCCAAGGTTATCCATTTATGATCATACACTGATTGATTACTTCTAGCAAGTTTCTTGGTGATTGCTACTTTGTGTACCCTGTCTGGTACTTGACGCTTGTTATGACTTGATTGACGTACGTCATTTCAGGTCCACCATCTTCGGTAAGCCTCCATTTACTACCACTGGTGGCGGTGATCACTTACTACACTATTTGTCTCGATGGGATTCTAATCAAGTTCCCTCATTTTGCACGTGGTGTCTACAGATATATGGACTTTGTGTTTACAACCATTGGACTTTATCTTTCACGAGAACTTCTTTATTGCATTTGTTACTTTATTTATGTTCCCTTTGTTCCCATGAGGAACTACCACTATAGATATTAATTTGCCATAGCGCTACATAATTTTGTTTCTGCCTACATACAGTAGGCTGCTTGGATTGGCTTTGAGAGTCAGAGAGGCGTGGGCTGATGATGTTACAGCCTCTGCCAATCCAAGCAGGCTTTGTATTCATTAATAGAATACATCGCTCACCGTGATTGGCTCCATCTCCAGCAAGAATGAAGAAGATTATGGCTCCAGAAGAAAGAAATATGAAGCATCGTAATGGGGGTCGTCTTATACGGTGAGTATAGGCAAAAAAATCTTAAAAAAAAATAAAATTAGGGGGTCGTCTTATACGCCTGGTCGCCTTATATGCCGGCAAATACGGCATATCGGGAGATGAGGAGATTTTTTGACCCCTAGAGTCAGTTAAGGAGTGGACCGTCGTGAAAGCTTTCTTGGCCTGTAGTGCTCTGGCCAGTAGTCGCCCTGCTTTATTGCCGAACTCCTAAAAGACTCTTTGGCAGAGGACATATTTGCGTTTGATTTGCTTGCCTAATAGGTCCAACAGTTCAGATCTGGCAAGCTGGAGAGGTTGTAGGATGGTCAGGGCCTGGGAGCATTTGTGTGCTCTCTCCAATTGGTGGATGCGAGCTGTGAGTTACGAAAAGTGTTTCCGTTGTTTCCGTTTTCGCTTAGCCGCCGCAGCCATCAAGATCCCCCGGATTACGCATTTGTGGGCTTCCCAAGTGATAAGGGAAGAGGTATCAGCCGATATGTTTTCGGCAAAATATTGTTTAATGCGGAGTTCGACGTCCGCCGCAATCAAGGGATCAGTAAGCAAAGAGGGGTCCAGTTTCCAACAGTGCGAGGAGGTGCGTTTTTCAGGGAGTGCTAGCGTTGATGAGATGGGGTGGTGGTCGGAAAGGAACATGGGGTCAATGGAGGTGCGTTCCAAAATGGGTAGGTCATTCTGCGACAAAAAAAAGTAGTCAATCCTGGAATATTTGTTGTGTGGGGGACGAGAAGAACGTGAAATCCCTACCGTTGAGATTCAGGGTACGCCAAGTGTCGTGAAGAAGCAATGTCTGGATCTGTGCCCTAATGGTTTTGAGAGCGGCGTACGAAAGAGATGTCGTTCCCGTGGATGTGTCATGTAACAGATCAAGGGGGATGATGAAGTCGCCACCTAGGACAAGTATGCCTTCCTGAAAGGCAGAAAGCGAAGTAGTGATAGATCGAAAGAAGGAGACCTGATGAGAATTCGGGGCATAGATATTGGCTAAGGTTATTTTGCGGCCTAAAAGCGAACCTTTAAGTAAGATGTATCATCCTTCCTCGTCTGACAGCGTGTCAGTAAGTTGAAAAGAGCAATTTCTTGCTAGAAGTATAGATACTTTGGATTTGGAGGTCGGAGTAGTGGCATGAAATACTGTAGGGTAGTAGTAATTTTGGAGTTTTGGCGTCGCGTCGGTGCGAAAGTGTGTCTCTTGGACAAAGATTATATCCGCATTATTGCGGTGCATAACATGGAGAAGTCGCGAGTGTATTTCAGGGACATTTTGACCCCGGGCATTGAGGGAAACAATCTTGACAGGAAATTTGTCAGCTGTCACCTGAGCAGGAGACATTAGTGTAGAGATAGGGGGTCGCCGGCCCTTACTAAGTGGAGGGTCCGAGAGCTGTGGCAAGTTGAAGGGAAGAAAAGAAGCCGGGAAACAAATCAGTAGAGAGAAGTGATGTTCGTTGGTGTGGAGGGGGGGTGACAGCAGTAGAGTAAGGAGGGGCGTGGGAATGTGGGGAGGGTAGGGAAGAGGACAGCCGCATGCTAGGCAGCCGATGTAAAGTAGTAAGGTTAGTAAAAATCCGGAGACAGGTGAGGAGCCCCTGACTAGTCCAGTGATGGAGATGTCCGCTTACGCGCAGTTACCGGAGGTTGTCAGTGCGTGAGAACGTTTTTTTGAAGTGCCTGTTAGAAAACAAAGAGAAGGACCACTGTGTGGGGGTTGATCTGTCTCGAAGGAAGGAAGGAGTAAGAGAGGCAGACAGACCATCAGCCACACAGTGACATAATCAGGGTAGTTATAGCGTGTGGAGACTGAGGATGTCTATGGATTGGGTGACTCAGTAGTAAAGAATACGTCCAAATCGTAGGAGAGCGTATCAAGGGTGTTATGGAGCTGTGGTCCATCAACAGAGGGAGCTTGGTTCGACTGTTGGGGAGACAGTAGAAAGGTGTAGGCCCAGTTGTATCATATGTCAACCTCAGTAGGAAGATAGGGCAGAGCATAACAATATAACCAGATAACATTCTAACATTCATCTTCTACTACCAGTTCAAACATGTGTGAAACCAATTGCAACATTGTGATTCCCAGGCAGATTGAGAAAAAAAGAAAAAAAAAGAAGGGGGGGAGAGATGAGGGGGGAAGGGGGGGAGATGAGGGGGGAAGGGGGGCAGTGAGGGGGGAAAAGGGGGGGAAAAGGGGGGGACGAGGGGGGAGGGTTAGGGGAAAGGGGGCTGAGGAGAAAAGGAGGGGGGGGAAGGAGGGGATGAAAGGGTGTAAGGGGAAAGAGAAAAAACGGGGGGAAGGGGTGAAGGGGAACATAAGAAAGAATATAAGGGAGGGATGTAGACGGAAACCGCTGGAGGGGGAAGCCCACTTGATAGCCTGACAGGTAGTGACATTGGAGGAAATGAGGCCATTCAGCAAGCCCCAGTCCGGAGTGGTAGTCCGGCCACAGGATCAGTGCTGGGTCTGGTCAAACCATGGTAGGAACCTGTGAAGAATACAGGGGCCTGGGAGGTGGAAAGGAGGGAGGACAGGGGGAAGGAGAATTAGTGGAAGGGTCGTAGAAGAGGGAGGGCAGAAAAAGGAGAGTGTAAGGGAGACATAAGATAAGACAATATAATAGTACACATGGCAAATATAAATATCGCATACACTAGAATATGAACGATACCCATTCCTTTTTGATCAGTTGCTACTGTAAAGCTACAAGACGGTGGCTGATGAAGTCCAGTCGGTAAAGATAAGCAAGTCCCTGTATAGCACACAGTTCAGGTGGGTCCCAGCGACTCTGGAGTGTCAACGTTCCGGAAGGGTGCAATGTAGAAATCTTAAATGAAGGATATAAGCACAGGGATGCAGGTTATAACAGTACATGTAGAAGTTTCAGCAGACCGGTCCGTAGGATGAGTTGGGGGGGGGGGGTAGAAACAGCAGCTACGTGCGGAAAGGGAAAAAGCCTCCATTATAGTCAGCAGTTCCATTGAGTAAAAGCGTAATGCACACATAGCAGTGGAAGGGAGAGGTCATGGTACACTAATTAGAAATGGAGTTGTGGTTAGGTTACCAGTGTCAGGTGCATAAAGCAGTGGTAAGCCCACTTGTACACCACAGTGGGAAGACTGGCCGTGCAGAGGAAGGGATGAGGCAGGGAAATTGATCGGTGGGGAGAAATGAAACGACTGATGAGGGAAAAAAGTACAGAGAAAAAGAGGGAAATTAACTTATCTGTTAGTCCTGGGAGTCACAAGGTGGTACATCCTTAGCGGTCACGGCGAGCTCTGTGGGGTAGCGGAGCTGTTTGCGGACTGGAAGGCTGGTGTCCAGGCGGTGAATTTGGAGCAGGCCTGGTGATGGATGGCGAGCGGCGTCTTCGATAGCGGGTAGCTTGGGCATCCATCGGCTCCTCTCTAGACAGGCAATGATGTAGGTTTGGGACGTTGAATTCAGCGTACCAGTGCAGTAGCTCCACATAGGGAATGTCCAACACCCGGCAGAAATCCTCCAGTTCCTCAGGAACTCTCAGTAGGGCGGTGCGGCCGAGGTGTGAGGCAGACAGGGCAAACGGGAACTTCCAGCGGTATTGGATTCCCCTGGTACATAGAACATTTAGCAGCGGGCGGAGGTCCTTACGGTGCCTGAGGGTGATAGCGGATAGGTCTTGATAGATGTGGACCACTCGTCCCTCATGGTCTATCTGGGGTTTCGCTTGAGCCTTCCGGAGGATGTCTTCTTTCGTCTGGAAGCTGTCCAGACAGCATACCACATCCCTAGGGGGGGGGGTCAGTGTCCTTGCCTCGAGGCCTCAGGGACCTGTGGATGCGTTCCTTTGGGATAGGCGTCTGCAGTTGTCTGTCTAGGATGTGATTAAAAAAAAGCTCTGTGATGGAGGGCAGGATGCGCTCAGACTCAAATGATTCCGGGAGGCCTCTCACTCTGAGGTTCCGGCGACGGCCTTGGTTGTCCAAATCCTCGACGTGCCTTTGGAGGTCATGGAGTTGTAGGGTATGAGATTCCAGCTTGTGGCCGACCTTCTGGAGCACTGTGTGGTGCTGTGAGGTGGTGATCTTGACCTCCTGCACTCTTGTTGTAACAGCGCGCATCTCGTGGCGGAGATCAGTAATGGCTGCCAACAGCGTGTTCTTGATGTCCGCTGCCACTTCATGCAGGTTGGTCAGGCTCGGTTGTAGAGGGACCTGTGAGGTTGCTGCACCTTGTGCAGGAGGAGAGAGGGTCGTAGGTGTGAGAAGAATCCCAGCTGGGGCCTGCGTGGGAGCTGAGGCGGGAGTCGGCACCACCATGTTGGATCTCTGCGTCCAGAATATGTCCGGGATTTGCTGGGTCAGTCTGCCGCCAATGTCTCTCTGGGAGCATGTTCGGGAGGCAGAGGAGTGTCGGGAAGAAGTCCCCATAATTTCATAGTCAGATTTCGGCGTGAGTCTCCTATAAAAAGCAAAGTGTGGCCGTGGTCTGTTGGAGATCCAGAGCTAAGCGGCCATCTTCTCTAAAGGCAAACCATGCCCCTCCATGTCATCCTTTTTTAAATGAACACACTCACTCACTGTGTTCATTCATAACTGAAGCATAGAAAATTGGAAGCCGATTAGCACAGAGCACTTCCCATTCATTCACTGTCCTGTGCAGATGGGGCTGCAGAGAAAGGCACATGTGTTTAAGCTTTGGGGTGCACACCCTAATGCAATAGGCTGCGCACACCTATGACTGCAGGTATCCATGGTTAACAGAGGAAGAACATTGATTTCAAGCACATAGAAAAAGTGGTTTTGGGACTTTGAGTGAGGCATGTCACTTCAAATATAATAATACATGAAATGTGTATATTTTTAGAAAATGTCTTACAATCAAAATGAAATATGCCATGATTTCAAAATACGTAATAATACATAATAATTTGAAGTAACAAAACCATTGAAAAGGCCATTAACCACTTCAGCCCCGGAAGGAGTTGCCCACTTCCTGAGTGGGCCATTTTTTGCGACACAGCACTGCAACGATTTAACTGACAATTGCACGGTCGTGAGACGTTGCACCCAAACAAAATGTATGTATTTTTTCCCCACAAATAGAGCTTTCTTTTGGTGGTATTTGATCACCTCTGCAGTTTTTATTTTTTTGCGCTATAAACAAAAAAAACAGCGGCGATTTTTGAAAAAAAAAAAACACAATATTTTGTAGTTTTTGCTATGATAAATAAACCATTTTTTTGTTGTTAAATGTCCTCAGTTTATGTGTTCTACTACATATTTTTGGTAAAAAAAAAATAATAATTATTTTACTTGTAATAGCGGTGAGTTGCGATTTTTTTCAGGATTGCGGCAGACAGATCGGACACTTTTGACACTATTTTGGAACCACTTACATTTATACAGCTAAAAATAGTCATTGATTACTGTACAAATGTCACTGGCAGGGAAAGGGTTAACACTAGGGGGCGATCAAGGGGTTAACTGCGTTCCCTAGGTGTGTTTTAACTGTGGGGGGGATGGGACTGACTAGGGGAGGAGAGAAATTCATCTGATTACTCTTCATAACGTTCTGGAGTATATTCAAATTGCCATCATCAAGACTGAGGCAGGAAACTTTGTGAAGATTAACTACTTGCCGACCAGCCGCCGTAGTTATACGGCGGCAGGTCGGCTCTGCTGCACGAGATCACGTAGCTATACGTCATCTCGCTATGCAGCCAATAGGGGCACGTGCCCGGCGGTCGCAATCACCGCCGGGCACCTGCGATCGCTCGTTACAGAGCGAGAACCGGGAGCTCCCAGTGCTGTCAAGGGGAGAAATGACTGTTTGCTGTTCATTTCCCCAAGTCAGTCCCACCCCCCTTCAGTTAGAACACACCTAGGGAACATACTTAACCCCTTCCTCGCCCCCTAGTGTTAACCCCTTCCCTGCCAGTGGCATTTTTATAGTAATCAATACATTGCATTTTTATAGCACTGATCGCTATAAAAATGCCAATGGTCCTAAAAATGTGTCAAAAGTGTCCGAAGTGTCCGCCATAAGGTCGCAGTACCGATAAAAATCGCTGATCGCCGCCATTACTAGTAAAAAAAAAAATATTAATAAAAATGCCATAAAACGATGCCCTATTTTGTAGACGCTATAACTTTTGCGTAAACCAATCAATAAACTCTTATTGCAAAAAAATATTACAAAAAATATGTAAAAGAATACGTATCGGCCTAAACTGAGGAAAAAAATAGTTTTTTTATATATATTTTTGGGGATATTTATTACAGCAAAAAGTAAAAAATATTCATTTTTTTTCAAAATTGGCGCTCTATTTTTGTAAATAAAAACCGCATAGGTGATCAAATACCACCAAAAGAAAGCTCTATTTGTGGGAAAAAAAAGGATGCCAATTTTGTTTGGGAGCCACGTCGCAGGACCGCGCAATTGTCAGTTAAAGCGACGCAGTGCCGAATCGCAAAAAGTGGCCCGGTCATTGACCAATATGGTCCGGGGCTGAAGTTGTTAAGATTTGTGTCATTCTCAAAACTTATGGCCACGGCTATATTTTTTGCATTTCATTGCTTAAAAAAGAAGACTCACAGTCTGAGACTATCATGGATTTTAAGGAGGAAGAGAAGATCTGAAGATTTCCCCTTCCCCCATCTCCCCCACCCATGATGTGATGTTTCGGGGTACTATTACTCTGCACAACACATCAGGATGCCGCAGGATGAATTTAATTTATTTGTATGCTTGGAACTGTATTGTTATGTAGTGTATTTATGCCCTGCGTCGCAGTACAGAGTGGAATGTACCCTGTTGAAGTATTTGTTTTTTGTATATTTTCTTGCAAAATAAAGCAGCTCTCCTGCTCTGCTCCTCCATGCGGCTTGCTGAGAGGCTGAGATCCCATCAGTCCAGGCACCTGGAGTCGGGATGAAGTGGTGTCTGGACTGATCTTGGTGACGTCAGCAGAGAGCGGACTTCAGATCGTTTTATGCTATAAACAGGTCACAGGAGTGCAAAACTAATATCACTCCTGTGACCCATAGGAGAAGCCCAGCCGAATAAGCTCAGGCTGGACTTCTTTCATTTCTATATGGCCAGCTCCATCTGGTGGCCAAAATGCAGTATACTTTACCCTTGAGGTATTTCAGAAAACAATACTGCATTATGGACATTCGATAGAGGTGACAATACAGGATTTAATCTACTACAAAATAGTTGGCAAACTGTCATCCCGCTTGCACAAATGCTTCTTATACATAAACCCCTCAGTTTTTTGGTGCATTTTTTTGTTTCCTTGGTTATGTAGCGCTTTCTCTCACAGGAGAAGCTGAAGATGGTGGGTCCTCTGTTCTGCTACGACTCCTAACTGCTTAATCCCCACTGAAACATTTGGTCATATACTAAAAGTCGTATGCACCTATGTGACTTAAAGTGGTTGTAAACCCTATGAGAAAAAAAATCCTGCATAGCATACTAGTGTAGCACCCTCTACCTTTAAGTAGGTGCTAGAATAGTATTTTTCTATGTTTAGACTGTCAGTGCAGGACAATTTAGGCAGGCATGTGCTTTAGGCTAGGCCTGTTTGTTTTGATCTGGAGCTGGGAGTGTTCAGTGCAGTAGTGGGTGTGATCACCTGTGCTTTGACTCTAAAGCACCTCCCCTGCTTTCAGGAAGATTGTTCTGGAACAGAGGTTGGACTTGGGGTTTGAGTGACAGGCAGTCCATGTGAGGAGCTCTGACCAATCCCCATTTGGTTTTGGCAGGGGCCAGGCCTCCCAATACCTGGTCACATGCTCCTAGGGATATTCTGGCGGGCTGGAGAAAGGAGAAATTGAGTTTTAGGCAGCTGCTGCAGGGTGCCTGTCAGGGTTGAGTTCACCTGCTGGTGGGACTGGGATTCACTTTGCAGATGGCTGCAGGTCCAGTGTCCACCAGCAGGTGTCTCCCAGAAGCCAGCAGGTTCTGATCAACCACACCTGGCTCCAGCTGCCAGGTGGATAATTAAGACTGCTCCTCCCTTCCCCCAGGGCGTCACTATCCTGTCTGCTTGCCTCCTTGCTACTAGCTTGTGCCTAATTACCTTCCTGAACCTTCCAGTGTCCTGATCTGTCCTGCACCCCTCTGCCTTGTTCCATGACCTTGTACCCAGTCGTGTCCCCTTCCTTGCATCCCTGTTGCCTTTGTCCCTTATGTTGTAGATTAGGGGCCAGATTCAGAAAGAACAACGTAACTTTCCGCGTGCGTAGCGCATCTCATATACGCTACGCAGCCATAACTTAGAGAGGCGAGTACCGTATTCAGAAAGAACTTGCGCCCTAAGTTACGGCGGCATAGCTTAAATGGGCCGGCGTAAGCCCACCTAATTCAAATTATCAAGGCAGTGGGCGTGTTGTATTACAATGAGCCGTGACCCCATGTAAATGAGGGGCCGAACGAACAGCGCATGCGCCGTCCGTGGACGTATCCCAGTGTGCATGCTCAAAATCACGTCGGCTAGAATGCCCAAGATACATCGAACACTGCCTACGACGTAAACGTAACTTACGCACAGCCCTATTCACATACGACTTACGTAAACGACGTAAATTTCGACGGTCGTTCCGACGTCCATACCTTAACATGACTTACCCCTGCTTTATGAGGGGTAAAGTTACGCCGGTCGTACGCCTTACGTAAACAGCGTATATTAACCACTTGCCCACCAGGTTAATTCTGGCACTTCTCTCCTTCATGTGAAAATCACAATTTTTTTGCTAGAAAATTAATCAGAACCCCCAAACATTATATATTTTTTTTTTAGCAGACATCCTAGGGAATAAAATGGCAGTCATTGCAATACTTTTTGTCACACCGTATTTGCGCAGCGGTCTTACAAGCGCACTTTTTTTGGATAAAAATCACTTTTTTGAATTAAAAAATAAGACAACAATACATTTTGCCCAATTTTTTTATATATTGTGAAAGATAATGTTACGCCGAGTAAAATGATACCCAACATGTCACGCTTAAAAATTGCGCCCGCTCGTGGCATGGCGTCAAACTTTTACCCTTAAAAATCTCGATAGGCGACGTTTAAAAAATTCTACAGGTTGCATTTTTTGAGTTGCAGAGTAGGTCTAGGGCTAGAATTATTGCTCTCACTCTAACGATCGCGGCGATACCTCACTTGTGTGGTTTGAATACCGTTTTCATATGCGGGCGCTACTCGTCGGGACGGGGCGCTTTAAAAAATTTTTTTTTGGTTTTCTTATTTATTTTTATTTAGTTTTATAATTTTTTACACTGAAAAAAAAAAATTGATCACTTTTATTCCTATTACAAGGAATGTAAACATCCCTTGTAATAGAAAAAAGCATGACAGGTCCTCTTAAATATGAGATCTGGGGTCAAAAAGACCTCAGATCTCATAATTAGACTTAAAAAATAAATTAAAAAAAAAAAGTCATTTTTTCAAATGACAAAAAAAAAAATGTTTCTTTAAGAGGCTGGGCGGGACTGACGTTTTGACGTCGCTTCCGCCCAGCAGAGCTATGAGGACGGGTGAAGGAGATTTCTCCTTCAGTCCCGTCCCCGCTCAGCTGCCGGACACATCCGATCCCCTCCGCCGCTACCGACGGCTCCGGTAAGCGGCGGAGGGCGCGGGAGAGCGGCGGGAGGGGGGGGGGGCCCTCTCCCGCCACCGATAACGGCGATCTCGCGGCGAATCCGCCGCGGAGACCGCCGTTATCGTGTACACCACCGCCCCCTGAAAAGATGAATATCTCGGTTGTGGCAGCAGCTGCTGCCGTTATCGAGATATTCAACTTTAAAAAGAGGACGTCTTTTTGACATGGGGCGGTGGTCAAGAGGTTAATACGCCGGGCGCAAGTACGTTTGTGAATCGGCGTATCTAGGTCATTTGCATATTTATAATGGGAACGCCGAATGCGTCCAGCGTAACTATGCGCCCACGATACGCCGGCGTAGGCAAGTTACATCGGACGGCTGAAGCCATGTTTTTGGACGTATCTCGCTTTGTGAATAGGCGAAAAGATGCGACGGCGCACATTTGAAATTACGGCGGCGTAAATGTTTTCTGAATCTGGCCCCTTGTATATAGATAGCAGTTAAGTTCATTAGTTATTCTTCTTCTTGTTTGCTGGAGTGGTTTATGCTTTTACTGGTTGCTGTGTATGTTTATTGGTGCGTGTTCACTGTAAATAAATATCACTTTAATGATAAATACTTTGTTTGGTCTCAGTTCCTCTGTGTAGCTACGTGTCTGGTGGTCTTAGCCGCTGACCCTGACATAATAGAGACGCCCACTAACGACCAGATCTGCTACACTTGGGAACTGAGAGACAGTTTTTTGCCTTTGTCAGAATGCTTAGGCCTGGTACACACGATAGGATTGATCCGCGGATACGGTCCGGCGGATTTGGATCCGTTGGCATGTACTCACCATCGGATCCAAATCTGCGCGGAATTCAACCGCGGTGACGTGTCGCGCCGTCGCCGCGATGACGCGGCGACGTGCGCGACGCTGTCATATAAGGAAATCCACGCATGCGTCAAATCATTACGACGCATGCGAGGGACGGGTTCGGACGGATCGATCCGGTGAGTCTGTACAGACCACCGGATCGATCCGCTGGAGCCGAATCCAGCGGATAGATTTGTTAGCATGCTAACAAATTTTTATCTGCTGGAAATCGGAAATATCCGCGGATAAATATCCGCTGGAACGTACACACCAGGGGATCTATCCGCTGAAACCGATCCGCTGAGATTTTTCAGCGGATGGACCCTTTCGTGTGTATGGGGCCTAAGGCCTAGTACACACCAGAGGATTTATCCGCGGATACGGTCCAACGGACCGTATCCGCGGATAAATCCTCTCGAGGATTTACACGGATTTGGATCCGATGGAGTGTACTCACCATCGGATCGAAATCCGCGCCGAAATCCCCTCGCGATGACGTGTCGCGCCGTCGCCGCGATGATGACGCGGCGACGTGCGCGACGCTGTCATAAAAGGAATTCCACGCATGTGTCGAATCATTACGACGCATGCGGGGGATCCCTTCGGACGTATCGATCCGGTGAATCTGTACAGACCACCGGATCGATCCGCGGGAGCCAATTCCAGCGGATAGATTTGTAGACATGTCTACAAATTTTTATCTGCTGGAATTGGGAAATTTCCGCGGATAAATATCCGCAGGAATGTACACACCATAGAATCTATCCGCTGAAATCGATCCGCTGAGATTTTTCAGCGGATGGATTCTATGGTGTGTACGGGGCCTTAGAGTGAAGGTTATTTGAAGTGTGCAGCTTGCAGTAGGGGATAAAGATTTGTGTCGTTCACTTTGGCAGGATCTGAGGAGGAGCTGTTGGGAAACATTCTGACTGCACATGCCTTAGGCCCCATGCACACGGGACGCCAGTGCAAACTCTGCTAAACACACGTTTTTAAAGGCTAAAACCGGCGTTTAAAAATGCCCATTTTGCCACATATTTCACTGCGTTTTACCGCATTTGCGTTTATAAGTGCTTAGTTAAGAAACATCATAAGGCCCCATGCACACGGGACACTGGTGCAAACTTTGCTAAACACGCGTTTTTAGCTAAAACTGGCGTTTAAAAACGCCCGTTTTGCAGCGAGTTTCATGGCGATTTTCCATGTTTGCATTTATAAGCGTTTCGTTAAGAAACATCATAAGACCCTCCCTAAGCTCAAAAAACAGTATTATTTAACCATATCAGACATTTTGTGAGACCAGAGTGAGTAGCAGCTGAGAGAGCAGCAGTGTACTTGTATTTAACGTGTCACTTGCCACATCATCTGCCACAAGCTGCGGATTGTCCACTTGCCATGTCACCTGCCACAAATTGTGAATTGTCCACTTGCCACGTCACCTGCCACAAATTGTGAATTGTCCACTTGCCACATCACCTGGCCACGCCACCTGCCACAAAATGTGGATTGTCCACTGGCCACGTTACCTGGCCACATCACCTGCCACATCACCTGGCCATGTCACTTGCCACAAGTTGTGGATTATCCACTGGCCACGTCACCTGCCATGTCAACTGGCCACGTCACCTGCCACAAGTTGTGGATTGTCCACTTGCCACATCACCTGGCCATGTCACCTGGCCACGTCACCTTTTCACATCACCTGGCACGTCACCTGGCCACAAGTTGTGGATTGTCCACTGGCCACATCACCTGTCACAAATTGTGAATTTTCCACTTGCCACATCACCTGCCACGTCACCTGGCCATGCCACCTGCCACAAGTTGTGGATTGTTCACTGGCCACGTCACCTGCCACAAGTTGTGGATTGTTCACTGGCCACGTCACCTGCCACGTCAACTGGCCACATCACCTGCCACAAGTTGTGGATTGTCCACTTGCCACATCACCTGACCACGTCACCTGCCACATCACCTGACCACGTCACCTGCCACAAGATGTGGATTATCCACTTGCCAAATCACCTGGCCACGTCACCTGCCACAAGTTGTGGATTGTCCACTGGCCACGTCACCTGGCCACATCACCTGCCACAAGTTGTGGATTTTCCACTTGCCACATCACCTGGCCATGTCACCTGGCCGCATCACCTGCCACAAGTTGTGGATTGTCCACTTGCCACGTCACCTGGCCCCGTCACCTGCCACAAGTTGTGGATTGTCCACTGGCCACGTCACCTGGCCACATCACCTGCCACAAGTTGTGGATTTTCCACTTGCCATGTCACCTGGCCATGTCACCTGCCACAAGTTGTGGATTGTCCACTTGCCACGTCACCTGGCCCCGTCACCTGCCACAAGTTGTGGATTGTCCACTGGTCACATCACCTGGCCACATCACCTGCCACGTCACCTGGCCACATCACATGCCACAAGTTGTGGATTTCCACTGGCCACGTCACCTGGCCACATCACCTGCCACGTCACCTGGCCACGTCACCTGCCGCAAGTTGTGGATTGTCCACTTACCACATCACCTGGCCACGTCACCTGGCCACAAGTTGTGGATTGTCCACTGGCCACGTCACCTGGCCACGTCACCTGCCACAAGTTGTGGATTGTCCACTGGCCACGTCACCTGGCCACATCACCAGGCCACATCACCTGCCACGTCACCTGGCTATGTCTCCTGCCACAAGTTGTGGATTGTCCACTGGCCACGTCACCTGGCCACAAGTTGTGGATTGTCCACTGGCCACGTTACCTGTCCACGTCGCCTGCCACAAGTTGTGGATTGTACACTGGCCATGTCACCTGGCTACGTCACCTGCCACGTCACCTGTTCACATCACCTGGCACGTCACCTGCCACAAGTTGTGGATTGTCCACTTGCCACATCACCTGGCCCCGTCACCTGCCACAAGTTGTGGATTGTCCACTGGCCACGTCACCTGGCCACATCACCTGCCACAAGTTGTGGATTTTCCACTTGCCACATCACCTGGCCATGTCACCTGGCCATGTCACCTGCCACAAGTTGTGGATTGTCCACTTGCCACGTCACCTGGCCCCGTCACCTGCCACAAGTTGTGGATTGTCCACTGGTCACATCACCTGGCCACATCACCTGCCACGTCACCTGGCCACATCACATGCCACAAGTTGTGGATTTCCACTGGCCACGTCACCTGGCCACATCACCTGCCACGTCACCTGGCCACGTCACCTGCCGCAAGTTGTGGATTGTCCACTTACCACATCACCTGGCCACGTCACCTGGCCACAAGTTGTGGATTGTCCACTGGCCACGTCACCTGGCCACATCACCTGCCACAAGTTGTGGATTTCCACTGGCCACATCACCTGGTCACATCACCTGACCACGTCACCTGCCACAAGTTGTAGATTGTCCACTTGCCACGTCACCTGCCACAAGTTGTGGATTGTCCATTGGCCACGGCACCTGGCCACATCACCTGCCACGTCACCTGGCCACATCACCAGGCCACATCACCTGCCACATCACCTGGCTATGTCTCCTGCCACAAGTTGTGGATTGTCCACTGGCCACGTCACCTGGCCACAAGTTGTGGATTGTCCACTGGCCACGTTACCTGTCCACGTCGCCTGCCACAAGTTGTGGATTGTACACTGGCCATGTCACCTGGCTACGTCACCTGCCACGTCACCTGTTCACATCACCTGGCACGTCACCTGCCACAAGTTGTGGATTGTCCACTTGCCACATCACCTGGCCACGTTACCTGCCACAAGTTGTGGAATGTCCACTGGCCATGTCACCTGACCACATCACCTGGCCACAAGTTGTGGATTGTCCCCTTGCCACGTCACCTGGTCACATCACCTGCCACGTTACCTTGCCACGTTTCCTGCCACAATTTGTGGAGTGTCCACTTGCCACGACACCTGCCACAAGTTGTGGATTGTCCACTTGCCACAAGTTGTGAATTGTCCACTTGTCACGTCACCTGCCACAAGTTGTGGGTTGTCCACAATGCAATGCAAGCAATTACAGTTTTTTTTGTATTTTAAAAGTTTTTTCATAATTTGCCATCATTTTTGAGATTTCTAATGTAAAAAAATAGGTCACCTTAAAACGCCTATAAATGAAATCGCGGCAAAACGCCGGTACCGCGTTTTGGCTGCATTCAGACCTGAGCATAGCGTTTTTTACCGCGATTTGTCGCAGCGTTTTTTACCGCGATTTTCGACAGGTCTAGGGACACCAATGTTAAAAACAGAAAAACGCCCAAATATGCTCAATTCGAGCGACAAAAAAGGGACCAGAACTTGTTTGAGCTTCAGGCGTTCGGCGTCAGGCGTTTTGGAGTGGAGATGTGAACCATCTGTCTCCATTGAGAATAATGTATTTTTTCCCCTCTAGCGTTTTGGAGCTTCATGCTTCAAGCGACAAAACGCTCAGGTGTGAATGCAGCCTTAGCGTCGTTTTGCGTCTGAAACGTGGAAACTTTGCGTCTAAACCCATTTTTTTGCTTCTGGAAAAACGAGGATAAACACAACTGCTGAAAAATGTGACTGTGTGCATGGACACATAAGATAACATTGAATGTGTTCAGGGGCAGTTGAAAAAGCTGTCCAACTGTCTCTGAACACGGGTTTACCAGCATTTACCAGCGTCTCGTGTGCATGGGGCCTTAGAGTGCCCCTGGACCTAATCCGTGAGACCTGGTAAGGGCAAGATTGCCGACCCAGAGGTCTCTGTTGTAAATTACGTCTTAGGCCCCTTTCACACGGTCGGACCGTTCAGGTCCGCCTGTCAGTTTTATTGGTGGACCTGAACAGCCGATCCATGCAATCCTATGTCAGTGGAGACATGTCCGCTGACATCCGACCCGATCTAACAAAATCAAACGTATGTCGATACCTCCCCATCCGTCCATGGCGGATCGGATCGGGTGAGATCTGATCTCTCCATAGGAGACAGCGGCGCTGCACAAGCCCCTCCCCGCTCAGTGAGCAGAGAGGGACTTGTCATCCGAGGGACTTTGTCTCAACAAAAGTGGAGTTATGTTTTAAATGTTTTGCTAATATAATGCATGTCAATGATGATGATAATGGTGAGGTTTCATTTGATTTCATTTAAACGTGATTTTATTTTATTCAAGAAAACCGTGTTTAATTATCCAATGATTTATTTTATGTATTAGATAAGAAAACAAATATTATGAGACACATCTTTTTCATGATATAATTTTTTAAAGATGTTATTTTTTGTATGTCCTTGATTTTCCAACATTTTATTTTCACACCCCAGCTTTGCACTGGGTGGTCCTATTGACATTCAATAATACTGGCAAAAACTTCCATGCTGTGGAGTCCTGCCAATACTGGCAACAGATCCTAGACCATGAATTAAATAGAAGTAAGGTCACTTATAATTGCACTCTGGTGCTTAAAAAAATCCCATCAGTTTGGCAAGTAGATTTTATAGTTTAAACTTTAGCAGTTGATTGGCCACTATTTTCATATTATATTAGGTAGTTTTACTACATTCGCTAGCTACACCAGACTAAACGGGCTGTAAAGTGTCTGACAATCAGTTTGCTGGTAAGAATCCTCAGAACATACTCCAGACCTATTCCCAAATAAACATGGAGTTCCTTTCAATTTTCTGTCAACATAAGCGAGTGCCTCGCATTCATGGCACAAATGTAAGTTCCTGTTTTACTTGCAGTCTGTGCTTTACTGGTGAGTACAAGACACATTAGAACTGTTACATTTATCTTCTCAGCTAGACTGTCCCACATAGTATAGTTTAAAACATATGCAAAGCTTCTTTACTTCTGGTTTAAAACACATGCAAATATTCTTTACTGCTCTCAATATTCTAGCAGGGCTTATAATAAACTAGCAATCCATGCTAAAAACAGACAAAAAGTATATAAAATAAAAATCTTTTTTTTTTTCCTTTCTTTTCCAGTGGTCACATGTCCGCAATTTTATTTTATTTTTTAAAAATAAAGGTTTATTAAATAAAGCACACAGCAAGTACAAGATCACATATGCAGTATCTCACATTTTTGTATATATTTTATTATTCCTTTTCATGTGACAACACTGAAGAAATTACACTTTGCTACAATGTAAAGTAGTGAGTGTACAGCTTGTATAACAGTGTCAATTTGCTGTCCCCTCAAAATAACTCAACACAGCCATTAATGTATAAACTACTGGCAACAAAAGTGAGTACAACCCAAGTGAAAAATTTCAAATTGGGCCCAGTTAGCCATTTCCCTCCCCGGTGTCATGTGACTTGTTAGTGTTACAAGGTCTCAGGTGTGAATGGGGATCAGGTGTGTTAAATTTGGTGCCATCGCTCTCACTCTCTTATACTTGTCACTGGAAGTTCAACATGGCACTTCATGGCAAAGAACTCAATGAGGATCTGAAAAAAGAATTGTTGCTCTACATAAAGATGGCCTAGGCTAAAAGAAGATTGCCAAGACCCTCAAACTGAGCTGCAGCACGGTGGCCAAGACCATACAGCGGTTTAACAGGACAGGTTCCACTCAGAACAGGCCTCGCCATGGTCGACCAAAGAGGTTGAGTGCACACGCTCAGTGTCAAATCCAGAGGTTGTCTTTGGGAAATAGACGTATGAGTGCTGCCAGCATTGCTGCAGAGGTTGAAGGAGTGGGGGGTCAGCCTGTCAGTGTTCAGACCATATGCCGCACACTACATCAAATTTGTCTGCATGGCTGTTGTCCCAGAAGGAAGCCTCTTCTAAAGATGATGCACAAGAAAGCCTGCAGTTTGCTGAAGACAAGCAGACTAAAGACATGGATTACTGGAACCATATCCTGTGGTCTGATGAGACCAAGATAAACTTATTTAGTTCAGATGATGTCAAGCGTGTGTGGCCGCAACCAGATGAGGAGAACAAAGACAAGTGTGTCTGTCTACAGTCAAGCATGGTGGTGGGAGTGTCATGGTCTGGGACTGCATCAGTGTTGTCGGCACTGGAAAACTACAGTTCTTTGAGGGAACCATTAATGCCAACATGTACGTGTGACAGTATGTGTGACATACTGAAGCAGAGCATGATCCCCCTCCCTTCGGAGACTGGGCCGCAGGGCAGTATTCCAACATAATAGTGACCTCCAAAATGACCACTGCCTTGCTAAAGAAGCTGAGGGTAAAGGTGATGGACTGACCAAGCATGTCTCCAGACCTAAACCCTATTGAGCATCGGTGGGGCACCCTCAAACGGAAGGTGGAAGAGCGCATGGTCTCTAACATCTAAAGACCAAAGTCTTTAGATGGAAAGTGATCCTCTACATAACCCCTCCCATACAGGAAGCACATCAGTTTTGTAGCAAGCACTAAAACCTCAAAAAAAAAGAAGGGAAGGACCTCTGTGATCCATGATATACTCAAAGAAAAGGATTTTACAGGCAAGTATGATGAAAGAAATAGGATTTTAATAACAGCTTAACCACTTAAGACCCGGACCATGACGCAGGTAAAGGACCTGGCCAGTTTTTGCGATTCGGCACTGCGTGGCTTTAACTGACAATTGCACCGTCGTGCAAAGGTGGCTCCCAAACAAAATTGGCGTCCATTTTTTCCCACAAATAGAGCTTTCTTTTGGTGGTATTTTATCACCTCTGCGGTTTTTATTTTTTGCGCTATAAACAAAAATAGAGCGACAATTTTGAAAAAAATATATATTTTTTACTTTTTGCTATAATAAATACCCCTGATACGTATTCTTGTACATATTTTTGTTAAAAAAAATCACAATAAGCGTTTATCGATTGGTTTGCGCAAAATTTATAACGTTTACAAAATAGGTGATAGTTTTATTGCATTTTTATTATTTTTTTTTTACTACTAATGGCGGCGATCAGCGTTTTTTTTTTCGTGACTGCGGCATTATGGCGGATACATTTTGACACATTTTTGGGACCATTGTGATTTTTACAGCAACAAATGCTATAAAAATGCATTGTTTACTGTGAAAATGACAATTGCAGTTGGGGAGTTAACCACTAGGGGGCGCTGAAGGGGTTAAGTGTGACCTCATATGTGTTTCTAACTGTAGGGGGGCGGGGATGGACATGTGACGTCATTGATCGCCTTTCCCTATATCAAGGAACAGAAAATCAATGACAGCGCTACAGTGAAGAATGGGGAAGTTGTGTTTCCACACAGCTCTCCCCATTCTTCAGCCCCGAGGACCTATCGCGGGACTCCGGTGGCGATTGGGTCCTCGGGTCCCGTGGCTGCGGTCACGGAGCTTCGGACCGGGTTGCGGGAGCGCGCCGCGGGGGTGCGCCCACGACCCACGGCTGGGCACTTAAAGAGGAAGTACAGGTACGTGCTTGTGCCCAGCAGTGCCATTCTGCCGACGTATATGTGCAGGAGGTGGTCCTTAAGTGGTTACATGTAAAATCCTTTTCTTGGAAGTACATCACGGTACACAGAGCACTATAGTAATTACTATATGGGTTATACGCCCACCTTCAGGTGATGAACACTGGCATAATCAAGACAGGAAGTCCCCCCTATATAACCCCTCCCATACAGGGAGTACCTCAGTTTTTGTAGCAAAGCAATATTATATAATATATACATATATACACACACACCCATAAGAGGGGAGGGACCTTTGTGTCCCATGACGTACTTCCAAGAAAATGATTTTACAGATAAGCTGTTATAAAAATTCTATTTTCTTTATTGTACATCACGGGATACAGAGCACTATAGTAATTACTACAGGTGAAACTCAAAAAATTAGAATATCGTAAAAAAGTTCATTTATTTCACTAATGCAACTTAAAAGGTGAAACTAATATATGATATAGACTCATTACATGCAAAGAAAGATAGTTCAAGCCGTGATTTGTCATAGTTGTGATGATTATGGCTTACAGCTCATGAAAATCCCATATCCACAATCACAGAAAATTTAAATACATGCAATCAATAAAACAAGGATTGTATATAGAACAATATTGGACCTCTGAAAAGTTAAAGCATGCATTATTATGCATGCTATTGCACAGGAGGCAGGAGATTTGGCTGTGTGCTCTGCGTACAGCCTGATTTCGCTTTCAGTACTCAGTACTTGATTTGGGCCCCTTTTGCAGCAATTACTGCCTCAATGCGGCGTGGCATGGAAGCGAAGGATGAGCTTCGTATTCGAGTCGAACTCACGTTCGACTCAAACATCATATGTTCGATCGTTCGTCGAATTACTTACAGTTTTGGGCCGTTCTCGCCAAATTCGATTGGCGTGTCTCGGCCCATAATTCACTGCGGCATTGCAGTGCATTGCTGGCTGATGATTGGCCAAGCATGCACTATGACCCGCATGCTTGGCCAATCACAGTGCGCAAAAAACTGTGAGCCATAATTGGCCAAAGCCAGGGTGGCTTTGGCCAATTAAGGCTATGGGGGTTTAGTACACGCCCCACACTATATAATGCTGCCTGGAAGTCGGCCTTGGTTTACAGAGAGAGACAGAGAGAGAGAGAGAGTCATTTTTTGGAGTTAGATAGAGCAGGCAGGCAGGCAGGCTAGTCAGTTAGAGTTACAGTGTGTAGAGGATATATATGCATCCCAGGTGTTGTATATATATTTATACACTGTATTGAGTTTAGATAGATCCACTCTTCCTAATATACTGACAGGCAGGTGATTGTGCTAGCTGCAGTATTTTCACGTGGTGTACTGTCTGTGTCCTCTGTACAGTGTGCACCTAAAGCTACGTCAATAGATTTGCTGGTGTTTCTCATATTAATTCCTAAAGGCAGTAGAGCTGCACGATTCTGGGAAAAATGAGAATCACAATTCTTTTGCTTAGAATGAAGATCACGATTCTCAAAAAAATGCATGGTGCTTTTGCTAGCATGCATTTTTGTGATTTTTTTATTATTTACACATACATTTTATTTATATATATATATATATATATATATATATATATATATGTGTGTGTAAATAAAAAAAGAAAATCACAAAAATAAAAATGCACGCTAACAAAAGCACCATGCATTTTGGTGCAGCGGCATTAAAAAATAAAATAAAAAAAAGGCCCATGTACTATGGTGCTATTGAGGGGTGGCAGGCAGTTCATTCTCAAATTAATAGGCTGTTCTGCAGCAGGGCACATACTCTGATGCATCGCATAGATGTGAAGTTGAACCTTTAAAACACAGTCAGGAGGCCGTGGGGCATCAAAAACCACAGCAGTGATTAGGGATGAGCTTCGAGTTCGAGTCAAACTCATGTTTTGACTCGAACATTGCCTGTTCGCCGCACAACGAACAATTTGGGGTGTTTGCGGCAAATTCGAAAAGCCGCGGAACACCCTGTTAAAGTCTACGGGAGAAATCTAAAGTGCTAATTTTAAAGGCTAATATGCAAGTTATTGTCCTAAAAAGTGTTTGGGGACCTGGGTCCTGCCCCAGGGGACATATATCAATGCAAAAAAAAAGTTTTAAAAACGGCAGTTTTTTTCGGGAGCAGTGAATTTAATAATGCTTAAAGTGAAACAATAAAAGTGAAATATTCCTGTAAATTTCGTACCTAGGGGGGGTGTAAAGTAAGCATGTGAAATAGCACATGTTTCTCGTACTTAGAACTGTCTCTGCACAAAGTGCAATTTCTGAAGTCATTTAAAACCGGACTCGCGGCTCATAAAAAAAAGAGGGGGGTCAGAGAGCACCCCCCCCACACTCTCCTGAACCGTACCAGGCCACATGCCCTCAACATGGGGAGGATGTCCCCACGTTGATGGGGACATGGGCCTCATCCCCGTAACCCTGGCCGGTGGTTGTGAGGGTCTGCGGGCGTGGGGGGCTTATAAGAATCTGGAAGACCCCTTTAACAAAGGGGACCCCCATATCCTGGCCCCCCCTATGTGAATTGGTAATGGGGTACATTGTACCCCTACCATTTCACGAAGGAAGTGTAAATAGTTGTAAAAAAACACACACACCGTGGAGAAAAGTCCTTTATTAAAAATAAAAAATAAATCCAGCGGTGGTAATCCACTTGGTCCCGGCTCCCCGCTCCAACGTTGTCGGTATCCAGCGGCGGGTGATCTCCTCTCCGGTCCAGCGATGAGTAGATTGTCTGGGATCCAGAGCGCAGCATCGCATGCCCCCTTTCTCCACCGCCGGAGACAGCCCGGCGAATAACGCTGCAGAAGCTGACATTTCTTATATTGGTGAGGCGGGGCCACCCGTCACGTGACCCCGCCCCCCTCTGAGGCACTCTCTGCTACGTCACTGGGGAAGCCTAGGCTTCCCACTTGTGTCAGAGGGGGTGGGGTCACGTGACGGGTGACCCCGCCTCACCAATATAAGAAATGTCACAGCTGCAGCTGCATCATTCGCCAGGCTCTATCCCGGACGATCTTCTCATCGCTGGACCGGAGAGGAGATCACCCGTGGCTGGATACCGACAACGTTGGAGTGGGGAGCCGGGGCCGAGTGGATTACCACCGCTGGAATTTTTTTTCTTTTTAATAAAGGACTTTTTTCCACGGTGTGTGTGTGTGTGTGTGTGTTTTTTTACAACTATTTACACTTCTTTCGTGAAATGGTAGGGGTACAATGTACCCCATTACCAATTCACATAGGGGGGGCAGGATCTGGGGGTCCCCTTTGTTAAAGGGGTCTTCCAGATTCTGATAAGCCCACAGACCCCCACAACCATCGGGCAAGGGTTGTGGGGATGAGGACCTTGTCCCCATCAACATGGGGACATCCTCCCCATGTTAAGGGCATGTGGCCTGGTAGGGTTCAGGAGGGGGGGGGCGCTCTCTGTCCCCCCCTCTATTCTGCGGCCGGCCAGGTTACGTGCTCGGATAAGGGGTCTGGTGTGGATTTTTGGGGGAACTCCACGCCATTTTTTAAATTTGGGGTGGAGTTCCCCTTAAAATACACACCAGACCTGAAGGGATGGATTTGGGGGGGAACCCCATGTCATTTTTTAAATTTAAATTTTAAATTGACGGCGGGGTTCCCCTTAATATCCATACCAGACCTGAAGGGCATGGTAATTGAATTTGGGGGCACCCCACGCTTTTTTCAAGTTTTTTATGAATTAATTCTCTCTGAATTGCCAGGAGCCGACAATTCATTATAGCCGCGAGTCCGGTTTAAATGACTTTTTTTCTTTCAGAAATGACACTTTGTGCAGAGACCGTTCTAAGTACGGGAAACATGCACTATTTCACATGCTTACTTTACTTACGTACCCCAGGTACGAAATTTAAAGGAATATTTCACTTTTATTGTTTAACTTTAAGCATTATTAAATTCACTGTTCCCGAAAAAACGTCAGTTTTTAAAACTTTTTTTTGCATTGATACATGTCCCCTAGGGCAGGACCCGGGTCCCCAAACACTTTTTAGGACAATAACTAGCATATTAGCCTTTAAAATTAGCACTTTAGATTTCAAACGTTCGAGTCCCATAGACTTTAACAGGGTTCTAAAGTTCACACGAACGTTTGGTGTGTTCGCAGGTTCTGGTGCGAACCAAACAGGGGGGTGTTCGGCTCATCCCTAGCAGTGATAGCTGATAATAGCATGGCTGTTTTGTACAACGTCACTACAGTACAACCCTACCTCACTGCGCAGTCACTGCTCTGTTTTCCAAAAAGCTTAAAAAAAAATTTTTTGGGCTGGAGCTACACTTTAAAAAAGTACCTGTTCAAAATTACAAACAGATTATACTTAACAACAAACCTACAGTCCCTGTCTTGCTTGCACCGCCTGTATACTGCTGTTCAAAGTATATAGGACCAAAGGGGCTGGTAATGACCTGGGGGAGGGGGGGCGGGGAAACCCATGCTATTTTTCTCAATGATTTTCATCCATATTGCAGGGACCAGACATTACATTAAAGCCGCAAGCAGTTTTAAATTACTTTTTTCTTATAGTAACACCCAGCAGATACGATATTTAAAGGAATTTTTCACTTTTTTTTCACTTTAACTGGTTGTCGACCAGCCACCGTAGTTTTACGGCAACAGGTCGGCTCCCCTGCGAGAGAGCCCGTAGCTATACGTCGGCTCTCACGCAGGCCACTAGGGGCCCGTGCGTGCCAGTCGCTCCCGACTCCCATGCGCGTGCCCGGCGGGCGCGATCGCCGCTGGGCATGCGCGATCGCTCATTACAGAGCGAGGACCAGCAGCTCCCGGTCCTGTCAGGAAGAGAAATGCTGATCTTCTGTTCATACAATGTATGAACAGAAGATCAGTCATTTCCCCATGTCAGTCCACCCCCTCCTACAGTTAGAACACACCCAGGGAACATACTTAACCCCTTCCCCGCCCCCTAGTGTTAACCCCTTCACTGCCAGTGGCATTTGTATAGTAATCCAATGCATTTTTATAGCACTGATTGCTATAAAAATGCCAATGGTCCCAAAAATGTGTCAAAAGTGTCCGAAGTGTCCGCCATAATGTCGCAGTACCGAAAAAAATCGCTAATCGCCGCCATTACTAGTAAAAAAAAAGTATTAATAAAAATGCCATAAAAATACCCCCTATTTTGTAAACGCTCTAACTTTTGCGCAAACTAATCAAACGCTTATTGCGATTTTTTTTTTTATGAACAATATGTAGAAGAACACGTATCGGCCTAAACTGAGGGAAAAAAATGTTTTTTTATATATTTTTGGGGGATATTTATTATAGCAAAAAGTAAAAATTTTTTTTTTCAAAATTGTCGCTCTATTTTTGTTTATAGCGCAAAAACTAAAAACCGCAGAGGTGATCAAATACCACCAAAAGAAAGCTCTATTTGTGGGGGAAAAAGGACGCCAATTTTGTTTGGAAGCCACATCGCACGACCGCGCAATTGTCAGTTAAACTTACGCAGTGCCGAATCGCAAAAAAGTGCTCTGGTCTTTGACCAGCAATATGGTCCGGGGGTTAAGTGGTTAAGCATCATTAAAATCATTGCTCCAGAAAAAACGACCGTTTTTAAAACTTTTTTTTCGATTGATAAATGTTCCCCGGGGCAAGACCCGGGTTCTCAAACCCCTTTTATGACAATAACTTGCATATTAGCTTTTAAAATGAGCACTTTTGAATTTGAACGTTCGAGTCCCATAGACTTCAATGGGGTTCTAAAAGTTTGCGCGAACGTTCGGTCCGTTCGACGGTTCTGGTGTGAACCGAAAGGGGTGGTGTTCGGCTCATCCCTAATGGAAGCTATCCGCCTATGGCACTGCTGAGGTGTTATGAAAGACCAGGATGCTTCAATAGCGGCCTTCAGCTCTGCATTGTTCGGTCTCATGTCTCTCATCTTTCTCTTGGCAATGCCCCATAGATTCTCTATGGGGTTCAGGTTAGGCGAGTTTGCTGGCCAATCAAGCACAGTAATCCCACGGTCATTGAACCAGGTTTTGGTGCTTTTGGCAGTGTGGACAGGTGCCAAGTCCTGCTGGAAAATGAAGTCAGAATCCCCAAAGACTTCATCTGCGGAAGGAAGCATGAAGTGCTCCAAAATCTCCTGGTAGACGGCTGTGTTGACCCTGGACTTAATGAAGCACAGTGGACCAACACCAGATGATGACATGGCTCCCCAAATCAACAGACTGTGGAAACTTCACATTGGACTTCAAGCATCTTGCAGTCTGTGCCTCTCCAGTCTTCCTCCATACTCTGGGTCCTTGGTTTCCAAATGAGATGCAAAATTTGCTCTCATCAGAAAAGAGGACTTTGGACCACTGAGCAACAGACCAGGTCTGTTTTTCTTAAGCCCAGGTAAGACGCTTCTGATGTTGTTTGTTGTTCAGGATGTTATTTGACCTGAGGCATTTGAAGCCCATGTCCAGGATCCTTCTGTGTGTGGTGGCTCTTGATGCACTGACTCCAACCTCAGTCCATTCCTTGTCAAAGTCCCCAACACTTTTAAATGGCCTTTTCATGACAATCCTCTCCAGGCTGCGGTCATCCCTGCTGCTTGTTTTCAATTTATTTTTATTAAACTTTTTCACCAATACAAAAAACGTTTACATTTATTACGAGATTTAATTACAATATACATTATTCCCACTAATTATTCAATATACTGAATCTTGATGTATATAAGTTACTTTATCATTAAAACAATATACCCTTCATCATGAATCTACATTTGCACCTATTGTCTTCCATATCCATTCATCCTAATATCCATTCATCCCAAAAAAGAAAAAAATATATTTTCTATAAAACCCCCCTCCCCCATTTTCCCTCTTATTTCTCCACCTTTCTCCGCTCCATTTAACTTTCCTCTTCGTATTTCTCCTTATTTTCCATTTCTATATATGCTTTCATTCTTTCCGAGAGCCCAAATTCTTCCCATTTTTGGCATATTTCTGGCAATTGATAATTTATATATCCTTCTTCTCTTATCTGTCTTTCCATATATTGTATTTCGTTAATTTCATATATCCATTCTACTGTATTTGGGCTTTTATTTTCTCTCCAGTTGCGAGCTATTATTGTTCCAGCTGCCGTTGTCATATGATGAAAAATGTATTTCTTGATACTCTTAATTGAGTCTGGAATTAAAGATAGCAAGGAAACTTCTATATTTGTATTCCTCTCTACTCCCAATACTTTCCAATATATCTCGTAAACTTTTTCCCAGAAATTTCTCACCAGCTGACAACTATATGAAATGTGGTCCATAGTCCCCCCATTCGAGGACCCTTGCATCTCCAACAAATATTTGATTGTCCATTAATTATTTTATTTAACGCTACTGGGCTCCAGAACCATCTCATTGCTATTTTGTAATTTCTTTCTTGGTACTTAGTCGCTAAAGAAGTTTAATGAATTGTTGAAAATATTTTCTCCCATTCTATCTCTGATATTAATCTCCCTGTTTCCTTTTCCCATTTTTTCATTCCTGTTAATTCTTTGAAGGGTCAAGATGGGAGTAGTAAACCGTATATCTTGGATAATTTTTTATTTGTTTTTTTGTTTGTCTATTAAGATTTGTTCAAATTTAGTTTTTGGTCTATTTATTGATTATAATACTATATTTGTTGCAATGTATGTTTTTAATTGGTGATTATGTAGCCATTTAGGTTTATATTCGGGTCCCAGATCTTGCATTTTTTAAATTTTCCCTTCCACTAGGATCTGGGCCACCCTAGCGTTTTCCAATATATTCAATTTTAAGTACTTTGTGGTTGCTAAAGCTGGCGGAAAGTCTGGATTGGAAAACAATGGGGTCATTGGTCCCATCATAGTGGATAGTTTCCCCTTTAATTCTGCGTCCCATATTTTTAAAGGGGCTCTTACAAAGATTGTTAGTATTTTATTTCCAGGTCTTAAGTGAGGTTTTATACAGGGGAGTGCTTTGAGTTGAATACCTATAATGTCTTCTTCTAATTTAACCCATTGTTTGTCCTCCATATTTTGGTACCAATCTACTATTCTAGTCAGAGAGGCTGCTTGTAAGTATTTTGAGAGATCAGGTAGTGGTAACCGTCCCTTTTTCTTAGTTCTAATTAAAATTTCCCTTTTGATTCGTGGTGTTTTATGGGCCCAGATAAAGCTCCCTATTGCTCTCCTTAGTTCAATCATAAGTTTCTTTGGAACGGCTAAAGGAACAGTTTGAAATACATATAACAATTTTGGTAGTATGTCCATTTTTATTATACTAATTCTTCCCATCCATGAGTGTGTTATTTTTTCATATTTTTGTAATAATTGTATTACTTTTCAGATTGTCACATTGTAATTAAATTCTTGTAATTTGTTCAAATCTTTCAGGATATTAATTCCCAGATATTTAATTGCTACTTGCTGCCATTTAAACGGAAAATCTTTTTGCAATAATATCTGTGTTTTTTCTGTTAGTGATATATTTAACATTTCAGATTTATCATAATTAACTTTATAATTACTCAATTCCCCAAATCTTTTAAAATCTTTTATTAAATTAGGTATTGTTATGATGGGGTTAGTCACATTATATATTAATAAATCATCTGCATAGACTGCCGTTTTATATCCTTTATCTTTAACCACTTAAGGACCGCTGCATGACGATATAAGTCGACAGAATTGCACGGGTGGGCACATGGGCGTACATGTACGTAACTGCCTTCCCGCGGGTGGGGGGTCCTATCGGACCCCCCCGGTGCCTGCGGCGGTCCGTTTCGGTTCAGGAGCGATCTGGGATGAGGGGGTGGCCATTGATTTCTGGCCACCCCCTCACGATCGCTCCTGGCAAATGGGAAGCTTCCCCTGCCTGTGTAATGTAAACACAGGCAGAAGGAAGTGATGTCATCTCTCCTGTGGCGGCCTTTTCGTCTGGATCGCCGAGGAGAGAAGACATCAAGTAAGTGCACCAACAGTACACTGACACCAGGACACATAGGCACACAATCTACCCCCCAGTCACCCCCCAGCCCCCAGTCACAATGTCACTGATTCCAGTGATAATTTATTTACTGATCACTGCATTTAGTGTCATCCGTGACAGTAAAAAGTTGCAGGGTAGTTAGCTTTAGGCTCCTTTAGGTCCAGGGTAGCCCCCTATCCCCCACGTATAAAGGTTTAACCCCTTGATCGCCCACCCCCCAGTTAACCGTTTCACCCCCTATCGCCAGTGTCACTAAGAAATCGTTTTTCTGATTGCTGTAGCGTCGCTGGTGCCGCTAGTTAGCGTCAGGTACCCCCATGAATTATCTAATAAAGGTTTTAACCCCCTGATTGCCCCTAAAGTTAACCCTTCCACCAGTGATCACAGTATAAGTGTCACTGGTGACACTGGTTAGCCAGTTAGTTATTTTGTTATTTAAGTTCCCCGTCAGGTTTTTATATAGCATCAGGTTCCCCCATATATTGCCTAATAAAAGTTTTAACCCCCTTATTGCCCCTAGAGTTAACCCTTTCACCAGTGATCACCGTATAAGTGTTACGGGTGACGCTGGTTGGTTAGTTTGCTTTTTATAGCATCAGAGCACCCGCCGTATATAACCCAATAAAGGTTTAACCCCCTGATCGCCCGGCGGGTGATATCAATAAAATTTGAGCGTCAGTCTGGGTCTGTGTCGCCCAAGGCAGCGTCAGGTTAGTGCCAGTAGCGCTAACACCCACACGCAAAGCATACATCTCCCTTAGTGGTATAGTATCTGAACAGATCAATATCTCATCTGATCAGAGCTAGCGTACCCAGCAGTTTAGAGTTCCAAAAAACGCATTGTTAGCGGGATCAGCCCAGATACCTGCTAGCACTTGCGTTTTGCCCCTTTGCCCAGCCCAGCCCACCCAAGTGCAGTATCGATCGATCACTATCACTTAAAAAACACAACACACATAACTACAGCGTTCGCAGAGACAGGCCTGATCCCTGCGATCGCTAACAGTTTTTTTGGTAGTGTTTTTGTACATTTGCTGACAGTCAGGTGCTTTTTTACCTGTGAATACTTACTAGTGTACCACTAAATTTAGAGCCCAAAATGGCAAATCGAAGGTACACTAGTAAAGAGGCCTACTAGTTTCTGAGCATTACATATAGTAAAGAGGAGGTCACGCATCTGTCAGATTCAGGCACAGAATACAATCCCGTAGTAGACAGCGGCTCCATGTCAGATAGCTCTGATGACGAAGAAGAGGTCCCTGCTAAGATCAGGCGTACCCCATCCCATTCTGCTGTTGTTGAGGTGCAAGAACCGCAGTTCCCTCATATGGAGCAGAGAGCCAGTACTAGCGCCGCTATTCCTTCTGGTGAACTGGCAAGCATCAGTAGCCTAGTACACCCTGGTCATACATCCAGCACTGCAGTAACACTCGGTAATGATATTATGAGTCCCATAAGTGCAGTTCAAGCTGGCGAGGTGGCAAGCACAAGTAGTGTTTTGCTGCCACCAAGAAGAAGACAAAAAAGGGTTCCGTCATGCCCATAGTGCCCTTCCTGCTGTATTCGCCAATCCTGATTGGGTCCCCACGACTTCTGCAGCACCCGTACTTCCCCCATTCACTGGCCAACCCGGTATTCAGGTGGAAACAGCTGATTTTACATCACTTTTTTATTCTCTGTTTTTCACGGAAGATCTCTATAGATCTATTGTGGACCAAACTAATTTATATGCTGGCCATTTGTCCCCAGTCCGCCCTTGCCAGAGAATGGAAACCACTTACGGTTTCCGAATTTAAGATCTTTCTGGGCCTTTCCCTCAACATGGGCATACATAAATTCCCGAAGTTGCGGACGTATTGGTCCACACGTCCACATGACCATATGCCCGTGTTCTCTGCCTCCATGGCCAGGAAACAATACAAGGCGATCTTGCGGTTCATGCACTTCAATGACAATGAACTTTGTCATCCTCGTGGAGACCCTAAATACGATCGGCTCTACAAAATTCGGCCCCTCATAAACCACTTCAAAGAACGTTTTGCAGCCTTGTATACTGCCCATCAAGTTGTCTGTGTTGATGAGTCCCTAATTAAATTTTCTGGCCGCTTGTCTTTCAAACAGTAACTTCCCAGCAAGCGTGCTAGATACGGGGTCAAGCTCTATAAGCTCTGTGACAGGGCAACAGGCTATACATGGAGCTTTATGATTTATGAGGGAAAAGATAGTCAGGTAGAGCCGAAGAACTGCCCAGATTACATAGGGAGCGCTGGCAAGATTGTGTGGAACTTGGTGTCACCCTTATTCGGAAAAGGGGTGCCATTTGTATGTGGACAATTATTACATGAGCGTGCCACTTTTTAGTCACTTGTTTGATCATCAGATTGGAGCATGTGGCACTGTGCAACCTAATCGCCGGGGCTTTCCCCAGTGGCTTGTAGAATCCCATCTTAGGCTGGGGGAGAGAGCCTGCTCAAGGTGTAATAATTTGCTCGCTGTGAAGTGGAGGGACAATAAGAATGTTTTCGTTCTTACCTCCTTTCACGCAGACACGACAGTCCAAATTTGTACGGCATCTGGTGTTGTGGAGAAACCCCTTTGTGTCCACGAATATAACCTTAATATGGGAGGGGTGGTCCTCAACAGCCAGTTGTTGGCGCTGTATCAAATTGCCCGTTTGGGGAGACGCTGGTACAAAAAAGTGTCTCTACACTTATTTTAATTGGCTTTACTGAACGCTCATGTGTGTAATAGGCGCTCTCTCGTCACCGTATTGTGTTTCGCACTGGAACGCATGCTGTGACCGCACAATGACGTCATCGCCCGGCGCCGCGTGCATTCCAGTGTGGAACGCGGAAGTGCGAGTCGAATCAGTGCTTAATGCACTACACATGTCTCCTTCCTATAAACAGGACAGTGTAGATAGTACACTCTGTCCTATTATTGTCGACCGTAGCCGGACCACGCTACATACCAACTACTGGCAATTCCCCTTCAACCAACGAGCAGCAAACCCTGGATCCATGATACTTCTTAGTTATGCACTGCCTCCATCCATGCTGCCCATCTTACTGCTGTGGCTGGGGACACCCCAAGATGTCCTGCACCAGGAGACGCTCCATGACAGAATCCCATTGCTGCTACACTACTCTGCTTACTCTCATCCTCTGCAAATGGATAAGTACCGTTACTACGTTACCTTTATTGCTTTGGAATTGACTGGTTCTCATATAGCTTTACTAAATACTGTATTTGAATCTGCCTCTACTAATACTACTATGCTGCTTGGCATTACTTGTAGTGATTTCAAGTAACAGTTGTAGAATATCTTAAAGGCACATACACTCCCAGATAATTTATGCTAAAGTTACTTCTCTCAAGTAATTGCTAAGTGCATACAGTATTTTCATATGCTACGTGCTTGACATTCGTTGTTACTTGTATACGGGCCTCCCGCCCTCAAATACTGAACATGTTCGTTATACCTTTTTTTTGGCTAAGGATAGGAGTTGTGTCATACCTCCTCCCTTAGTAGCTCAATGCATTCCCATGTGTGAAAGAGATGATGTAGTGAACCCCCAAACTCTCTTCTCTGATTGGAGTGACGCCTGGGGTCCAGTACTGAAATTTCACATAGCATGGAGAGGTGCATTGAAATCTTTCCTATCCCGCAGTTGTGGTTCACTCTCGTTCATGGTAGTTTGTGACAATGTGCTATACAGAGCTTCAGGACAGACTAGATCCTTCCTTCAATTCCAGGATGAGATCGTCACAGCCTTTCTGTATTCAGGCAGTGCTGCACCTCACCATTCCAAGCCAAATGCAGTAAGCCGACTGCATGAGAGGCATTTTCCGTAAGTCCTCGAGAGTACCCCTACCCAACGAGCCCCCCAAAGAAAATGTGTCTGTAGAAAGCGCGGATATATGGGCGTGACACAGGTTATTATTGTCACCACTGTCCTGACAATCCTGGTCTTTGCATTGGTAAATGTTTTGAACGCTACCACACACTAGTGCAGTTTTAGCGTAGGGTACAGCATTTCACAGGCTAGGACACACTTACACAGGATCTCCCAAGATGTCATCGGATTTTGAGAGACCCAAACCTGGAACCGAAAAGTTGAACAGTTATGCCCTGTACACACGATCGGATATCTGATGGAATCTAATTCGATGGGATTTTTCGTCGGATATCCGATGAAGCTGACTTTCATCAGTCTTGCCTACACACCATCGGTCAAAAATCCGATCGTGTCCAAACGCGGTGACGTACGATGGCACTATAAAGGGGAAGTTCAAATCCCCGGCGCCAACCTTTGGGCTGCTTTTGCCGATTTCGAGTTACCGCGTGCTAGTATAAGTTTGGTGAGAGACGATTCGCGCTTTTCAATCTTCATGCTTTTCAGTCTGTTACAGCGTGACGAATGTGCTATCTCCATTACGAACGCTAGTTTTACCAGAACGAGCGCTCCCGTTTCCTAATTCAGTCTGAGCATGCGTGGATTTTTGACCGATGGACTTTCCCACAGACGATCGTTTTTTTTCTATCTTTTTTTATCCATAGGAAAAATTTAAAACATGTTCTATTTTTTTCACCAATGGAAAAAAAAATGATGGGGCCCACACACGATCAGTTCGTCCGATGAAAACAGTCCATCGGTCTGTTTTTCATTGGACAAACCGATCGTGTGTACAGGGCTTAACAGTTACAAAAAAGTGTTTAAAAAAAAAAAAGTAAAAGAAAAAAAAAAAACACAAAAAATATTAAATAAAAAAAAAAATAGTTGTCGTTTAATTGTTCTCTCCATCTCTATTCTCTCTCTATTGTTCTGCTCTTTTTTACTGTATTCTGTTCTGCAATGTTTTATTGTTGTTATGTTTTATCATGCTCGCTTTTTAGGTATGTCATTTTTTATACTTTAGTGTTTTCAGGTACGCCATTCAGCTGTTGTGCGGATTTATTTATCTTGACAGCAACAGCGTTTGCTCCCACGATACATAAAGCCGTGACTCCAGTTCTGTAGGAGGTGATTTCACCACCACAGTTAAAAAAAGAGCATATATGCCGAAACATGGGGACAGCAGGGGCGGGGGAGCAATTTTGCACGTACATATGGTCGAAATTCCAACGGAGGCTTGCCCGTGGAAAAGTCCGACCGTGTGTACGCGGCATAACTTTTTTGCAGGAGGATGCCCCATGCTTTGGTATATATATATATATATATATATATATATATATATATATATATATATATATATATATATATATATATATATATATAATTTTATTTTAGGTACAGGTTGCGTTAAACATTTTTAAATTTTTTTACTGTTTTTTTCTGTATTTGCTTTGCAGGTATGGTATGGTCTAAACGGTTATGCCGCGTACACACCATCACTTTATGTGATGAAACAAAACGACGTTTTAAATCATGAAATAAAACGACGTTTTTGAAACTTCAATTTCAAAAACGATGTTGTCTCCACACCATCGTTTTCCCAAAATGCTCTAGCAAAGCGCGGTTACGTTCAGCACTCTTTTCCTTTAAAGCTAGCTTCATAACTTGGTTCTGAGCATGCGCGGGTTTAAAAACGTTGTTTTAAACGTCGTTTTGTCCACACACTATCATTTTAATTGACACAAAAAACAACGTTTTGAAAAACAACACAAACAATTTTTTTGTCGTTTTTCACAAGACATAAAACAATGTTTTCCCCCACACACGGTCATTTTAATTGAAATTTTCAAAACGTCGTTTTTTTTCATCACATAAAGTGATGGTCTGTACGCGGCATAATACTGTAATGTTACTTTGTTTTAATGTTCACCATCATTTGCTTAGCAGGTACGCCATTCAGTTGCAGCACGGATTTATTTATCTTGACAGCAACAACGTTTGCTCCCACGATACATAAAGCCATGACTCCAATGCTGTAGAAGGTGATTTCACCACCACAGTTAAAAAAAAAGAGCATATATGCCAGAGCATGGGGGCAGCAGGGGCGGAGGCTTGCCCGTGGAAAAGTCCGACTGTGTGTACGCGGTATTACTTTATGCCGCGTACATACGGTCGAAATTTCGACGGAGGCTTGCCCGTGGAAATGTCCGACTATGTGTACGTGGCATAACTTTTTTGTGGGAGGATGCTCCCATGCTTCGGGAAATATATAAATGGTGCATGTATGCCCATCATTAGAAGTGGGTGGATAAAGGGAGGTATTCTAATGGTGGGCATACCCACAGATCAATCTCTTTTTTTCGTTCAGCCAACAGGCTGCATGGAAAAAAAAAAGATTACAATACATGCCCAACAAGGACCAACAACGTACTGGTATGTTGCTAGACTTTGAATGGTTGTACCAGAATGATGCCTGCATGTTTAGGTATCATCTTGGTATCATTCTTTTCAGACAGCGGTCGGCTTTCATGTAAAAGCAATCCTAGCATCTAATTAGCCTCTAGACGGCTTTTACAAGCAGTGGGAGGGAATGACCCCCCCCCCCCCCATTTAAACAGCGCCATTGGGAAATTGGGAAAGCATTTTATCACACCGATCTTGGTGTGGTCAGATGCTTTGAGGGCAGAGGAAAGATCTAGAGTCTAATAGACCCCAATTTTTTCAAAAAAAGAGTACTTGTCACTACCTATTGCTATCATAGGGGATATTTACATTCCTTGAGATAACAATAAAAATGGTAAAAAAAAATGGAAGGAACAGTTTAAAGATAAAATAAAAAAGCAATATAAATAATAAAAAAATAACAACCCTGTCCCCCCTGCTCTTGCGCAAAGGCGAACGCAAGCGTCGGTCTGGTGTCATATGTAAACAGCAATTGCACCATGCATGTGAGGTATCACCGCAAAGGTCAGATCGAGGGCAGTAATTTTAGCTGTAAATCTAATGTGGTAACCTGTAAAGGCTTTTAAAAATGTATGTAGTTTGTCGCCACTGCGCGTTTGTGCGCAATTTTAAAGCATATCATGTTTGGTATCCATGTACTCGGCCTAAGATCATCTTTTTTATTTCATCAAACATTTGGGTAAAATATAGTGTGTTTAGTGCATTAAAATTAAAAAAGTGTATTTTTTTCCCCAAAAAATCGCTGCGCAAATGCCGTGTGGAAAAAAAATGCAACACCCACCATTTTAATCTGTAGGGCCTTTGCTTTAAAAAAAATATATAATGTTTGGGGGTTCAAAAAATATGTTTTCATGTAAACAAAAAGTGTCAGAAAGGGCTTTGTCTTCAAGTGGTTAGAAGAGTGGGTGATGTGTGATATAAGCTTCTAAATGTTGTGCATAAAATGCCAGGACAGTTCAAAACCCCTCCAAATGACCCCATTTTGGAAAGTAGACACCCCAAGCTATGTGCCGATAGGTATAGTGAGTATTTTGCAGATCTCGCTTTTTGTCACAAAGTTTTGAAAATTGAAAAAAGAAAAAAAAAATGTTTTTTCTTTTCTTTCTTCATTTTCAAAAACAAATGAGAGATGTAAAATACTCACCATGCCTCTCAGCAAATAGCTTAGAGCAGGCGCGGACTGGCCATATTGCATACCGGGCATATGCCCGGTGGACCGCGGCAACCCGCGGGCCGGTTGCGGCCCG
This sequence comes from Rana temporaria, assembly GCF_905171775.1. Taxonomy (NCBI): domain Eukaryota; kingdom Metazoa; phylum Chordata; class Amphibia; order Anura; family Ranidae; genus Rana; species Rana temporaria. The sequence goes on along the minus strand of NC_053491.1, from coordinate 282,968,268 downwards.
TGAAAGGCCCTTGGGCCGGTTGCGACCCGCGAACGGCCCTCGGCGGCCCGCATGCCACGTCTCCCCAGGGGTGTACCAAGAGGTTGCAGGCCGTGAGGGGACGCCCAGTTTACCTAATAGCAGAGATCCCCAACACAGCGCCAGATAGAGCTCCAGATAGAGAGAGATGAGCGTGTATCACAGCCTAAAATGCTCAGTCTAAAATGTCCGGGCCTATTTTTTGTCCCAGTCCGGGCCTGGCTTGGAGTTGTCTACTTTCCAAAATGGGGTAATTTGGGGGGGGCTTTTGTGCCATCTTGGCATTTTATGGCCTTCTAAACTGTGATAGGTAGTGATAGGCAGTGAGGAGTGAAATCAAAAATGTATGCCCTTAGAAATCCTGAAGGCGGTGATTGTTGGGAGCGGCTAGGCTCCCAAAAAGCCCCACACATGTGGTATCTCCGTACTACTAATATGCGGAAGTTCCGAATCTGCTTCTTCCCATACCGCGGCAGGTCTTCTTCCTCGTCCTCCTCGCGTTGTCTTCTGGGGAATGGGGGAATGGGGCGCGCTGCCTTCTGGGAACTGTATCACAGAAAGCAGCTGCCCATTCACAAAAGCGCTGCGAGACTCGCGCATGGCGCAGTAGGAAACCGGAAATGAAGCCACAAGGCTCCACTGCCTGTTTCCCTCAGTAAGGATGGCAGCGCCAGCAGCTGCCAGGAGGGCCGACATCGCAGGTGCCTAGGACAGGTAAGTGTCCTTATTAAAAGTCAGCATCTACAGTGTTTGTAGATACTGACTTTTAAAGAAAAAATCGGGGGTGGAACCCTGCTTTAAAGCTATGAACTTGCATGCTGTGTCACTGCTGAGAATTTTAAAGGCATATAGAGGCACAGGCACAGTTTTAATTCTGCTTGGGGAAAAGCAGCATGGTCACTGTGGGGTTTTTTTTTGGAATATTTGATTTTCACTTGATCTAGTTTTTGATTAATTAGCACCTTTAATTGTTATTTATGATTTATATGCAGAAGTTTGGTACATTGCAAAAGAGTAGTGATCGATCATTGTTTGCACATTTATTATTACTGGATTTAGCAGCGCAGTTGCTTACAAAAACCATTGTGCGCATTAATGTTGAAATAGGGAAAGCACATGATCATATCATAGTGTGACCTTAACATAACAGCAGTGGACCAGTAAGCGTGTACTTACAAAAATGTATTTGAATTCCTCCACTGTGGGATTATTTGTGATGTATTGCTGGGCAAAAAAGATTGGACTGATCCACAATTAACTGAAATAAATTGTTGATAAAGAAAAAAAAAAATCACTTGGTGACCAATTTTCAGTGTTGGTCTAAATACCTGTCTGTGCTGTAAAAGGGTGATACTTGCTAATCCTGAGTTATATATCAGACAGGAGGCTTCATATCTTGCATTAATCTTTCTTTTTAATGCCCATAGCAGAAAACATAACATTTGTTTCTTTAAAATTTAGAAAAAACTTCATGGAACTACAATACCCAGCTGCCCCGTGGACCCCTCCCCCATGTTATAGTCTCTATATAAGGGGCTGTCTGGGTCTCCTCCTCCTCTTTCTTTCTGCTCATGGCAAAGAGATAAGTACTATTTTGTTTGTCATATAATTGTCATTTATTTATTTTAATTCTTATATATATATATATGTATGGTAAATGTTGGTATATATGTATATATGTAATTTTGTTACAGGTACCGGAATGCCGCGGTAATCCCGCTATTCCGATCCGTATACTAGTCTGACTGACCTTCTGGCTTAGTCAGGCGCCATTAGTATACGGCCCTCTCCTCATCCACCTTCCCCCCTTTACTCAGCCGCGCTTTGCGGGCTTTTCTCCTGCACGGGGGCGTGACCGAGCGACGCGCGTCCTATCGACACGCCTCTGCACCGTCAGCCGTCCTATCAGAGCACTCCCGGCCGTAATCTCGCGAGATTACGGCCGAGGAGTTACTAACAGCGCGCCGTCTCCCTGACTCTCACTGTACGGAAGGAGAGCACAGGGGAGCGCTGGTGGACGTGAACGGCCGCATTAATTAATCCCTCGGTCAGGTATCTTAGCATAAGCTTGGGGGTACGTTTAGACACACTGTCCCTGGCTATACTACCCGGGAATAGAGTGACCTAACCCCCCCCCCCTCCCTGCCTATTACCAGATAGTGGGATAAGTGTCAGTGATTTATCCCTGACAAGCCTTTTTGTCCCAAAAGAATAGTGTATAAGATAATATATATTTACACAATTTAAACACACTGGTAAGAATGGCAAATACTGATGGACTGGCTAATGAGGTGGTGGATATGGATGCGTCGCATCTGCTATCCACAAACCAAATACAAGAGCTGATTTCAAAGTCAATTCATGCAGCGCTGACAGCCAATGCAAAATTTCAAGTGCCAGTGCCATCCACCTCGGGCTGCCCCCCTACTAAGGGCAAGGCATCACAAAAGTTAAAGCACTTGTCAGTGCACCTCGACTCCCCGGCAGGGGAAGTTTATAATGTGCCCCAGGCAGGATCTGACCAGACCTGCCAGGCCTCACACAGGCCAGACCATATGCGACCCTTGGGCCCCAAGGAGATTATAAAAGGGCAAAGATCCGCCAGACGCATCAAACCAAATTCATTTGACACGTCTGAGGACGAATCTGAGTTGTCTGACAACGCCGAGACCTCTGACTCAGACATAAGTGATGAAGAGGAGGCGGGGTTTACGGCGGATGCCAACACTGAAGTGTTACAAAATGCCATACTGGATGCCCAGGGTCAAGCCCTATTTAATCCGGACAAGATTTCACACCCTCGTTCGGGGGACTGGACCCCTTTACCTCATGTGGCCCAGTATTTAGAATTATGGACCAGACGGTCTTTGGATAGAGTAAACCGCAATAAATTGCGGGCAGAATGCCCCAGGCCTCATGTGGCAAACAAGGTGGCTATCACCCCAGAGATAGACCCGGTATTACTTAAATATCTCACGAGATCCGGGAAATACGCTAAAAAAGGCATCGAGCGGTCCTTTAAAGTCATTCAAGACCGCATATTGGACCTCCTCGGTCCGCTCACCAAAATCTTAAACTTGTCAGAACAGGCGGCGTCAGCAGCCCAACCTGTTGACCTGACACAGCTTAGAGGCTGGGCTCAACGTGCTATATGCCTACTGGGCACTGCCAACACGACTTGCTCAGTGGAGCGCCGTCGTTCCATACTGATGAAGTTGGATCCCCAACTCAGCCATCTCGCTGAGAACGAACCGGGACCATCCGCCGATGGCCTTCTGTTCGGTGATGACCTAATAAAGAATATAAATAAGTTTGTCAGCTTATTTTCAAGCCTAGACAAGGCACAGACCTCGCTACGAAAATCACAACCTGGCAAGGTTTTTGGCAAGGCCGGTAGAGGCAGAGTGCGATCTACCGGCCGCACGGCTCAGTACAGGCCCTATGCAAGACCAAACCAGCAGTATGCTCCTGCTCCACAACCGTACGCCATGCCTATGGCTCAACCACCACCCTTCTTCCCTCCTCGCGGACGCCCCTGGAGAGGACGCGGAGGACGTGGATTCCCCAGATCGAGACCACCGACCGGTGAGTTTATCTCTGCATACGATTCCACACACACAGGTGGGGGGGAGATTAATGTATTTTTCCCACGCTTGGTCCACGATCTCGGCGGACGCATGGATCCTCTCGACGGTAACGGGTTACCGGATAGAGTTCGTGTCTCCCCCGACCCTGAATGTCATACCCCCTCCTATTCACTTTTCTACTCAAAACGTAGAATTAATAGACGAAGAACTCAAAGAACTTCTGTCCAAGGGAGCGGTTCAGGAGGTAGATCCCCTCTCCAATGGCTTTATCAGCAACATCTTTCTAGTAAAGAAGAAAGACGGCGGCTATCGCCCCGTCATAAACTTGAGGGAACTCAACCAACACGTGGCCTACCGCCATTTCAAGATGGAAGGTATTCACCTGTTACGAGACCTCCTGTGGCCGGGAGACTGGCTAATAAAAATAGATTTAAAAGACGCATACCTTACGGTCCCTATGCACAAGGAATCTCAGTCCTTCCTAAGATTTCGGTGGCGGGACCGCATGTGGCAGTTCACCTGCCTTCCATTCGGATTGTCATCAGCCCCCTGGTGCTTCACCAAACTACTCAAACCAGTGGTAGCCGCTCTGAGGAGCAGGGGTGTACGACTAATCATTTACCTGGACGACATGCTGATCATGGCACGTTCCAGAACACAAGCGGACCTTCACAGCCAATGGGCGGTGTCCTTGTTGAGAGAACTAGGTTTCCTCATCAACTACAAGAAATCCGTCCTGGAATCATCTCAAGAGATGGAATTCTTAGGGTTTCTGGTGGACACCAAACAGGCTATGCTTCTGTTACCAAAGGCGAAACTGGCTCTGATTCGCAAGGAAATCAGAGCCACGTTACGCAGAGGACTGGTATCCCTGCGGTTGATTGCTCGCATAGTAGGCCTCTTATCGGCCTCTATCCAAGCGATATTCCCAGCACCTTTACACTACCGCGCTCTACAGAGGCTAAAGACACTCCACCTACGCCAGGGGCTGCGATACGCGGACGAAGTCCCGTTGGACTCGGACGCAGTAGAGGAATTACTGTGGTGGCTCCGCCACGCAGTGGAATGGAACGGCAGAACAATTTTCAATTCTTACCCAGATGTGATTATAGAATCCGACGCGAGTCGCCAAGGCTGGGGTGCTCGGTGCGGACAAATTACCACCGGGGGGAAATGGTCAGTGGAGGAAGCTCATCTCCATATAAATGCCTTGGAACTTTTGGCAGCTTTCTTTGCGATCAAAAGTTTTCTTCCCCATACTTCCAACAGATGCGTGCTTTTACGCATGGACAATATAGCAGCGGTTCAATATGTCAACCGCTTAGGGGGCACAAAATCCAAGGTATTAGCGGACATCGCGTCAGAATTCTGGCAATTCTGTCTTTCAATAAATACCACCCCGGTAGCGGAATACCTCCCCGGGATTTCCAACACGGTCGCAGATTGGAACTCTCGATATCTGACGGACTCCAGCGACTGGACGCTGGACCGTTCAGTTTTCCTGTCAATACAAACAATATGGGGTCCCTTTCATATGGACCTTTTCGCCTCCCGCCTCAACCGGCAACTACCCCGCTTTTACAGCTGGAGGCCGGACCCGGAGGCATTGGCAGTCGATGCATTCCGACAAACTTGGACGCGAGGGACGCATTATGCGTTTCCTCCGTTCAATATGATCACCAGAACCCTTCTTCTGATAGTAACTCAAGGGGCGACGGTGGTGTTGGTCACCCCCTGGTGGCCGACGCAACCGTGGTTCCCCCTTCTACTGGGAATGTCAATCGATTATCCCCGATTACTCCCCTTCTCACCTCATCTCCTATCGAACGCGTACTTGGGTTGCCACCCACTAATACGGGAAGGCAATCTCCCACTTTTGGCGTGGTTGATCTCGGGTTCGAAACCACTGATATTAGCTTTTCACAATCAGCTAGAGATCTCCTCGCCCTGGCCTGGGCCCCGGGGACTAGGTCGGCGTACAGATCTGCCTGGACCCTATGGGTTCGTTGGTGTGATCAACGGCAGATTGATGCCGTTCATGCACCTGTATCAGCTGTCATGAACTATTTAGCAGACGCGTATGAGACGGGTAAATCCTATAGCTCTCTGAATGTATACAGGTCCGCCATATCGGCCTATCACTGTCCGGTTGATGCGGCACCTGTGGGCAAACACCCTCTGGTTTGTAGACTTCTCCGGGGGGTGAGATTCAAGCGACCTCCCCGGCCTAGATATCAATCCACATGGGATGTCTCCCGGGTTCTACAACTCTTCACCTCTTGGGGGGACAATAACGTCCTTTCCCTGAAGAAACTCTCTGTCAAACTTTCTACCCTTTTATGTCTTACTTCCATTAAGAGGGTCTCAGATGTCAGGGCTCTGGACATATCCCGACGCCAGTTCTCACCAGAAGGTGTACGGTTTTCTGTGGTTCGTCGGACGAAAACAGGAATCCAGACTGTTTTCTATCCCTTTTTCCCGGATCACCCACACATCTGCGTGGTTCGATGTTTACAGCAATATGAACATCGCACTGCATCCCTGAGGTCGCCCGCTCTTACCCAATTACTGGTTTCCTATGTGAAACCCCACCTTCCAGTTTCTTCAGCATCACTGGCCAGATGGGTGAGAACGGCCATGGAAATGGCCGGGATCGACGTCTCGCTCTTCGGAGCTCATTCCACCAGAGGGGCCATGGCTACTAAAGTGGTCACATCAGGCGGCTCCCTCTCAGATCTACTACTGGCAGCGGACTGGTCTTCAGAAACGACCTTTCGACAGTATTATTTCCGACCTCAAAATCATGTCTCTTCTTCAATACTTTAATGTTATGTTGCATGTATCATACAATGTATATTTAGCTTTAAACATGCAAGATATGAAGCCTCCTGTCTGATATATAATTCGGGATTTTCCTAGCTATCATGACGGAAAATCTGAGTTATATGATGACAGGAGGCGAATATCTTCCCACCCTACCCACCCTATCACGATATTTTTTCTCGTTTCAGGTTATTAATGGGTGGAGTCTTCGCCTGTTCGGAAGATAGGAGAATAATCTGGAGTTCCCGTTTGACGGTTATTCTGTTTTTGTTCCAGTTGAACACAGTTCTGACCGTGTGAACATCCACCAGGTGTTTTTGTCGACGTGGCCCGGTTGGCCTGCTTCCAGCGTCGGAGGAGGATTCCCCGATCACAGTTGACCGAGTGTCCCATTGCAGCAAGATTACGTGAGGTTCCGTGATTTTGCCAGCATCGCACGAAGAAAGAGGAGGAGGAGACCCAGACAGCCCCTTATATAGAGACTATAACATGGGGGAGGGGTCCACGGGGCAGCTGGGTATTGTAGTTCCATGAAGTTTTTTCTAAATTTTAAAGAAACAAATGTTATGTTTTCTGCTATGGGCATTAAAAAGAAAGATTAATGCAAGATATTCGCCTCCTGTCATCATATAACTCAGATTTTCCGTCATGATAGCTAGGAAAATCCCGAATTATAGGGCAGCAATATGGGGGTTCACAAGTGCCTCTGGGAGACTTGTATGGGCCCTAATTCTTGGGGGCTGATGCGATTTCCCCAGTACTGGGTCGTCCATTCAGTGGTCTAGTATGTGGCAGTGGACGGTGTCAGTTTCTTTATTTTTAATAATACATTTAGTGGTGTCAATTTATTACATTTTTTTACACTTTTTTTTATTTTTTAGAAAAAAAAAAAATTTTTGGGGGGCTTTTGAGATGTCAGGGGTCTAAACAGGCAAGGGGACTGAGGACACAGATTCCCCAGTTCCTTTCTCAGCACTAAAGATGAATGAACAGGAGTTTACTCTGCTCAGTTATCACAGGAGCAATCTCGCTCACTGTGTCCAATTCCTGACAGTTCCCCCTGCACCCGGCGGGAGGGGAGCTGGCTGCGGGGGACGAGGGGGGCTGATGAGAAGGACAGGAGGGGCGGAGAACACAGGGCTGGCGGTGAACAGGGGGGGGGCGGAGAAGTACACAGAGGAGGCTGGGGGAGGAGCACACAGGAAGAAACAGCTGGAAATGCTTGGTGCGGCGGGGAACAGCTGTGAACACCAATCTCCAGTGGCTGTCAGCTACAAATCTATGGGAGATCAGTGTTCACAGCTGTTCCCCTCTGCACCTTGCATTCCTGGGAGATTGAGAGGCGCTTGCGGGTGCACCGGAGCCGCCGCAGAAAAGAGGGAGACTCCCACAGCTTGCGAGACTTGAGATGTATGGAATGATTTGTTCTGATATTAAAAGGCATTGAAACCTTGTGTCAGAAGCAAACTGACATTGTGGAATTGAAGATTGTACTGGTACAAGCATTTAGGCAGGATATTTATAGACAAAAGTTTGCCTATTGTTTTTTTATTTTATAGGACACACAGATGCAACCTGTGTACAAATCTTTTTTTCTTCCTGTGCTTTGTAATGTTTCTCAGAAGAAGCTTGTTAAATGAGTTTGGTTCTACTCTTATGCCGCATACACACGATGGTTATTCATGTCATGGGAAAAAAAACAAAGTTTTTCTCGACGGGATTCCTCTCAAGCCTGCCTTGCATACACACGATCGTGAAAAAAATGCATATATATGCATATATATATATATATATATATATATATATATATATATATATATATATATATATATAATATATTATATATATTATATATATATATATATATATATATATATATATATACACACACACACACACACACACACACACACACACACACACACACACACATATATACACACACACACATGCACATTTTCCAACTACTAAATATTTTTGTAGAATATGATATGTATTAGAATAAAAGTTTAGCTATAACATTTTTAACTACTACTATTTAAAGTACATTGTTGTATGAATTGATGCATTGCTGTTTTCAAACTTTTATTAATGGACTGAATTTGAAAGTGGTTCAAAGGAAAAGATGGAAATATAAACAGATGATGTGCTTCATGAGTATCTCCACCCAAATATATGTCATTAACATTCATCTTATGCCAGGCAGGAAACTTTGAAGAGATCACCTTTGTTTGTGAATGACATTACAAATACCATTAAAAAGGCATACACAGTCATATTACGCACATGGAAGGTGTTAGTAGATTTTTTCCTCTAATTTGCACTATAAGAATAATTTTAGGCAGCACATTTTATGACACATACACTTAACACACTAATGGAATTGAGATTTTCTTCCAAGACAAACTTAAAGTATGTTTATTAAAAGTATATATAATATTGATAGAATATCAAATGTCACTACAGGCTGACACAGCCACTGACACTACCAAGATGCTCTGAGATTAAGGACTTTGTTGAACTGTTTTGCAGCAAAGATAGGGTGAAGTCACTTTGCTGTAATATCCCATTTTATTTTGTGCAACAGATGCCCTTTTGATCAAGTAGGGAAGTATTACAAACAAAATGAGAGGTTGGCACAAATTTAGGCGTGCCCTCTTTATTTGTTAGCTTACCTCTTACAATGGCAATTGGAACGGCTTGATAGTACCTGCGTGTAGTAAATATAACTGCAGGAACCTTAACATGGGACAATAAAAGAGTATGAACAGGGGTAAGGTATCAGTTTGCGGTCAATGCCTGAGCAAGCCCCATGAACCATAAAAATATAATTATAGAAACTCACAGAGACCCGATCAAGTGTCTTATTTAAAGGGCCAGGGAAGAAGATGGTAAATAAAGGCTTTAGGGCTGCTTGGAGATTCCAAGCCTGGCTGTCTAAGCCTATCTTTGGCAGCAAAAAATATATGATCACCAGAAGAAGGCATACCTGCTGTATCAGCATGCTCAATCAGCTGAAGAGGCAGAGCAGTTGACAAGAGGCTGGTAAAGCACAGGAGAAAGCAGCAAATATTTTTTCTTAACCATTTATGACTTGTTCTGAGGATCAGTAGCAGTTTCCCAACTGGAAATATGCATTGATATCCTGTCACATGGACTTCAAATGGCCATTTCAACACACACAATGCCTTGGGTACTGCAAGGATTATTAAAAACCTAGAGGGAGGTGAAGGCATGGCCAGATCACACCTAACTGTGGGGGTGGCTTAAAGGGCATGGTTATAGTGAGTAGGGGTGTTGAAATTAATCGCAGCATCGATGAATCACGATTCAACCACCCACGATGCGGCATCGATGCTACGACTTGCAAAAATCGATTATATGATGACGTCACTCGCGGACCGCTATTTACCTTTGCCGATAAAGTGAGAGCAGCAGAAGAAGCCCTGGGCGTTAGCGGCGTCTCTTTTCCCGCCCCCGATAAACTCAAACCAGCCAAGGAGCCCTGGGCGCTAGCCGCACCTCTTTCCCACCCCCCGATAAACTCAAACCAGCCAAGGAGCTCTGGGCGCTAGCCGCGCCTCTTTTCCCGATAAACTCAAACCAGCCAATGAGCCCTGGGCGTTAGCGGCGTCTCTTTTCCCGCCCCCGATAAACTCAAACCAGCCAAGGAGCCCTGGGCGCTAGCCGCACCTCTTTCCCACCCCTCGATAAACTCAAACCAGCCAAGGAGCCCTGGGCGCTAGCCGCGCCTCTTTTCCCAATAAACTCAAACCAGCCAAGGAGCCCTGGGCGCTAGCCGCGCCTCTTTTCCCACCCCCCGATAAACTCAAACCAGCCAAAGAGCCCTGGGCGCTAGCCGCGCCTCTTTTCCCACCCCCGATAAATTCAAAGCAGCCAAAAGGAGCCGAGGGCGTTAGCCGCGCCTCTTTTCCCGCCCCCCGGTGTCAACATGCGAGACACGTGGAGTGTCTATCCCCAACGATCGGTCCGAGCCAACTCCCCAGAGCCTTCCTCCTTGGCTCACCTCACTCTGTGTGCAGTGTGCACACACAGGCTGTCTCAGCTGCTGTGGAAGACCCGAGATGCCAGACAGCAGCGGTTGTCCTCCGTCCTCCTGCTCGAGAGTCATCATCATCATCAGGTACATTGCACACTGGCAGCATTTAATGGGGCTCACTGGCAGCAATAGATGGGCACAGTAGTGGCAGAAATAGATGGCACAGTGGCGGCGTTTGGCACAGTGGCGGCGTTTGATGGGCAAGTGGCTGCATTTTGATGATTTTTTTTTTGTTTGTTTGTTTTTTGAGCACCAGCCGCACTGACTACTAGTAATAATATAACATATTATAGATCATATATCTGATGCACCAATATGTGGACTGCAAATTTGCCAAATTATGAAAACATTAAAGTGACCAATGAGCATGACAATGCCATTTCACCATTAATTATGGTTTATGTATGTCTTATCTTAGTGATTGATTCACATCACCGCTTCATTGATTTGAAATTGATACCCTTTTTTTGTATGATTTTTGGTTTTGCATTGTATGTGTGGAGCAGTAATGAGCAAAACCATAAACCATACAACAACAAAAAAAAGGCATCAATGAAGTTGTGATGTGAATCATTCACTATGACAATCAGGCATACATAAACCATAATTAATGAAATGGCATACATTGTCATTTGGGAGGACGTTGTCTGCAGTCCATCTCTTGTATCATGTCCGCAGTCTCTGTCCATCTCTTGTATCATGTCCGCAGTCTCTGTCCATCTCTTGTATCATGTCCGCAGTCTCTGTCCATCTCTTGTATCATGTCCGCAGTCTCTGTCCATCTCTTGAATCATGTCCGCAGTCTCTGCCCATCTCTTGAATCATGTCTGCAGTCTCTGACCATCTCCTGTAGCATGTCTGCAGTCTCTGACCATCTCCTGTAGCATTTCTGAAGTCTCTGACCATCTCCTGTAGCATGCAGGAAGTGATATTGTGTGATTTTTTTTTTTTTTTTTAAGAACAGATAAAAAAAATTTAAGTACTCCATTTTATTTCTATGAAAGCCATGCGCACTTGCGCTGCAATCGTGATGCATCATGATGCATCGTGGAATCGAATCGAATCGTGGACTTGATAATCGTAATCGCATTGAATCTTGAGACCGGTAAAGATGCGCAGCCCTAATAGTTAGCATAGAAAAGAATCACCCCCTTTAAAATAATCCACATTTTGTTGCTTTACAGCCTGAAATGAAGACAGGCATCATTGTTGTTTTATCCAGCTGTATTTATTCAGTGCAACGTATAACATCCAAGTGAAAGATAAAATTAAAAAGGTGTTGGTACTGCGCTGGTATAATAATGTGATATCAAAAAATTTTTTTTTTTTATTATTTTATAGAAAAAATTTTTTTTTTTTTTTTAGTTTACCCAAAAATTATTTATTTATTTTTTCTATTTGACCCCTATAGTGATATAGTGCTAGATCCAGTACAGTGATGAACGTGATGGGTCACTATACAAACAGCTCTTGTGAACATATGTACTAGCGTGATGCTATGTGCATATGCTGTGCCATCAAAAATAAATAAATAAATAAATAAATAAATATGGCTACCCCAAATGATGTGCTTGTGAAACAATATTCCAAAGTGCTATAAGTGAGTCTATAAACTATTATGAATATACATGCACAAGTGTGCGAACATATAAATAATGAATAATATTATTAATATATAAAAATAATAATAAGGTGCGTTGGTGCCAAAAATTCGTTTTTCACAATTCATGTGCATTCATGCTGCAACACGTCCCCAATTATGGGTAAGCGCCAGTTCACAAATTCCAGTCCAAACAGAAAGTGTTGCTGAGTTTAAATCCTGGTGCTATATTTCATGCATACAGGGTGCTGTCACTTCTTCCACCCGACAAAGATAAGTGCTACCACCACCAACTGCTGAAATGCAAACTCACCAGACCCCAGCTGGTAATGTGCCTCAAAAACTTATTCCGTTAAAGTTGGTGAGTCCTCTCAGGATGTTCCTCAATGCCTCAAAGAAACCAAGGGGCTCATCATGGTGAAATACGTTTAAAAATATATTTATTTAAAATTCATAATAAAAAACTACTCACAAGAGAGGTGCTTTAAAACCAGCACCTGGTGTCTTTGGCAGTGTCAGTCTTTTAGACAGCCGCTGACCAGCTTATCGTACGGGTGCGTTCCTGGCTCCTGCTGTACCTGTGGTCTCACTGGTTAAAATTACACTCCCCCTTGCGCTGTCCACATAGCTTCATACGCGTTTCGCAGTTTTGCGTCTTCAGAAAAGCTCTTCTGAAGACGCAAAACTGCGAAACGCGTATGAAGCTATGTGGACAGCGCAAGGGGGAGTGTAATTTTAACCAGTGAGACCACAGGTACAGCAGGAGCCAGGAACGCACCCGTACGATAAGCTGGTCAGCGGCTGTCTAAAAGACTGACACTGCCAAAGACACCAGGTGCTGGTTTTAAAGCACCTCTCTTGTGAGTAGTTTTTTATTATGAATTTTAAATAAATATATTTTTAAACGTATTTCACCATGATGAGCCCCTTGGTTTCTTTGAGGCATTGAGGAACATCCTGAGAGGACTCACCAACTTTAACGGAATACGTTTTTGAGGCACATTACCAGCTGGGGTCTGGTGAGTTTGCATTTCAGCAGTTGGTGGTGGTAGCACTTATCTTTGTCGGGTGGAAGAAGTGACAGCACCCTGTATGCATGAAATATAGCACCAGGATTTAAACTCAGCAACACTTTCTGTTTGGACTGGAATTTGTGAACTGGCGCTTACCCATAATTGGGGACGTGTTGCAGCATGAATGCACATGAATTGTGAAAAACGAATTTTTGGCACCAACGCACCTTATTATTATTTTTATATATTAATAATATTATTCATTATTTATATGTTCGCACACTTGTGCATGTATATTCATAATAGTTTATAGACTCACTTATAGCACTTTGGAATATTGTTTCACAAGCACATCATTTGGGGTAGCCATATTTATTTATTTATTTATTTATTTTTGATGGCACAGCATATGCACATAGCATCACGCTAGTACATATGTTCACAAGAGCTGTTTGTATAGTGACCCATCACGTTCATCACTGTACTGGATCTAGCACTATATCACTATAGGGGTCAAATAGAAAAAAAAAAATAATAATTTTTGGGTAAACTAAAAAAAAAAAAAAAAATTTTTCTATAAAATAATAAAAAAAAAAAATTTTTTGATATCACATTATTATACCAGCGCAGTACCAACACCTTTTTAATTTTTTCACCTAAACCTCATAGAAGGTTTATACAGCACTGCAGCAGGTCAATATAGTATTATTTAGAACTTATTTTTGCGCCGGTGACAATCACTTTTCCCAAGTGAAAGATAACACCAACATGTCAGAAAAAATAAAAACCAATTCAAAAACAGTATGAGAGATTTGAAAAAAAGATCACCCCTTGTGTCAGTATTTTGTTGAACCATCTTTAGCTTTAATTACAGCCTTTCATCTCTTGGGATATGTCTCTATCAACGTTGCACATCTAGACTTTGCAATAATTGCCCACTCTTCTCTATAAAACTGCTCAGGGTCATTTATATTTGATGGTGACCGTTTGTTTTGGACTGCAGTTTTCATGTCATTCCACAGATTTTTAATGGGGTTAAAGCCTGGGCCCTGGGCTCTGACTAAGCCATGCAGGGATATTCTTTTCTCCTTTAACCACTGTGTGGTCATTTTTGTTGTGTGCTTTGGGCATTGTCATGTAGGAAGGTAAACCTGCTTCCCATTGACAACTTTCTGGCAGAGGACAGCAGATTTTCCTCAAGAATTTGATGGTATTTTGCCTCATTCATTTTCCTGACAAGTACTCCATTCCCTGCCACAGAGAACCCCCCATACCAGGATATAACCCCCTCCATGCTTTATTGTAGGAATTTGAATGGGGAGTGTATTGGATTTCCGCCAGACATATCGTTTGGTGTTGATGCCAAATAATTCAATTTTAGTCTCATCTGATCATAACACCTTTTTCCATGTGGTCTCAGAATCTTCAAGGTGCGTTTTGGCAAAACTCAGTGACTGCATGTGGCCTTTCTTGAGGAGTAGCTTTTTTCTTGCAACCCTCCCATACAAGCCACATTTGTGGAAAATTTGTGATATTGTTGTCACATGCACACAATAACCACTCTTTGTCATCAGATCCTGCAACTAATTCAGGAGTTGCTGTAGGCCTCTTTGTAGCCTAATTGACCAGTTTCCTCCTGGCTCTTTCATCCAGTTTGGAGCGATGCCCTGATCCAGGGAGACTCTCTGTTGTACCAAATACCTTCCACTTCCTAATAGACTCACTGAGCTTCTAGGCTTTGATAAAATCTTTGAAATGTTTTTGTATCCATCTCCTGACTTGTGTCTGTCCACAACTTTATCCCGGAGATCTTTTGACAGTGTCTTGCCAGACATAGATGCTATAATACAAAAGATAAACTGCGCTAATGGAATAGACCAGCAACAGGGTGCCAGTACTCAATAAATTGACAAAGTCTCTGAACCCCAAAATAAAAACTTAAATGGGGGTAGATAAAAAATATTAATAATAATAATAATATAGTCCCAAATAATGATTAAGGGATCAAGGCGGACCCCACGAGCAGGATAAACAAACACCACCGTGAGAATGACTTCTTGTGAGGAGACCACCACCTAATGGAAAGCCGCTTACCACAACCACGTGGTTAATAGGCCTATAGAAAACTCCATCCACAGAATAAGGACACCGAGCCAAGAGGCATTCCAAGAACAGATAAGCAGGGTGCGATCGCTTCCTCACAGATGAACAGGTCCTCGATTCATGGATGTGAAAGAAAACGGACCAATAGTGTAACTCGTATAAAATGTATTTAAAAAAAGGACGAAAACGTACTTACAGCAAGTAGCGTGGTTAAAAACATGTATAAGTTGCCGGCCGGCACTATAGGAGCCTTTCCTCCAAACGTAACAACCCGGTGATGTCAGTGTGCGCCGTCCCAGACGCGTTTCATCATCAAGTAGACGTTATCAATGGGGATGGGCGATACACTGATTCACCGCATTATAACAGACCCTCGTTCTGACGTGCAAGGAGAAGTGGCTAACTGAAAACGCCATTTTTGTTATGGGAAACAACAGCATATCAGAATATGAAAAATGGCAGAACTACTCGCATCCAGATAAAACTATAAACAACAAGGATATGAAACCTATGGATCCAAAAATTAAACAAAGAAAACCCCTTAGCGGGCATGTTTATCAGCCCAGGGTATTTGGAAATAAAAATAGTGTACATAAGAAAAAAAAGTGATATACGACCAAAAATAAATATATATGAATTCCGTAGCTGAAGGACTCAGCCCTGGAACTGAAAAAAACCCACGACCTCTAGTACACCCAACGTGTACTCCTCCAGATTTCCCCCCCTCTATTCCGTATTTGACAATTCGCTGCCCCTATTATCCCCTTTCCATCTTAGGATCAACATAGATTATGTTCGGGTCATTTGTCCTTTAAAACATTGCTTCTAACCACTCTTTATATTTTTAACTATATATGTTCAATGTTCTGTATCTAATTTACTGAAATTCATTGTTTGTGCTGTATATTGGTTTCTTTAATGTTTATCTATATCTTTTTTTTAACAGAATTGTTTTTATTAGCAAAATAAAGCATAAATACAACTTAATCGTACAGTGGTAAGGCACATGAATCAGTAAATTAACAGTCACACGTTCATGTTGGTATATTGCTGGACATAAAAAGGTCTAGAGCAGTTTGGCCAGGTAGGGAGATTGCCATCAAAGAAATAGGGTAAGTAGTACAAATAATATAGTGGTTTGGACAGACTCAAAAAAAGAAGTAGCAGGGGGGACATGCAAATGAGGAGAAGGATTTACCCTGGGGTCCGGGAGGCGCAGAGACCATCTCTAGTTTACCTAGAATCTATTACGTTCCACTCTTAAGTTCCTATACAGTAAGTAATCAAGCCTTTAGCCATGCACTTCACACTTTGTCAAATTTTTGGGGGAACTTACGTCCCATATATGTGAGCTTATACAGGGGCAATACAGAGTCCACTAATGAGTGCCACTGAGCTATCGCAGGGGGAGACGCCAATTTCCAGTTTTGTAGGAGTACCTTCCTGGTATAAAAACACAAATAGAATATCAAGAGCCTCATGTGGGCAGAGTGCGTTACTGAATCCATTATGCCCAAAAGAAACACTTTGGGATCCATCGATACTGAGAGGTTGGTGGCCTCATTGATATCTTAGAGCACCCGCCCCCAAAAGTCCTGGATGATCGGGCAATCACAGATAACATGGTAGTATGTTCCAACTGCCTGCTGGCATTTAGGACATAGTTCAGATTGTGCGGGATATATTCTGGCTAATTGTTGGGGGTATAGTAGGCCCTGTGTATAAATTTTAATTCAATAAATCTGTCCTTATCGGATATTACCGTCAAGATATATGGTTGCAAGGCCAATTCCCATTCCTCTTCGGATAGGGAGGGGATGTCTGCCCTCCAGGATTGAAACCGGGGAGATGCCCCCTCGGAGTCTCCACACATGAGGTGAAGATATAGGGAAGAAAGGATTCAATCCGCGCTTTGGGAGGTAAGGAACCTCTCTACTGCATGTGGCTCCACCGAGAGCGCACCAGGAAATCTTTTATCCTTGATATATATATATATATATATATATAAAATCAATGTTGTTGACATGTGTATACATGCTGTGTTGAACTGATTGGACGATTTGGTATGTGGAGTATGTATTATGTTTGCAGGAGCTTTGCATGACCTGCTCCTGTCCAGTCGTTTGCCTTTTGGCTCCTTCTCCATCATTTTCATTTCCCCTTCTTTCACCTTTCCTCATCCGCTCTGTGCCCTTTTCAGTTGCAGGGCATGTATTGGTTCTTCCT
The DNA here is from genome assembly GCF_905171775.1 of Rana temporaria. Lineage (NCBI taxonomy): Eukaryota > Metazoa > Chordata > Amphibia > Anura > Ranidae > Rana > Rana temporaria. The sequence goes on along the minus strand of NC_053491.1, from coordinate 282,950,838 downwards.
AGGGGGCAGCAATCCGATCACGCCCCATATTTCCTCCTTGATTATCTACCACTTTTAACATCCTCCCATACAGGTATGGATACCCTCCTCCTGTTTATCCTATTGAAGGGCCTGACAGGCTTTATAGAGGGGGGGGGCAGGCTGGCAGGTGATGGGCACCTTTTGATGGGGCTGTGCTGATAATGTGCAGCACAGAACCACCCCCCCCCCCTCTGACAGAGAGAGAGACGCCGATTTGCTCTCCCTGTCAACATGAACTGAGGAAAGCCGTTTACCGGCACTTCCTGGTTCACGCAATGATCAGCTGTGATTGGTCACAGCTGATCACGTGGTATGAGGCTTCATACCACGATCAGAGTTGCACACAGAACCTCCGATCATAGATGGCACACACCGCCTCTGTTATCCTGATCACATCATATGACGTTCAATCAGAATAACTACACCACTTTGCCGCCCTCATTTTGCTATACGGCGGGTGGCAAGTGGTTAAAAAGAGTAAACACACTTGATTGATAATAAATGGCTTCAGCCAAACACTAACCATGAGTGAAAGAAATGTTTTTGTTTTATCATTCATATTCTCTGAAAAATGGCCAAGAAATCACAAATTCTGCCAGGGTATGTAAACAATTTGAAACAAGAACATCCATCAATGATAAAATTCACATTTGCAAAAAATTGGTTATTGCATTACATGTACATTACATATGAGCACCCCAATGCATTTCTACCCCTACATTCGTGGTCTTCATCAGGAGATATTTGTTGCTCTAAAGAACGTATCAAAGGATTTTATTTTTACTTATTTACCAATGTGGATATTTCGAAAGATTTATATAGGCATTTCAGTTTAAATAGAAAGGGTCTGCATTAACCTTGCAAGCGCATTTACCATTTGATTGATGGAGATGAGAGTATACAACATCCAACCAGAAATTAAAAACACATGTATTCAGTGATCCAGAATGGACTCTGCGCGGTCCCCCTACAATCCCCAGACAAGATTGCAATCCACTGGGCTTAAAGGGAGTCATGTTTGAACCCCAATTGAGGCGAGGAGGAGGCCCAGCACCTACAATGTGTGATTAAATAAATAAATGTGAGGCCCCTTTCACACGGGGTGGATTAGTGATGATCCGCCCCGTGAACCTCTGCTTGCTCAGCGGGGATCGCTCCGTTGATCCCCGCTGAGCCGGATGACAGGGCGCTCTCTACATTGCAGATAGAGAAAGAAGCTGTGTGTTAGTGGGCATCCTGACTCTCCTGTAGTCCAAGGGAGGGGGCGAGCACGACACTCCACACCAGGGAGAAAGCCTTGCATTACTGTGTGGAGTTACAGACAGAAGAACAGGAAGTGAGGATTTCTCAGAAGAAATAAGGACATTTAAAAGCAAAAAGGATTAGGTAAGTGAAGGAGGACTGCACTAAGGTAAAGGAAGCTATTTAGGAAAAAAAATTGTACCTTTACAACCCCTTTAACAAAATGTTCCGGGTTGAAAATTTGACCGTTAAGATTTTTCTCTTTGATTAAGTGGGCAGTATGAGTAGGCAGTATGAGTAGTGTCCGTAAGGAAAAGAGCCATGCAAGGAACAGTGTTTCCTGTTTTGCGTTTTTTGATACTTGCTTTTTACTAGTGTGTCTTTAAGTGACAGTGCTCGCTTAAAGGTAATGGAGGGATTTGTGGGCAGAAAAGGTTGTCGTCTGTCAATATGGACCAATGTCTCTGAACGATCTCTCTAATTTGTTTATGTTGTTTGGAGTATAATCAGTCTCATGCCTTCTGTATTGTGCCATTTTTGGTTTTGTATTTGAAAAGGAGAACTTGGCCGATCGTCCTGTTATATGCTTTGCGCAAACAGGATCGACTGTAACCTCTTTCAAGTATCATTTTCTGAAGCTTGCCTGCTTCCACTTTAAACAATACCTCGATGGAACAGTTTCTCCGCAGATAGAGATAATATCTGTTGGAGAAGCAAACATGGCTTAAAATCATAGGTGTGGACTTTACAGTCAAAGCTTTGTAGCATATCAGAATTTGCATAACAAAAGGACTACCTGGTGTGGCTATAAGCGTTATCTGATTGGACAGGCAAGTGTGGGTGGTTTTGGGGCAATAAATGTTAAAAGCACATACCGAAGAGTAAGCCTCCCCTTTTGATCACCTTTTGGATCCCGGTATGCTCATGTGAGCTTTAGGCTAGTTGCTGAACCAGCTGATGAAACCATGTGTGATAAGTATCTTTGAATTTCTCTTGTATATATATTCTGCTGTTTAATATGTGAAGTTGGAATATCCCTATTTTCTTGGGAATAAACAAAAGATGTTAATTTTACCAGCAGCAGTGTGTGTGTCTTAATAGACTAGCTAATTATAGGCGTAGACCGATCAACCCATTTATGCAATAGATAGAGGGAATCCGTAAATATCTTTCGGGATAATAATTTAGTTTATATTTATTAGCCTTGTAAATTGCGGCACATTCTACACTGTCCATATGGAATAGAGTCTTTGAGGGAGGGTGGGTGAAAGCTGTGCGCGTGTAGTACCATATTCCCGGCTGTGTTTTTCCAGTATAGGGTGCTGCATAATTCTCCTTTTGGGTTACGATGTATTTGAACATCCAAAAAAGTAACAGACTTTGCATCATGGGTCATAGTAAATTAAAAATTCAGATGATTACTATTGATCTTATGAAAAAAATCCAAAAAGGGTGTCCTCAGATCCTTCTCATATGATGAAGATGTTGTTGATGTACCTGAGCCATGTGGAAATATGTCCCAGGTACTCGACAAGATCCTCACCAATGAAAAGTGACCGCTCCCACTCCCCCAGGTACAGATTGGTATAGGATGGGGCACAACATGTCCCCATCGCCACGACTTGCACCTGGAGGTAGTGCGAGCCTTCAAAGGAAAAATAATTATGATTTAGGATGTAATCCAGACCACTCAAAATGAAATAGTTGAGAGCCCTATCGTATTTAGAAACTTGCTGTAAAACCTTCTGTACAGCTGCTAATTCCATGGTGTGTGGAATAGAGCTGTACAGGGCTTTGATGTCAATAGTGACGAGAAGAGCCTGATCACATAGGCTTAATTCATCTATCATCTGTAAAAAATGTATTGTATCCTTAAAGTGGTTGTAAACCCTTGGAGAAAAAAAAACACCTGCAAGACAAAGCTATAATAAGCTAGTATGACTAGCATACAAGCTCATTGTGCACTACTTACCTTAGAATCGAAGCCCCCGAAGCCATCCTCGTCTCCCCCTCTGGCCGCAGACATCTCTTCACAGATACCCGGAAGGTTACTTCCGGGTATCTCCACTCTGGCGCTGTGATTGGCCGGAGCGGCGATGACGTCACTCCCGTGCATGCGTGTGGGATCCGTCAAATACGGCATTGCCGTTTTTATGAATGGGCTTTTTACTGCGCCATTGTCTACGGCATGCACCGTAGACAATGGTGTATACCTATTGGCAAATATCTCCTAAACTATGTAGGTTTAGGAGATAATGCAAACACCTACAGGTAAGCCTTAATCTAGGCTTACCTGTAGGTGTAACTTCCGGGTGCGGGTTTACAACCACTTTAATATACGAAGGCCAAGAAACTACATAAGGTAGATTACTCTACTTTAAATTTTCAGAAATACCTCCATTACCCGAGACGATCAGTGGTATTTATGGGATTTTTATGAATTTTGGGTAAGCTATAGAAAGTTTGTATCTTGGGATATTTAGTTGTAATGAATTCATAAAGAGAGGCAAGGACAATCCGTGCTAACCCCTTAACAAGTGCAAATCTATATATATAAAACTCAACGTGTGTGTGTGTGTATGTATGTATGTTCCAGCATCACGTCCAAACGGCTAAAGATATTAACATGAAACTTGGCACACATGTTACTTATATGTCAGCAACAAACATAGGATAGGTGGTTTAACCCTTACCCACCCCCATTTGCCATGGTCGGGTTTTTTTTTTTAAAGTCCCATTCAACTCTATGGGAAATACATGTTACTTCATGTTCCAGCATCACGTCCAAACGGCTAAAGATATTAACATGAAACTTGGCACACATGGTACTTATATGTCAGCAACAAATATAGGATAGGTGGTTTAACCCTTACCCACCCCCATTTGCCATGGTCGGGGTTTTCTTTTAAAGTCCCATTCAACTCTATGGGAAATACATGTTTACTTCATAACTTCCAAACGGCTGTACATATTTCGATAACACTTGGTCACATGTTACTTATATGTCCACTTAAACTATAGGATAGTTAATTTATCCCTTAACTACCCCCATTTGTGAGGGTCAGGGTTTTTGTTTAAAGTCCCATGCAAATCAATGGGAAATGTATGTTCCCACATAACTTCTGTACGCCTGGAGATATTTCAATAATACCTGGTACACATATTACTTATATGCCAAATAAAAATATATGACAGTTAAATTAACCCTTACCTACACCCTTATATAAAAGATGGGTATATTTATATTACTATGATTTTCCTCCCCAAAAGGTTAAGATAGGAAGACCGGGCAATGCCGGGTATTCAGCTAGTAATAAATATAAATTGGTGATACAAAAAAATTACAGAACGATTACAGTGCTGCACCTAAATACAAAGAAACCTAATATTGGGCTCCAAAAAATGTGCATAAAAAGGAAACAGGTGCGCTACAATTAGAAAAGCAAGAAATTGCAAAAATGTATGTGAAATAACAAAATGTCTATAAACATATCCAAAAAAGTGGTGTGCGATGAATGAGTCCTATCAAGAAAAAACATCCAGGCACTGGTTATTGTGTGATCTCATTCCTCAGTGGTGAATGGATACATATATCTTAAATGGCAAACAGCTGGTCAGCAAAACACTTCTCTTGTATATAGAAATGAATGGCCGCTTACCAGAACGTTGGACCCCGAGGGGTCATTCAGGCACTGAAATTGGGATGTCTGTCACTGGATGGTTGCTTCAGATTGACTCCTCTGCTGGAAGCTCAGGAACACCTGAAAATATCTCCCGCCGGTTACATCCAGGATACAACAGCCTCTCCAAATCAAAGGAACGTGTGGGTATCAAAGGTAAAAATAGGATTTCATAGTGCAAGACTATTTTAAAGCAAGTGCAAGTCTTTCCAGCATCGGTTCAGACCGATCAGCTGGGAGCGTGGTGACGTCAGCGATATCGCTCCCAGCTGATCGGTCTGAACCGATGCTGGAAAGACTTGCACTTGCTTCCAAATAGTCTTGCTAACTTTGTGACAGTGCGGTGTTTTTTTTAAAAGTATCTCTTTTAAAGATGTCAGTTTGATTGAAATAAAGCACCAATTTTTAAACAAACTACTGCACTATGAAATCCTCTTTTTACCTTTGGCCTTTTTCCATTTATATCGCAAAAAATTAAAATCGCAAAGGCAATCAAATACCATCAAAAGAAAGCTCTATTTGTGGGAAAAAAAAGAACGCAAATTTTGTTTGGGTACAACATTGCATGACCGCTCAATTACCAGTTAAAGCAGTGCAGTGCCAAATTGTAAAAAGTGCTTTAGGCAGCCTAATGGTCCGGGGCTTAAAGTGGTAAAAAAAAAAAATAAACTGTAAAAGTTAACTTTTTTTGCATAATGTGAAAAAATGTAACGCCGCGAGAATTGTGATCATACAGCTCTAGCCTCGCCCCCTCTCCTGATAGACTAACTGACTGACTGACAGAAGCCAATGGCGCCAATGCTGTGTCTTAGCCAATCAGGAGGGAGAGTCCTGGACGGCTGAGGCACTCGTGCACATCTCTGGATAGAGAGGGGGCTCAGGTAAGAGTATTAGGGGGGCTGAGGGGGGCTGCTGCACACAGAAGGATTTTTATCTTAACCACTTCTCCTCCAGGCCAATTCTGACACTTCGCTCCTACATGTAAAAACTATTTTTTTGCTAGAAAAATTACTCAGAACCCCCAAACATTATATATGTTTTTAGCAGAGATTCTATGGAATAAAATGGTGGTTGTTGCAACTTTTTATGTCACACATTATTCGCGCAGCAATTTTTCAAACATGTTTCATGAATTTAATTTTTTTTTTGGTATAATGTTGAGTAAATTGATACCCAACATGTCATGCTTTAAAACTGCACACACTCGTTGAATGGCGCCAAACTTTTGTACTTAAAAATCTCCATAGGCGACACATTAAAACATTTTTACAGGTTACATGTTTAGCATTACAGAGGAGGTCTTGGGCTAAAATTGTTGCTTTTGCTCCAACGCAAGTGGCGATACCTCACATGTGTAATATGAATGCTGTTTACATATGCGGTGTGACTTAAAGCGGTTGTAAAGGAAACATTTTTTTTTTCATATTAAGCATCCTTTACCTGCAGACATTCCTCTTTTCACTTCTTCATTGTTCGTTTTTGCTCAGAAGTTGCTCTATTTCTCCTCTGTTCTGTTCACTTCCTGCTTGTCTGATTTTACTGATCACCGTGAAGGGAGACTTACTGCGATGGTCAGTAACGTGCTCGCCCCCTCCTGGGAACTACATCTGTGTGGCAGGATGCTCTCTACGTGTTAGAAACTTCAAGGAGGTGTGAATTACTGGGCGTGCCGCAATTCATACTGGAAAATGTAGTTCTTACATGAACGAGCGATGCAAACCAGGAAGTGAATGAGAGAACAGAAACTAGAATGCCTGAGGTGATATAGATGAAGGAATTTAATAGGTATTTACTCGTTTTTTAACAGAATCATTACACTATTCTGTCTGTCTACCTTGCAGACATTAATTTTAGGCAAAACATTTTTTTTCTTTACAACTCCTTTAAGAATGCATTCGCATCTATGACCCCACATCTCTCCTTCAGGCTGGAGAGGCAGAGATCAAAAAAATAAACTCTCTCAGCCTTTCCAGCCGCGTCCTCGGCATTGTTTACTTCTGCCAGCCCGGACATGATGTCATAACGTTGTGCCCAGTCCTCCGAGGGTCAGAGATGACTGGGGACCATCTGGTCACCAGAAATTTCTATGGTAAACTTCCAGCGGTGACCGATTCATTATCCGGTTTGCAGATCGCAGGGGCGAGCCAGGAGAAGCACCGGAGGCCGGCGGGAGGGGGGATTGGCCCCTCCCACCACATGTAAGAATGATCAAGCGGAACGGCCGCAATGATTGATCTTATGGTGCTGGCTGGAAAAGATGATATCTGGATGATGCCTGTAGCTGCAGGTATTATCTCCTCTAGTAAGCAGCAGTTGGATGGGGGATACGTTTAAGAGTATCTCATCTTGACATCTGTCTACCATCATAATGAATTCCTTGAGCTCAAAGAAATTAATTTGGTATAAAACATCTGAGTCTAGCTTTATCCAAGTTCCAGGGGCTAAAGCGATGATCAAGTTCAATTTCAGAATCTTTAAGCATCTATAGGAGTTGAACATTGTGGGCAATGCAGATGGAATATCTTTAGGAAGACAGTCGGTCAAAAAAAAAAAATCTGAATTACGCACCCCCGCCGCTCCTACTAGCTGCTGTGCCTCTTTCTGATGATCATGTGCTGGTCGGAGCGGAGGGAATATTTCTTCAGTTTTGGGTGCATACCCATTCAGCTCCGCTTGCATGTTCTTCTGCCTTGGCTCAAGTCCTGGCCTGCTGCCTGCCTGCTTATCTCCTTGCCTTCCCAGGTGGAGTGATCTTCCTCCGCACCCCACCCAGTAGTAGCCAGGACCCAGAGAGTGAGACTTGACATGCTGTGTGGCGGGCGGCGACGGGCAGAGAGTCGCTGATTGCCGTCACTACTAGGTAAAAAAAAATATGTCCCCAGATTTCATTTAAAAAATCTGGTCACCTTAGCATAGAGTCCTTTACATGTGCAGACTGAGGCAATGCTGGTGGTAAAGGCTGGGAGTCTCTAGAAGCTGGAGAAACATTATTTCAGCAAGCTACAAATGCCATAGACCTTGTTGGGAATCAGTCCCTTGTGTCAAAGCATGTCCTCCTCATTTCCCAGGTTGACTTCAGTCAGTGTGCTGAAGTGTGGAATGCTGGATCCAGTTTTCCATAGGCTAGTGATGTATGTTATCCACTAACCAAGAAACTACCAGGAAGGTGGTAACAAATACAACTGTCAGGATAACTTAACTCCTAGCAAGCAAAACTTAAAGTACATTATGTCACAATTACCGGTATGTTCTTGTTGTTGGTGTCAATTAGCCAGCAACAGGAGAAGAACTTGCTGCTACAACATCAATCCCTCACCATCCAGACTGGCAAAGGACATTCCATAGATTATGTCAGCATGGTAGCAATATCAGGTGATGACTTTCTGTGCTCTCACTAGCAAACCTGTCACTGGCAACAGGATCACACATGTGAAATAGACATTAGAGCAGCATTAAACCCAAAAGCAAACATTTATTATATTGTAGCTTACTGATTCTTAGATGTGGTGGCTGCATTTGTTTTATTTTTTAGGTTTTCCTTCTTCTATTTTCATCTGCTGATCCAGCCAGTAAGTCTGTTTTTCAACAGAACAAGCTGTCCTAAACATGTAGCAGTTACAGGGTTAAGACAAACCATGTAGCATTGACATGGGTGATTACAATGATCAGCTTTTATGTAAAACTTTTATCACAAAAATAAAAAATAAATGTTTGCTGTAACTACTTATAAAGTATGAGCTGAAATTTGGCTCTGACTTGTTTGTGTATCTACATCTGCTAGTACATCTAACACTACCTTCCTCCCCAGACTGTTCATGCTGCTGTCTACTGTGCCTCCTGTTCTCCTTTATCCAGATTGGAGGCACTAGTGTGCCACTGGCCAGATCACCAGGTGAAATCAGAGGAGAAATGTCTAAAAAAAGAAAACACATCTATTAATTGATGAGCTACATTATATTAAATGTTTAGTTTTGGGTTTTATACCAGTTCATGCACACTAAAATATTGTAGATATTCTGAACAAGCACTAAATGTTGACCCCCCCATCTACCCTAAAATCCTTGGATCTTCTGACCCCCACAAAAGTATTTTTTTTTTTTTTTTTTTATTCCTGACCCCTGAACACTGCATCACTTGCTACTGAACCCTTGCACTGTGCATCACTATAAGCCATACCCAATTTTTGCCACACACCACAATTTGTCCTCTAGAAGCCGGGTCCAACTTATGATCCTGCACACAAACCCACTGCTTTTATAAAATACCCGTTGCCGATTTCTCTATAGTTAGGTCTAATGATCAGGTATGGTTATCAGATGATTGGTCATGCACATCCCGGGGGGTGCAGTTTTGCATGTTCGCCCTGGGCACTGGATGACTTTGTCCCGGCACTGCTTACATTTGATAATACAAATCATTGGGTTTTAGTCCTTGCTTCTTTTCTGTTCTTAGGATTCTCTCCCCTGGCAAACTGTTGTTTGGTTTGTACCTTTGTTCAGGGGGTAACTAATGTTACACCCCTGTGAGGCCTCCCCTTGGGCCATGAGGTTTGAACTTGGTCTTTACGGCTGCCTAGTCTTGCAAAGATTCTTTCCTCATTCTTCACAAAGATAAAGCTTTTCCTTTTTGCCCAAGGTTGTATCCTCTTTTCACTTTAATGAGGACAATGTTCCTTCTTCTCATTGTCCAGCTTCAATTCATCCCAAGCAAAATTACCTTGCATTCCCTGGACATTTTTAGGGTTTACCTAAAATACACTTATTTTCAGAAGTCAGATTTTTTGTTCCCTGCGAGGTTTGTTGTTTTTTAGATCAACCATCTCTAGATGGATCAGCCAAACTAGCTCAGGTTTGTGCTCTGAAGCACTGAGATCCCCCTTTCCATGTCACTGCTCAGTCTACTACCGGTAATACAGCAATTGCTTCTCTGACTTTTCATCACCAGCTTCTGTGTCTCAAGTTTGTCAGCAATTTGGTCTTACATCCACACATTTGCCAAGTTTTAATAGGGAGAGGTCTTGCAGGTGACTGTTTTATCTACCCCTTTTTATGGGGGTGAGGTTTAATCTATTTTATTTTATTTAATGAATGATGGAGTACTCACTGTGAAATCTTTTTCAATGAATTAGGGCCCACCCATCTTGGGTGTAATCTTTTTGTTGCCAAACTTGTATACTTTGTGTGTTATGAAATACCAACTTTATATTCTTTTGTACTGCTTTGCTACGTGCGAGCACTAAACGCTGTTATAATTTTAGCCACTAGAGGGAGCTGTTTGTCTAATTTATAAACGTTTTTGTACAAGATTCACACAACTTTTTATTTTTTTATTATTTTTATTGCAGGTTTCAAAGTTAAGAGTACATAACAGAGCCTATTAGATATACCCAGGCTTGACTGCATAGCAAAAAAAAAGAAAAACAGAAACAAAAGCACAATAAAGACAACCTAGCCAAAATCAAGGCACTCTAAGCTATCGAAAAAGCTGGTACGCTCTAACTGCCCGAGCAGGCTGAAATATTAGGATTCTTATTGGCCATTCTCTCCTTCAAGCATCCTACATTTATGAAAATACGCACTCTCCCATATCTTATGTGTCAGGAAGGACTCACTCTAATGAAGTATAAATGTAGTGTTGTACAACAATATATACCGTTAATTACCTATCCAACTATTAACTAGTCATCGGAAGAATCAGCATTAGTATAAGCGGATTCCACCCAAATGTTCCATACTTTATGACATTTCTTGACACAACCTCTAGACAGATAGGTGGTTTTGTATAATGGCAGGGCTGAAATGATCCACACAACTTTAATCCAGGACTTTAATAATTCTCCTGTAGGCCACAACATACCTTCTGGTCATCTAATCAACAGTGTTGTGCCCCTTATGCTACATTCATGCTGTATGTTGTTGCCTGCACGTATGGATCAACAAGCACCTAGTGAGCACCTGCACTTAATTAGCACTGTCAGTAGTTCCTATTTATTGGCTCCATGAGAAGGTGTCACAAAAGAATCCATTACTTAGGTGTCTGTTTATCAAACTGAGATCAGCGGCGATCCCGAGACTCACCGCTGATCTCAGGCCATAAACAGTTTATGAAACTGAGGTAATCAGCGGAGAACATGTTCTCCACTGATCATCACACAGTGAGAATCTGTAACAGACGGTCACAGAAACGGACAGTTTATGAAGGTGCGATCTCGGCACCTTACTGGCGATCTGTGACAGAGTTCTCCCTCTCAGATTCACCATCTTAGGAGGTGGAGAATCAGAGAGAGAAGTGCGAAGCTGGCTGAGTATTCTGGAGGAAGCAGGAAGTGTTTCCTGTGTGGGTTTCCACATCGCACCTGCATTGACATCTACCCACCACTGGGGGTGTCAATGTAAGGTTAATGACACCCCCAGATAATTTACAGATAGCACTGCGAACTATGAAATGGTGCAGCAATCGGATCGCATGGGTGTGAACACTCATGCGATCTAATTCCAGTGCGGACCAAATAAAGGGTCCTGTACCGTTTTGGTGCAAATGCAATATGATTTCAATTTGCATCGCACAAACATTGCATGTGAAATGCACAGCAATGTGTCACATGCAATATCTGTGATGCCAGACTCTTTCTCTCTCTCTATATATAGTATCTCACAAAAGTGAGTACACCCCTCACATTTTTGTAAATAATTTATTATTTCTTTTCATGTGACAACACTGAAATGACACTTTGCTATGATGTAAAATAGACAGTATACAGCTTGTATAACAGTGTAAATTTGCTGCCCCCTACGGAGAATGAATATATCCACTTCATGACCCGTCACATAGCAGTAAGTCGCTGTACTGCAAGTGGTTATACTGTGATGATGGCAGCTGAAATATTATTCTACCTGCATTTAAATGCTATTATTAAAGTCATATTTATATAATTTTTTATTTATTAGTAAAATTAAGATTTGTAAACCCTAAAATATGGTTTTCCCCATGGGCTGTTCTATTAAAGTTATACTGGGTTTATCAATTATGAAATATATTTGATTTTAATTTATTAATACATATTTATATACTTTATTAAAATTATTGTTTAATAAATATACATGTATTTTTCATTTATGAATGGTGTATAGCTGCATTACATATGTGGATTCCATTAATTTACTATACACCATTCTCATTTCAATAGGCACATGTATGATCTTTAACCACTTCCATACAGGACATCCCCCTCCTGCCCAGACCAATTTTTCGTTTTCAGCGCTGTTGCAGTTTAAATGACAATTGCATGGTCATGCAACACTGTACCCAAATCAAATCTTTATGTTTTTCCCCCCACAAATAGAGCTTTCGTTTGGTGGTATTTGATCATCTCTGCGGTTTTTATTTTTTGCGCTATAAACAAAAGAAGAGCAACAATTTTGAAAAAACACCATATTTTTTACTTTTTGATTTAATAAATATCATTTATTTTTTCTGAATTTTTCCTCAGTTTAGACGTATTCTTCTTCATATTTTTGGTAAAAAATAAATCACAATAAGCGTATATTGATTGGTTTGCGCAAATGTTATAGCGTCTACAAAATAGGGGATAGATTTATGGCATTTTTATTTATTATTATTTTTTTACTAGTAATGGCGGCGATCTGCGATTTTAATTGCGATTTTTATTGTGACCGTGACATTGCGGTGGGCATATCGGACACTTTTGACATGTTTTTGGGACCATTCACATTTATACAGCGATTAGTGCTATAAAACTGCACTGATTACTGTGTAAATGTGACTGGCAGGGAAGGGGTTAACACTAGGGGGCGCTGAAGGGGTAAATATTTTCCCTGGGAGTGATTCTAACTGTAGGGGGAGGGGGACTCACAAGGGGAGGAGACCGATCTGTGTTCCTCTGTCCACACAGAGCCACACTCCTGCCGTGATTACCAGCAATCGCGGGTACCCGGCGGACATCGCGGCCACCGGGTACGCGCACCGGGTAGTGAGCGATGCTGCGGGCTATGCGCGTGCAGCGCCGGTGGCGTGTGCGTGCCCCCTAGCAGCCGCGATGCAAAGGACATCATATGATGTCCACCCTAAGGGAGAGACAGTTCCTGCCGACGTCACATTACTATGGCTCGGTAGGGATCTGGTTAAATATTGATAAAAACAATGTTTTTTAATAATTAGGTTAATGTATATTGTTTGGTGGGAAGGTAACTATTATTTTATTAATATGTGGTGTGTATTGTGTGGTGATTTGTGTTAAACTTTGGTATTTTTCACTTCCTATTACTGTAATCCCACTACATCGTGCAAGATTACAGTGAGAGGAGCCCTTTCAAGAATTTCCTGGCGTTGGTAAATCGCTTCTCAACTCCACATGAGAAGCGAGCTACAAAGCATGATAAACAGGCACTCAGAGGAGAGCGATCTCCTCTGAGAATGCCTGAGAACTGAGTAGCGGTATTTTAATGCAGTTTGATAAACAGACACCTTAGAAGAACCATGTAAAGCACATCTGGAGTTTACCAAAAACATGAGTATGCCCCAGGTGAAAAAAATGGAAAAAGCTTTTTATGGTTCTATGATGGCAAAAATGGCAAATTACAAGTGTAAATAAATGCTTTACCTTTTTCTTTTTTGCCACTATGCTTCTTGATTCTGTAAATATGGCAGTCAAATAATGCTTTTCTCTATAATGAGCAGCAAGGTTGTTACCCGTCTATGCATGCTCCTGAAGTGAACTTCAAGTGTACAAGCACAGTGAAAAGAAGAACGATTCTTCATACCAAACATGTCATAGTGAACCTAGGTGAATTGGGTGGTAATAAAACAAGCAAATCAAAATGTTCATGTCATACTGTCAATGAGTTAACACACCAAGGTGTCTGAAGAATACAGGGAAGAGCACACCGTCATGGGGGAGGTACCATACACCAGGGCTCAAAATTTCAAGTCCTGAGCCACTAGCCAGGCCTTAAGAGTTGCTCGCCACCAGTTGCCCCAACCAACACCTCCCCTGCCCCACCCCTAAGTCCGCCCCTAAACACGACCTTGTAAATTATCTCATGAAATTACACTGTTAAATATTTTAAACAGAATTACGTTCCAAAAATAAATATTAACAAAAGTAACATAAATCATATCAGTACCCATCTGTGCAGCCTCACTTTGCCCGTAAATGCAGCCTTACTGTGCCCCATCAATGCAATATTACAGTGCCCCATCACTTGCAACATTACAGTCCCCCATCGCTTGCAGCATTACTGTGCCCCATCGCTTGCAGCATTACTGTGCCCCATCGCTTGCAACATTACAGTCCCCCATCGCTTGCAGCATTACTGTGCCCCATCGCTTGCAGCATTACTGTGCCCCATCGCTTGCAGCATTACTGTGCCCCATCACTTGCTCATTACTGTGCCCCATCACTTGCTCATTACTGTGCCCCATTACTGTGCTCCCCACCCCCACAAAAAGATGATTTTTGAAATTTTTTGCCGACTTTTGGGGCAGGTAGCGCATGCACAGCTCTTGGTGCAGACCGACATGGTTTCATCCCATTCAAATGAAAGGGCTGAAATCGCACAGAACCTGGAAGGCATGTGAATCGCAAAGGAACGCAGAGCGTGTTCCTATGTGATTTGCACTGTGAACCAGTCCTGAGTCTTGGAGACCATTGCTGAAAAAAAGGTCAGGCACTTGGCTTCACTAACTTGCCTGACAGGGGGGGGGGGGGGGGGGGCACTGGCACCTGGAGCAATTGCCCTGAATCGCTAGCAAAGTTTCCAGATGGTACAATTTTCCCCTCAATAGCAGACAGTTTGTCTTTGAAGATGGGAAGTGGGCAAGTTGTCAAAGAAGAATACTGGCAGTGATTGTGGGGATAAGAGCATGCTGTATGTGTTGGGGGGGCACACTTTGGGAAGGGAGAGAAATTGTTCTGGAAGGGGGGGGGGGGGGGTTGAATAAAAAAAAATTTCTCTCCCCTCCTAAAGTGCCCCCCTAGCACATACAGCATGCTCTTATCCCCCCAAATCACTGCAAGTATTATTTTTTGCCAACTTGCCCCCTGTCTCTGTGTCACTTTCTGCTGCATGTGCCAAGCATTAAGATTGTGTGTACTGACCTCAGATCAGCATGTCCCGTCCTCCTTAGTGCTGTGTGTACATTCTCCTCCCCGAGCCAAGGAGAAGGGGGGGGACTTCAGTTTGTGTGTTAGTGTGAGGTGGGCAGGAGGGGGGAGGAAGTGAGGGAGAGATGCCTCGTAGCAAGTGGGAACAGGAACACCCCACAGCCAAGCAGCAAGCCAGTCATTGGAGCGGAGGTGAGAGAACCAGCATGACTTCCCAGCAGCACTAGCGCGGAGGAGGAGGAGGAAGTGAAATCCCTCCTCTGCTTTCAATGTGGGCAGTGATGTCACTGGTTGCCAGACGCCAAGCGGCTATAGCAACCAGTGATCAGTAGTAGGTGGAAGAGGTGGAGGCAGAGCCAGAGTCAGCGCTATGGCAGCTCGGTCCACCCCTGTATTGTCCTGCAATGAAAGTGTCCTACTGCAGCCTCAATCAAAGCGGCGCCAGGGCAGTCCAGCTCTGCCGCCTGACAGTTTCCTGGCTGTCAGCCTGGTTCACTCCATCCTCACTCGCCCTGGAAAAAAGTATACTCGCAAAATGCGAGTAAAAGAGTGAATTTTTGAGGGCTGCCATACACTATATAAAAATTGCTGCCTTTCAGGTACATATTGAGTAATGAGAGTAAGTGGGTTACAATAACTCAGGCTTGTGTTGTCATAAGGGGTTCCTCATCCCTGTTGGGGAGCCCATGAGCAGCTGGTTGTGGCTTATATATTATAACATTAAAGAAATACTGTGACAAACACATCTGGCTCAAAGTACATTAGAGAAGCAGCCTTAAACACAAGTAGTGGGATGTGCCAAACAGCGATCCCAGATTTTATTATATTTGGCAGTGCAGTCCCTATGTAAATAGATTAGCTTTTTATATGGAAGGGTGGAATTCCTCTCTATCAACCAGGTTTCAAAGGATGGTGGAGTTGTCTGCATCCAGGTCCGTGCAATCACTCTTCACGCACTAAAAAGAGATTTGTGCAAAAAGTTGGTCAGAAACGTCTATATATCAGGATAGAGACAAAGCAGACATCGTTTGGGGTCGAGAGATAGTGGAGAAGCCATGTGATCAAGATCGAACCATACAATTTAATTTCACATTAGGTAATAAAAAGGTACCTGTGGTGGTAAAGCATAATGGGCACAGTGGACGGTGGGAGGGCCGGTAACAGAACACATGGGGTATGTAGGTATGTAGAATATACATTTGAATCAGGTGATCAGAAACCTAAAGGGAGACTAGTTTGTAATTGTCTAAATTCTTCTTTCAATCTGCATCCTTCACCACTTCTAAATCAATTCCCCATTAAGATTCAGCTTGGTAAGCTAGTTTTGTTGCAGAGGGTGTAAGGAGTATTGGGTCTGGCAGGTGAAGTTCTGATAGATGACTGATAGGGGATTGTGTGACTTAAGCAGGGGGTAGACACAGAGGGGTTGATTTACTATAGACAAAGGCCCGGATTCACATACATCGGCGCATATTTATGCGTGTGAAACGTATCTAATATACACTACGCCGACGCAGCGCAAAGAGGCAAGCACAGTATTTATGAAGCTAGTGCTCCCACTCGCTCTCAAATCTACGCTGGGCTTCCTCGGCGTAAGCCAGCGTAGGTGGAAGTGGGCGTGAGCCATGCTAATGAGGCATGACCCCATGCAAATGATGGGCCAAGCGCCATAGAAGTACTTAAAACGAACGGTGCATGGGCCGTCCCGTGGACGCATCCCAGTGCGCATGTGCAGAATCACGTCGGAACTACTCCCTAAGATACGACGGATCACTGCCTACGACGTGAACGTAACCTACGCCCAGCCCTATTCACGTACTACGTAAACGACGTAAAATACGACGGCTCTGTTCCCTGGTCCATACCTTTGCATGAGTTGCGCCTCCTATATGTGGAATAACTTTACGGCGGACATACGCCTTACGCAAACCGCGTATATTATGCGCCGGGCGCAACTACGTTCTTGAATCGGCGTATCTCCCTCATTTGCATATGTGCATAGAAAATCAATGGGAGCGGAAAACGGTAAACATCAAAATTGCAGCACCGAAGTATATAAATAAATGCAAAAAAAACAAACAAACAAAGAGTTATTTAAGAGATAATAATAGTAAACAGAAGTCCACTAAAGACATGTCAGTAGTCACAGTCCTTTAGAAGTACCCAACATCCAAATGTGCTTCCACCACCTGAAGAGAAAAAAAATCACCACCACTTGTAATTGCAGATAATAACAGCACTCACTAGCTCAAGAAGCTGACAAAAGCAGCTAAAGCTCATGTTAAACACAGCATCCCTCTATGGACACCACAGCTCCATGGTCTTCTCATCACAGTTTCTCACTCTGTGCTGCTAAGGGAATCAGAAACACAGCGATTGCTCGCTGTATAAAGCCAAAAACACCAGGAGGGGCCAGATATAGTGTAGTATTTTTTTTAGACTAACTTCCCAAGCAAATAAAATTCATTTAAAAAGTATGTCAAAAACAGTAGTGCATTTACTCCAATGGCCCCCAAATCCGAGATCAGAAAAAGCGGCATGACGTCAGCTGATAGCCCCAGCGTGTTTTGTGTCATTGCACATCTTCAAGGGATGCTAGTAAGCCGACATTGATATTCAAACATCCTTAAAGCGGAGTTCCACCCAAAAGTGGAACTTCCGATTAATCCACTCCTTGCCCCCTTACATGCAACATTTGGCATGTAATTTTTTTTGGGGGGGGAGTGGAGGCTTCAGGAGGAGTGGCACTTCCTGTCCCACTTCCTCCTTCCGCCCAGGGACCGCCTAGGCCAGGGGTGCCCAACCAGCGGCCCGGGGGCCACATGTGGCCCACGACCTCCTGCTTTGGGATGGCAGGTTCGCAAGCCCAGATCGCAGGTTGCCGACCCGTGTGAAAGCAGCCTTAGAGCCATTTCACATGATCGGTTCAACCCACACAGACCCTCCATTCATCTCTATGAAGCCGCAGATGTAAACAGACTTGTCTCCATTTGCACCCACCTACCTCCAATCCAATCCACAAAAAAAAAAACAGTTTGGGATCTGTCCCCTTCCATCTGGTTGGGTCGGTTGGGAGGGCCCACAGAGTAGAGTTGGCTGTGTCCGCTCTGCATATACAGAGCGGACACGGATTCTGTCTTCCGTCCGCTCCACTTATTGTGGCCCACGATCAGTTACCAAGTCGCTTGTGTGGCCCTCGCTCTTCAAAAGAATGGGCACCCCTGGCCTAGGCGATACATCATATCGCCTACAGTGGCCCCTCCCTGTAGGCAATCGCCTGGGACACGTGACAGGTCCCAGGCGATCGCCTGACCAATCACAGTGTGCAGCGCCGCTCGAACATGCGCAGTGAGTGCCCGGCCGTGAAGCCGAAAGCTGTCACGGCCGGGTGCCCACACTTAGAATGAAGACGCCGGTCGCAGAGGGGGGGGAGAGGGGCGGAGCTCCGGCCGGCGCATCGCTGGACCGTGGAGCAGGTGAGTGTCTGTTTATTAAAAGCCAGCAGCTACACTTTTTGTAGCTGCTGACTTTTAATAAACAGTAAAAAAAAAGCCTGAAACTCCCCTTTAAATAGCTTGTGCAATTAGCTAAAACAAACACTAGAGCCAAAAGAACAGTCGGGGACAATGTTTCCTTAGTGTCTATATGATTAACACACAAATGCTAGAGCCAAAGATAATAATAATTGGGTGTCATCTTGTAGCCCTGCAGGCCTGGACATTTTTCTTTAGTCTATGTACAGTGCCTTGAAAAAGTATTCATACCCCTTGACATTTTCCACATTTTGTCATGTTACCACCAAAAACATAAATGTATTTCATTGGGATTTTATGCGATAGACCAGGGATATGCAATTAGCGGACCTCCAGCTGTTGCAGAACTACAAATCCCACAAGGCATAGCAAGACTCTGACAGCCACAAGCATGACATCCAGAGGCAGAGGCATGATGAGACTTGTAGTTTTGCAACAGCTGGAGGTCCACCAATTGCATATCCCTGCAATAGATCAACACACAGTGGCACATAATTGTGAAATGGAAGGAAAATGATAAATGGTTTTCAATTTTTTTCACAAATAAATATGTGAGAAGTGTGGCGAGCATTTGTATGTAGCCCCCTTTACTCTGATACTCCTAACGAAAATCTAGTGGAAACAATTGCCTTCAGAAGTCACCTAATTAGAAAATAGAGTCCACCTGTGTGTAATCTCAGTATATAAATGCAGCTGTTCTGTAAAGCCCTCAGAGGTTTGTTAGAGAACCCTAGTGAACAAATCATGAAGGCCAAGGAACACACCAGACAGGTCAGGGATAAAGTTGTGGAGAGGTTTAAAGCAGGGTTAGGTTATAAAGAAAATATCCCAAGCTTTGAACATCTCACGGAGCACTGTTCAATCCATCATACGAAAATGGAAAGAGTAGCCAATGTAATTATAATGTTTATCCAGTGAGTCTCCATCTTTGAAATCTCGCGGGTTCTATTACAACACCTCCAAGGGGGTTTTAATTTAGGCATTAACAGAAAAAAAACTCACATCCTAGTATTGCTACAAGCAATGTGGATGCAGGGATCTCTCCCACTATAATATTGTATTCTGACAGCAGGGAATCTCCTCCCCCAATACACTGATCAGTGCTGTAGTCATTGGCTGCATACTGGTTTTCCAGCAGGACTGATCAACAGAAGGTCCAACGACAGGCTTCTGTTGAACAGATTGGGGAATTCAGGTTTAGCAGGATTTCCAATACATGCATACCCAGCTTTACTCATAGTGACAGAGATTGAGCATGACTACTTAGAGACCAGTGCTATCAGAGAGTTTTGAGCCCCGTATAAGATCTGATTAGCATTAAAGCGGTATGAAACCCAAAACCAAAATTTTTATATATTGTAGCTTATCAATGTAGTGGCTGCATTAGCTTACATTTCATAAGCATTAACAGCAAATATTTAATTTTGGGATAAAGGTTTTACATAAATAAAAGCTGATCATAATAAATATCCCCCAAAAATATATAAAAAAAATAATTTCATTTTCTGTTTAGGCAGATATGTATTCTTCTACATATTTTTGGTAAAAAAAAAAAAAAAATCCCAATATATATTGATTGGTTTGCGCAAAAGTTATAGTGTCTACAAAATAGGTTATAGTCTTATGGCATTTTTATTATTATTTTGTTTATTAGTAATAGCAGCGATCAGCGATTTTTATTGTGACTGCAACATTATGGCAGGCACATCGGACACTTCTGACACTAATTTGAGACCATTGTCATTTATACAGCGATCAGTGCTATACAAATGGACTGATTACTGTGTAAATGACACTGGCAGGGAAGGGGTTAAACACTAGGGGGCGATGAAGGAGTGTGTGGGTGCGCGCGCACACGCCGTAGCACAGAACCACGCTGGAACGCAGAGGCGCGCATGCGCAGAAGCGCAAATCGGCTACTGAGTTCCTGACAGAGGGAGAGAGAGAGAAGAGAGGGAGAGAGAAGAGAGGGAGAGAAAAGAGAGGGAGAGAGAGAGAGAGAGAGAGAGAGAGAGAGAAGAAGAGAGAGAAGAAGAGAGAGAAGAAGAGAGAGAAGAGAGAGAGAAGAGAGAGAGAGAGAAGAAGAGAGAGAAGAAGAGAGAGAAGAGAGAGAGAAGAGAGAGAGAAAAGAGAGAGAGAGAGAGAGAGAGAGAGAGAGAGAGAGAGAGAGAGAGAGAGAGAGAGAAGAAGAGAGAGAAGAGAGAGATTACAAAGCCCAACAACAGCCAAGACAACTGCAAAAATCCAGAAACCCCAAACAAACCATCATCAAACCACAAGAACAGGCAACTAACTCCTGAAATTGTCTTAATAATAGACTTAAATGGGAAATACCTTAACACTAAATGGCTCTTCCCAGGAACTAGAGTCTCCAAAATTCACTGTTCCACAATTGAACAGGCAACAGGAGTCATCAACAATCCATATTTCACTAACCCCAAACATATCATCATACACACAAGCACAAACAACATCCAGGAACAACAGGAAGTTATTGTGGACAAATTATTGCAACTAACAGACTGTACAGCAAACATTTCCACAGTCCAAAGTAATTCTGTCCTCCCTTCTGCCAAGGAGGGACATTCCAAACATAATCGAACAAATCAACACAGAGCTGGCAGACAAAACCAGGTCAAAGCCTTCCATTCGCCTGGCAGAACACCATTCTATAATGCCCCAACACCTCTATGACAACAAAGATCTGAACAAACAAGGGGTCAGTCACCTGGCAAGAGAATTCAAAGACTCTGGCCCAGATTCTCGTAGATTGGCGTAACTTAGGGCGGGCGTAACGTATCTCATTTACGTTACGCCCGCAAGTTTTTCAGGCAAGTGCTTTATTCACAAAGAACTTGCCTGTAAAGTTGCGGCGGCATAGCGTAAATCACCCGGCGCAAGCCCGCCTAATTCAAATTAGGCGAGTAGGGGGCGTGTAGCATTTAAATTAAGCGCTTTCCCACGCCGAACGTACTGCGCATGCGCCGTCCGTAAAATATCCCAGGGTGCATTGCTCCAAATGACATTGGATGTCATTGGTTTCGACGTGAACGTAAATGGCGTCCAGCCCCATTCACGGACGACTTAGCAAAGGACGTAAATTTATAAATTTCGACGCGGGAACGACGGCCATACTTAACATTGATTGCACCTCATATACCCAGGGGCAACTTTACGCCGGGACAAGCCTAACGTAAACGTCGTAACTTTACTGCGTCGGCCGCGCGTACGTTCGGGAATTCGCGTATCTAGCTAATTTGCATACTCGACGGGGAAAACGACGGAGGCGACACCTAGCGGACAAAAAAAAAATTGCATTTAAGATCCGACGGCGTAAGAGCCTTACGCCTGTCGGATCTAATGGATATCTATATGTAACTGATTCTAAGAATCAGTCGCATAGATACGACGGCCCAGATTAGGACTTACGACGGCGTACATGGCGTTGCGCCGTCGTAAGCCCTTTTAGGCGAGGCCGCGGCTTCGGCCTAGTCCGCGGAGCGCCCGTCCTATGGAACAAAATTATAATTTTTTTTGCCCACCTTCCAAGCCAAGTCGCCAGGACGCTATTTCTAGTCGCCATGGCGACCTGGCGACCGGGATTTGTCGAGCCCTGCAGTAACCCCACAAACACATATCAGACCACAACCAACTACTGCTATACATGAAAGCGGAGTTCCACCCAAAAGTGGAACTTCCGCTTAATCCACTCCTCACCCCCTTATATGCCACATTTGGCATGTAATTTTTTTTGGGGGGAGAATGGGGGCTTCAGTAGGAGTGGGATTTCCTGTCCCACTTCCTCCTTCCGCCCAGGGACCGCTAAGGCAATACGTCATCCCTGTAGACAATCACGTAGGACACATGACAGGTCCCAGGTAATCGCCTGTCCACTCAGGGAGTGCTGCGCCATTCGTGCATGCGCAGTGAGTGCCCGGCCATGAAGCCAAAAGCTGTCACGGCCGGGTGCCCACAGTTACAATGGAGGCGCCGGTGGAGAAGGGGGGAAGAGGAGTGAAGCTCCGGGCGGCGCGGACCTGGACCTGGACCGTGGAACAGGTACCGTGTTTCCCCGAAAATAAGACCTACCCTGAAAATAAGACCTAGCGTTATTTTCTAGGAGGGCTGCAATATAAGCCCTACCCCAATAATAAGCCCTAGTTTAAAATGTTTGTAAGATCCTATAATTCACTCTATTACAGTAGTATATAATGTACAATGTGTGTGTTTCTGTAATATAATTGCGGGGAAGAGAGCTCCGGCGGGTCACAGAAGCGCAATTATATTACAGAAACACACACATTATACATTATATATTACTGTAATAGAATGGATTATAGGATTTTACAAGCATTTTAACTCCGTTTACACTGGGGATTCCTGTCAGGCAGGGAGAGAGGGGGAGAAAAGACAGCACATTACATGGTAAGACCTACCCCGAAAATAAGCCCTACTGTGTCTTTTGTTGCCAAAATTAATATAAGACCCGGGCTTATTTTCGGGGAAACACGGTAAGTGTATGTTTATCAAAAGCCAGCAGCTACACTTTTTGTAGCTGCTGACTTTTAATAAACATAAAATACGTCTGGAACTCCCCTGTAAATCTTCTAGCAACCCATCACCAAAACTCCACCGGGCCTCTCTCTACAACCTGCCACCATCATTTAAATGGTCCAAACAGTCTATCACATAATACAGAGAGGTAACTGACAGACCTGACATTAAAAAAACAGCTAGAAAACTTCCAAATCAATGCCTATGAGATAAGCCCACAAGGTGTGAACCTGGCAGCAAAGGACTTCCATAAAATACTACACACCATCGCATAAACAGCCCAACTGAGAAAAACAAACTACAAGAAACCATCCAACAAACAATCCAATAAATGGTTCGACAAAGAATGCAAAGCATTCAGGAACACCTTACGGACTGTCTCCAATAACAAACACAGAGACCCTGACAACACTGATGTAAGGATAGCCCATGGCACCCTACAGAAAAAATACAAACAAACCCTTTAAAAGAAAAATTATTATTATTATTCCTTTACGTTACTGCAGTCCTGGTTTCATGTCCTCATTGTTCGTTTTTGCTTTGATGTTGCTGTAATTCCTCTGTTCTGGACACTTCCTGGTTGTCTGTTTCCTGATCACCACAGTACTGGGAGATTTCTCACTGTGGTGACTAATCAGGGAGGTGTGATTACTGTGGGCCAGATTCTCAAAGGACTTACGACGGCGCAGCGCCATGTACGCCGTCGTAAGTCCTAATCTGACCCGTCGTATCTATGCGACTGATTCTTAGAATCAGTTACGCATAGATATCCATTAGATCCGACAGGCGTAAGTCTCTTACGCCGTCGGATCTAAACTGCAATTTTTTTTTGCCCGCTAGGTGGCGCTTCCGTCGAATTCCGCATCAAATATGCAAATTAGCTAGATACGCGAATTCCCGAACGTACGCGTGGCCGACGCAGTAAAGTTACGATGTTTATGTTAGGCTTTTCCCAGCGTAATGTTGCCCCTGCTATATGAGGCGCAGCAGCCAATGTTAAGTATGGCCGTCGTTCCCGCATCGAAATTTGAAAAATTTACGTTGTTTGCGTAAGTCGTCCGTGAATGGGGCTGGACGTCATTTACGTTCACGTCGAAACCAATAACGTCCTTGCGACGTCATTTTGAGCAATTGAGGGGGGAATTTGTGGGACTTTAAATGAAGCACACTGCTGGATGACAATAAAATTGCATTGATTGCATTGATCTAAAGTCCCAATTTTAATCCCCCTCCTCTCTAAGTCATTTTGAGCAATGCACACTGGGATATTTTACGGACGGCGCATGCGCAGTTCGTTCGGCGCGGGGATGCGCTTCATTTAAATGATACACGCCCCCTACCCGCCGAATTTGAATTTCGCCGGGTGATTTACGCTACGCCGCCGCAACTTACGGAGCAAGTGCTTTGAGAATACAGCACTTGCCTGTGTAAGTTGCGGCGGCGTAACGTAAATCAGATACGTTACGCCGCCGCATAGATACGCCAATCTACCTGAATCTGGGCCTGTGTGTCTAAAATCCCTCAGCACCAATCCAGTTTCGTTTTACAAAGCATCACTGCCCTCTATTGGCCCTTTGTCTCTGTACATCAGAGAACCAGGAAACAACAGCAAAAACTAAACTAAACTGTAGGTACATTATATGATTGTTTTTTATCAATTTTTAATCGTTTTTAAAGGGAATCAGTTAACTATTATGTCTCTATACCCTGTAAACAGTAATTTCAGCTAAAAAAGAAATTCCTTTAGTGACCCTTTAAGGACTTCCAGAACCCCCTAGATGTACCAGTTACACCACAAAAAAATAGGGAGAAAATGCAAAACCTGCAAACCAAAAAATCCAGTGGGATGGATGGAATCCTGCCAGAGATGATTAAACACGGCTCCCCAGAGGTACACGCTGCAATATGCAAAGTATTCAATCTGGTCCTGAGTGCTGGTTACTACCCTACAGTATGGAACCAAGGCCTCATAACATCCATCCATAAGAGTGGAGACCAGTATGATCCAGCAAAATACAGGGGGATATGTGTCAGAAGCACACTAGGGAAAACATTCAACAGTATCGTCAACAAACGGATCCTCAACTTCCTGACACAACACAACGCCCTCAGCAGAAGTCAGGCAGGGTTCATGCCAAACCATTGCACTACAGACCACATCTACACCCTGCACAGCCTCATCAAGAACCATGTCCACCACACAAAACATGGAAAGAGAAATTTGCCTGCTTCCTGGACTTCAAGAAGGCATTTGACTCAGTGTGGCACCCAGACCTGTTCCTCAAACTATTGGACAGTGGAATAGGAGGGAAAACATATGATGTCATCAAGAGTTCATACACTGAGAACAGCTACAGCGTAAAGGTGAATGGGAAAAGAACTGAACACTTCCGGCAGGCCCGAGGAGTCAGACAGGGCTGCAGCCAACTCTCTTCAACATCTACATCAATGAACTGGCGGCAGCTCTAGAATCCTCCCCAGCACCAGGACTGACTCTACATGACACTGAGGTGAAGTTCCTGCTTTATGTAGATGACCTCCTACTTCTGTCACCAACAGAGGAAGGCCTACAAGACAGCCTGGAAGTGCTGGAGAAATACAGTGCCACATGGGCACTACCAATCATGGTGTTCCAAAAGAAAAATGCAAAACAAACAAAGAGCCCTTCCTTTACAATAAACTGCACTGTGGATGAAACTAACAGCTACACATACCTCGGCCTAGAAATGAACAATTCAGGAAGTTTCAAGCCAGCCATAGAGGCACTAAAAAAGACAAGGCATGCAGAGCATGCTATGCCATCAGGAGACAGCTGTACCATCTAAAACTACCAGTCAGAGTCTGGCTCAGAATATTTGATATTTGATAGAGTCATCACCCCAATTCTTCTTTATGGCAGTGAAGTTTTGGGTCCTGTCACCTACCCAGACCAATCCAAATGGGACCCCAGCCCAACAGAAATATTCCATCTAGAATTCTGCAAGCACCTCCTCCAAGTCCATCGGAGCACCTCCAACAGTGCTTGCCAGTCCGAGCTGGGCAGATTTCCCTTACTTCTTGCAGTACAGAAGAGGGCGCTATCATACTGGGTCCACCTATAAAACAGCAGTCCCAACTCATACCACCATAAAGCCTTACTAGACAGCAAGAACCAGTCCAAGCCGTGTGGCCTGCAACAACTTATCAACACCTTGTCTACCCAAAACTCTCAACAATGCAGCCTGACAAAATCTCACATAAAAAACATAATGACCAACTCCAAAGAAAAACATGTCGGAGAATGGAGATACGAAATAACAAACTCCAAAAAACTAACTGTTTACCAGTCACTGCAGAGAGACTACAAACTGGCCCTGTACCTGGAGGTGCTACAAGACCCCAAAGACAGACAGACAATGAGCCTGTACAGACTGAGCGCCCACAGCCTGGAAATGGAATTAGGACGACACAGACAGACCTACAAGCCCAGGGAGAGGAGACTGTGCCAGCAATGTGACCAGGGGGCCCCGGAGGGTGAGAAACACTTTCTGCTACATTGCCCCAAGTACTCATCAGTGAGGGTCACACACTTCCAGAGAAGAGGAAACTCCAATTTCTACTGGGAGAAGAAGAACCAATGGTGAAGATAGCGGCCCAATATGTGACAGCGTGTCACAGACTGAGAGGGACATAAAAAACTGAGGACTTAAAAATCCTTTCACAGACTTATGTCCATTCCCCTTTATATTACCCCCCTTCCCCTTTTTCTATACAAACTCAACTGCTTTGGCAATGCTAACATATATTTGGTCCTGCCAATAAAGCTTATTTGAATTGAAAGAGAGAGAGGGGAAGAGAGGGAGAGGGAACGGGAGTGAGAAAGAAAGAAAGAAAGAAAGAAAGAAAGAAAGAAAGAAAGAAAGAAAGAAAGAAAGAAAGAGAGAGAAAGAAAGAAAGAAAGAGAAAAAAGAAAAGAGATAGAAAGAAGCAGAGAGAGAGAGAGAGAAGAAAGAAGCAGAGAGAGAGAGAAGAAAGAGGAGGGAGAGAGAGAGAGAGAGAGAGAGAGAGAGAGAGAGAGAGAGAGAGAGAGAGAGAGAGAGAAGAAAGAAGCAGAGAGAGAGAGAGAGAAGAAAGAGAGGAGAGAGAGAGAGAGAGAGAGAGAGAGAGAGGAGGGAGAGGGGGGGTGAGAGAGAGAAAGGAGGAGAGAGAGGGAAAGGGGAGAAAGAGAGAAAGGGGAGGGGAGAGGAAGAGAGAGAGGGAGAAAGAGAGAGAGAGAGAGAGAGAGGAAGAGAGAGAGAGAGAGAAATAAAGAAAATAAAAGAGAGATAGAAAGAAGCAGAGAGAGAGAGAAGAAAGAGAGAGAGGAGGGAGAGAGGGGGGAGTGAGAGAGAGAGAAAGGAGGAGAGAGAGGGAAAGGGGAGAAAGAGAGAAAGGGGAGGGGGAGAGGAAGAGAGAGATGGGGGAGAGAGGGAGAGAGGAGAGAGGGGAAGAGAGAGAGAGAGAGAGAGAGAGAGAGAGAGAGAGGGGGGGGAAGAGAGAGGGGGAGAGAGGAAGAGAGAGGAGAGAGAGATAGAATGAAAGAGAGTGGGGAGAAAGAAAGAGGGGGAGAGAGAGTGAGGGGAGAAAGAGTGAGGGGAGAAAAAGAGAGAGAGAGAGGAGAAAGAGAGAGAGTGGAGAGAGAGGGGGAAAGAGAGAAGGGGAAGAGAGAAAGGGGGAGGGGGAGAGGAAGAGAGAGAAAAAGAGAGGAGAGAGAGAGAGAGAGGGGGAGAGGGGAAGAGAGGGGAGAGGGAGGGGGAGAGGGAGAGGGAGGGGGAGAGAGAGAGAGAGAGAGAGAGAGAGAGAGAGAGAGAGAGAGAGAGAGATATGCATTGCAAATAAAATTCACCCCTGTATATCCAACATCTATACAATAAAAACACCTGCCCATAAATGCAGCAATATAGCTAGTCTTCATCTTATTTAACAAGTTTCTCTTTTGCCTTAACTTTCCATTCTCACTTCATCTTACATGCATACTTCAGGTCTCAAGTTCTGTTCCTAATTAAAATACTTTATGTGGCTGTTTTTTCAGCTCTAGTTCAAGTATAATTCTGTAGAGAATTACAAGCAAGATTCAAATGCAGACAATTCCTTTGTCTGGACTGCATGATGGATGTTAGCAGAGGAAGGTTTGTTGGTGCATTATTGTACCAAAGCATACAATAGCCAAAATATTTTTTTACCATTCCTTTTAGATCTTAAAATATGAGTCATTAGGGATGAGCCGAACACCCCCCGGTTCGGTTCACAGCAGAACATGCGAACAGGCAAAAAATATGTTCGAACACTGTTAAAGTCTATGGGACACGAACATGAAAAATCAAAAGTGTTAATTTTAAAGGCTAATATGCAAGGTATTGTCATAAAAAGTGTTTGGGGACCTGGGTCCTGCCCCAGGGGAAATGTATCAATGCAAAAAAAAGTTGTAAAAACAACCGTTTTTTTGGGAGCAGTGATTTTAATAATACTTAAAGTGAAACAATAAAAGTGAAATATTCCTTTAAATTGCGTACCTGGGGTGTCTATAGTATGCCTGTAAAGTAGCGCATGTTTTCGTGCTTAGAAAAGTCCCTGCAAATGACATTTCTAAATGGAAAAAAAAGTAATTTAAAACTGATCGCGGCTATAATGAATTGTCGGGGTCCCGGCAAAACAGATAAAAGTAATTGGGAAAAAAACTGCATATTAAGAGGAACCCTGAATCAAAAAAAAAAAAAAAGTGTGCCCCCCCAAATTCCATATCAGGCTCTTCAGGTCTGGTATGGATATTAAGGGAAATCCTTCGCCATTTTTTTTTAAATGCAGTGGGGTTCCCCCCAAACATCCATACCAGACCCTTCTGATTTTTTTTTTAAATCAGCACCAGGGACAATACGTGTATACATGGTTTGTTTATAAAAGTTGTACTTATTGCTTTCCATAATGAAACGTGCTCTATGAATAAAAGGACATGCAGGTTAACCACTTAAGGACCCCTTCACGCTGATATACGTCGGCAGAATGGCACGGCTGGGCGCATCAACGTATATGTACGTTGTCCTTTAAGCCCAGCCGTGGAGTCGCGGGCGAGAGCCCGCAGCGCACTCCCGCGACCCGGTCCGAAGCTCCGTGACCGCGGGACTCGCGGACCCGATTGCCGCTGGAGTCCCACGATCGGTCCCCGGAGCTGAAGAACGGGGAGAGCCGTGTGTAAACATTTTTATTTTTTACTACTAATGGCGGCGTTTTTTTCCGTGGCGGCGACATTATGGCGGACACTTCGGACAATTTTGACACATTTTTGGGACCATTGTAATTTTCACAGCAAAAAATGCATTTAAAATGCATTGTTTATTGTGGAAATGACAGTTGCAGTTTGGGAGTTAACCACAGGGGGCGCTGAAGGAATTATGTTTCACCTAGTGTGTGTTTACAACTGTAGGGTGGTGTGGCTGTAGGAGTGACGTCATCGATTGTGTCTCCCTATAAAGGGGATGACACGATCGATGCAGCCACCACAGTGAAGCACGGGGAAGCCGTGTTTACATGCGGCTCCGGGGACCGATCGCGGGACCCCAGCGGAGATCGGGTCCGCGGGTCCTGCGGTCCCGGAGGTTCGGACCGGGTCACGGGAGCGAGCCACGGGCGCGTGCCCGCAAACCCACGGCTGGGTAGATGTACAGGACGTACAGGTACGTACATCTGCCCAGCCGTGCCATTCTTCTGACGTATATTTACAGGAGGTGGTTAACATCCATGTTTTTTTATCTTAGCCTCTGCTGGTTGTTAAGGAGCGGGCTGGCAAGCCGACCACCACATCTTTACCGGATGACTCATCAGCTGTCTGTTCCCCATTGACAGCTGAATGTAACCTAAACAATTGCTGGCAAGAAAAAAAAAATTAAGAAGAAAAAAAAAAAGTGTGGGGGTCCTCCCCCAATCCATACTAGGTGGGTCTGGTATGGATTTTAAGGGGTACCCCATGCCAAAATTTTAAAAAGAAAAGCCTTCAAGTTGTCATTGATGTTAAAGGGGGCAATACACAGGATAAAGAACTGGGGTATGTAAACTTTTGATCAGTGTCATTTGAGTAGTTTCTGTTGTTATTATGATTCAAAATGAGTAAACACAGTTGACTGATAATAAATGGCTTCAGCCAAACACTAACCATGAGTGAAAGAAAAGTTTTTGTGTTATCATTCATATTTTCTGAAAAATGGCCAAAAAATCAAAAATTCTGCCAGGATATGTAAACTTATGAGCACAACTGTATATAAAAGGTGTGGGAATCTGTCAAGAGCAATGAAAGTCTACCTGAAATACTGACCCTTCAGGGCTTTCAGCGATGGGAACGAGCAGGGATTCTTACCCTATCTCAACTCTACCCAAAGTGAATATACGGGAGAATTTCGCTCAGACCCTTGCAAACGTATGGGCACTTTCAGGTGTGGAGGATGTAATTTTTGTCAGTATATGAACACTGACAAAAACATAATGTTACCAAATGGGAAACCTTTCAGAGCAACTCATTTTGCCAATTGCAGGACTGAAGGCGTGGTCTATCTATTGTCTTGCCAGTGTGGAGCCTTCTACATTGGCAAGACTAAGCAACAATTCCATAAAAGAGCCTCCAGGCATATTTTATGCATGAAGAAATCTGACCCAGACCTTCCTCTGGGTCGTCACATCAGAGATGCCCATTATGGTAAAATCCCTAGGATAAAATTCCTGATCCTCGATAGGATACATCCCAACAACAGAGGAGGTGACTGGAATAGGTCCCTCTTACAAAGGGAAACTAGGTGGATAGTCTCTTTGAATGCCACCTGTGCACCTGGCCTGAACGAGGTAGTGAGCTACCGGCCCTTTCTTGAGGGCTTTTCCTCTGGGGGATGGGAGGAATAGGAGGTATGCAAATATTTATCATCTTTGTATGTGTGTGTGTGTGTGTGTGTGTGTGTGTGTGTGTGTGTGTGTATGTGTATGTGTATGTGTATATATATATATATATATATATATATATATATATATATATATATATATATATATATATATATATATATATATATATATATATATAATACATATATATATATATATATATATATATATATATATATATATATATATATATGTATATGTGTGTATATATATGTATGTGTATATGTATGGATACGTATACTAATTCAATCTGTATATGGTATGACGTGTACAATAATTTTATTTATTTTGTTCATGTAAATTGTTTTTATCATGTATAGGATTTATTCCAGATGGAATGGTCAGGGTTTTTTTTTTTTTTTTACCTCCCCTTTTCCTTTTTTTTACCTCCCACCTTTTTTTTTTCTGTGTCCTTTTATTTGTTGATTTGGCTCTGTCATCTGGTGGGCGATTTGGCAGCATCCATACGGCGCACCCAGGGGGGTTGTTTGGGCACACAGCTTCATGACCCACCATTGGGGGTGCCATTTGATGTCTGTCCCCTGCCCCCCTTTTTTTGCAGTTTACTGCATTGATGTGCTGTCACGCCCATGTCGCCACTTGCTGCACTAATTAGTGCAGTGCGGGGCGACTTGGGCGTGGGGGGCCCTCCCCCACTCCCTAAACAGTTACAATAGCCCCTCATTCATGCATGCCCCCTTTTTCAATGCTGCTGGGTTGTTTTTGATCAGTAGAGGCTAAAGGATAGATTATACTATTAAGTAAAGTTACTTACACACTTAGTCTTGGATATACACGAGAACATACGAGTGAGGGAACTTGCTTTAATTTTTCCCTTCTGTATCTAGACTGTTCGAATTATTCACTCTGTATAATTTTACCCATTATGGTCTCTTTCATTTCTGATTTCCCCATAAATAACTTATTAGCAGTTTGATTACTTACTTCTATAGGACATGCACCCTACGTCTACACCACCCCCCCTTTTTTTTATTTTTTTTGGATGGGTGGCGGCTATCCACCCACCACTATTTAAAGAGCTTGTCAGTTCTCAGCTGCCTGTGCTTGGTGGTGGATGGTAACAGGACATCTCTGGATATCAACTGCTGGGTAAATACTTAACCCCTTTTTCCTTCCTCTAGCCACATTTATTTCTTGCTGGCTGTATATTTAAGACTCTGTTTGCTATTTTTACAGACTCTCCACCCTTTATATCCCGTAGGATCTGCTACTTACTATTAAGTCACTTTTGACTTGTAGTCCTTATCTAACACTGTTTGGATTCAGGACAGTCCAAGGCTTGTTGCTTTTGTCATCAGGCTTTCAGGTGGGTGTTTTGAGTTTTTTGCCAATTCATGTACTATATATACATAGCAATCTATACAGAGAAAATAAGGCACACATGAGATATTAATCTCAGATTTAAGGGACAGCTTAGTGTTTGTTTTTGGCTTATATTTTAGCCCTATGCAATTTTGCCCATTGTGTTCTATTCAGATTCCGCCGGGAGTGGATATGGTTGTCAGCTTGATTGCTTTCACTTAAGTTGGACCCTTTTTGGATTTCTTTGGCCCGGCCCGGTGACGGCGAGCGATTATTCTTGTTGCTTCTCAATCACATCTTGAGCCACACACATTCTTGGACACATGGAATACTTTTATTTTTAAGTAAGCCCCCCCCCTTTTTTTTTTACCTCCCCTTTCCCTTTTTTTACCCCCCCCCCCCTTTTTTTTTTTTTGCTTTTTTTTTGTGTATATTTGAAATGATCTGTATTCATGTAAATTGTGTATTTATCTTTTAGATATCTTTGATCTTATTGTCTATAAATCCCCTGAAGAAGGGGAAATTTCCGAAACAGCTGTTGGGTGTGACTCTAAGCAGCCTTGTGTTTCCTGTTCAATTACGTATTTGAATGATTTGTATTCATGATCTACATATTTTTGATACAATTGGTATACTATGTGTAATAAATAAAATGTGCTACTTTTTATACAATTGTTACTTTGTTTATGGTCACTTACAAAGTCCCACCCTTGGGGGGTTATTTTGTTCTTTCCTATATTTACAAGGGATGTGGTGACCTTTAAACGTACACAAATTCGTGAACGACTGAGCTTTTCTTCAACTCTATGAGAGGGGGGTACTAGATGTTTTTTAAATTTTTACAGCTGTGACATGGTTTATACGCCAAAATTTTCTTCTCCTGTTTTGTATCCCCCGGTCCAAGTTTTGGAAAGAGTGGTTCAGGCAAGTGTAATTAAAGGCCTAATATCTGCTACATGCAAGTGTCTATTACAGTGTATTTCTAATAAGTTTCACTGTCCATCTAGAGAAAGATGGGAGCGCGATCTCGGTCCTATCTCTGACCATGTCTGAGATAGGATTCTATGAGATCTTCCCCTTGTTTCTCTTTCACCCTCATCTAGATTAACACAATTTTATATACTGTATAGGGCGTAAAGGACCCCAGAATTTTTGTTTAAAATTGGCTTAACGACTGACTCGGCTTGCCCCAGATGTGGCAATCCGGGGTCATTGATAAAAAATTATTATGGCGATTCCCAAAACTCCAGAGGTATTGGGCAGAGGTTGTGGGTACACTTCATGGGATTTTAGATCTGAATCTCCCAGTGGATCCTAATCTATGTACAGGCATACCCCACTTTTAAGTACACAATGGGACCAGAGCATGTATGTAAAACGAAAATGTACTTAAAGTGAAACGATACCTTTTTTCACTTCTAGGGTGTAGTAGGGGGTCAGGGGCTGTAGTGAGGGTGTCAGGAGCTGTAGTTGAGGTCTCAGGGGCTGTAGTGGGGATGTCAGGGGCACACTGGAACAGGGCGGGCTAGGCTCTCGAAGCTTCAGCTCCTTCTACTGCGGCTGCAAAATGTCTGTACAGTACTTGTAAGGCACTTTACATACACTCGGGGGTATGTCCTTACTCGCGAGTGTATGTAAAGTGAGTGTACTTAAAGCGGGGTATGCCTGTACTGGGCTATTTTGATATCCTCGTCCAATGTCGTTTACTGTTGTAAGAGCGCTTTTTATGGCATGAAGACAAAATATCTATTAGGTGGACCTCTCCACACCCACCGACTATATCTGATTGGATATTTGATCTAAATAAATACATTTCCTATTTATCTAAGAGGTTTGATACTATCTGGAAACTGTGGCTTGACCACATGGATACAGAGTTCAGAGCTAGGAGGTACGATTCCCAGAATGTGGATGTATGGGAGGAGAGGGAAGCAAGAGAATACGTTTTGTTTTTGTTTTTACTATGTTATGAATATTTATTTTCCTAGTTTTTTTTCTTTTGTTTATTAAAAAACTGAAAATAAAATCAGATTTAAAAATAAATAAAAATAAAATCTATACCAGACCTAAGGGTCACGCTATTTTATTTATTTTTTTCATTACTAAAATTGGGTTTCTCTTAAAATCCGTACCAGATTCAAAAGGGCCTGGTAGGGATTAGGGAGAGGACCCCCACACAGTTTTTTTTCTTAATTTATAATACTTGCAATAGTTTTGTTTACATTCAACTGTCAGTGACCGTGCCCTTTGATAACGTCATCTATGACGAAACATGTCAGGGTGGAACCACGCACTGACGTCACCGCGTTAACGTGCCCCCGGAAGCACGGGTGTACGTTTTTGTTTTTTATTTCTGCCGGCAATTTTAACTGTTTTCTGTGTATATGTTACACATTTTAATAAACCTGAGTTTTTACGGTATTTCACTATCTCGAGTCTTCCGGTTCCTTCCTTTTTTCCCCCTCTGTGGTTCCCTATGGGATGCTGAGACTTAGAGCGGATTGCTCTGAAGAGATAGCTACCTGTGTGAGCTTGGCGGGGATCGACTGAAAGTGGAGCAGCTTGCAGCCCCTGTGATTTCCCATCATCGGATTTGGTGGATTTACATGCCTTTTTGATCCCATCTAACAGGTAGTCCAACAGATCTGGTAAGAGCAATTACTTATCTTTCTCCCTGGTGTATCCTTGAGGAATTCCTCTTTTCAATCAACCTTATCTGAATCGGTGGTGGATTGTTTTTTCACTTCATTTTTTACTGTTTGGATTACTTTTGAAATCGGACATTTTTTTCACCTATTGATGTTTGAACTCTACCTTATTGTTTTAAATGTTATGACATCAGTTATTATTTAAAGGGATATTCATATATTTATTTATTCACTTATTTTCACAATTTTTTTCATTCACATATACACAATAATCAGGTTGTGTTTTTTTTTTTTTTAGCGCAACCTATTCCTTGTGTTGCAGCTTTATTTATTGATTTAATATATTTATCACTATTTCACGCATCAGTCTTCAAATTTCAATTCATTTCCTTAGCGCAATATATTACCCCTTTGTTGATAACTGTCAGTGAGGACCCTGCTGACAGCTGAGGAGTCATCCATTGTTAAGGACGCGGCAGATGGCTTGCAGTCCAGCTCCTTAACAACCTTAAATACACTGGTTATTAACCACTTAACCACCAGCCGCCGTCTACAAACGGCGGCAAGGTGGTTGCTTAACTGGGGGTCGCCGTTCTGAAACGGCGCCCACCAGAAGCAGTAATGCGCGCCGCCTCGGGCGCGCACACAGAAAATTCTGTGCGCGCCGGGTCTATGAGACCCGGCGCTACACAGATCACGGTAACTGACCGGCAACGCCGGTCTTTTACCATGTGATCGCGCCGTCCAATGACGGCGCGACCACAGGTAAACAAACCGGCGTCATCTGATGACGCCGGTTCCTCCCTCCTCTCGCTGTACCGATCGGTACAGTGTGAGAGGAGAGCGCGGATGGCAGCAGCAGTGTGGGATGGATCTGTGACTATTGCAGTCACAGATCCATCCATCCCTGCTCAGCCATCCCTGCATTAACCCCTGCAATACTCTGCCTTCCCTGCGCAATACTCTGCAATGCTCTGCCTTCCCTGCAATACCCCCGCGCAATACTCTGCAAAACACCCGCGCAATACTCTGCAAAACACCCGCGCAATACTCTGCAAAACACCCGCGCAATACTCTGCAAAACACCCGCGCAATACTCTGCAAAACACCCGCGCAATACTCTGCAATACCCCCGCGCAATACTCTGCAAAACACCCGCGCAATACTCTGCAAAACACCCGTGCAATACTCTGCAATACCCCCGTGCAATACTCTGCAAAACACCCGCGCAATACTCTGCAAAACACCCGCGCAATACTCTGCAAAACACCCGCGCAATACTCTGCAAAACACCCGCGCAATACTCTGCAAAACACCCGCGCAATACTCTGCAATACCCCCGCGCAATACTCTGCAATACCCCCGCGCAATACTCTGCAGTACCCCTTGCGCAATACTCTGCAATACCCCCGCGCAATACTCTGCAATACCCCGCGCAATACTCTGCAATACCCCCGCGCAATACTCTGCAATACCTCCGCGCAATACTCTGCAATACCCCCGCGCAATACTCTGCAATACCCCCGCGCAATACTCTGCAATACCCCCTGCCAGTACTCTGCAGTACCCCTTGCGCAATACTCTGCAATACCCCCCGCGCAATACTCTGCAATACCCCCGCGCAATACTCTGCAATACTCTGCAATACCCCACTCGCAATACTCTGCAATACCCCACTCGCAATACTCTGCAATACCCCCGCACCAATACTCTGCAATACCCCCGCACCATACTCTGCAATACCCCCCACACAATACTCTGCAATACCCCCCACACAATACTCTGCAATACCCCACGCACCATACTCTGCAATACCCCCGCACCATACTCTGCAATACCCCCGCACCATACTCTGCAATACCCCCGCACCAATACTCTGCAATACCCCCGCACCAATACTCTGCAATACCCCCGCACCAATACTCTGCAATACCCCCGCACCAATACTCTGCAATACCCCCGCACCATACTCTGCAATACCCCCGCACCATACTCTGCAATACCCCCGCACCATACTCTGCAATACCCCCGCACCATACTCTGCAATACCCCCGCACCATACTCTGCAATACCCCCACACCAATACTTTGCAATACCCCGGCCAATACTCTGCAATACCCAGAAAATACTCTGGGGAAAAAAATGTGTTTTAACCACTTCCCGCCCACGTCATATGAGGTCCTTGACTTTGTGCAGGGATATCTAAATGATGCCTGCAGCTACAGGCATCATTCAGATATCATTTTTTTTCAGCCGGCGATTCTCTACACCATAAGAACGATCATGGCGGCTGTTCCGCCTCTTGATCGTTCTTACGGGAGGCAAAATGGGACGTCCCCACTCCCTTCGCCCTCCGGTGCTTCTTCTGACTCACCGCTGCGATCGAAGCCAGGATCGTTTTTTTTCTTGTTTTTTTTCTTGTTTTTTTCCAAGCTTCCCAGCCTAGAGGTGAGATGTGGGGTCTTATTGACCCCATATCTCACTGTAAAGAGGACCTGTCATGCTATATTCCTATTACAAGGGATGTTTACATTCCTTGTAATTGGAATAAAAGTGATCAAAACATTTATTTTTGGGGAAAAACGTGTCAAACTAAAATAAATTAAGTAAAATGAACAATAAAAATAAAAAATAAATATTTAAAGCGCCCCTGTTCCCGCATGCTCGTATACAGAAGCGAATGTGTACGTAAGTCCCGCCCACATATGAAAACTGAGTTCAAACCACACATGTGGGGTATCGCTGCGAACGTTAGAGCGAGAGCAATCATTTTGGCCCCAGACCTCCTCTGTAACTAAAAACATGTAACCAGTAAAAACATTTAAAACGTCACCTATGGGGATTTTTAAGTAGCGAAGTTTGGCGCCATTCCACAAGCGTGTGCAATATTGAAGGGTGACATGTTGGGTATCTATTTACTCGGCGTAACTTCGTCTTTCATATTATGCAAAAACATTGGGCTAACTTTAATGTTTTTTTTTTTAAAAAGCACAAAACTGTTTTATTTCCCAAAAAAATGCGTTCGAAAAATTGCTGTGCAAAT
This sequence comes from Rana temporaria, assembly GCF_905171775.1. Taxonomy (NCBI): domain Eukaryota; kingdom Metazoa; phylum Chordata; class Amphibia; order Anura; family Ranidae; genus Rana; species Rana temporaria. The sequence continues at coordinate 282,912,733 of NC_053491.1, read as the reverse complement.
ACCATGCGCGATAAAAAGTTGCAACGACCGCCATTGTATTCTCTAGGGTCTTTGCTAAAAAAGCATATATAATGTTTTGGGGTTCTATGTAATTTTCTAGCAAATAAATGATGATTTTTACATGTAGGAGAGGAATGTCAGAATTGGTCTGGGTGTTCCAGAACGCCTGATGGTGCTCCCTGCATGTCGGGCCTCTGTATGTGGCCACGCTGTGTAAAAGTCTCACACATGTGGTATCGCCATACTCGGGAGGAATAGCAGAATGTGTTTTGGGGTGTAATTTGTGGTATGCATATGCTGTGTGTGAGAAATAACCTGCTAATATGAAACTTTTGTGGAAAAAAAAACAAAAAAAAAAAAAAACCTTGATTTTGCAAAGAATTGTGGGAAAAAATGACAACTTCAAAAAACTCACCATGCCTCTTTCTAAATACCTTGGAATGTCTTCTTTCCAAAAAGGGGTCATTTAGGGGGTATTTGTACTTTTCTGGCATGTTAGGGTCTCAAGAAATGAGATAGGCCGTCAGTACTTCAGATGTGATCAAATTGATCAATTTTCAGTAATTGGTACCATAGCTTGTAGACCCTATAACTTTCACCCAGACTAAATAATATCCAAATTTTTTTTTTTTTTTTTTACCAAAGATATGTAGCAGTATACATTTTAGGCCAAATTTATGAAGAAAAATTCATTTTTTTACAAAATTTTCGTTCTTTTTTCATTTATAGCGAAAAAAATAAAAACCGCAGAGGTGATCAAATACCACCAAAAGAAAGCTCTATTTGTGGGAAAAAAAGGACAAAAATTTCATTTGGTTACAGTGTTGTATGACTGAGTTATTGTCATTCAAAATGTGAGAGCACCGAAAGCTGAAAATTGGTCTGGTTATTAAGGGTGTTTAAGTGCCCAGTTGTCAAGTGGTTAAAGGGTCACTAAAGGAATTTTTTTTTTTGCTAAATAGCTTCCTTTACCTTACTGCAGTCCTGGTTTCATGTCCTCATTGTTCGTTTTTTGATGTAATCCTTCTCTGTTCTGAACACTTCCTGGTTGTCTGTTTCCTGATGAAAAAAGTCATGGGAGCTTTCTCTCTGTGGTCACTAATCAGTTTAGTTTTCCAAACCATCACTGCCCTGTATTGGCTCTGTGACTCTGTACATCACAAAAGCAGCAAACAACATGCAAAAACGAAACTGAAACTGCAGGTACATTATATGATTGATTTGTATCTATTTTTAATCATTTTTAAAAGGAATCAGTTAACTATTATGACTCTATACCCTGTAAACAGTTAATTTTGCAAAAAAAATGTTTTCCTTTACAACTCCTTTAAAGTAGTCCGCGGGCCATTGGCTAAGAAGAAAAAAAAACACACTGGAAACTGGTGCTTAGTAATGGTGAACAGCATTTAGGAGCTTCTAGGATCGGTTAGCTTATTTTTTCTGCTGTAAATTTCTGCTCATAGAAACTGGCTCCTTTCAAGACTGTGCATGGACACATAAGCTAACACTATTTGCTTCTAGGGGCAGGAAAAAAAAAAGATCTTAGAAAAAGGCTAGTGCACGTGGAGCCTCATTGAACGTGGACATAACCTTTGGCAAAAAAGAATCTATAGGCCCTAAGAACTACTTTTCCCCTGTAACGAACAGGAGAACTTACTTGCAGGATAGTTGTAAAAAGAGGTTAAAAGGGAGGATTTTGCAGAACCAATAGAATCAAGTTTAAATCCAACTGGAGAAAGGGAGATGTGAGATACTTGTAGAATGATCGTGTGCACCAAGGAATGATTTGCCAAGGGACACTGAAAAAGAATGACTAAGGTCCAAAGTGTGATTCTAAAATTAACTTCCAGATCCTGATATGATAAAGATTGAATCCGTAGGTTGTGGAGGTGACCCACAATAATGATACCCTGAAGACACAAAAGGGCCAAGACAGGGACTAGCACAATGGTAAAACCTAAGGGGCTGAGATTAGGCCAAATAAAAGAGCAACAAATTGGTATCAGTTTTCCCTTCTGTAAACTGCAGAAAGCACTATTGATCAACAAATGCTGGGATGTGCAGATAAACATTTCTGATGTCAATTTAGGCCACAGAATCTCCCTAAAGGTGACCACCCAACAGATTGATTTCATGCAAAACCTGTTCAGAGCTTTTAAAGCTGATCTTTGTTTCCTGACACTTTAAATAGTTTGTTTGGACCAGTTTGGACTATTTCCTTTACTGGCTCTAAGTATTGTATGAACTGTATGTGGCTTCAGCTACATACAGTACACAGTTGCTGGTTAGCCAAAAGAAGTAAGAGTTACCCACATCCCAAATTGCATATGCACAAGTGGGACTTTGCCAGGTTAACCTCCTCTAGAAGTCAAGGCGTAAGGTATGAATATAAGGTATTTATTATGATAACAATAGATAAAACAAACGATCTAAAGCACAAAGTAAAAACTGGGGGTACAGGATGCACTGAAAATGATGGGTACAGACGTGCAATACATTGGAGGTACAATCATTACTCTGTTGTATGAATCAAACACAACAGGTAAGACCCAATGCGTTTCGAGTTTAACAGATATTTCTCTTTTTCAGGGGTATGTGATTGAACCCAAGAACGAAAATATGTCTATGATTGAACAAACAATTGTAAGCATATGGTATAATGAAAAAATCAAAAACATGCCTATTCAAATAAATTCATCATCTTTATATTTACACTGACCATATGGTATTGCTTGAACCATCAATCATTACTGCATCCGCTTTAAAAACATGAGGGACATAGTGCTGCTGTCTTGAAATGTTCAGTCCGGGACCCAGGAGCCAGGCACATCCAGAGGTGACCCTTTGACCCAAAGAGGATTACCCACAGTGGGTATCGGGACCCAAACCGTATGATCAGTAACCCAAAAAGCAAGGAGTAGTCGCTATAATGTACAAGATACATACATATGTACAGGGCTATGCATAGAGCCAGACGTGCAGGGGAAAATAATTAACCCCTTTTATAAAACACTATTTCTTAGGCCAAAAGGAGAGTAAATGGTCATATAAGAGTTTAGCATACCTGACTGGAGAATGATGCCAGGTGTGGAGCTGTGCCAAGGTTATACACATAACCCAATAAAACAGGAGTGGCCCAAACAGGGAGGAAGGAAAAAGGGAGAGGGGAATGGGTGCACACACACACGCACACAGCAGTGTGGGATCAGGTAGAGATGCACAATTAATCGTCAAGAATCGTTATCGCGATCTTTTTCCCGTTGAAATTCTTGACACAGGGTTTCACGATCTTTGACATGAAAATAATTTTCTCTCTGCACTTTAGTATGCAAGGAATTTCCTCTCTACTCTCAGCCAAAAGTCAAAGTCTGGGCAATCTGCCAAGTCTGGGCAGCCTGCCAAGTTTTGAAAACATTCTTTATCAGTGGAAAGTTAAGTCTAAACATTGTATCACATCAAAGGAATAAACTTCTGTATGTAAATTAGGGAACGTTTAAACACTAAGGCCTCGTACAGACGACCGGATCTATCCGCTGGGATTGATCCGTGGATCAGTTCCAGCAGATAGATCCAGTCGTGTGTACGTCCGAGCGGACATTTCCCGGCGGATAAAAATCCAGCCGATGGATTCCCAGCGGATAAAAATTCCTTAGCATGCTAAGAAATCTATCCGCTGGAATCCAGTCCAGCGGACTGATCCGGTCGTCTGTACAGACTCACCGGATCAGTCCGTCCGCTCCCCTCCCTCGCATGCGTCGTAATGATTCGACGCATGCGTGGAAGTATTTACCTTCCAGCGTCGCGCACGTCGTCGCGGCGACGGCGCGACACGTCACCGCGGATGTATTCCGCGCGGATTTCGATCTGATGGTGTGTACAGCCATCAGATCCAAATCCGCCAGAGGATTTATCCGCTGGAAACGGTCCGGTGGACCGTTTCCAGCGGATATCCTCTCGTGTGTACGGGGCCTTAAACACCAAACCTTTTTCTGACAGCTCTGTTCATGTTAAAATCATTTTTTTTTTGCTAGAAAATTACTTAGAACCCCCAAACATTATAAAAAAATTTAGTAGAGACCCTAGAGAATAAAATGGCGGTTGTTGCAATATTTTATGTTGCACTGTATTTGCGCAGCAGTCTTTTTAAATGCAATTTTTTTGGAAAAAATTACTTTAATGAATTAAAAAAAAACTAGCCAGTAAAGTTAGCCCATTTTTATTTTTTTATTTTTTTTTTTGTATAAATGTAAAAAATTTTACACCGTGAGAATCGTGAGAGAATCGTGATCTTCATTCTAAGCAAAAAAATCGTGATTATCATTTTGGCAAGAATCGTACAGCTCTAGGATCCGGTGTCCTGCCCTAAAGAGGGAACATTAGAGAACCTTAACTCAACATACGGTTGTGAGAAAAACCAATAGTGGCAGACATGGATTCAACATGTAGCAAACCATTGTGTGCGAGTGGGTCCTACCTTTGTTTCCCGGTGGTTCCAGGTGTGATACAGGAAGATAGCAGCTTAGTATGGACAGGCTGGCAAAAAACAGCTGGCAATGTAAAATATGTTGGGGGTGGGACGGGAAAGCCCATCATGTGGGTGATAAAGGGAGTGGCTGAGGGGTCCGTAGAGGCCCCACGGGTCCCGGCGTGCGAAATCGCCTCCGCCTGTGAATCACGTGCACGGAGATGGTAGGTGTTACAATGACGTCAGACGTTCGGCAGGGTGACGCCGGCCGTGACAGTGATTATGGCCCGCGGCACATAACCGGAACCACATCAGCCTGGATAACGTGGCTTTGTGATTCCACTGAGCGGGGCGCTGCTTGCGCCAAAAAGATGGCACAAGATGACCCCCGTGCGCCAAGTGGGGAACCTAATAGGAGAATACCTGGAGAAGCCTGAATGCTGGATCCTGGACCTGAACGCAGACATACAGGCTAAAAAATAAATAAATAAATACATAGCAGAAAGGACAATCATACAGAATTGAGGATATTGCAGCATAAGCAAATCATCCATGAATATGTTAGCTATGCTATGTTGACAGTGAAATCATGATATTTCGGGGAGAACTTCAGATAAGAACAAATATATACATTCCAAACTTCTAGGTCAGCCTAGTACATTATGGATATTGAAAGTCAGAAAGAACAGATAGAAAGGCAGATGGTGACCAATTAGGTGAAGAGTGTGGCCTCATAGTTCTGCTGTTTACCATATTTTTCGCCGTATAAGACGCTCCGGCATATAAGACGCACCCAATTTTAAAGGAGGAAAATCTAGAAAAAAAGATTCTGAACCAAATACTGTAGTAAAATATTTGCCCCCCACTCGTCATGACCATCACACCACCCCCACATTAGTAATAGCCAGTAACATTGCCCCCACATTAGTAATAGCCAGTAACATTGCCCCCACATTAATAATAGCCAGTAACATTGCCCCCACATAGTAATAATAGCCAGTAACAGTGCCCCCACATAGTAATAATAGCCAGTAACATTGCCCCCACATTAGTAATAGCAGCCAGTAACATTGCCCCCACATTAGTAATAGCAGCCAGTAACATTGCCCAACATAGTAATAACAGCCAGTAACATTGCCCCCACATTAGTAATAGCAGCCAGTAACATTGCCCCCACATAGTAATTATAGCCAGCAACATTGCCCCCACAACTCACTGTTGTTGCAGATGCATGGCAAGATCGCGGCGCGCGCTCTGCTAGGAATAAACAGATCCACGAGCAGAGCAGTGATGACGTCAGCGCACCGGGTGTACTAAGATGGCCGACCGCTCCGGAGCTAGGCCAAAGCCGCGGTCTTTCCTAAGGCCGCAGTGGCGATGCGTTCCGCGGAACGCAGATCGGTCAGGCGAAACCGTGTATTCGCAGAATAAGACGCACCAACTTTTCCCCCCAGTTTTGGGGAGGAAAAAGTGAGTCTTATACGGCGAAAAATACTGTATATCAAGTTGGCACTATGATGGATCGTTTGGCTCCCATTCAGAAGCCCCCTAGGTGAAACCTTCAAGGAAGGGTTGAAAGACGTGGAGCCATTGAGTCCAGGTAGTTGTGTTGCATTTAGACGGAAAATCCATCTTTGTTCGTATTGTAAAAGGGTGTACGCGGTCTAGGATTAGGAATGAGAACTTGGGACATATGCCCTCATGTACCGCAGTGAAGTGTCTTCCAAGCTGTAAGTTGGGATTGCAGGTTCTCATTGAAGTTATGTGTCTGTATGCTCTACGCCAGAATAACTGAATCGTCTTTCCGATGTAGAAGCATGCACATTCACATAAAATAAGGTAGACTATGCCAGATGTTTGGCAGTTGGCATAGTGTTTGAGTTTAAACAGTTCACCAGTCGGTAATCTGATGTTTTGGGAGGTATTAAGGAACTGGCAGTATTTGTAACCACCACAAGTAAATGTTCCTTTATTTTTACAAAAGTCTTCCTCCTCCTCTGAAGTCACTGGATACTAGCTGGTCTCACAAAGATCCAGCCCGTCTAAATGTGAATGCTGGAGTGTTTGGTACAAAAGGGCCTATGAGGGGGTCCATAGTCAGGATATGCCAATACTTTTTTACCACATGCCTAATAGCTTGATGCTGGTTAGAAAATCTTGTGATGGAGATTGGATTTGGTTTACTCTTTGAGGAAAAGTTGTAGAGGAGGTCATCACAGGTTCTGGCACAGGCTCTTTTAAAAGCTTTCTTAATAAAGTGGTTGTAAACCCACTTTTTTCACTTTTGCCTACAGGTGGTAAGCCTATAATAAGGCTTACCTGTAGGTATAAAGAATATCTCCTAAACCTGTACGGTTTAGGAGATATTCCCCTCGCAATGCGCCACTGATTGCAGCGGCGCATGCGCAGGGGGGATCCTTGGCTGAAGGGCCGGCCCCGCCGACCCATGCCGGAAAGCAAATCTCCCACGCGCATGCGGAGTGACGTCATCGCCGCTCCAGCCAATCACAGCGCTTGAGCGGCGATACCCAAAAGACACGCTTGGCTCGGCGTGGACCAGGTAAGTTCCCTACCTCGTTCCGAGGTAAGTATTTCATAATGAGCTAATATGCGGTGCATACTAGCTCATTATGGCTTTTGCCTTGCAGGTGCAAGAAAAAATAAAGTATATGCGGGTTTACAACCGCTTTAAGGCATGTGTTGGAGTAGCCACGTGCCTGCAGTCTTGCTCTGGCTATGTTGGCCTCTTTCCTGAAGACTGCGTCATCAGTACAGTTCCTCCTTGTCCTCAAATACTGGCTGTACGGAATTAAGGAAATTAGAGACTGGGGTTGAAAACTACTGGCATGAAGTATGGAGTTGCCACCTGAGAGTTTTCTATACAGGCTCGTGGTCAAAGACCCATCGGTGTCTTTATGAATGGTGACATTGAGGAAGGTGATAGACTCATCGTCCCATGACATAGTGAAAGTCCGGTTGAAATTGTTAGTATTTAGTTGTTCAAGGAAAGTTGGTAGCGGTTTGGTTGGTCCATCCCAGATAAGGAAAATGTCAATGTAGCGATACCAGACGACAATGTTTTCCATATATGGGGCGAGTGATTCTGATTGGTTTATCAAACTTTCCCATTCCCCCAGATCCAGATTGGCATAGGATGGGGCGCACAAGGTCCCCATCGCGACACCCTGCACCTGGAGGCAATGTGAACCATTGAAAGTAAAGTAATTATCAGATAGGATAAACTCCAGGGCTTCCACATTGGTCTTTTCTTCATATCTGCTGTTTTGGGAGATGACATGTTGAATGCAGGAAAGGCCCTTATCGTGTGGAATTGAGCTGTACAGAGCCTCCACATCCACCCGCAAGCACTTCTCTATGTCTGTACAGCGTACAGACCTGCCAGTGAAAGGGTTAAAAGGAGAAGTATGGCCAAAGATTTTTTTGCACCTACTTCTATGGATCACAGGAGTGCAGTTCATTTTGCACTCCTGTGACCAGTTTCCAGGTGACAGTGGTCTAAAGCCCACTCTGGGCTGATGTCACTCAACTGGTAAAGGCTTGGAAGAGATTCCGACCATAAGGTCAGGATCCACCCAGATGCCTAGACTGGTACTTGTCTCAGCCTCTTTTCACCGAGAGCCTGAGCCATCGCTTCCAGCTGCCGCCACAGCCCAGTGCTCCAGTGAGCGCTGGAGGGGAGAGCAGAGAGCTGCTGACTGACAATCACAGCTCTCTTTTCACAGTTGAGGGTGAGAACTAAGAATTTTCTGAAGAAAACAATATTAGAAGTAGTAATCAGTATGGGTTTACGAAGGGTTGTTCCTGCCAGACCAATCTGTTAACATTCTACGAGGAAGTAAACTGCCATCTAAAATAGGGGGAGGCCTGTGGTTGTGGTGTATCTGCACTTTGCATAATCATTCAATACAGTTCCCCATTAACGTTTAATCTAAGCTGAGGTCTGCAGGCATGGAACATAAAGGTTTTCTCCTAGAAAACCGATTACAGGGGCATGTTCAAAGGGTGGTGATAAATAACGTGTACTCAAACTGGTCTGGAGTGGTAAATGGGGTACCCCAAGGCTCTGTCTTGGAACCAAATCTGTTTATTTATTATATAGAAGATGGGATAAAAAGATAAATCTCAGTTTTTGCGGATGACACAAAAATAAGCAGGACAATAATTTCACATCAGAATATAGAAATTTTACAGAAAAACCTGAACAAAATAATGGGGTGGGTAACTACATGGCAAATGAGGTTTAAAGTGTGGAAATGTAAGGTAATGTACTTGGGGGCTAAAAAAATTAATTCAAACCCTCTAGGGAGTGAACCTCTGGGGGAATCAAGGATTGGGGAAAGATCTAAGGGGTCCTAGAAGAAGACAGACTGAGCAATAGCATGCAATGTCAAGCTGCAGCTTTCAAAGCTGGCAAATTTTTTAGCATGCATTAAAAAAAGGGGGGGGATATACTTTAGAGATAAAACTATAATCCTGCCACTTTTCTGTAGTAGTATGTCCAGTTCTGGTCACCAGTCCTCAGAAGGGATGTGCTGGAACAAGTCCAAAGAAGGGCAACTTAATTAATAAAAGGCGACTGGAGGACCTCAGTTATGAGGAACAACTAAAAGCACTAAATTTATTCTCGCTGGAGAAAATATGCCTATGAAGGGACATGATAGTGATTTACAAAATACCTGAATGGTGATCCCAGCATAGGAGAAAACTATTCAGTCTCAGGGAGTGTAAGAGAACACGGGGCCACACAAGGAGGTTGGAGGAGAAGTGGTTTAACCTTAACCTATAAGGATGTGGAACTCTCTTCCACAATTGGTGGTGTCAGCGGGGAATATTGATATTTTTTAATTGACTCTTGGATGTGAATTTTGGACTCTGTATTTTGCCTTCTGATGCAGTACTTTCTTGCACTGGCTTGTACCGTAGCTTTGTTCATATCAACTATTTGGGTGCTACCGTGTTCCTGCCCTTGGTCCTTATCCGTTGGTCCACAGTTCTCTGTGTCTCGCATCCAACAGCTGGCACTGCCTGCAAAATCAGTCCTTGTAATATTCTATTTCCTCATATCTCATGTCACCACTACCAGGGGTGTTAGATATGAGGTGCAAGAGAAGCCCCCTCTTCAGTTCAATCTATGACGGGTACACAATGGACATAGGTCTCATTTGCATATGTTTTTTTCTTTGTTGCGTCTTTCTAAGATAAATAAATACACCACAACTCACGACCCCATGTTTCTGCATGTATGCTATGTCTCTATGTAAAATTAAATACACAACATTGAAGCTTGTGCATTTTATTATTAAATAATTTTTAAAATTATTTTATATATACACTGTATATCGTTGCATTGTTCGAATATAAACAACCATATGGAATAGATACATATTGAACATACAGTGACATGAAAAAGTATTTGAAACCCTTGGAATTAACTGTTTTTCTGCAGTAATTTACCATAAAATGTGATCTTATCCTCATCTAAAGCTGGCCATAGATGGATCGACCAGTTCAGCAGGGACCATCCAAGATTTGATCCATCTATAGGCAGGCTGGTTTCAATTGAAGTCGATTTAGGCTTTCTTTGCTGCCTTAGGGCCTAGACCAAGCTTACCAATATATCCTATAGGAAAATGCCAGGGTGGCTGTCCGCCAGCTGAAGCTTAGTAGAAGCATTGAAGTAAATCCACCACAGACTGGCATCAGAAAAAAAAATGCACCATTTGGAGTGACCCAGTCAGAGCTCAGAACTTCCTAACATCCAAAGGGATGCTGTGCTATGAATTCCAATGGTTTGCTTACTTTTTCCTCCAGCACTATGAATGTTTAACTGGTGTGTTCAATAAAGACACGAGTAATTGAGTAATTGAAATTGTTGGGGTGTTATCAGCTTCAGCACATTGTGTTTGTCTATTGTTGCAACTTAGATGAGGATTGCAACTTAGAAGACACATTTTATGGTGAATTGCTGCAGAAAACCAGTTGCCACTGTAGAAGAATGACTTCTAGTTGCTGAAGTTTGGCTCTTTTTTTCCTTTTGCTGCAGATCAGGCTTCATTTATAAATTTCACCATCTATGGCTCTGTATATACAATATTTCGAATGGTCCACTTTCTGACATAAGCCTTATTTACAAATGGCTCCATGAATTGGGTTCATACATTCTGCAACTTTTGCCTCTATGAATTAATGTATCAGAGACATAACTAGAACCTTCAGGGTCCCAATGCAAGGAACCATGAAGGACCCCTCTGACCCTTCCCCCTGGGCCAGGGGCCTATTACAACTAATCCCGGGCCTTTTACTCCAGTTGTGGGACCATTTATTACGGTTCTGTAGCGGGACCCCATATGTTCTAAAGTAGGCCCCCCACCTGCTGTCTTGAAACCTCCCCACAGGGCCAGAACACCAGGGCCTGGTCGCAAGTGTGACCTCGCCACCGGTATCAGACGTTTTTTTATTTTTGTTAAATCTTTTTTTATTGCTTTTTACCTTTTTTTTTTTTTTTTTTTTTTTTTTTTATATTGTTTTACAATTTTTTTATGAGCCCCGTTGGGGGACTTTGGTGAAATATCAGGGGTCTAAAAGGTTTTTGATGTTTCATCTTTGAGACAGAGGAAGAAGTTCGAGGACACAGTGATCAATCTCCATCTCTGCAGCCTCAGCCATAATTCATAAGAAGTCCCATTTGCAGCTTGCGAGAAGCCATGTGGGGGACACAGCAAACATGTGGAAGAAAGGGCTTTGTTCAGATGAGATCAAAATAGAACTTTTTGGCCTAAAAGCAAAACGCTATGTGTTGGCGGAAAACAAACACTGCACATCACCCTGAACACACCATCCCCACTGTGAAACGTGGTGGTGGCAGCATCATGTTGTGGGGATGCTTTTCTTTAGCAGGGACAGGGAAGCTGGTCAGAGTTGATGGGAAGATGGATGGAGCCAAATACAGGGCAATCTTAGAAGAAAACCTGTCAGAGTCTGCAAAAGACTTGAGACTAGGGAAGAGGTTCACCTTCCAGCAGAACAACGACCCTAAACATACAGCCAGAGCTACAATTAAATTAAATTTAAACCAAATCATATTCATGCGTTAGAATGGCCCAGTCAAAGTCCAGACCTAAATCCAATTGATCAGTGGAAAGACTTGAAAATTGCTGTTCACAGATGCTATTCATCCCATCTGACAGAGCTTGAGCCACTTTGCAAAGACAAATGGGCAAAATTTTCACTCTAAATGTGCAAAGCTGGTAGAGACATACCCAAAAAGACTTGCAGCTGTAATTGCAGTGAAAGGTGGTTCTACAAAGTATTGACTCGGGGGCTGAACACAAATTTTCACACCACACTTTTCACAAATTTGTGAACATTTTTAAAAAACATTTATCATTTTCCTTCCACTTCACAATTATGTGCAACTTTGTGTTAGTCGATCACATAAAATCCCAATAAAAATATATTGTGGGAAATTTCAAGGGGTATGAATACTTCCAAGGCACTGTACGTAGGTCTTGATGTTTTTTTGTGCATTTTCTTTTATTAAAACACATCAACGCTGGTCTTGTGTATTATACAGCATACTTTACCTTTTATGTACTATTTTACATAAAAAGACAATTGCACATGTATCATTTTGATTATATTCAGGCTGTATTTGTCCTTGAATGAATGCGCGGATGGCTCAGAGGTTCTGACTGCTGAAGCACTATCCAGCAGATAATAATATCCCTGAGCCAAGTTAACTCACATTCAATATTACCAGATGCACTCTACGTGCCTAAAATCGAAAGAGCTATAGAATATGGTTCCAGTTATCTACCATATGAGAAATGAAAATAAATAAACTGCCGTTCTTGGTAAAGCATTTAACACATGAAATAACGTACAAGTAGTGTCTATCATATGGTACTTTATGTAATTTTTCCTACAGTGGAGGTCCTCTTCATATTAATAGCTCAATTCATGAGGTGATGGGGTAACAAGTTGCTACATATAGGACAGATACTGTGTGGTATCATGACTTACTATAATGAACCCTTAAAGGAACACTAAAGGTTCATTTTTTATTAGATCAATTGATTGCTGTAAGCTAGAGCATTTAAATATCACTTACCTCGTTTTTCCTTTTGACCTCCAAAATACAGTAATCCAGGTTTGAAAATGCCATTTCCTGTCACTCCTCTTCTTGCTTTCCACCAGCATCTGAGCTGTTTTGCATGGTGGAAAGCAGAATGTGCTCACCCCCTCCCTATGACTACAGCCCTGCGTGAAGATGCTCTCTTATCCCTCACAGGCATGGAGGCTAAGCCTAATGGGAACTGTAGTTCCCATTAGGCCGTGATGTAGCAAGAATGAATGCGAAACCGCAAACCAGGAAGTCAGTGAGAATAATGATTCAGGAGTGCTGGAGGTGAATAAAACAACTCGATTTCAACAGGTATCAAACTAGTTATAATGCAAAACATTACTTTTTACTTTATCAGCTACTGTCAGACTTTAATTTAAGAGGAAAATATTTTTGTCTTTACAACCCCTTTAAGCCTCATATACACTGCTGCTGGTAAACGGACATTTAGGCGAAGTTGGGCATTTTTTTCAACTGCTCCTGAACTCTCCTCTATGTTATATAATCAGTACATGTACACAGGGTCGTTTATAGTCGTTACTAGGCAGTTGAGTTTAGAGGCTTTTTTTGGAAAGCAAAAAAAAAATTTGTTCAGATGCTGAGTTTAGAGGCACTTCAGGCGCCTGCGTTTAGCCGTGTTTCGTTAATGGATGAAAAATGTGGTCTTACCAGGAAGGTGTACAGCCATGTAGTACAGGGAGGGAAGGGAAATGAAGCCGGGGTGAAAGATGCCGATTAAATGAATGTAAACTTGTGAAAGTAACTTTTCTCCTCTCCCACCTCCGATCACTGCAGGAAGTTCACTCATTTCATGCAATTCTGCAGCTTCTGTTCTGCCTTCTCCCGCATCAGAGTTGCTTCTTCCCACACCCACTAAGACAAGAAGCCTGCGGGGTGAATTTGGAGGGAAGGACAATGCACTTTGTGTACCCATTGGCTGAGGAGGACGCAGAACCTCCCCCTGCTGCCTCTCTAGCCAATAAGTAGCTGAAGCTCATCATAAGTGCCTTCCTTCCTCCCTTCTGACATCATACAAGACCTCCCAAGTACGGACCTGTTTTTTTCAAAGCAGGCAGACTGGGAACAAACATATTTTTAACTTGTCTTCCCAGTGGCAGTGTGGCACCCGCCAACTGATAGGCTACACTAGCCTAGCTGCTATAACATTAACTGATGCGCTGGGAAGGGAGGAGCGGGTGAGATTCGGACCCTCCTGACCCACCCCTTATCCATGTCCCTGTATAAAATGTAAAGGTTGGTGTTGCACAGACTCTTGACATGTATCACAAAATGAAGTTCTATATTACATACCATTAACAGGATATAAATGTGTACAAACTCAAAACATATACAGTGCTTTACATAGTGAAGTCCATGGCAAAAAATATATAATTTTTATTAAGATAGTATCTCTTACATATAAAAAATGCTCTGTGCTGTGTTAATACAGTGACTTGCCAGTCTCTTGCATCACTTCCGGTCTGGAATGCCTTATGCATTACATCATGGCATGTGACATCAGGGGAACCACATTGGTTGTATTGCATGTCAATTTATCTGATAGAGACAAGAACCGTGCGGCAGCGATTTTGATGTAGTTCGCATTGATAAACACACGGCAGCCATTTTGGATATGATATTTGTTAATTAAAAAGCTATATAAAGGATAAAAAGAATATCTCCAACAGTGGCCATTTTGTTAAAGTAAAACGTGAATCGTGGATAAAAGAAACAAATGACAGTAATAGTTAAACATAAATGATGTAGTAATGTAACAAAAGATGTAATAATGAGCATGGATAATAAAATAATGTTGATGAATAAGGAGATAACTTTACATAAAATATTTGTGTTACGTGGTAATCCAAGTAGATATGGTAAACTGATAATATATAAAATTGTATAAATCGCATCTGGCATTCCCTCACAAGGAAATGGTGCCTACAATGGTTGACTTGAACTATTATGCAGGTATACATTGAACTACAAAAGTAAAAACACTAAAAATGTATAAATTGTGACAATAATAAATATATATAGCAAGTGCAATAAACATGGGTGCTGGGCTTCATAAAGCTATATTCACCAGGATAAGATAATGTTCTAAGATGGTGGATATGATCCACTTGATAAAAGGTTGCTATATAAGCGAAATCATTAAATGAAAGAAGTGGTGAATGTTAAAAATCGCTAATAAAACAGTTTAAAATCCAACTTGATATCTGGGATGATTTCTGACTGTTTTTTATTGTATGGCTTCCCCTCCATGCTTTGTATTTTTCAATGCCCCAACATTTTAAAATGGTTCGGGTCTTTATTATGAACTTGTGCAAAATGTTTGAAACCGTTAGAGCCGGTTCACACTGGGGCGATTCGTCAGGCGGCTGAGTCGCGTCCCATTCTATGCAATAGAACCGTTCTAATAGGAGCGACGCAAGTCGCTCCGACTTAGAAAAAGGTTCTTGTACGACTTCGGGGGCAGCTTGGGGCGATTTGCATTGACTTCTATACAGAAGTCATTTTGCTAATCACCTCTGAAGTCGTCTTCAGGACGACTTGCAGAGTTGCCCCCAAAGTCGTCCTGCCGCAGTGTGAACCAGCTTTTGATGTTTTAGGAATGCCTTTTCAATGTTTTGTATGTTCCTTTATTCAGATTCCCAGTGCCCTTTTCGTTTTGCCAACATTTTATAGCTGGCAATCACATTCCAGAACATATACCACTCGTTCTGTGTTACAGCTAATGAAGTTCCTCATTTGAAAGTGATTCCAGTTTCGATGCCTGTGAAATCAGTGTGTTTAGTGTTCGGTTTACCTAAGTTCCTACACACATAGCAATATTTGCACGAATGAAAGCCTTTTCCTGTATAGAAGATGAATGTTTTATTAGGTGGTGGCTCTGACATTCTTCACAATTTTGTCTTGCAGAGTGGGAGCTCTTTGGTGTATGACAGTGGGTTTGTCTGGTAAATTTGTTCAGATCATATGTTTATCCACTTAATATATACCACTGTCATTCGTTCATTAATTCTTGCTATCAGAGTCTATTTTATTAACTATCAGTCTTCCCTGTGGGTTTAGGCCATCTTTATGCATCTCCGGGACTAATTGATAGGTGATCAACAGGATTCCGGCATAAAGTACTTTGCTTCTTTATGTTTTTCTTCATCCCTAGATGGACCATTTTCTCCAGTCCATTATTGTATTGATGTTTAAGCTTCTATTTTCTATTCTAAAATTGTATGGTGTGTAGATCTGTGTTGGAAAATCTGTTGCTATTGTCAGCATATACCAGTTGTTTGTTTATTTTTCCTGCTACAGTGACAAATCCCCTGCAGATTTTGTAAGTTTGCCCACTTACAAAGAAATGAAGGGCCTACATTTTGTATCATAGTTGTATTTTAAATGATAGAGACAGAATATCAACCAAAAACTCAGAAAAAACACGATACAAATGTTATAAATTTAGTTGCAGTTCAGTGAGTAAAATAAGTTTCCTGGGCGTCCTACGGCGGCACACAATGGGTTAAGCTTTCCATCTAACCCCTAAAGGAAGAAAACTTAAACTAGCAGTGAGACAAGTTAAATCAATTAAACAATTAATCAAGCACAGCAAGTCCACCTGTCCTGAAGCTATAAACCTCCCCCAAGAACACACACAGACATATTTTTTTTCTTTCTTCTTACCACAGACGAAGAAGACGTGAGGCAAGTGCTCACACCCGGTGCTTCTGGGTTCCTGAGCTTAGGGGCGGCCGTATACCGGGTGCTATCCTCGGTCCCTCAGCCTGCACCCCGACATCCCCTGGTCCGGCAATAGAGGACGTTTTTTCCTGAGGTGGCCGCCATGTATTCCCTGCTCAGCGGTTGAATGGATACCGGGGATGTTTGCGCTCCATAGGCCGGAAGTCGCCGGAGAGGACCGCGCAGACCTATGAAGCACTTCCGGGAGTTCCGGAATTCGCGTCTAGGACCGGAGGAAACGGTAAGCGCCAATGGCGAATTAAGTACTAGTTTTTGGTAGCGATTGCTATACAGTATAGGCGGCTGGGGTCCGGAGATCCCAGTGCTCTGCCGCGTCACTTCCGGTCCGGGTCCCTGGCTTATTTCTGACCGGCGGGATCTGCAAATGGCTGCACTCAGCCTAGGCAGCAGATCCCTTGGCCGATCAGAGGTAGGAGGCATGGTCCTTATTTTATACTTATTTTATACTTAAAATCTGCAGCAGCATATTATTTAAGTGGGGGGGCTTTTCTCTGTTTTTCCCAGATGGCGTCTGGAAAGGTCAAGAGAAAGTCCAAGGGGCATCATGAGGATGTGACGTGAGCGAGGAGGGGAGGTGCCGGACTGCTCCATGCCTGCTCCCGGCGTGTGCTGTGCTGAGGCTCCGACGGAACCATCAGCGATCTGGCGGATGACAGCGTGAGAGGCTGTTAGTACGGCAGACCGCGCGGGAGACTCTACAGCCCCGCTCCCGACCTGACGAAATGCCCTCTCTGTAACCAGATGAATACCCTTGTAAGGCGCTGGGCGAACGAGAGGAGCACCGCCGACCGGGAGGTCTTTACGCAACAGAGCGTCAGCGGGGATTCCCTACGGATGTTCCCCCGAGAAGTCTAGCACGGCTCAACGGCTGCCGGAGAGAGGACCAAAGGGATTGGTGAGACGCTCGCAAGAGCCGAGTCGGGTCGGGCTGCGCCCCCCCCCCTTTTCCCCCGGATCCATCCCGGACCCTAATATGTAATATGTATCGAATCATGTGAAGGTGTCGTCTCTTTCCTCTTATGGTACATAGATAGGACCGACCGCAGAATCTATCTGGCAAGAAATGCTTAAAAAGCAGTGCTCAAAGTTCCTCTACCTATGAATATTTCTCTATGACCTGTGATGGGAGCATGTGCAATATCTTGTTAAACTGCGGGGTCTGAGCTATAGGGACCAGTATAGCGGTCTTATTTTCTCACTGTTACACTGACCATTGAATGTCAATGTGATTAAGTGTTCCCAGCTGTATGCTCCATCTACATTCCCTCTATAAGTGTATTACCTACTATTCAATGCCATCTTAGGCTTAAAAGGAGGTCTCGCTAGGCATGACGTATGGAAGAGTAGAAGTGTCCATCTCTCTCTATGCCGCTCTTTGACTAGTGACTTAAGGTATATTTAAAAAAAAAATAATCGGGACTTGTTACACAGGGACCTGTAAATCGGACTGCACGATCTTATTTTCTTACTTTATTTTTTGCCCCCGACCCTTGGATGACCTTATGGAGCAAGATAACTGTGAACCATTGTAAACCCCCCTGGGATTGCTCTGGAACGACTTACAGAGCAAACACCACAAGTAGACTCTACTCCCCGCTCTCTGTCCCTTTTCTCCCCGTTTCTAGGGGGGGAGACGGTGAATAGAGGGAAACGGGTTGTATTGCTACAGTGGGCCCGAGAGGTGGAGGTGTCCCCACCCCAACCCGCAGCGGGGGTAACATACCCTAAACATAAGCTTGTATATAGGCATCCTTCTGGGTATGTGAGGCAGGGTAGCTCCACGGCCTGGCTACCAGTCGGGGGAAGGAGGAGAGGGGGAAGGGAAGGGGAGAAGACATACGGGTCTGACCGGTCGCGAGAGGTGTTCTCTCCTGTCGCTCTGCCCTTTGCCTCCTTACTTCAGCTCCATTTCCAAACTGGGGAAGAGAATCAGACCCTCCAACAAAATGAATAGATCGACGAGAGGGGGTACTACAAAACCAACTAAGAAGAATTCGGGGAATAGCTCCATACAGCAATATATGACTCAAGAAGGGAGCCTCAAAAGCCCAGGTCTCGCAAAAAAAAATTAAAAAAGACAGATACAAAAAAGGGTGCAGGAACAGGTAGTGTGGAGAGTTCTAGAGGTGAAACGACACTAGAAAGCGAGCAAGAGCAATATAATGCAGAGGAGCTAGCCCAAGATACACACCCCCCTACAAAGGCAGAGATGAACGCAATGTTGTTGAGGATGGAAATTGTCATGGAAAATATCATTAAGACAGAAATTAATAAGGTAAGAACAGACCTTGGAGGGCTCTGTGACAGAGTGGTAGAGACGGAAAGAAGAATAGAGGAGCAGGACCAGGAGATAAACTCCTTGAAAAAGCAAGTACAGGCACTGACTGAAAACCAGAGAATGGCGGCATATAGGATTGAGGACCAGGAGAATCGTAATAGGCGACAGAATCTTAGAATCAGAGGGGTGGTAGAAGAAAAAGATGAAGATCTCAGAGACACCATGAACACAATTTTTAACCCCCTGTTAGAGAGATCAGTAGAATCTAAGCCCCTTAAGATCGAGAGAGTGCACCGAGTGGGGAATCCCCAACAGATAGAAAGATACGGTCCAAGGGACGTGATCGTACGTTTCAGGAATTCTGTCGATAAAGCAGAAATCTGGGGAAGCCTTAGGGGAAAACCCCCCCTGAGATATAGAGACACTGAGCTACAAATATTCTCCGACCTGTCGAAAGAAACGTTGGCAAGGAGAAGACACTTGAAACCCCTCTTGGAGCTTATGCGGGCACAAAATATAAAGTACCAATGGGGCTTCCCGGCGTGCCTTGTAGGCATTAAGGGGGGTAAAACAGCACGATTAAGGTACCCGGAGGAACTGAATGATTTCTGCTCTAAA
The DNA here is from genome assembly GCF_905171775.1 of Rana temporaria. NCBI lineage: Eukaryota > Metazoa > Chordata > Amphibia > Anura > Ranidae > Rana > Rana temporaria. The sequence goes on along the minus strand of NC_053491.1, from coordinate 282,893,467 downwards.
ATGGACTTAACAATACCTGAACGTTTTGATACGTATGAGGCAGGAGATAGGAGACAAGAAGATTAGCTATTAGTAGCCCCTGATAGTGGTGTACAGGAGGGGTCCTACAGACTACAGACCACAGACGTCTTCTTTCAAAGGTCCATCAATGGGTAACTACAGTTAAAACCAGCTCCTGTAAATGTTCCGGTAATTCACTGCAACAAACTGTGAGTCACTTTTGCTTTTGCTTTTCTTTGCCGATGGTTATCCAGTATGAAAACATTTTGTTATCGATGGTAAGATGGTCTGATTAGCTTAGACTATTTTTGATAACAAATGACAATCTTCTTAGCAGCCTTATATAACCTCAAATATATGACTTTTACTTATAAATCTACTGCTTATATGGATTTGTGTGCAGCGTACATCAGTGAGGGAAGCTGCAGCTGATCACCGACAGTGAACCGATAGGAAGAGAGTGACTATCAATGATTAAACCTGAATGTAATGTAATGAAATGTTATCTGAGTGCTAAATTATCAGCTAACTATTTAAAGGCACCTTAGTGAACGCGGCTGTGGCTGTGGCTGTAGCGGATTGTTGATAGAGGAGGATTGATAGAAGACTGTCACCAATCCAATGCTATTTAAATGCTATCTAAACGCTAACCATCAGTCAATCATAAAATCGCATTTCAGTGAGCGATGCCAAGCGATGAAGCGGAATGCTGATTGAAGACTGTCACTAACGAAAATGCTCAACAATTACTAACTATCAGCGAATCATAAGCTAATTATATAGCAACTGCATACAACTATAAGTAACTACAAATTACTATAAATGATTACAAATTTAGGGGATTGAGCTGTGACTAGCGTGTCAGGACATAGCGCACTATAGTGCACTATAGTGAGCGAGGTTGAAGCAAAATCTGTAGCGGATTGTGGTCTGACACTTTAAGTAATTACAGGGGGGAAGGGCGTGTGGGGACCAACGGAGGGGAATTAACAGCCCCACTACTTATCCGCTCTTTATCTGTTGAGCTGCCTGAGGGGTCAATAGTGGCTCAACCGTTTTGAACTGAAAGCCCCCAGAGTCGATCAAACCGGCCGTGTCAAGAGTATTTGGGGGGTCTCTTGATTGTTAGTCACAAAAAAAAAAAAAAAAAAAAAAAACAGTATAAGAAATGAGAGGCCGCCCAGTTAGGGGTGCTGTGGCCAACGCCCCAAAAATAAGTGCCAGCCCTGGAACTATAAAAAAATACATGACACAAGACACTTCCAAAGACTGCCCTAGTGAAACATCCGGGGCCAAAAGCAGACTATCGATAGGCCAACAAAAAAATGGACGGAGAAGGTACTCTGAAACAGTGACAACCAGAGAGTCTGAGGGGGATGCTGTGGAACCACACGGTGCCACCCATAAAGATTTACCCCCATCAAAAACAGAGTTATTAGAGATGTTTTCGCGACTAGAATTATCAATCTCACGAATGGAGGTCTCGTTAAAAAATGAGATAACGATTGTACACGAAGACATGAGTCATTTACTGAGAAGAGTAGAAGAAACTGAAGAAAAACTGGACAGTCAAGCTGCTGAGGTGTTAGAGTTAAAAAGGCAAATGAAGGAATTACAAATAGAACAAAGGAACTTGAGGTACCGAATGGAAGATCAAGAAAATCGGAACCGAAGGAAGAACTTGAGGATTCGTGGTTTACCTGACCTGGAAGGAGAAGACCTCCAAGTAAAAAACTCGATAAATTATTCGGCCACATCTTGGGTAAAATAGAAACGGAAAAAATCAAATTCGAAAGAATTCATCGGATTAGAAAACCGGCGGAATTGGCAGCGGGAATTCCCAGAGACGTGATCGCAAGATTCCACAATTTTCAAGATAAAGAACAGATTTGGCAGCGTCTTAAAACCATTAGGCCGGTAACATTCAACGAGACTGAATTACAGATTTTTCCGGACCTTGCCACCGAGACCCTTTCTAGAAGGAGACTATTAAAACCGCTACTTGAACATTTAAAAATACATGGTATCCAATATTCATGGGATTATCCAGCGTGTTTAATCGGGAAGAAGGAGGGTAGATCCGCGACCTTAAGGTTCCCCGAAGAGATGACTAAGTTCTGCAAGAGACTGGACATCCCATTGATAGAGATACCGGGTTGGAATGAACCTCAAGAGAAGTTACCACTTACACCGGGCCATCAGACATGGAGCCTTATCCCAGGAAATAAAAGAGGAAAATAATTAAGAAAACATTCACACCAAATAAATAGCAAAAGCGGAGATGATGATGTTGGGGGGCTGGGGGGCGGGGGGGGGTTGGGGGAGGGAAGGGGGGGGCCGGCTGGTGGGAGCCCGGGGAGCCCTGGGGTCCTGGGGCTACTCACCCACCCCCATCCTTCGGAGTGGGGGGAGGGCGGTGGCGCTTCGGGACGTAGTCACACTCACAGAGCTCAACCTCTGGGGCGAGAACCGTGGGCCGGGTGGAGTAGGTTGGCCACGGATCCAGGGGCCTATTTAAGGCCGTAATGCCCCTATTGGTAGGGGAAGGGAGGGAGGGGGGGAAGGTTTGGGCGATGGGAGGGGCCATAGTACAGAGTAAATGGGGGAAGGTGGGGGGGTGTGGGAGAGGGTTTGGGGGGGAGTTTCTCCGGTTATCGGTCTCAGAAATAAGCGGCCTGTCGTGGGTTTGCCTTGATGCATACTGGAAATTCTGCCTATATAAGACGTTGAGTTTTATGACTCTTTTTATCGTGACCGAATATAATAATAACAATGCAACGGGTGTGGTCGGGGGGAAAGCGACTATCTGGTAGATATTATGGGAACCTTAAAAATACTCTCATATAATGTAAGGGGATTAAACTCACCGCTAAAAAGGGGTAATATTTTAAGAGAAATTAGACATCTTAAAGCAGATATAGTACTCATACAAGAGACACATATCTCGCAGGAGTCAAATCTTAAAATAAGCTCACCGGAATATCCATTATGGTACTATGGAGACTCACCGACTAAATTGGCAAAGGGGGTTGCTATAGGGTTTGCCAAGGAAGTTAGATTTGTTCTGGTAGGGAGAAAAGCAGATCCCGAGGGGCGATATCTTCTACTTAGAGGAAAAATAAACGAGGTGGATTATTCTATTGCAAATATTTATTGTCCAAATAAGAACTCCATGAGATTTCTTAAGGGGGTCATCGAGATGTTTATGGATTTCAGGACAGGCAGGGTTGTTGTGGCGGGTGATATGAACCTCTGTCTGGATCTGGATCTCGATTGTACGTCCCGTGCACCGCGGACTGGAGATGCACAAAGAAAATTACTTAAAAAAAAATTACATCAACTCCAATTGATAGATGTTTGGAGAATACAGCATCCGAAAATACGAGATTACTCATTCTACTCCGCTGTGCACGGGACGTACTCTAGGATCGATTTTTTTTTTAGTGGATCATAGCTCATTGGACATAGTGACAAGTTCGGGAATTGGGGTAACTACCCTGTCGGACCATGCGCCAGTTTCAATTAATTTAAAAATTGAGGGAGCTCCCAAAAGTAATACCAAATGGAGACTTAACGAGGATTTAATACAGGATGAAGAGGCTGTAAAAAGGATAAAACAGGAATTAGAATGGTATTTCAAAACTAATTGCTCCGAACACGTGTCGGAATCAATAGTTTGGGAGGCTCACAAGGCCTATATCAGGGGCATACTGATTGCAATAGGATCAGCAAAAAAAAAAGAAACTAAGAAGAAATATGATGAGTTATATAAAACCATCTTGGACCTCGAACAGACTCATAAACTAACAGGAGAGCATGAAGCGGGCCGCACCGCTATCTTAAAAAGAGAGGAATTAAGAGATCTTATTGAATATGAAAATAGAGCGGCTTCTTACAGACGTAAGAAAGAGAATTATCAATGGGGTGACTTATCGGGTAAATACCTAGCAAAAGGGTTTCAAAACAAATTTAAAGGTAATTTTATAGAAAGTATTCAAACAGGCAAAGGGAGCAAAGTACATACATCATCAGAAATTGCAAGAGTATTTCAAGAATACTATGGGAAGTTATATTCTATATCACAAGGGAATACCCCCGAAAAAAACAAAAGGAGAAGCGTTAATATAAAAAAAAATTTAAATAACACATGTCTAAATAAAATATCAGACGACAAAATTAGTTTTTTAGAAGAACCCATAACGGAATTGGAAATTCGTAATAACTTAAAGGAGTCACCAAAGGGGAAAAGTCCAGGCCCCGACGGGTTAACTATTGCATACTACCAAAAGTTCAGTGACATTCTGATCCCCAGGATGTGTTCTTATATAAACGGTATCGGTTTAAATTGGGATTTTCGTCAAGAGGCATTAGAGGCTGCAATTACAGTAATCCCTAAGATAGGCAAAGATCCCTCCTTATGTTCTAGTTTTAGACCCATCTCGCTTTTAAATGCAGATGTAAAATTGTTCGCCAAAATCTTAGCAGGGAGAATGAAAACAATCATGAAAGATTTAGTACATACTGATCAAGTAGGCTTTGTCCCCGGGAGGGAAGGCAGGGACAATAGCATCAGAACACTTTTGTTGACACAGATAATAAAAGATAGTAAATCCCCAGGTCTACTCCTGTCGATAGATGCCGAAAAGGCTTTCGACAGGGTAGACTGGGGATTTCTATTGAACACATTGGAGTTTATCGGGATCGGCCCAAAAATGATGGGGTGGATAAGCGCTTTGTATAAACACCCAACGGCAAGAGTTAAGGTAAATGGGACATTGTCAGGGACATTTGAAATGTTTAACGGGACTAGACAGGGGTGCCCCCTGTCGCCCCTTTTATTTATTTTAACCCTGGAACCATTGCTGGCCGGCATTAGAAAAAACCCTGATATTAGGGGGATTCAAACAAATGATGGGGAACATAAACTCGCAGCGTTCGCCGACGATATTTTATTATTCATAACGAATCCAACCATAACACTCCCGAATTTATTAAAAACCCTCAAATTGTATGGGGACGTATCTAATTTTAAAATCAATCCTCTAAAATCAGAAATCCTCAATATAAATGTGAAAGCACAGGACGTACAGAGATATAAGCAAGAGTTTCCATTTATTTGGAAAGATACCGAGATAAAATATTTGGGAGTTAATATTACATCTTCCCCCGACCTAATCTATCTACAGAATTATATACCATTATTAAATGATATTAAAAAAGATTTAAAGAGAATTGCATTGAGACAAAGATCCCTATTAGGGAGAATAAACTGTTTTAAGATGTTTACTCTCCCCAAGATATTATACATAATTCAAATGTTACCAATCGCACTACCGGGTGCTTACTTCAAAATACTAAAACAGTTATTAAATAGGTTTATATGGCGGAACAAAAAAACGCGCATTAGTATGGAGGTGTTAATTAGAGATAAGGAACATGGTGGTTTGGGAGTACCTGATATTTACACATATTATATGGCTATTCACATGGCACGGGTGGTTGATTGGGTCAGAGACAAAAGAGAGAAAAGATGGGTGAGATTAGAAAGCTGTTCAAATAACTCACGGTTAGGAAAAGAAATTTGGATACCACCACATTTTAGACAAATAAATCCGCACATGCACAAAATCACACTGGCATCCATATCTATTTGGGATAGGGCACATAAAAAACATAGATGGGGTTATAACTCCCCATTAATCCCTCTATTTGACACAAATTTCTTTGCACCAGGGAAAACGCACCTGTTTGGTAAATGGATTAAAAAATCAGATGTTCAATTAAAAGACATATTAAAAGACGGCAAAATTCTTACCTATCAGGAATTAAGTAAAAAAAAAGAATTGTTTTGAGTTGAACAGGTGGCGATACCTCCAGCTGACGCATTTTGTGGATTCCCTCCCCTCCCCCCTGAGGTCGGATAGATGCTTGCTCCCTTTGGAGCGTATGTGTTTGGCACCGGGGGGAAGGGGCGCGATATCCGCAATTTATAAAACATTAATGGGATTGAAAGACCCCGGTTTCCCTCCTTATATTAATAAATGGGAAGAGGATTTGGGAACGGGAAAAACCGAGACAGTGGTCAGGAAAATATTAAAAAAGACGCATTCAACTTCATTCAATTGTGCATTGATCGAAATGAACTTTAAGTGTTTAGCACGATGGTATATAACCCCGGCCATAGCACACCGTTACCAAGACGACACTTCCAAATATTGTTGGAGGGGCTGTCTTGAAGTGGGCACTATGTCACATATATGGTGGACCTGCCCAAAAATTAAAACATACTGGCAGGATGTACTATTAATAATTGAGGAGATTACCGGAATTAAAATACCTCCTGATCCATGGGTCTGTTTGTTCCATGGGACAGAAATGTCAACTAAACAGTATATGAGAACCTTACTTCCACACGTACTAGATGCAGCAAAGAGTCTGATCCCCAAACAATGGAAGGACCCTATGAGCCCGACAGTAAAGAGCTGGTTTCGTAGGATTAACGATATATATTACGCTGAACAGCTCAGGTACATGGGAGAGGAAGGAGAATGCGGATTTAAACGGAAATGGCAGGATTGGGCTAATTTTAAACTTGCACCAAGGTATAGTGATAGGATGATATAGTGTAGGAAGGTCAACGGGCAAAGAGCGATTTAATAGGAGACAGAACTCCGGAGAAAGGGGAGGGTGGGAGGGCGGGTTCAAGGGATGGGGGTGGCTTGAGGGTGGGAGGAGGGTTTGTTCGGCCAGGGGACACTAATGTATTTATTTATGTACTTAAGAATTTTTTTTTCCTTTATCCCCTTTTGTATATTTATTGACACATATATTCAGGGAAAAAAAAAAAAAAAAGAAAAAAGAGAAAGAAATTTCCAACCATGATGTGAACAAAGGAGACTGCAAATTGAACGCTAAAGTGATTGAGTATCCTGATAGTTCTCTGAGGCGGAAGGAAAAAAAAAAAAAAAAAAAAAAACACAATACCTGAACTTCCTGATTGGGTTGATTAGCTGGGCTCTGCTTCATCCGGGATTTAGGGTCGGGGTGGAGTCAGGGGAGTGCTCTGAGCACCACCATAAATGAGGAGCCAAGGATGAGGGCGAGGAGTCTTCTACCAGCGGCTTCCAGGCCAAGTGCGGGCCAGGGTGGGAGAGGGAGGGATGGGGGGTTGGGGGGGAGGGGAATGTGGGGGGGAGAGGGGATGACATGGTAGGAGGACCATCCGAACGACTCCACAGGAATTCTCTGTAAACTCTTAAAAAAAAAAAAGGGAGATAAATGACAGACATTAAGTTCCTGTCATATAACGTCAAAGGATTAAACTCCCATATCAAGAGACATAAAATTATTGGTGAATTATCGCAGTACCAAACAGATATCGCCTACCTACAAGAGACCCACATTACCTTGGAGTCTAATATAAAGCTGAACTCACCCGACTACCCTGTATGGTATTATGGGGATACAATCTCATCGAGATCTCGTGGGGTTGCCATTGGATTTGCTAGAAGAGTCAGATTCACATTGGTGGACAGACAGAGTGACCCTGAGGGGAGATATATTTTCTTGAAAATTAAACTAGGAGGGGAGAATTATACCCTGGCAAATGTATATGCCCCCAATGTGAACTCGGTTAAATACATCAGTAAAATCCTCAGAAAGTTAAAAGATTTTGAAGAAGGACATGTAGTGTTGATGGGTGACTTTAACTTCTGCATGAGCCTCGATAGTACGTCCCATGTTCAGGGGACTGAGAGCGAGTATCTTAAGCGACTGAAAAAACAAATGTCACAAAACCAAATGGTGGATGTCTGGCGAATTTTCAACCCCAAGACACGGGACTATACGTTTTTCTCCCCTGTACATGGGACGTACTCGAGGATCGACTACATCCTCGTAGATCATAGACTTCTGGGAAGTGTGGTCGAAGCAAGATGTGAGATCATGACGTTATCAGACCACGCTCCTATAACCATAAAAATAAGCACATCCATACAAAAAACGTCTCCACCTGAATGGAGACTGGATGAAAGTCTGTTGGAAGACGAGGAGATAGTCGAGAGAGTAAAGAAAGAATTGGAATTATATTTTCAGGAGAATGATAAGGAGGGTATCTCAAGAGCCTCCCTGTGGGATGCCCACAAAGCTTATATAAGAGGGATTTTCATTGTAGAAGGGGCAAAGAAAAATAAAATAAGAATGAGTAAACTAAAAACATTAAAGGAAGAGATATATAAGTTGGAACAGGAACATAAAATACAGGGCCAAAAGAGGGAAACACTCCATAAGTTAACTATAATAAGAGACGAGTATAGAGCCTTTGCCGGGCAAGAAACTAAGAATTATATAGACAGGACTGAGAGAGAAAGATATGTCTGGGGAAATAAACCTAGTAAAAACTTGGCCAGAATGGTAAGAAAAAAGAAATCCAGGAATTTTATCGAAAAAATTAGGAGCGGGAACGGGGACCTAGTATATGAGACAAATAAAATAGCAGAATCCTTCAGAAGTTATTATGATGAACTGTACGGCGTCCAACAAAAGATCAGGGACCCAGGAGAAAAAAAAGGATAAGATCAGGAAAGTATTACAGCAAGCCAACCTACCGAAGATGGAAGAGTTCGAGATAGAAAGAATGGAGGAATGTATAACTGAACAGGAAATAAGCGAGATTTTAAAAAATTCTCCTAAAGGGAAAAGTCCCGGCCCAGACGGTTTCACGTCTACCTACATACAAAAGTTCAGTACCATCCTAGTGCCTAGATTATGTCAATACTATAATGGACTGGGGTTAGACTACGAGATGAGTAGAGAGGCATTAACAGCTACGATTACTGTTATTAAGAAAGAGGGAAAGGACAATACGATTTGCTCAGGTTTCCGACCCATCTCACTCCTAAATGCAGATACTAAACTGTATGCCAAAATTCTGGCCGAACGAATGAAGGGTGTGATGACAATTATTGTTCACCCAGACCAGGTTGGCTTTATACCCGGGAGGGAGGGAAAGGACAATGGGGTTAGGGCACTTCTTCTCCTGGAGCAGATTAAAGAAAGAGGGACCCCCGGTCTATTCCTGTCGGTAGACGCCGAAAAAGCGTTTGACAGGGTAGATTGGGGGTTCCTGATACAAACATTATAATTCATAGGAATAGGTCCAAGGATGATCAAATGGATTAAAACTCTTTATTCCCATCCATGTGCAAGGATTAAGATCAATGGATCTTTATCCGCATCCTTTGAGATGAGAAATGGAAACAGGCAGGGCTGCCCCCTGTCCCCCCTCCTTTTTGTCCTTTCTTTGGAACCCCTGCTGGCAATGGTCCGACAAAATCCAGAATTATACGGAGTAGAAGTAGGAGAAGAGGAGCACAATCTGTCCGCCTTTGCAGATGATATCTTATTCTTTATTAGCAGCCCAAGAGTTACTCTCCCGAAATTAATAGCTACTTTAAAACAATATGGTGAGGCATCAAACTTTAAAATGAATACAGAAAAGACGGAGATCCTGAATATTAATATCCATAAAGAGGAAGAACAATATCTGCGGAAGAAATATAATTTCACATGGCGAAGAGAGATAAAATACCTGGGCATAAAACTGGCAAATACCTTCAAGAAAATATATAGAATACATTTTATCCCCCTGCTTAACGAAATAAAAAGAGAAATTAGAAACATATAATAGACCAATCTCGTGGTTTGGGAGGATAAATGTAGTAAAAATGGTCCTCATCCCTAAAATAATATATACATTTCAAATGGTCCCAATCTACCTGCCACCGTGATACATCAAAATAATTAACTCCCTCATAATGAACTATATTTGGAATAATAAAAAACACAGGGTGGCCGCCCAAATTTTAAAACGGGCCAAGAAAAAGGGCGGATTAGCTGTACCCGACATTAGATTCTATTATAACGCCTCGGTCCTCTCACGGGTCATAGAATGGGCTAAAGAGTCCCAGGATAAAAGATGGATAGGGATTGAATGCACATTAGCAAGGGCACAGTTAGGGAGATTAATCTGGAACCCACCACAATATAGATCTTTACACACGTCAGCACATACAATTACACACAATGCATTGAGGATCTGGGATAGATTACACAAACAACTAAAAACAGAATTTAACTCACCCCTTATAGATTTAAAAGAAAACGAATATTTTACACCAGGGATAAAAGAGGTAGGTGGAAATTGGATTAAAAATAGAACACAGTTAAAAGATATAACACGAGAGGGTAAAATTATGACACTTCACGACATTAAAGCTAGGACGGAAATCGGGGCGCTCGACGAGTGGAGATATTTGCAGTTGGTGTCATTCGTCAAGCGCCTCCCACACCCTTTGCGGTCACGAGAGGAGTACACTATATTGGAACAAATGTGTAGCACCGAAAGCTCAAAAGGAAATATATCTAAAATCTATAAATATCTGCAGAAAACGGAAGAGTCGGATATGCTAAAATACATCCAAAATTGGGAAAGAGATTTGGGCGTCCCAAGGGGGAAAACAACTATAGGAAGAATCCTTAATTTGACGCACACCTCGGCGGTTGATGTAAGAACCGCCGAGATAACCTTCAAATGTCTGACGAGGTGGTACGCCACCCCAGACAAAATTGCTAAATATAGAGTAGGAGAGTCAGAGCATTGCTGGAGAGGCTGTGCGGCAAGAGGAACGATGGCCCACCTTTGGTGGGACTGCCCAAAAATCAAAACGTATTGGAAAAAAATTCTGGCCCTGATAAAAGTAATAACTAAAAAAGAAGTAGAAGACAACCCATGGGTAGTTCTCTTTCATGGTGGGGGGGGAGCCAGTAAAAGAATATAAGGGTTCACTGACCCCGCATTTGCTGAACGCAGCGAAACGATTGATTCCCCTAAAATGGAGAGACTTGGAAAGTCCGCAAATCTGGGAGTGGATCGATTCCGTCGTGGTGTTGATATGAACAAGGTAGGGGAAAAGGATATGTGGGCATCTTGGTCCGAATTAAAAAAATCCTGGAATTTCGCAGAAAACCTGAGAGAGGAATAGGAACGCAGTTGCAATTAAGGGAATGAATTCATCAGTGGAGTCGTGGGATGGTCAAGGTTGGGGGTAGGTTGGTGGGGAGGGGGGGGAGATCTGTAGGGGAGGGAGGTGAAGGGGCTATGTTTTTTCTTTGTCACGCGGACAACATTCTTTGGAAATCCGTACTTCCTACATATGATTCAACACCCTCCAAGAAGAAAAAGAAAAAAGGGAACGGTATATATAAATAAAACAACAAATATAAAAAAGTCCAAGCACAACTTATGCAACAAATGTGAACAGCCACTGCCAGAATCATATACAAGTGACACCTGCGCATCTTGTTTGAATCAATCTGATAATGCTAGTTCTTTCCTGTCATGGTTTAAGGGAGAAATGTGTATCACATTCAAAGAGATTAAAGACTCTCTGGTGCCCAAAAAGAGAAAAAGAAGTACCAGAGATATATCCCCTGCTGCATCTAACTCCTCATCTGGGGAACGTAGTGCCTCCTCATCCAATCCGGAAATAGTTTTTGATGATTTGGATGACGACTTGTACTTGTTACCCAAAGATAAGATTCCCAAGTTACTGTCTGCGGTAAAGGACACTATAGAATCTTCCAAAGATGTATCGGCTAGACTAAAGAAGGATCAGCTATATTATTTTCCTCAGATCCCAGATATGAGATTCCCTTCTCATCCCATTCTGAGTGACTGGTTCAAAAAGGACTGGGCCAATCCTGACAGAAAATCTGATGCGGGGGCCCGCTTTAAATCCTCTTATAGGCTGGACTCCAAATTTTCGTCCAAAAATTGCGGCTTCCTCAGTTCCGGTAGCCAGAGCCCTAAGGATCTGGCTGAGTCAATTATCTCTAGATATAGAAGAAGGGGTGTCTAGAGACTCTTTGTTGAAAGGAGTTGACATGATGAAGTCGGCCGCAGAGTTTTTATGTGATGCTCCTGTGGATGTTCTAAAATTTTCTTCCAGATCTCTCGCCTTGTCCAATGCGACCAGGAGGGCGCTTTGGATAAGGCAATGGTCGGGTGACATATCATCAAAGTCAGTTTTGTTAACATGCCTTTCCATCCTTCATCCACGTTTGGCCCTCATCTGAAAGATATTCTCAAATCTTACAATGAGGAGAAAGATACTGCCTTTCCCTTAGAGAAAAAAAAAAGGTCGAGTAAACCGTTCTACGGGAGATCCAGATACTCCACAAAAAGGAACTATTCCTTTCGGGGCAGAAGGTCCTACTATAAAAAAAAAAGGCAAGATTCAGCGACAGCCAAGAAGCAGCCTTTCAATAAGCCCAAAGAAGCCTGACGCCATCAGCGCCTCTCCTCCAGTGGGAGGCAGGCTGAGGTTTTTTTCTCAGATCTGGCAAAAGACGTCGTCGGAATCCTGGGTAACGGACATCGTCTCAAGAGGGTTCTCTCTAGAGCTGGGGTCTTTTCCACCACAGAGGTTCATGCTCAACAAGACCTCCAACCCAGTAGTTCTAGAGTTGGTGGAAGATTTCATAAGAAAGCAAGCTCTAGAAAAAGTTCCAGATCAAGAAAGATTCCAAGGTCTCTACTCCCCGATATTTCAGGTACCCAAAGCGTCAGGAGGATGGAGGCTAGTAATAGACCTGTCTTACCTACATCAGTTTTTTGTCAAACGCAAATTCAGAATGGAATCAATTCGGTCTGCCATTGCGAACATAGAAGAAGGAGACTTCCTAGCGTCAGTCGACCTTCAGGACGCATACCTGCACGTCCCTATTTTCAGAGCACACAGGAAATATCTACGGGTCGCTCTAGTCTTCAATCACCAGATTCTCCATTTTCAGTTCACATGCCTGCCATTTGGCATTACCTCGGCACCTCGAGTTTTTACGAAAGTGGTGGTGGTCCTGACTGCAGCCCTGCGGCTACAGGGGATATGTGCGACACCCTATCTAGACGACTGGCTAGTCAGAGCTCCCTCAGAAGCCATGTTGAAACAACATCTTCACAAGACTCTACAAATGCTGGACGCCCACGGTTTCATAGTAAACGTAAAAAAGTCTTCTCTGAACCCTACTCCAGTCATTCCCTACCTCGGGTTCACAATAGACACCCTTCAAATGAAGTTGTTCCTTTCAGATCAGAGGGCTACCAATCGTCAACAGGCGGTACAAGATCTCCTGAAAACCGATCACTGCTCAGTGAGGAAGGCAATGAGAGTACTGGGAATGATGACATCATCCTTGGAAGCTGTTCCTTGGGCCATGGCCCATTTCAGAGTGCTACAGGACTGCATTTTGACCCAATGGGACAAGAGCCCAGACTCTTTGCAGAGGACTATCAACATTTCTCTGGCAGTGAAGCAGGATCTCCTTTGGTGGGTGCACCCACGTTTCCTGCAGGGCAGATCTCTCAAGGCTCCGACTCAGACGGTCCTCACCTCGGATGCCTCGGGCTTAGCCTGGGGTGCCCATGTGGAGGATCATTGGGTACAAGAAGCCTGGGCGCAAAGGGAGCTTCTAATGTCTTCGAACTTGAAAGAGCTCACGGCAATCAAGAAAGCGCTCGTCCATTTCAAGTCCAGAGTTTTCCACAAGGCGGTTCAGGTACAATCAGACAACTTAGCTCCGGTATTCTACCTGAACAAACAGGGGGGAACCCGAAGCCCCTCCATGCAGAAGTAGTGTGCCCGCATCATGCTCTGGGCGGAGGAAAACCTCCTTTCTCTAACGGCCATCCACATCAGAGGAGTGGACAATGTGAGAGCTGATTGGCTCAGCAGGAATTCGATCGGCCCGGGAGACTGGGAGCTGAACCCTCTGGTCTTCAAGAAGATCACCTCCAGGTGGAGTCTGCCAGATTTGGATGCGATGGCCAACTCTCAGAACAGGAAGCTTCCCCAGTTCTGCTCCCTATCCAGAGTGGGGAATCCGCTAGCGATAGACGCTCTGTCGATAAGTTGGAGGAAGTTTTTCGTCTATATCTTTCCCCGATTCCATTGATCCCGAAAGTGCTGCAGAAAATTCGGGACGAGGTGGTGAGAGCAATAGCAATCATGCCATTTTGGCCCAGGAGGGCATGGTTCCCACTAGCCTTGAATATGGCAAAGAATCAGGTCTGGAAGTTGCGCATCCAGAAGGACCTTCTTCTCCAATCGGAGATGCTCCACCCAGACCTCGAGAAACTCCAGCTGGCGGCATGAAATTTGAACTCAAAGCCTTGACGGCTCAAGGCTTATCTCAGGAGGTTATTGCTACCCCTCTAGCCTCTAGGAAGCCTGCTACCTTAAAAGTCTACGGTAGAGTGTGGACCCTCTACTCGGCCTGGTGCGCCAGGAATTCATCTTCTCCTGAGCAAGTGGCATCTCTCTTGCAGTTCTTACAAGAGGGCTTCCAAAAGGGTCTGAAGCCAAACACTCTGAGGGTACAGTTGACCGCCATTAATTCCTGCCTGAACGGAATATTTTCAAAAACACCTCTCGTCAGCAGGTTTTTCAGAGCAATTAATAAATTACGACCATCCTTCCATAAGCCATTACCAGCTTGGAGCTTACCTTTAGTGCTAAAAAGGCTAACATCACCTCCCTTTGAGCCTCTGGAGAATTCATCCTTACGGTTCCTGACTTTCAAATGTATCTTCCTAGTGGCAATTACATCCGCCAGAAGAATAAGTGAGCTTCAGGCCCTCTCATCCAAAGAACCCTATCTCAGGTTTCTATCGGATGCAGTTATTTTAAGGACTATGCCGGGTTTCCTTCCCAAAGTCTCCACATCCACGAATATCAATCAGGAAATTGTGTTACCTGTGTTTGAAGATGATTCTGAGGATAACCTACACCTCTTGGACGCTCGAGAGTGCTTCAAGGTGCCATAAACCATTGATGTCCCTCCCTTTCTTTCTTGCACTGCTTTGCAAATCCCATTGTGTGCCGCCGTAGGACGCCCAGGAATAGGAAAATTTATTCTTACCTGAAATTTTATTTTCCTGTAGTCCGTAGGCGGCACAAGTTTACCCTCCCATTAAAATTACTCTATTGCTGCATAAGATACGTCTGTGTGTGTTCTTGGGGGAGGTTTATAGCTTCAGGACAGGTGGACTTGCTGTGCTTGATTAATTGTTTAATTGATTTAACTTGTCTCACTGCTAGTTTAAGTTTTCTTCCTTTAGGGGTTAGATGGAAAGCTTAACCCATTGTGTGCCGCCTACGGACTACAGGAAAAGAAAATTTCAGGTAAGAATACATTTTCCTAATTTGATCCCCAAGCAAAACATGACTTCACATGGTTCACATATGTGCGATGCATTCGCACTGCGCATTGCCCAAAAAAAGTGTGCGTTTTCTAGGCATTGCGGTGCGGTTCAGGTGCGAAATTCAGGCCCATTATCTTCTATGGGCATGCATCTGATTTGCAGATGTGTTCATTTCTCATCAGGATTTCTCTCATTCAACTCAATACACTTCCCCCCTCTCCCTCCCCTCTCCCAGGTCTCCAAATTCGCAACTAAAACGGAGATGACCTGCTGAACAGTTTTCTTATCTCTTTGCAGAGATAACAGAGCTGGAATTTGCACCGCACAAGTGTGAATCCAGCCTTAAGCTGTTTCTTGTAGTTGGTTATGAGGTTTGCACACATCTCGGGAGAGATTTTCATCCACACTTCTTTATAGATCTTCCCTTAATCCAGCCTTGTACAGGTCTACAATCTTGTCCCTGAAGTCCTCTGACAGCTCTTTGGTCTTGCCAATGGGTGGGTTTGAATTGAAGAAAGATTCTGTGAACAGGTGTCTTTCATACACACAACTAATCGTCGTTAGGCACACCTTCTTTAACCACTTCAGACCCGGACCATTTTGCTGGTCAAAGACCGGGCCACTTTTTGCGATTCGTCACTACGTCGCTTTAACTGGCAATTGCGCGGTCGTGCGACGTGGTTCCAAAACAAAATTGGCGTCCTTTTTTTCCAACAAATAGAGCTTTCTTTTGGTGGTAATTGATCACCTCTGCGGTTTTTATTTTTTGAGCTATAAACAAAAATAGAGCGACAATTTTGAAAAAAATTCAATATTTTTTACTTTTGCTATAATAAATATCCCCCAAAAACATATAAATAAAAAAAAATTTCCCTCAGATTAGGCCAATAAGTATTCTTCTACATATTTTTGGCAAAAAAAAAAACGCAACAAGCGTTTATTGATCGGTTTGCGCAAAAGTTATAGCGTCTACAAAATAGGGGATAGTCTTATGGCATTTTTCTTAATAATTTTCTTTTTTACTAGTAATGGTGGCGATCAGCGATTTTTATCATGACTGCAACATTATGGCGGACACATCGGACAATTTTGGCACCATTTTGGGACTATTGTCATTTTTACAGCGATCAGTGCTATAAAAATGCACTGATTACTGTGGAAATGACACTGGCAGTGAAGGGGTTAACCACTAGGTGGCGCTGTAGGGGTTAAGTGTGCCCTAGTGAGTGATTCTTACTGTAGGGGGGATGGGCTACATGTGACAAGACAGTGATCACCAGCGCTTCTGATTACAGGAAGCGGTGATCACTGTCATTGTCACTAGGCAGAGCGGGGAGATGCTTGTTTACATCAGCATCTCCCCGTTCTTCCTCACCGTGAGATGATCGCGGGTATTCCCACGGTCGGGCTCACGGAGCTCGCAGCCAGTGCGCACGTGTCTACAATGCCGCAATCTTAAAGGGGACATATATATACGTCTTTCTGCCTGTCCGTGCCATGCTGTCGACCTATATAGTTGTGCGCTAGTCGGCAAGCAGTTAAAGTGACAGGACTAATCTGTGTGGCAAATGAGCACATACTGTAGCCAGTCTGTGGGAGCCAGAATTATTGTTGGTTGGTAGCGGATCAAATACTTATTTTACTCACTGAATTGCAACTCAATTTATAACATTTGTATCATGTGTTTTTTTTCAGGATTTTTGGTTGATATTCTGTCTCTATCATTTAAAAAATACACCTATGGAGGCATGTCCAGGATGGCGCTGGGAGTGGACATGTAGGCCCAGATTCACAAAGCACTTACGCCGACGTATAAGAAGTTACGATGTCGTAAGTGCAAATGTGCGCTGTGGTATCTGTGCGCCAGACATGCGCCTAAAAACAGGCTACACCCCGCTGACGTAACTTGCTTATGCCGGCGTAGGGTGGGCACACATTTAGGCTGGGCGCATGGTGCCGCTCCCATTGATTATCCATTCAAACATGCAAATGAGGGAAATACGGCGATTCACGAACATGCGTGTGCCCGCCGCATGCTACGCGAGATGCGCGTAAGTTGTACGACCGGCGTAAAGTTATTCCCCATAAAGGAGGTTCAACCCAACAACAGACATGCTCAGGTCTGCACCAGGGAACACAAGCCGGCGTATTGTGCATTGGACGTGTGTCTGGCTGGGCGTACGTTATGTTCACGGCGTATGCAGTGATCCGGCGTAGCTTAGGCAGTTGTGCCGGCGTGGTTGTGAGCAGGCGCAGGGGGCTGTGCATGTGTCCACGTCACGGCGCATGCGCAGTTCGTAATACGTACCTGTCTGGCGCTCGGGCCATCATTTGCATGGGGTCACGCCTCATTTGCATTGGGTCACGCCCACTTCCACCTACAGTGGCGTACGCCTTCGAAACCCACGCCACGCTGGCACAGCGTTGGTAGCACTGACTTGCTGAATGCAATGCTTGCCTCTCTGCACTGCGTTGGCGTAGCGTATAGTGTTTGCTCTACGGCGGCGTAATGTGTGCCTTGCTCTCTGTGAATCTGGGCCGTAGTGTCTGAGCTCCCAGAGACTGGCTTTTTCTCCTGCTATTACTAGGTGTAGAGTGACTTTTAACCCTCCAGCCTCTGTCCTCCCTGCCTCAGTGTTACATCCAGTGTATGACTAGGCGACGGCGCAGCCTACCACCTCTTGCATGGCCCCAGAAGCTCACACTGAAAGTAAGGCTGGAGCCACAGGCTTGCCTGAGCATCCTGCCCACATGGCAACCCAGACTGACAAGCCGGATCGGATACCCGCGGCAGCTTTTAAAGCTGTCATGCAGGCGATCACCACCCTAACTGACAAGGTTGACCACATACAAGGATGTTGATTATTTTTGTGCCCGGGTGATGAAGGTGGAACAGAGGGTCTCACAGACTGAAGACACGGTAAGTGTGATTATGATGCTGATCTGCATACATTAAGGCTGGATTCACACCTATGCATTTTTAGTGCTTTTTGCATTTTGTAGATTTGCACTGCCGAACATGTTCCATAGGAAACCATGTTAAATGGACTGTGGTGCAAATCTGCAAAATGCAAAAAGCACTAAAACTGCATAGGTGTGAATCCAGCCTAAAGATGAGGGTTAAGACGCTGGAAGCTCGGGCTGAGAATGCCAAAAATCTCACCAATGCTACTGCCTTTGCTGAGTGTGTTCTACAACAGTTACTCGTTTTTTCACCATGTTTTACTATGGAGAGGGCTCACTGTATACCCTCCACTAGTGGGCCCCAGGGAGCACCATCTCGTACCTTCATCTTTAACCACTTGCGGACCGCCCACCGTTGTTATATGTCGCTATTTTGAAGAGGAATACCTTTGTTATGGTAGCAGCTAGCTACCATAACCCCAGCACCCTCTTCAAGAGCAGGCGGTCCTCTTTCCGATAAAAGTGGTCTCTCCGGCGGATACACCGCAAGATCACTTTTAATCGGCTGGCTGGGTATGGAGACGAGTGAGGGGAAGATAGCTCCCACCTGTCTCCATACCACTGCAGGGCAGAAGCAATGTCAAAACGTCACTTCCGCCCAATGCTCTTAAAAAGAGCCAGTTATTTATTTTTTAGAATGACAAACATTTTTGTTTTTATTGCATTTTAGTCTAAATATGAGATCCAAGGCCTTTCTGACCCCAGATCTCATATTTAAGAGGACCTGTCATGCTTTTTTCTATTACAATGGATGTTTTAATTCCTTGTAATAGGAATAAAAGTGACCCAAATGTATTTATTTTTTAAAAACAGTGTAAAAAAAAAAAAAAGTAAGATAAATAAGAAAAAAAAAGAAGCGAACGCATATGTGAGCAACGCCCACATATGAAAAACAGTGATCGAACCACACGTGAGGTATAATTCTAGCCCTAGACCACCTCTGTAACTCAAAACATGCAACCCGTAGAATTTTTTAAACGTTGCCTATGGAGATTTTAAGGGTAAAAGTTTGTCGCCAATTCTACGAGTGAGCGCAACTTTGAAGCGTGACATGTTGGGTATCAATTTACTCGGCATAACATTATCTTTCACAATATACTTTACTGTTGTCTTATTTTTTATTCAAATGTGCGCTTGTAAGACCGCTGCGCAAATAAGGTGTGACAAAAAATATTGCAACAACCACCATTTTATTCTCTAGGGTGTTAGAAAAAGAATTATATATTTTTTTTTTGGGGGGGGGGGGTTCTAAGTAATTTTCTAGGGAAAAACACAGTTTTTAACTTGTAAACACCAAATTTCAGAAAGAGGTCCTTAACCACTTCAGCCCCAGAGGATTTGGCTGCCCAATGACTGGGTCATTTTTTGTGTTCGGCACTGCGTCGCTTTAACTGACAATTGCGCAGACATGAGACCTGGCTCCCAAACAAAATTTACGTCCTTTTTTTCCCACAGACAGAGCTTTCCTTTGGTGGTATTTAATCAAATCTGCGTTTTTTATTTTTTGCACTATAAACAAAAAAAGCAAAAATTTGGAAATAAAAGGCAATATTTTTTACGTTTTGCTATAATAAATATCCCCGAAAAAGATATACATTTTTTTTCTCAGTTTAGGCTGATATGTATTCTTCTACATATTTTTGGTAAATAAAAAAAAAAAAATATTGCAATAAGCGTATATTGATTGGTTTGTGCAAAAGTTATATCATCTACAAAATAGGGGATAGTTTTATGGCATTTTTATTGTTGTTATTTATTTTTTATTAGTAATGGCTGTGATCAGAGATTTTTATCGTGACTGCGACATTATGGCGGACACATTGGACACTTTTAATGCGATTTTGGGACCATTGCACTGATTACTGTGTAAATGACACTGGCAGGGAAGGGGTTAACCAGTAGGGGTGAGGAAGGGGTTAAGTGTGTCCAAGGGAGTGATTCTAACTGTGGGGGGGTGGGCTACATGTGGCATTACACTGATCACTGCTCCTGATGACAGGGAGCAGAAGATCAGTGTCCTGTCACAAGGCAGAACAGGGAGATGCCTTGTTTACACAGACATCCCCCCGTTCTGCAGCTCCGTGACACAATTGCTGGCACCCGGCGGACATAGAGTCCGTGGGACCCGCGGTCACACTCACGGAGCTCATGGCGCGCGCGTGCTTACAATGCCGCCTCCTAAAGGGGTAGTACGGGTACGTCCATATGCACAGCCGTGCCATTCTGCCAACATAAATAGTCGTGTAGCGGTCGGCAATCGGTTAAACTGCTTCACTTCCGTGAACATGACCTGGTGATGAGGGAGGCTGGATTCCAGGGTGAGTTGTGCTTTGAAAACACCAAACTTCAGCTTTTCCCAGTTTATGTCATAGAAACAGAGAGGCAGCGGAAATCTTTTAATGCAGTGAGAGTGAGACTTTGCACCGAGAGTTTAAAGTACAACATTTGGTTTGCGGCCAGATTGCGGGTAGAGGATGGTGAGACTGTCCGGTTTTTCACATCCCCGGAGGAGGCCTCTGCCTGGATTGCATGTAGATGGTTCACACTATGTGGCAAACTAAAAATAAAAATTAGCCTTGTATAAGGTTACCAGATTTTCAAAATGAAATCCAGGTACACCCTACTAACCATGCCCTCTTTTAACCACACATGCCAAAATCATGGCCCCATTCAAATCTATGCATTGCAGAAATATACAGTAAAGTGTGTTACCACATTGTGGTTGTCATTCATTTTAAATGTCACACCAGTGCACCAACACAGTAATAGTAATTTGACAAAGTACCTGCACTGAAGCACACCACAATATGTCCATTGTGGTGCACTGGGTTGAAAAAAATGTTGCAAGTCCATTTTTGGCTGCATTGTGGTATATTGGCAGCCTAATTAAAATGAATGAACGGCACTAAAGTGTGAATGGATCCTAAAGGATAAGTGCACTTTCAAACAAAGTGCCTTCATCATTTCCGCCTCCCAAATAAGCTAATAATCTTGCCCACCCTACCACTCCTGGGTATATACTAAAGCTGTGCCCGTGGCCTCCAGTGTTTGTTTACATTCTGATCAGCCAGTCTTCAGTGCACTGGGCCATCTCATTGTATGGGGCCTTTTCTTGACCTTAGCACATGGCCCCATAGAACTCTGTGGAAAGATACTGCATATGCAAGCTCAGCATTCTGAAGATCAACCAGCCAAGATGTAATCAATTTCAAGGTAAGCTTAGTGAGGACACACAAGATAAATGCACCTTGTTTGAAAGTGCGCTTATATTATAAAGTGGATCTTCATCACTGGGTCTGGGAAAAATAAAAGGCAGCAGCTACAAGTACTGTAGCTTCTGACATTTAAAAACACATACTTGCCAGCCATTGAGTTAAGCGCTGTCTTCCTACAACCCAAAGTCTTCTCGGCTTTTTCTTCCCCCTATTTTGGATTTGGAGTGAAGTTATCAGGAAGTGGCAGCCAGCTCCCAAATCAAAGATGGCTTTTAAAGAGTCTCTGTGCATGCTGATGGACTTCCATTTTGGATTTGAGAATGGGTCAGTCAGCTCCCAGTCAAATATGGCTGCTGAAGCATCACTGCCGGGCAGAGTCCTGAAGCCTCCTAGAATGTGTGATGTGTATCTCAGGAGGATCAGCAGAATGGGCTAGATGAGTGTACATCAAAGCCTAGGTGAGTAAGGAAGTAGAACGTTAAAGCCACATTTACATACATCTGTCAACCAGAGAAACACCTTGCACCTTGCCTAGCATGGGGTCGCTAAATTAAAGAGCCTCAAAACTCTGTATCCTTATTCCCAGAATGCGAGCAATCAATAGCAAATTGTTGATGGACAAAATAATACAAAGATACCAGTTTACATTTCAAATAAGTATTAGTATAATGCAATAAATTGTTACTTTACAAGCTGTGTGCTATGCATGGCACTACAACTACTTAGGCCCCTTTCACACGGAGGTCCGATTGGGTCCGGCTGCCCATTTGTCAACCAGACCCAATCAGACCCTCCATTCTCCTCTAGTCCGATGTAAACAAACTTGTGTCTGTTTACACCCAGCTACCTCCGGGTCAGATCTAATCTGGCAAAAAACAGAAGGAGATCTGTTCCCCTCCGTCTGGACGGATCGGATCGGATGGGAGGGCAGTTGCATGTAAACAGGCAGCTGATCCGTTTACATCCGGCTGCCCATAGAGAAGAGCAGGCAGTGCCCATGTCTGCATCCAGCCTCTCAGCCCAGCAGGGGATTAGCGGACAAGTCCCCTGCTGACTCCTGAGATGTGAATTCCGGTCCTGGAGAAAGAGAGGTGGGGGGAGGGGACAAAGAAAAATGGAGAGAAAGAAGAAGGAATAGAATGAACAAGAAAGATGGATAGGGAGAGAGAGAAAAGGGGAAGAAAGGAGAACAGAGAGCAAACAGTAGGGTAAAAAATATTTGGAAACTGTTATTGGGGGGGGGGGGGGGTGACACCATATTTTACCGCACCAGGTGACACCAACCCTAGTGACGCCACTGCTGCTGAGTAACACCAGATCCGGCCCATGTAAAAGGAGTCTTAAAAACTGGAGGAACAAACACAACCTGACATTTATTCAAAGGAACGCGCATGTTTCTCAATCCAGTTTACACAGATTAACTTGTACTGCAATAGACTTGTTAAATTTGCAATGCAAACTATATAAAGCATTTCCTATGAAGTGACTTTATTCAGCAATAGAAACCCATAACATCAGAGCTTAGAAATGTTGCAATGTCAGCAAATAAACTTTCAAGTATGGTTCTAATAGTCACCAAGTTTAGGACTTTTTTTCATTATTTTATTGCCTTGGAAGGCTACAAGTTCCAATTGTAAAACCGCCAATAACTTCTAAAGTTTTAAAGCTGCTAAAATAAAAGATCAGATTTTAGCAAGTGCTTTCCAGGCAATGTGCCAAAATTTCATCTCATTCAAAAGGAAAAAAAAGAGAAAAGGGTCCCGATAGCTTCTCCTTCTTTATTATCAGAAGGTTATCTTAAGGGGGGATGTGCAATATATCAATCCATAAAGGCTAAAATCAGCTTCTCGGAAATCTAGAAATTGTCCAAGCCACATTTATCCACCAATCAATAATCAACAACAAATGTGAAAGTGTATTCCCTTGTCTTACCATATGCTTACTGGCAGCTTAAAACGTTTCCAACAAATCCTGATCCATTATTTATCCCCTGTGCTTTTCTAACTGAGTTTCCAAATACCTCTCAGGATGTCAACATTTAAATGACTGCCCCTGGTGGATAATATAGCATCATTCACATTCAGCACTAGTGATCTGGCAAATCTCATATCTAGTCTTACTCATACATTTTCCACTTATGTTGCACATTACAGGACACACTTAGCTCTTAAATCTCAGATTCTGTTAAAAAAAAAAGCTCAACACTTTAATGATAGGTATTCACAAATGCAATTACTTCAGAAATCTGGAGTTATTCAGTTGCCTGTGCACCAAATTCACGATTACTTCAAATAAATTAGGTTTGTTCATTATCACTGTGCACCACATAAACCAACTTCACACAGTTCTTATTAGTACCTGTTCTTATTATGAGTAAAAGCTGAAAGTCAGATTCACAAAGCTGTTCAGACACTTTATTAAGAAATTTGGCTGGGGAATTTTCAGACACAATAAATGTTGGTGCAGGTGACAGATTTATGTACCTGTTGTGAACAGGTACATGAATTGGGGGCAGACACCTTGTGCAGTGACTGGAGTGTATGGACAGCTCCCTCCCTGCCACTGCAGCTTCAAAAGTTGCTTGCTGCTGTGCTGAGTGGGCGTAGTGTGATGGGGATTGAGACACACTAGTTCCCCCATTAGGTCAATTGTATTGTACATACATATATGTACAAAGACGGTATAGATCCAAGGGATCATGATAGTATAGCAAGTAAATATAAACAAGCAATCAAGGCAGACATGTTTCGCAGTCAGACATATCTGCTTCTTCAAGGCTGAATTGCTTCTTGCTTAAATCAAAGATCTTATCCCTCTGGGGAGCTGGATCCTTGGGAGACTAAAGCCTCGTACACACGTCCGAGGAACTCGACGGGCGAAACATCGTTTTGCTCGTCGAGTTCCTTGTGAAGCCGCTGAGGATCTCGGCGAGCCAATTTTTCCCATTGCCGTCGAGGAAAAAGAAGACATGCTTTCTTTTTGGCCCGACGAGATCCTCTGCGGTTTCCTCATTGAAAAGTGTACACACGACCGGTTTTCTCTGCAAAAAAAAAAAAAACAGCAAGCTTCTTGATGGTTTTTGTCGAGAAACTCGGCCGTGTGTACGAGGCCTCAGAGTTGTGTGACGCCGGGCAGGACATGCACTGCAAGGACTGTCATCCACATTTGTCCTTCTGTTGGCGCCTTTTTCACTGGATGCACTTAAAGCGGGGGTTCACCCTATCGACGGGAAAAAAAAATATTTTTTTTTCTTTTACCTTTAAATCAGGCATTGTAGCGCGAGCTACAGTATGCCTGTCCCGAATTTTTTCCCCCCATACTCACCTTGTAGTCGTCCATCGAAGATACCGGGGAATGGGCGTGCCTCTGGAGACGGAGGATGATTGACGGCCGGCTCTGGCGCGTCACGCTTCTCCGGAAATAGCCGAAATAGGCTTGGTCTTCACGACGCGTGCGCATAGCCTGTGCGCAGGCGCCGTGAAGAGCCGAGACCTACTCCGGCTGTCTTCGGGGAGAGTGACGTGCCAGGGCCGGCCGTCAATCATCCTCCCTCTCCATAGGCATGCCCATTCCCCGCGGGAGCCGGAATCTACGATGGACGACTACGAGGTGAGTACGGGGTTAAAAAAATCGGGACAGGCATACTGTAGCTCGCGCTACAATGCCTGTCTCGATGGTAAAATCAAGTACGAGAGGGTGAACTACCGCTTTAACTTCAGCAGTGTATTTACTCATACGAGATTTTATATTATCATTCAATCTGTGGACAATCTCCCTTTGACACCCAAGTGATATTTGTGTATGAATATCGTTCACGATATGGCTCTTACTCTCAGATCGATTGTTTCTATGCATTTGGTGTCTCTCTGGTGAGCGATGACCGTGCCATGATTCTTGGCATGCTCCCGCTGCTGTAAATCAAATCCAATGACACGGGCGCCGGGGGACGCGGTCGAGTCATACAGTCGGCGGCTATGGACACCGACTGTATGACACGGGAGTGCGCCCGCAAGGTAACCTCCTCGGGGGAGAGTCTCCCAGAGGGGGTTATCTATTGTGGGGAGGAGCCGCGAGAGCCGACGTGGGACCCCAGAACAGGAGGATCGGGGTAACTCTGTGCAAAACTAACTGCACAGTGGGAGGTAAGAAGGATATGTTTGTTATTTAAAAAGAAAAAAAGTCACTTTAAGCAAGAAGCAATTCAGCCTTGAAGAAGCAGATATGTCTAACTGACTGCGAAACATGTCGGCCTTGATTGCTTGTTTATATTTACTTGCTATACTATCATGATCCCTTGGATCTATGCCATCTTTATTTGTACATATATGTATGCGTCTTTGTGTATTTTTCTATGAATAAATTATAATATTTTTGGATTTCAATATGGATGTCTGAAGTTGACCGCTTAACGTTCTACCTCTATTGTCTTGCTTCTGTTCCTCTACTTAAAACCAGGGTTGGCGCTCCATGACAACAACTAGTCTTTCGTCTGGTGGGTCTTGACTATATATTTACATGACCTTCGCCTACTTTACAATTATTTTTTAATTTGGTGCCGTAATAGTTCCACTTTGCAAAACTGGTGCTATTAAAGCGGTTGTTCACTCTTAAAAAAAAAAATTTAAAAAGGTCAGCAGCTACACTTACTGTGGGGTGACATTAACCTGTCCAAAGATCAGGGCTATCCTCACCCAGGCGGGTTTTTCGCCGGTCTTTGGGTCCCCAGCATTGGCATGTTTTCTAATGGAAGCTGGCCGTGACTCCTTGCAGCTTCACAGCTGGATTCTCACTGTGCATGTGTCACGCTGCACTTTCTGAATGGACCAGCAGCTTTCTAGGACCTGTAACATGTCCCAGAAGGTTGCAGGCATGAAGAGGAAGGGGTAGAACCTCTGCTCTAATCGCCTAGGCGGTCAGAGCAGAAGTGGGAGCAGGTGCCTGGTAAAACTAGGTACCTGTTCCCTCTTAGAGCCCTTCCACACTGCCAGCGCCCGTGCATTGTGGTTTTAGCGGCGCGTTACCGTCGTCTTTGTGCTGCTTTTCAGGTGCTAGTGTGGCACTTTTAACCCCCGCTAGCGGCCGAATAAAGAGTTAAAATCGCCCGCAAAGCATATACACCGCTCCTAAAGCGCCTCCAAGAAGCTGAATGCAGGACTTTTTTGGATGTCCTGCCAGCGCAAAGTCCCAGTGTGAAAGCACTCAGGCCTCGTACACACGACCGAGGAACTTGGCGGGCGAAACACATTAGTTTTCCTCGTCGAGTTCTTGTTAGGCTTGTCGAGGAATTCGACAAGCCAATTTTCTCCATTCCCGTCAAGGAAAAAGAGAACTTGCTCTCTTTTTGGCTCGCTGAGTTCCTCAACAGTTTCCTCGATGAAAAATGTACACACGACCGGAGGAAACTGGTCGTGTGTACGAGGCCTCAGGCTTTCATATTGGGATTGCAGATGAGGGTTTTTTCCAGGCGCTATTTTTAACACTTAAGCACCTGTAAAACGTCTCCTGTGTGAAAAGGGTCTTAAAAATTCCAAAAATGAGAGAGGAGGAGGGAAAAGTTGTTAAAGCTGGACTTCCCTTTTAGGGTGAAGTTCTGCTTAAAATACTATCATGCAATTGAAAACGCACTAAAAATTGCATAGGTGTGAACCAGGCCTTTAACCTTCTTTGCCAACATCCAGCAGTTCAAATAGCAGGCGTGTCATGTAAAGATTCACATGTAGTACAGAGAAGGAGGGGGGAAAAGGAGCTGGTAATGCCAACAAAATCTTTCAAACATTTGGCCACTTTTTTTTTTTTCCTTCCTTTTGATGGAATGCTGTTCCACTAAGTAAAAACCTATTGAACTCCTCTTTTCCGAAGATGCTTACATTATTTCATCTCCTTTTAAAAGGAGTTTTTTTTCTGTGGTCACATAATTAAAATCAATTTAGGGAAAATCTCATCTACTTTGGAAAAAAAGGAAGAAAAAAAACGGAAAGGGAGTAGTCGTTTTCTGGCAAGGAAAAATGTGGAATTTGAGCAAGTTCCTTAGGAAGCAATGTTTAAAAAAAAAAAGAGGGGGGGGGGGGAGCGAGGCAGAGAGTAGAAATTCCTTCAAATCAAGTGCATTATTCAGCGTAAAAGGAGAAACCCTGCATGATCACAAGCTGTTTGACTTCCACACCAACACCAACACCAACCAAATAAAAAAAAGACAGGGGTATTTACTAAAACTGAAGTGGGCAAAATCTGGTGCAGATGTGCATAGAAACCAATCAGCTTCCAGGTTTTATTGCCAAAGCTTAATTGAACAAGCTAAAGTTAGAAGCTGATTGGCTACCATGCCTGGCTTGCACCTGATTCTGAGTGTTCCAGCTTTAGTAATAAATGTCCTCCTTTGAAATCAGAAAAAAACAAGTGTGATTAAACAGTGTGAATAGATGTGATCACCCACATACCTGCACCCACAAGCACAGCAACACGGCGTGTAAACATGTAGAAGATGTGACTGAGCTGTCACACTTGCGGGACGCGTCCAGCCTCATTGCTTTTTGTCTTGTTGCTCGGAAGATGGTCCTGAAGAGATAAGGTGACAGTTCTTAGAAGCAAGTGCAGCTGGGAAATCCCCAGTCCATAGCTGCTGCAGAAAATCCAGTCAAAGTGCCAACTGCCGATGGGCTTGTTTCCCACTAATTAAGAGAATCTAGTAGATTCCTAGGGATCCACACCGGCTAGTTGTTGTAATGAGGTGAGAAGTTCAGTTGCTAACGTTGCCTGAGAATGAGTCACAGGCATCAGCAAGTCGGTCTGGGCTCCGTATCCCCCTCCTTGTTCTCTCTCTTCCTCCCTCTTCCCTCTCGCACACACCCTTTGGTCACATAA
This sequence comes from Rana temporaria, assembly GCF_905171775.1. Lineage (NCBI taxonomy): Eukaryota > Metazoa > Chordata > Amphibia > Anura > Ranidae > Rana > Rana temporaria. The sequence goes on along the minus strand of NC_053491.1, from coordinate 282,865,168 downwards.
AAAGGTGCACGCTTGGGAAGGAACGGACAGGGGCTCCCTAGCCGCTGTGTCCGCATACAGGACAACACACCCCAAGTTAGAAGATGGCGTTTGCCGTTAAATCTGCATTGGAGTCCAATAGTTGTTTCGGTGGGAGCGAGCCAATATATCGCTTGTAGGTCGTAGAGGTGACGTTCGGTGTACCTGACCGCCTCAGGTCGTAGAGGTCACTCACGTACGGTGTACCTGAGGTGACGTTCGGGGTACCTGACTGAATGTGCGCACACAGGACGGACGTGCTTGTCTTTTGTCTCACTCAGTCCTTCCCCCGGTCGGCTTTATCCCATAGACAGCAAACACTGCAATACCTAAAGCGTACAGTGCACAACGGCAATCCTCACATAAACAATCCCTCAAATAAACAAGTAGCTTTCACAAAGTGTGAAAAGATACCTATCGCGTGAAAAGATCTCGGAGGCGTTCGAGGCAGTTCGTCATCCCTGGTCCAGACTAGTGAAATAAAAACAAAAGTTCAAATTTCTAACATAAGGGATGAATCATCTGAAGAAAAAAAATTCCAGGGCTTTCACAAGGGGTGGGACGTTGTTATGTCTAAGGGAAAAAAAGGTTCTTTGGGGGAAGTTTTTACAAAGAATATTTTGGTAAAAAGTAGATGTCAAGTGATGGTTGATTGTGGTAGGGAGCTCATTGTTTCTCCCATAGGGGGTTATTTACTAAAGGCAAAGCCACTTTGCACTACAAGTGCAAACTCAAAGTGCCCTTGAAATTGCACTGAAAGCGCACTTGGAAGTGCAGTCGTTGTAAATCTGAGGGGTAGATCTGAAATGAGGGGAAGCTCTGCTGATTTTATTATCCAATCATGTGCAAGCTAAAATGAGCTGTGGGAAGTTTCTAAAATGCTGTTTTTTATTTCCCTTGCATGTCCCCCTCGGTTCTACAACGACTGCACTTCCAAGTGCACTTCCAGTGCAATTTTAAATGCACTTTCCACTTGTAGTTTGGACTTGTAGTGCAAAATGGATTTTCCTTTCGTAAATAACCCCCGTAGTGTATCTAAAGGACAATTCTTTTCCTTTCTAGGTAGATTAGGATTGGAAATAAAATGTTAGGTTTATTTTTTCCTATATACTGTAACTACACAAGGTTCATGCAGACTTTACTATTACAAATCAGATTACGCCCATGTTTTATAAAAAAAATATTGTAAATTGCTTTATTGTAATCAGTAAAACAATAAATAAATATGGATCTCCCTGAACCATGTAGTTAGCAATATCTACTCTTAAAGTGGAGCTCCACCCTAAAGTGGAACTCCCGCTGATCGGAACCCTCCTCCCCTCCGGTGTCACATTTGACACCTTTCAGGGGGGTGCAGATACCTGTCTAAAGACAGGTATTTGCACCCACTTCCGGCCACACAGTCTCGGGCAGACTGCAGGCATGACGTCACCTCCCGTTAGGGTGACCACGTTTTCAAACTACCATTCAGGGACACCCTCCCTTTCCAAAAATCAGCCTGTGCTGTAACGAATCACAGCACAGTGATTGGACACAAGAGGCGGGATTTATGATTTCTCCAATCACAAGCAGGGGGCAGGATTGTGCTCCCCAGGCAATCCCGGGCAGGACAAGTACTGTCAGTAAGTAAAGCAGTGATGTGGCTGTCTTTTTTTGGGGGCATCAGATTGGCCCGGGTGGTGGCTGTGTCAGGTTCATTCCGGGACACCTTATTGTCCTGGAATGAATGTGCCCAGGACAGACCTGCAAAATGCGGGACTGTCCCGGGCAATCCGGGACACGTGGTCACCCTACCTCCGTCCCCCCCCCCCCCAGTTGTGTTCTGGGGACACTCGGCTCCCAGTACACAGCGGGAGCCAATCGGCATGCGTAGCGCGACTCGCGCATGCGCTGTAGGGAACCGGGCAGTGAAGTCGGAGTGCACCGAGGATGGCGGGGGGGAGGCAGCAGAGTGACGAGCGATCACTCGTCCTCTGCTGCGGACGGCGCTGGACTCCAGGACAGGTAAGTGTCCTAATATTAAAAGTCAGCAGCTGCAGTATTTGTAGCTGCTGGCTTTTAATATATTTTTTTCAGTGGAGCTCTGCTTTAATCAACATAATGTATTGTTACATATGCATTTATATGTACATGCACATATCACATAACTTATAGTAATAAATCCTGAGTGCCGGTCCACACAGGGGCAACCTGACTTACAGCGCGACTTTGCAAGGCGACTTCAGCGCAACTTGGAGCAACTTACCAGAAAGTCCGGCCTCAGGCCCAACTGTGGCAAGATAATTTGTGGAATTTTTCCTTAAATAATTGTGCAATATGCAGCAGCTGAAAATTATGTGGTTCAGTTTGTATTCAGCCATGTTGATAGCTGTCAGAAACAGGCGGAACCGACTGGCCATTATCCCAAAGGTATTCTCAACAACTCTTCAGACTCTGGCCAGCCGGTAGTTAAAAACCCTCCTCTCCGGGGTGAGGGTCCTCTGGGGGAATGGCCTCATCAGGTAATTACCCAGACCGAAAGCTTCATCAGCGATAAAGACGAACAAAATACATTGGGAAGTGACTAGTCTAGGTGTGTATGGGCCAAGGATAGCATGAAGGAAAATATGCATGTAGGCCAAAAAATGAGCATTAAAAACTTATGTAGCGCCCCCTTACATTCAGTATGGGCACTACGCTAAAGTTAGTGGGGAATGGGAGAGTTGCCTTGCTCCCATTCACTATTTGTGCAATGTCATCCCTGGCCAGCAGTTGGCGCCAGAGGGGTTCTGGCAGAGTAAGTTTCTCCAGCAGCCAATCAGAGGAGTTTTTCCCTCACGGGGCGTGCTGGAGAGGAGTATATCTGTGACAGGTGTCATGTGTTCTAAAATCTTCACGGGGTCCCCGTTCCAGGTGCGGCATCCACCTTCAGGGTGCGCGCATCCATGGACCCCGCCAGCGTGGCCCACCTGGCCATAATTGCAGACTACTTGGGACCTCATCCGGAGGTACAAGGGGACCCCAGTGACTGGCTGGGTTCCCGGTTCTATTGAAAGAATCCCAGGCTGGGTGCCGTTCGATTGGGGAGTCGGTTTGAGGAGGACCCGGAGGCAGGTCGTCCAACAGAGCCTGAACAAACCAATTGGGGATCCGGTGACCAGAGTACTGACAGGTATGTTTGCTGTCATCTGGTGACCGATGCAGAAATCTACTGGGAGGATTCGCTCCATCTATCTATCTAGCTCAGTTATTGTAAATGGCCTGTGGCAGAGGCCCGAGCCGGGTCTGTGAGAGAGGCCCGTTCCTCCCAGAAATCCTAAGTGACATCTCGGCTGCCAGGCCTGTAAAAAAGGGTCTGTCCGGGGGCACTTTACCCACTCAGTTGGAGTGGCGACGAGTAACAAATTGGTACTACGCAGAGCAGTACTGACTGCTCTGTTTAATATCCAGGCCTGATACTGCAAGGTTCTTCCTCTCTCTCTATTCATCAACTTTGCCCTTCCCAATTGATGTTGATGTTGGTCGTGTTGGCCTGGAAAATAAAGCATTGGAGAAAACCTTTATCCACTGTCTGGACCTTTGCTCACTGTTTGTCTCTACAATTGCACCCCTACACAACGCCAAGGTAACTTAATAGGCCGATCCCAAATCAACCAGCGGCTCCTTTGGGGGGAGCGCTAGACTTACAGCATGCATGAGGACAAAGGGGACATTCACAGCATATTACAATCATGGTAATTTGGGAATGATGAAAGAAATACAATACATTAGCATACATTAAATACATATAATTTGATGTTAAAGGACAGAACTTACCTTAATATAGTACTTCTGCAGGACTTGTATGATGGCAGAACAGGTCTCTGGGATAACAATCCCCAGAGCCTGGAGGGAGATGCCTGTCATGAACTTCAGGTCCTGCAGACTTCTCCCAGTCGCCAGGTATCTCAACGTGGCAACTAGCCTCTGCTCGGGAGTGATGGCTTGCCACATGACAGTGTCCTTCCTCATGATATAGGGGGACAGCAAAGCCAACAGACAACAGACAAAATGGGGTCTGTCACCCGGAGATAATTCCTGAAGTCATCAGGGTTATTCTCCTGGATCTCCTGCAGCAAAGGCATATGACAGAATTGGTCCTGCTGGAGCAACCAATTCTTCGTCCATGAACTCCTCCTCACCCTGTTCATGGACAAAGCATGGGTTAAAGAATGAACACCAACACCAAGCCCATACACAGCACAAACTCTGCGATGAGTACGTACCTGCAACATGGCTAGAAAACGGTCGTCTGGTCAGAACAAACTAAACGGAACGCACTGAAGAACAGAAAGCCCTATGAAGAACGACCTGAAAATCAGAAATGAGCGGACAAGAACACACTGAAAAACATTCTGAAAAGCATGAAGACTGAAAAGCGTGAATCGTCTCTCACCAAACTTTTACTAACACGCGATAACACAAGATCAGCAAAAGCAGCCCAAAGGGTGGCGCCGTTGGATTGGAACTTCCATTTTATGCTGCTGTCGTACGTGTTGTATGTCACTGTGTTTTTGACGGTCGGAAAATGGTGTGACCGTGTGTATGCAAGGCAACTTGAGAGGAATTCCGTCAGAAAAACCCGTTGGAGTTTATCCCGGCGGAAAAAACGATCGTGTGTACGAGGCATCCACTCCATAGTGAACTTAAGATTGAATTCATATTACAGCCAAGTTGGTCCATAAAAGGTATCTATATAGATATATATATATATATATATATATATATATATATATATATATACAGCCCTCAAAATTTCCACTCACCTACTAGCATTTGGCGAGTGGATTTAAGCTGGGGGCGAGTGATGACAGGGCTGCATGACCAATGTCCCTTCAATCTGTGCCTACACTTAGAGCCCCTGATGCGATTGGCGGCCGAAGAGGAAAGGTGCATGCTCGGGAAAAGTAGTCTGGTGAGCCGCGCACAGGCAGAGCAGTACACAGGTGCTCTCCTTACAATTCTCATTAAGCCATGGGACCGAACAGTATGACCTCAGGAACGAAGTAATGAGTCAGGTGGAGGATTGCGAAAATTACCACTCCGGGTGTCCCAGGTAGGCAGTGCAGCGCTCACTGAAAGTTGCCCTGACATGAGAGTGGCAGCCTTCCAGTTTGTGCAGTTTTCTTCTCCTTGTGCTCTATGTAGGTGTCCTGTGAGCAGACTGGTCACAATGTGTGCTGTGCGGTGTCAATGTGCGCTGTGCTATGGTGTCAACGGCTGTGCAGTTGTGTGGATCTCGGCGCTGGATTGTACTCCCTCCCGCTGTGCTGCAGCTCCTCTCCTCTCTGCCAGCCTGAATAAAAGGGGGAAGTGGGGACATGCAAGCGTGGAGCCGCACACACAGGCTCCTGATGATGAGATGAATAGGAGAGGGAGAGAGAGGATGGATGGATGGGAGTTGCAGAGGAGACAGCAAGAGAATGGGGAAGAGATCCAGTTCTAGTGCCCTGTCCCTCTGGTCTGCCCCCAGTGCCCTGTCCCTCTGGTCTGTCCCCAGTGCCCTGTCCCATTTTGTTAAAGTTGTTTTTGGTAATATTTAATTGTGTAACTTGATTCTGCATAAAACATTTAACAGTGTCGTTCCATGAGATAATCTACGAGGGCGTGTTTAGGGGCGCAATTAGGCGTGGAGCAGTGTATGAATTAGGTGGGGCAACTGGTGGCGAGTAACTCTTGAGGCCTGGCTAGTAGCTCAGGGCTTAAAATTTTGAGCCCTGTATATATATATATATATATATATATATATATACACACTGCTAAAAAATCAGAACTCCTGGGATATTGATCTGGTCAGTTAAGTAGCAGATGGGGGGGGGGGGGGGTTTCAGCTGCTTTGCTGTTAATTGAAATTAACAACAGGTGCATTAGATGGGCAACAATGAGACAACCTCCAAAACAGGAATAGTTTTTCAGGTGGGGTGTCTGACATTTTTTTCCCCTACTCATCTTTTCTAACAGTTTTTCACTAGTTTTGCATTTGGCTAGGGTCAGTGTCACTACTGGTAGCACGAGGCGATACCTGGACCCTATAAAGGTTGCACAGGCAGTCTAACTCCTCCAGGATTGCACATCAATACGTGTCATTGCCAGAAGGTTTGCCGTCTCTCCCAGCACAGTCTCAAGAGCATGGAGGAGATTTCAGGAGACAGGCAGTTACTCTAGGTCCTTAACCCCTCAGCAGGACCGGTATCTGCTCCTTTATGCAAGGAGGAAAAGGATAAGCACTGCCAGAGCCCTACAAAATGACATCCAGCAGGCCACTGGTGCAAATGTCTCTGACCAAACAATCAGAAACAGACTTCATGGGGGTGGCCTGACGTCCTCTACTGTGCTCTGTGCTCACTGCCAGACACTGTGGAGCTTGATTGGCATTTTCCATTGAACACCAGAATTGGCAGGTCCGACACTGGTGCCCCATGCTTTTCACAGATGAGAGCAGGTTCACCCTAAGCATATGTGACAGACGTGAAAGGGTCTGGAGAAGCCGCAGAGAACTTTATGCTGACTGTAACATCATTCAGCATGACCGGTTTGGTGGTGGGTCAGTTGATGGTCTGGGGAGGCATGTCCATGGAGGTACGCACAGACCTCTACAGGCTACACAATGGCACCCTGGCTCTCATTAGATATCGAGATGAAATCCTTGGACCCATTGTCAGACCCTACACTGGTGCAGTGGGTCCTGGGTTCCTCCTGGTGCATGACAATGCCCAGCCTCATGTGGCGAGAGCATTCAGCCAGTTCCTGGAGGATTAAGTAATTCGGAGAAAGGGTATATGGACAGCCACACACCAAAAATAACCTTAAAAGGTAGCCTTTATTGGTGCAAAAGGATAAAAGCACTACAAAACACAACAAGCAGTGGAATTAATATAGCTGACGCATTTCGCAAAGAGGTCTAGTGCTTAGTCATAGCTAAAACATAATAAAAAAATATACTCCAAATATATATACTAAATCAAGGATAATCACATGATCCACCCCCACCAATGATCAACCCTCACTAAATGTGTTTAGTTAATCAACAGTGGTGGTCATCACAGGCGGGAGTGGACAGAATAAAATAAGAAAACACACAGACTGAGAAACAAATTAAAAATTATTATAAAATAAAGACAAATAAAATGCAACTAATGCACATATACATAAAATCAGTACATATAGGTAGCGCCCCCTTACTTTCAGTATGGGCACTACGCTAAAGTTAGTGGGGAATGGGAGAGTAACCTTCACTATTAGCTGGATTCAGAAAGATTTACGCCGGCGTATCTACAGATACGCGGCGTAAGTGTAAATCTGCACCGGCGCATTTATGTTCCGTACCCACAGAACAAGATACACCTAAAAATAGGCTTCCCTCGACCGACGTAACTACAGCAGCATATCGTGGGCGCATATTTACGCTCGATGCATCTTGCGCTCACATTGATTTCCTATTCAAATATGCAAATGAGGGAGATACGCCGATTCACGCATTTAAGTGTGCCCGACGCAGGCTACGCGCGGTGCGCGTAAGTCGTACGTCAGGCCTAAAGTTATTCCATCAAAAAGCTGGAATATCTTTGCACCAGGCGTGCACAGGTCAGCTGGAGAGCAACTACAGCAGCACCGTTACGGACGAGCTGAGTAAGCTGAGCACCCACACTTGCAGGACAACACATCTGTGTGCCAACATGCCAGGGGCAGCCGTGGTCCTAGCACTACTAATGGGTCCACCCAGGGCCGTCTTTAATATGGTTTGGGCCCTGGGCAAACATTTTTTTGGGCCCCCCTCCAGCTTATTTTGGGCCTGGCTGGTTCACATGTATGTTTTGGCGGTCCTCATTTGTGCAGGTACAGCAGCCCATTGATTTGAATGGGCTGCCATGCCTTTGTTTCCTGCAGAAAAAAGGTGCATTCAGCATTTTAAAAATACAGTTGCCTTGAAATCCATTCTGCTTTTGCACCATGCTACTTTCCTGCAGTTCTTGCACACACAAACGCACTGTGTTTTTAAAAGCGTGACCTAAACGTCTAAAAATGCAGCAAGTTTGACAGTGCGGGAACTGCAGATAAGTCACAGCAGACAGCAGAATGGACAGACAGTGCTGTATTTCAGTGCTTGATGGGCATAGGTGTGCCGTGTGCGCAGCCTATTACATGAGGCATGCGCTTTTCTTTGCAGGAAATGCAGGCATGGCGGCCCATTCAAATGCATGGCCTGCTGTGCCTGCAAAAATAAATAAAATAATATGAAAAAAAAATTATAAAAAAAAAGAGGGGGGTTGCCGTCCGGGGCCCTGGGGACCTCTGGGTTCTTTAATAATAATAATAATATAATATAATATATATATATATATATATATATATATATATATATATATATATAAAAAATAAAATAAATATCTAAAAAAAGATTTTTTTTATAAAAAAAGGGGGTTTTCATCCGGGGCCCTGGGGAACTACGGCCCCTGGGGACCCCCAGACCTCTAAAAAAAAAAATTGGCCCTTTAATAAAAAATAAAATAAAAATATATTAAAAAAATATATATTTTTTATTTCAAAATAAATAAAAAAAGGGGGGTTGCCATCTGGGGCCCTGGGGGCCTCCGGACCCCTAAAAAAAAAAAAAAAGGGGGGTTGCTTTGGGCCCCCAACAGTGACAGGGCCCTGGGCAGCTTCCCCATTTGCCCTGTGGTATAGACGGCCCTGGGTCCACCGACTCGTAGGAGGGCACAGGAGAGGATATACCGCACGCACATGGACGTCTTTGGCATGGGTGATTCAGAGGTGTATCGCATCTTCAGATTCAGCCCTGATGCCATCCTAGAATTAGCCACAACCCTGCATGATGACATCACCAGCAAGACACATTGTGCACATGCAGTGCAGCCACTGATCAAGGTACTGGCAACACTGCATTTTCTTGCAAGTGGATCTTTTCAGCGTACAAGTGGAGTTGTGGCTGGGATGTCACAATCCACCATAAGCAGATGTGTGCACCAAGTTTTTCCCCGCAATCCTCAAACGCATGTCCCACCACATCATCAGACCCACACAGGAGCATCTGCAGCAGAAGGCAATGGAGGATTTCTACAGAATTGCCAGATTCCCACGCACTGTGTGGGCCATTGATTGCACACATGTGGCACTACGCCCCCCCGTGACACAGAGCACATATACCGCAATCGTAAGCACTGGCATTCCATCAACATACAGGTGATAGCCGATGCCCAATGCCTCATATGGCACGTCCGTGCCAAACACCCAGTGTCCAGCCACGACAGCTACATATACCGTCAAAGCACCATCCCAACAGATTTTGAAGAGAACGTGTATGGGGACAGCTGGCTGGTTGGTGAGTGACATGGGTGTCAGGCATGACTGTCCGACCCCATGATACAGACATCACGAGGGGCACATGCATGACTAACATCCTCCTGTCTTTTCCCTTCCAGGTGACTCTGCATATGCACTTGGACCCCATCTCATGACTCTATACCGGACTCCCCAAACAACAGGAGAGCAAAACTACAATGCTGCACACATACGTACCTGTGCAGTGGTAGAACGCACCTTTGGCCTCCTGAAGTCCCGTTTCCGATGCCTGGATAAGTCCGGGGGGACCCTGTTGTATTCCCCAAACTTTGTGTGCCAGATCATCGGTGCATGTTGCATTCTACACAACTACGCCATGAGAAAGGGCCTGGAGATTGACATACATGATGACCTGACCCCCGAACCACACAGTCCCCCCCTAAACCGAGGGTAGCCCGTCTGCTGAGGGAGCAGCAGTCAGGAGACGCCTCACAGAAGACATGTTTGCACGTTAAACACACACATTCATCATGGCACAAGGAGAATGCACGCATGCACACCACTGTGGTCCCCAGCTCACACACATCACATCCACATCACATTGGATTAGCCCAAGTCCACCATGCAGGACTTGGGAGCAGCAACGCCACGCCAAGGCTCCAATTATGTTGCTGTACATTCATACCACATTCACTCGGGTCGTGGGGATAACTTCTCCCCAACGACTGAGGGTGACACCCCTTTGCTGGCAGGAGTGAGCACTCCTCACTGTGTGCTTTAAAAAAACAAAAAAAAAGCTCATAACCTGAGCATAGAAAAAAAAGTCAAAACAAAATAAAGCCACTTATTTGGGCTGACGGGGGCTGTGCCTGGTGGCAGCTTTCTGGCTCCTCAGCTGCCTGGGTGGAGCCTGGGGTGGGGGGGTGGGACATCTGGAGGTGGCTCATCACCGGGTGTGCCACTCCTGGCAGGTGATGGCTGCCTGCCCTCCAAGGCCATGGCAATCCGGCTCAGAAAGACATTTGTCTGGGCCTGCATCCTTAGCTGGCGGGTGATGTTATGCCGCTGGTTGCGCTGCCTCTGTCTCCCCTCCTCCTGGATGGCAGCCATGTTGGCGTTGATGGCCTCAGTAAGGCTTTCAACCTCGGCCACCAGGTTCACAGTGGTGCCTGCAGGTCCGCCACACAGGTGACCACTGCAGAACGATTGCAATTGGCATCCAGCACTGCATCATAGATTTGGCCAGTGTTATGTGCCACCTGCTGCAGGTGCCCGGCTATATCCCCCATATGCCGGGTCTGCTGGCCCTGGTCCAGGGCTATTTGGTCCTGGACACTGATAGGTACACCCCTGGTCTTCCTTGACGCCTTTCTTGGGGCAGAAGATGCCTGCGAGCGGGTGTATGGTGAGCCCCTTGAGGTGGTTCCCCTGCTGGTGGCAGACACAGAGGGGCTTCCCCTGATCGGGGGGGAGTTGTGAGAGGTCCCAGGCAGAACACTGGACTCCTCTATAATCAGGCCTATCTGCCCTAGGTCCACCGACTCCTCCACCACCTCCTCGAGAGGAGAGGTGTGGGCACTCCCCTTCCCCCGATGGATCTTGGGGATCTTGCTGAGGCTGCTCCGGGGACGATGTGGTGGGACGGCCACCGGCAGCAGATGGGCCCGCTCCCTCCTGCACATCTGTGGATGACATAAAGCAGTCACATGTTGGTGGACCCACACACTTGTCACAAGTTCCCTTCCACCCCCTCACATGATACACACCGGATAGGGGATATAAAACACTTACCTGTCCTCGAGGCATCGTCACAGGAATCGAAGCCCTGAACTCCCTCCAACTGCTCCCTCTGTATACACCGGGCGACTATCTCCTCTCCCGGGGTCAAAACAATATTGCAGGGTGGTCCAACCCCCGTGCCACTCTGGTGCACTATGGGGGACACAGGCTGTATTTATGGGGGACACAGGCTGTATTTATGGGGGACACAGGCTGCACTATGGGGGACACAGGCTGTATTTATGGGGGACACAGGCTGTATTTATGGGGGACACAGGCTGTATTTATGGGGGACACAGACTGCATTTATGGGGGACACAGGCTGCACTATGGGGGACACAGGCTGCACTATGGGGGACACAGGCTGCATGGTGGACACACACAGGCTGCATTGCTGGACACGGGCAGGCGGCATTGGTGGGCACGGATAAAGTTGTTAGTATTTTTATAACTTAATTCTGCATAGAACAGAATTAAGTTATTCAAAACATAAAAGTAGTATCATTTCATGAGATAATTTATGAGGGCGGGTTTAGGGACGGGATTAGAGGCGGGGCAGGGTAGGGGTTAGGTGGGCAACTAGTGGCGAGTAACCCTTGAGGCCTGGCTAGTAGCTCAGGACTTGAAATTTTGAGCCCTGATAAAAGCACTGTTTCGCAGAGAGGTCTAGTGCTTAGTCATAGCTAAAACATAATAAAACATACTCCAAATATATATACTAAATCAAGGATACTCAAATGATCCACCCCCACCAATGATCAACCCTCACTAATTGTGTTTAGTTAATCAACAGCGGTGGTCATCACAGGCGGGAGTGGACAGAATAAAATAAGAAAACACACAGACTGAAAAACAAATTAAAAATTATTATAAAATTAAGACTGAGTCAAATAAAATGCAACTAATGCACATATACATAAAATCAGTACATATACATGAGCAAATTTAAGTGTGGAATAAGAGGCTGCAAATACTGCTGTCACATCAAGACAGGTCAGCATATCCATTCTTACAGCACCAAAAATAGCTTTGAGATCAGTTTATCAGCTGTAACACTAAATTTATAGTGTATGTTAGGCATGTCCAAAGTCCGGCCCGCGGGCTGATTGCGGCCCTTGTTCCGGTTTAATGTGGCCCCCCTGGTAATTTGGATATACATATCTTGTGCGGCCCCCCGGGCCACTAAAGATATATACTGAATTCATTGGCGCTACCTCAGAGGGGACAGGGAGGGGGCAGAACGAGCGCCATCAGATTACGTACAGGAGAATCTCCCGTTTACTCAGTGGCATCTGTACTAGAAAGTCCCATCTCCTGGGCTGCCATTGGATGATGTTCTGTCTATCATAGGACTTTGTATTAAAGAGGCTGCCAAGTAAACAGGAGATTCTCCTGTATGTAATCTGTTTGCACTCGTCCCACCACCCCCCAGTCCCCTCCGAGGCTGCAGATGGAAATGGATCAGGCTGCACTGATAGCAATGGGGAGGCTGCACTGACGAGAAGCGAGAGAATTCTTGTTGAGCAGTGCTCTGACAAACACACTTGGACCGAATTTTCAATGGTTCAAAGAATGTCAGGCAAAATGGTCGGCCCTCACGCATGTTCACTTCATCAAATCTGGCCCTCTTTGAAAAAAGTATGGACACCCCTGGTGTATGTTATTAACTGTGACATATGTCAAGTCCAGTATGTAGGCCAGAGGTGCCCAACCAGTGGCCCGGGGGCCACATGTGGCCCGCGGAGCCCTCTGATGTGGCCCGCGACCTCCTGATCTGGGATGGTGGGTTGGCAAGCCCAGATTGCCGATTGTCTACCTGCCATGCCAGAGCATCAGTGTTATGAATTAAGCCAGCGGTAGAGGAAGCAAGCAGCTGCGGAGCAGAACCGCATAAGCCAATGCTTACTGTATAGCACTGGATTCCTGTCATAGGTGGAGTGATACCAAATGCACTCTGATTTTAGAAATAAACTTGTTGTCAAAGGCACAGTGTATATATGGACATATCTGTTCTGCAGTGGTTACTGGGCTGCTTTGAACCTGCGGCTGCATACCTGCAGCTTACCTGAACTGCGCCATAGACTTCTGGTTTTACCTGTGGGTTTGGTGCACTTTCAAAAAGTGCACCACACCTGCAGGATAGAATTCTATGGCAAAGTACAGCTAACCTGCAAAAAAGCCACAGGCGTACTGCACTGCATTCACGGTGGGGGTAGACAGCAGACCACCCGTGTAAAAGTAGCCTTATGTCCCTTAAACATGATCTGTGTGACCCAATCGGACCCTTCATTCACCTCTATGGAGCCGCAGATGTAAACAGACTTATGTCCTTTTACACCTGCCTCCTAATCTGATCTGCTAAAAAAAACAGAAGTGGATCCATCCCCTTTCATTTGATCAGATGAGAGGGCCCATAGAGTAGAGTGGGATGTGTCTGTGTACGCTTTGCATATGCAGAGTGGACACAGACTGTCATCTGCTCATTGTGGCCCGTGACTGGTTACTAAGTCGCTTAAGTGGCCCTCGCTCTTCAAAAGGTTGGGCACCCCTGATGTAGGCCGTACAATTCGAAGATTAAAAGACAGTCTGGTGTTCTGTGGGAGTTCGCAGCCATGTCTCGGCGGGGAAAGGACTCCTTGTCTGCGGCGTTTCTCTTCTCGGGGACATAGTCTTTACTGCAAAGCAAAGGTACTATCCACAAAAATAAATGCAGTCACTGTTGTGCTATAGTATTATAATACACATATATCAGCTCACTGCGCAACCTGATGCCGAGTAGGAGTCTTAAGTTTGCCTGGTTCAATCCACAGGGATGCTTACAGCCCACAGCTCTGTGTCCATGCTGCTTTACAGAAGGCTTCTGGTGTGCCTAGCTTTAAATCAGCCTCTTGGCACCTGCACACAGGTGTATCGTGTCTGCGCACGGGCACTAGCAACCACGGCCCTCCCCCTCTCCATCTCTCATTAAGACAGCTAAAAGCTGTCATCCCCATGCAATGCTGCTCATCCTGGACATTCGAAAGGACGGGGTAAGAAGTATAATTTCCCCCCTGTACCGGAGGAATCCGTCCTGGTTCGCAGGGACCGCGTGGGGAAAAGAGGGCGCCCCTCCACAAACATGGCGTCCCAAACAGAGGAACAGGAGCTGCCCTCACCATCCCAGATGGGACTTACTGAGGTCCTGGCAGCCATCACAAACTGCCATGCATCAGTCACCTCTCTGACCACGAAGGTGGATGCTGTCCAGCTTGATGTGGTTAATCAGGCAGGACATGGACAAATTAGAGCTAAGATCACATCTGCAGAGCAGCGCATAAGCCACATGGAGGATACAGTTGAGGGCCATACCACTGACCTCTGTATGCTACACACCAAAATCAGAGCCCTGGAATACAAAGCTGAGGACACTGAGAATCGCAACAGGAGGAACAACCTCCATATCGTGGGCATGGCAGAGGGGATAGAGGGTACTTACCCGACTGAGTTTGTGGAAAAGTTCCTCCGAACCCTTTTGCCATCTGCCCAATTCTTGCCCTTTTATGCGGTGGAACATGCCCACCGCATTCCCCCTAAACCGGGCCCTCCAGGCTCACCACCATGTACTTTCATACTCAAGTTCTTAAAATTCAGAGACCGGGATGAGGTATTCAGAGTAGCCAGAGTGCAGGGTGAACTGGCATACTACTACTCAGTGGAAACGCAAAAAATGAGACACTCATTTGACCTAGTTAAAGCTGCTATGCGGGTAAAGTGTATCAAGTACAGTGTCCTCTTTTCTGCACGTCTGCGGGTTCAAGATGGTAAAACAACGAGATTTTTTTACCTCTCCCAAGGATGCATCTGCCTGGCTGGATTCCCTCCCCTCGCACCGTTGAGGCCTGGCGTCCTCTCTGCCCTTGAAAATATCACGACTGTGATTTGTAATACCCCCCCCCCCCGTTTACTTACTGCCTGACATGGGGTGTGTTGTAATGGGGTGGTATGGGGTTGAATGAGGGGCACTGATCCTCCCTGGCTGAGGCTGGGCCCGTACACTGTTTTTTTCCCCTTTTGTTGCACCTGTTGTACCGGACTTAATATCCCTGTTTGCATTGTTGGAAGATGTGTGCCCCTGGTCTGACCAGGTGATCCTAGGCCACTATGACCAATAAGGTAGACTGTTTTTTCTGCAATAACATGTCCTTGATGTTGATGCTGTGCAGTCATACGTTGAGGAACAGTTCTCTATTTACTCTTCCTCCCCAGACAATGCCTTGCTCCTTATGTCGCAGAGTGTCTGCACTGGAAAAAACTTCCTGTGCTTCTATTTCTAACCTAATTGCAGACTCTAGTGTCAGAAAATGGGTACTGCAGGACCACGACTGCACAAACTGCGAACTATTTAGCTGCAGAATGTCTGCCCCTTGCATTACTTTCAAATTGGTTACGCTCAGCCTAATAAAGCCTAACTCAGATATTGCTGTGTTGTATGTATAGGCGGTGAAGCCTCTCCTGTTATTTACGGATGCTCCCTTCTCAGTGTGTGAATGCACCCACTGGTACCTGCCCCCTAGCATTGGGTGTATAGTGTTTGGGGTCTTGAACATTTCTTGATTGGGGTTGGGGATGCGGGGTGGGGGAAGGTTAGGGTTTATGTTGGGAATGTTAAAGGTGTTCTTTGTTGTTACAGGTGCTTTATGCTGTTTCTACTCAGGTAATCTTGGTGCAGCACTGTATGTGTTGCTGAATTTCTTGTGCTCGGGGGCTGAGATGCTGCCCCACGGGACTCCTACCCCTACGCAGATTTCCCGTATATGCCCCAAATGTCTCAATTTACAGTAATATTATGGAATATTAGCTGCCTCAACTCGGCAGTCAAACGCTCCATAGTGTTCCGTTTTCTCCATAAGCATAACCCCCACATTTGTATTTTGCAGGAAACCCACCTACAGGGCCACAAAACACTTTGCTTAAACAATTCTAAGTGGGTTCCAACTACCCATGCTACTTATTCCATCTATACTCGTGAGGTCAGCATCTTAGTCCAGAAGTCTCTGCCTTTTAAACCTATAGGTATCGAGACCGACAGGAAGGGCAGATATGTTATTATACATGCCACTATTTATGATAGAGATGTTGTGTTAGTCGGACTCTATCTTCCCCCACCAGCCTAGGTCCAGATCCTGCATGACATTATGCAAGTAGTTAGCCTGTGCTAACCTAGATAGGATGTGTGCCTCGACTCGTGACTCTCCACTCCTCCGGCACTCGGCAGACACGTTCGCCCTCACGGATGTCTGGAGACACATGCACCCGACGCACAGGGAATATACAGTACAGGCCAAAATTTTGGACACACCTTCTCATTCAAAGAGTTTTCTTTATTTTCATGACTATGAAAACTGTAGATTCACACTGAAGGCATCAAAACTATGAATTAACACATGTGGAATTATACATAACAAAAAAGTGTGAAACAACTGAAAATATATTTCATATTCTAGGTTCTTCAAAGTAGCCACCTTTTGCAGCAGACACATCTCTAGAACTGTTAAGAGGAGACTGTGTGAATCAGGCCTTCATGGTAAAATATCTGCTAGGAAACCACTGCTAAAGAAAGGCAACAAGCAGAAGAGACTTGTTTGGGCTAAAGAACACAAGGAATAGACATTAGACCAGTGGAAATCTGTGCTTTGGTCTGATGAGTCCAAACTTGAGATCTTTGGTTCCAACCCCCGTGTCTTTGTGCGACGCAGAAAAGGTGAACGGATGGACTCTACATGCCTGGTTCCCACCGTGAAGCATGAAGGAGGAGGTGTGATGGTGTGGGGGTGCTTTGCTGGTGACACTGTTGGGGATGTATTCAAAATTGAAGGCATACTGAACCAGTATGGCTACCACAGCATTTTGCAGCGGCATGCTATTCCATCCGGTTTGCGTTTAGTTGGACCATCATTTATTTTTCAACAAGACAATGACCCCAAACACACCTCCAGGCTGTGTAAGGGCTATTTGACCAAGAAGGAGAGTGATGGGGTGCTGCGCCAGGTGACTACCTCTTGAAGCTCATCAAGAGAATGCCAAGAGTGTGCCAAGCAGTAATCAAAGCAAAAGGTGGCTACTTTGAAGAACCTAGAATATGAAATATATTTTCAGTTGTTTCACACTTTTTTGTTATGTATAATTCCACATGTGTTAATTCATAGTTTTGATGCCTTCAGTGTGAATCTACAATTTTCATAGTCATGAAAATAAAGAAAACTCTTTGAATGAGAAGGTGTGTCCAAACTTTTGGTCTGTACTGTACCTGTCACACTTCCATTTTTAAAATTTTGTCCAGGATTGATTTGGCTTTTGCCTCTGGGCTGGTGTTGCAATGCGTCCAAGCTGTATCTGTTCCCCCCCAGGGGGATTTACAATTATGCGCCCTATGCCTATGCCTAGCACTTACTCTTCCCCCTGAGTCCCGACTCTGGAGACTTTCTAGATATTGGGCGTCTGAGGAGCAGTTACCGCCTCTATATGTAACTTCTGGACTGACAATGTAGACTCAGCCCCCCCCCCCCCCCGCTCTGGGACTCCTTCAAATCCTGGGCTAGAGGGGAATATATTTCCAAGATATCATATATTAAGCGGGAGAGGGCCAAGGCCCCGAAGGAACTAGAGGAGAGGGCTACCACATTAGAAACTGAGTACGTCTCCAACCTGGACAAGGCTCACTACCAAGTCTGGCAACAGGCAATGCGCAACCTATTTTCGATGCTAGGGTAGCTGACACAAATAAGGCCCTCCTATACTTGGCCCAATGGGTGTTTGAGTTTGGGGGGGAAATGGGAAACTCCTGGCATGGTTGGCAAGGGGTAAAACCCCCTCTACCCCTATTAGCTCTATTAAGGACAGCCGGGATCAGTTGCTCACCCCCCCCCAACGTCAATACTTTGATTAGAGAATTTTTCGAGGAATTGTACACCTCCAGGGTAGACTATTTGGACTCTAATCATCCTTTCTGGACCCTGTTACCTTTACTGTCTTGACCATGGAAGACAGGCTGGAGGGGAACATCACCCTGGAGGAAGTGCAATCGGCAGTAAGTGGTCTGAAGGGGGGGAAGGCGGATGGCTTGCCTTCCAAATGTTATTCTACTTTCGCGGAACTCCTAGCCCCCAAATTGAAGATGCTACTTTCTGAATTTGACTCCCTTGAGGCCCTACCTGAATCCATGAATGAAGCTATTATAGTGTTGGTCCCCAAGCCGGGTAAAGACCCCCTGGACTGTTCATCATATAGGCCCATATACCTGTTGAACGTTGATGCTAAGATCTTTGCAAAAATCCTTGCCAATAGGCTCTCCCAGGTGATAGAAGATATGGTTGATATTAATCAGACAGGATTTATGCCTGGTAAGGGGACTGACATTAAAATCAAAAGGCTATTTCTAAATACATCTATAGCGCACGACAATCAGGGCTCCAGGGTTATCGCCTCCTTGGACGTAGAAAAGGCATTCGACTGGGTCGAATGGACTTATTTATGGGAGGTTTTGCGTAGTTTTGGCTTTTGCCCTAAATTTATACACGTCATCCAACTCCTATACTAAGCTCCAAGAGCACGAGTTTGAACAAACAATTGGCTAGCGGAGCCGTTGCCAATTTTGATCAGATGTGCTTCTGATGTGCTGGGCCTGTGGCTGGGTAAGCTGGAAGAGCGGCCGTCCCTGTATGCGGACGATGCGTTACTGTACCTTAATGACGCAGGCCCCTCGCTCCTGGCTGCTCTACGTATTTTTCATACTTTTGGAGGATAATCGGGTATTAGGATTAACTGGGCCAAGTCGATACTTTTCCCCCTGGATGAGGGAGCCATCAGCGGAGCGGCTTCCACACCCCTGCGTTGGGTGGAGGAGTTCTGCTACCTGGGGGTCATGGTAGCAAAGGGCCACTCAGATTTCATTGGGGAAAATTTGATGCCTGTCCTGTCCACTCTCAGATCCAAATGCTTGGCATGGGCGAATTTGCCCCTCAATTTGGTTGCATTAATTTACTCAAAATGATTATGTTGCCCAAATGTAACTACCTGTTTAGGAACTGTCCGGTGTGGATCCCTGTTGCCTTTTTCAGAGAAATAGACAAGTGTATAGGATCCTTTATTTGGAACGGAGCGATCCCAAGATTGGCCCGTTCCATGCTCTGGCTGCCTGCCCACCTGGGTGGACTAGCCCTCCCCAACTTTCAAGTCTACTACTGGGTGGCAGTTCTGGTGACGGTCCAGTGGTGGTATCAGGGATCTAAATCTAACGATGTGGTCTGTCTGGAGACAAACTGTTTGGGCTCATTGGCTGGGCTTTGCAGCTTTGCCTACAGCGGACCGGGGGCATACGAGACGACACCGGGACCAATTAGAGCGACATGGAGAGTGTGGACTGCTGCCCGGCAGCACTCTAAGCGTTTTATCAGTGGTCTCTGGCACAACCCTTATGGGGTAACCCCACTCTGCCACACTTCCGTTCCATCCCAGATCCCCAGTTGTGGGTCAGATATGGCGTTATGACACTGGATCATATCATGCCTCAGCGTACCCTACTACAATTTGCGGATCTGAAGGCCAAATAAAACTTACCTAGCTAGATGGAATTCAGATATCTGCAACTTAAACATGCTGCCAGGGCACAATTCCCTTGCCTGCCCAAACTCAAGGCTGACCCTATAGAGGAGCTTCTGGTCCCAGGGGATTTAACTAAACCCTTGTCCACGCTATATGGTGTACTCCTGGGTACTGACTCCCCCAAGCTAGAGAAACTATGGGAAAAATGGCACAGTGACATACCCTCACTTGACAGGGAAGGATGGGAGGACTGTCTGGAATATGCCCCCAAATTAGTTATCTCCTCTTGAGACAAACTCATAGGCCGGGTACACACGAACAAACATGTATGGTGAAAGCGGTCCGTCGGACCGTTTTCACCATACATGTCTGCCAGAGGGCTTCTGTACGATGGTTGTACACACCATCGTACAGAAGTCCGCGCGTAAACAATACGCGGGGCGTGTCCGCGGTGTCGCCGCGTCGATGACGCGGTGTCGCCACGACAATGACGCAGCGACGTGGGCGGCCCGCCTTTAAAATGCTTCCACGCATGCGTCGAAGTCATTCGACGCATGCGAGGGACAGCGGGCGCCTGGACATGTACGGTAGGTCTGTACTGACGACCGTACATGTCCGAGCGGGCAGGATTCCAGCGGACGGTTTTAAAACACGTCCAGGAATATTTGTCTGCTGGGAAAAGGCCCGGCGGGCAAATGTTTGCTGGAATTCGGCCCGCTCGCGCCCACACACGACCGAACATGTCTGCTGAAACTGGCCCGCGGACCAGTTTCAGCAGACATGTTTGGTCGTGAGTATGGGGCCATACAGGTAACATTTTTGCACAGAATATACTATACACCCCAAAGACTTCACAGAATATTTTAGGACAGGGACCCTGAGTGTCCTAGGTGTAACACACACATAGAAACTTTTTTCATATGTTTTGGGACTGTCCTATTATCTCGGTCTACTGGACGAGGGTCTTTGGGGAAATAAACTCTAGATTGCAACTGTCCCTTCCAATGCTACCTGAGCTGGCCTTATTGGGGGTTCATGATGACGAACAACATTCTCATCACTCCAAATTACTGATTTCATACCTTCTCTTTTACACTAAAAAAGAAATACTCCTTAAATGGATTATGCCAACACCCCCTCTCTCCTTCTGGAAGTCGCAGATTGGATCTGCCCTACCTATGTATAGGATTATGTATATAAACAGAGGTTGTCAATGGAAATACAAAAAAGTATGGGCCCCCTGGACTTCTGCCTAGTATACTAGGGAGGACTAGATTTCCTAGCATAGATGCTAGTCATTATATGCTGCTAGATAACTGTTTGGATTGTAACTACTGTGTAATTAATTTCCTATGACTGAACTTTTGCTGCTTGTTTGGCTGCACACTGCT
Source organism: Rana temporaria (assembly GCF_905171775.1). Lineage (NCBI taxonomy): Eukaryota > Metazoa > Chordata > Amphibia > Anura > Ranidae > Rana > Rana temporaria. The sequence goes on along the minus strand of NC_053491.1, from coordinate 282,844,082 downwards.
TCTTCACCTGTACATGCACACATGTTTTTGTATGCAATGCTCTGTACTGTATGCTGTTTAACACCTATATGACAACAATAAAGCACCTTTGTTTGGTAAAAAAAAAAAAAAAAAAGAGAGATGATTGATCTGGGTGGAGTAGAATTTTCTCTATCGCCTTATTTGAGCCAACATTCAGAACTTCAGGGAGGAATCCACATTCTGTGGCCCAATTTGGATACAAGTCAGAGTCCTCCAAGTGGATTTTATTTCTGGACAAGATTGCAGAGTGAGATCTGCTAGCATCTCACTACTATTACAAGCTGGAAAGTTTTTTCTATGGGTCTGGGCCAATCCCTAGGTATGGATGCTGTGACAGATCAGGAAAGGTCTCACAAGCCATATGCTTTCCTTTCAGTCTGATCCATATACCGTTTTTGGGGTCTGTTGCTAAAATCCATGGCAATTATTGTAGTGATTGACCAAACAGGCCTTGATTCCTACTTTTGATACCAGGAAATCAATTCTCTTGGATGAGATCTTCTGTCACAGAGGGCAATAATCCATCCTTGTTCATCTCTTCCAGTTTCTCATCCTGGGAGGAAGAGACTGAACAGGCTTGGCTGTTGTTTCTCTAAGATAATATCTATAAATCCTACAAAGGGACTTGAATAAAGCTTGTTGGAATGATTTGATTTGATTTTATTTTTCTTCAGTCCTCTGGTCAAGTACATTCTAGACTTTAACTGATCCTAAAGCTCTCTTAGAGGGCATATCTCTGCAGTCTCGGTCATATCCAAGGTCTCATGGGTAGACTATCCCTTACTTGTCCAATAGTTTGATGGGGGGATGGCATCTGAGACTCAAAGGAAAGCCAAGATTCTCTAGGTGGGATTTACTACTTGCTCTGGACTTCCTTGCTGGTTCCAGATGAGATCTCTTTGCAGTCCAGTTTGTGTAAAGACTAAACTATGAAAACGTGCAGTCTAAGGGCTATCTCTTCAGCCAGGAAATTTGCCAATATCAAAGCATTAGGCTAGGAAGGATCTTTTGGTTACTTACAGCTTCAGGTGAGATCCCCTTCAGTCCAGTTAAAGTAAGGATTGAGCCATTATGTCAGTCTCTTTAGGGCTACATCTTCAGCAGGAAGCTTTGACAGAATCAGGGTCTTTAGGCCCCTTGGCAGCTTGCTGCTCCAGATAAAATATCTTTCAGTCCAGTTTTAAGTAAAGCTCAGTCATGAAAGCAGCCTTTCTATGGGTTATTTTTTCCTCAGTCATGAGGTTTTTGCGGGATCTGGGCCTTGTGCCACGAGGGATCCTTTTGGCTTTCTGCCCTGTGCGTTTATATCCATACTGGGTGACAATTTGAGATGGCTTTGGCATTTTATGAGTACAAAAGATTTGTTCCTCCCATATGCAGGACCACCAAGGATACTGTAACTGGTAACATTCCATGGATATGTAACGTCACACCAGTGGCTTCCACTGGGTACAACTATAGTTTCCCAGTCAACTCTCTTTGTTTCTTCCTTCTTTCCGAATACCCTCTCACTTCCTGCGGCCTATTTAAACTCCCAGCACTGACAGGAAGGTGTTCCTCTATTGCTGACAGAACGCCACTGTCAGCTATGCTTCCAGACTCACCTGATCTAAGCTCCAGCTTCCTGAACTGGACCACCAGGACTCCTTGTTCGCTACAGCTCACAGCAACCAGGTCCAGGCTCCCAGGACGCACATCCATGCCCAGCTATCTGCAACCACAAGTACTCTGCTATAGAAACCAATTACTAAACGCTGATCTCCATACTTGCCGCTTGCTTCCAAGTTATGTGCACTGCTATGTTAAAGTACTAAGGACTTTCACTCAAGGTTGTACTGCAGCTCATATGTTATGCTCACTGCTACAGATACCAGCTCTCATGTTAATGTTCACTACTACAGATACCAGCTCTCATGTTAATGTTCACTGCTACAGATACCAGCTCTCATGTTAATGTTCATTACTAACCCCTAGTGTGCAGTCCCAGAACTGCAGCTATACTTATCCTTATACCATTAATACCAAGATTTACTTTAATGTTGCTTATGCTGGAATAAGCACTATTTACTTTACCGAGGCTGTGATGATAGAACCCAAACTCTTAACTGAGTTAAGAGTGAAACCTGGGTTCGAACCTGAGAAGTCTCCGCAGTTGCAATCCATAAACTTGAAACTAATTTGGCGTATTGTTAAAGGATATTGGGATACTTCGAGCATGCTCTCAAGCTACAGCTTTGCTCAGTTTAGGACATATTTGTCACTCACTCTAGCAGAACCGGGACAGAGATGTCATCCAGAATCATCGCTGGATGTGTCATTCCAGCCAGCCATTAGGCTTATAGAGCTTAGGGCTTGGTTTCTACAGAAGCAGTCACCACACACTTATCCAGGAGTGTGTAGGTGTCATGAGCTCCCTGTGAAAGGGCACAGAAATATTTGTAGGAGGATGACAAGTCTTCTATTAAGATTGTTCTGGCTCATTGTGGGTAGGGATAAGCTGAACACCCCCCGTTCGGTTCGCACCAGAACCTTTGAACGGACCAAACGTTCGCGCAAACTTTTAGAACCCCTTTGAAGTCTATGGGACTCGAACGTTCGAATTCAAAAGTGCTAATTTTAAAGGCTAATATGCAAGTTATTGTCCTAAAACGGATTTGAGAACCCGGGTCTTGCCCCAGGGAACATGTATCAATGGAGAAAAAGTTTTAAAAACGGTCGTTTTTTTCTGGAGCAGTGATTTTAATGATGTTTAAAGTGAAAAAAAAAAATAGAAAAATTCCTTTAAATATCGTACCTGCTGGGTGTCTATAGTATGCCTGTGAAGTGACACATGTTTAGAACTGTCCCTGCGCAAAATGAGATTACTATAAGAAAAAAGTCATTTAAAACTGCTTGCGGTTTTAATGTAATGTCTGGTCCCTGCAATATGGATGAAAATCATTGAGAAAAATAGCATGGGTTTCCCCGCCCCCCTCCCCCCAGATCATTACCAGCCCCCTTGGTCCTTTATACTTTGAACAGCAGTATACAGGCGGTGCAAACAAGACAGGGACTGTAGAATCTGTTTGTAATTTTGAACTGGTACTTTTTTAAAGTGTAGCTCCAGCCAAAAAAATCTATTTTTAAGCTTTTCTGAAAACATAGAGAAGGGTTATCACCCCTGTTACATTTGTTTTGCTGTCTGTGTGCATCTGTTCAGAAGATTGCAATTCACTTTCTGTCCCAATGACAAATGATTTTTTGAAAAAAAAAAAATTTTTTTAGTGAAACAAGGATTGCTGATAAAGCATCAGGGGACAGGAGACACCTCTTACAGAAGAGAATTTCCCTTCCTCGTGTAGCGCTACCCCCGAGGAGCTGCTGGTTAGATTGGGACGGCGTGTTATGTTACCTCTGTGATGTGCCTAGGGATGATAATGATAATGATGAGAACAGTGACGGAATGTCCAAACAGCAGGGTGTCGTTTTCTGTGCCTTTTTTATTTGCCCAACACGGCAAACAGTTAACTTGAGGTAGACAGAAAAAGGTTGGTGAATAGAGAGTTTGCAGATTCAGGCCTATGAATAACGGAAGCAGTCCTGCCTCCAATGGGACTTTAACTCACATCGCCACTCCAGCCGGAGTGGGTATAGTGTACCTGGACAAGCCTCTCACACCGACCTGGCAGCCAGAGTATCACTCGGAACCTTGGGAAGGAAGAAGTCACTGCTACCGACTTGGCTCAAATAGAATAGGAGTGGAACCTCTGCCACAGGCCCATGCTCTGGAACGTAGATGATAGAGCGAATCCTTCCCAATAAATGAATTTGCCTGAATTTGGGCCTTGGTGTTGGTGTTACCACAACACTGTAAGCCCTCACAGTTAGTCTTGGTGGGCGCTGGAACGCCCTGTTGTGAACTATTATATCAAGAATTGTAATTACATGCCATTGTTGAACAGTGGTAGCAAAATTGGGCCTTTGGTGCTGGTGCCACAACACTGTAAGTCCTCACAGTTACTCTTGGTGGGCGCAGGAATGGGCCCTGCTGTGAAATATTAGATCAAGAATTGTAATTACATGCCCCTGTTGAACAGGGGCCGAAAAATTGGGCCTTTGTTGGTGGTGGTGGTGGTGCTGGTGCCACAACACTGTAAGCCCTCACAGTTACTCTTGGTGGGCGCAGGAATGGGCCCTGCTGTGAAATATTAGATCAAGAATTGTAATAACATGCCATTGTTGAACAGTGGTAGAAAAATTGGGCCTTTGTTGCTGGCGCTAGTGCCACAACACTGTAAGCCCTCACAGTTACTCTTGGTGGGCGCAGGAATGGGCCCTGCTGTGAAATTTTAGATAAAAAATTGTAATTACACGCCCCTGTTAAACAGGGGCAGAAAAATTAGGCCTTAGGCACTGGTGGAGGTGCCCAGAACCAAAAATGTTCTTACAAGCCATCAGCATGATCATTAAGGAGGAAAAGAATAGTCACTCAGCATAACAGAATAGTCACTCAGCATCAGCATAGGCAGTCTTGAAGGGATCTGACATTTAAAAAAAAAATATTCAGTTACATCAGCATCAGATGCTTGGTAGCTGGTGATGATCCAAGCCTGATTCATTTTTATGAAGGTCAGTTGATCGACCGAGTCGGTCGAAAGGCACACCCTGTGATCGGTTACAAAGCCTCCAGCAGCACTGAATGTGCGTTCTGAAAGAAAGCTGGATGCAGGACAGGCCAGTAGCTCAATTGCGTACTGTGCAAGCTCTGGCCAGTGATCCATCCTCAAGACCCAGTAAGCCAGAGGATTTTCGGTGGGAAAGGTGTCCAAGTCTGATCTTGCCCCTAGGTATTCCCGCACCATGTAAAACAGTCGCTGGCGATGGTTGCTGAAACCTTGGGGCTGCGGACTAAAAAATTGTCTGAACGCATCGGTTAGACGGACACCTTCTCCACCGCTCATTCTGTGACTGACCGAAGCCTCAGCAACAGGACCAGGATTTTGTAACCTCCCAGTCTCTGGGAACACATTGCACAGACCTTTCTGAAAGGCCTCCCAGAAGATGCTTAATCTTCTGCTCCTGCTGTGCCGGCAAGATAAGGTCCGCAACCTTACTCTTTTAACGTGGATCAAGGAGGGTTGCCAGCCAGTAATGATCCCTCTCTTTGATAGTACGAATACAAGGATCCTTCCGCAGGCTTTGCAGGATCAGGGAGGCCATGCAGCATAGGTTTGCTGAGGCATTCAGTGCGGAGTCCTCTGGGTCACTGAGGACGACAGGATCCGCAGCCACCTCGTCCCAGCCACGTACAAGTCCATGGGTTTCTTGGGACTGTAATTGATCCCTTGAAGACTGCTGCTGCTGCTGATGCTGAGTGCTAGGCTCCACCTCCATGCTGACACAATCCTCCTCCTCCTCCTCTTCCTGTGTGATAGGACGGCCAGCAGGAACACTGTTTGGATAAAGGGGGCCTTGAGAGGTAAGGAAGTCCTCCTCTTCCTCCCTCTGTTCTGCCTCAAGGGCCCTGTCCATTATTCCATGCAGCGTGTGCTCCAACAGGTGAATAAGAGGGACAGTGTCACTGATGCATGCACTGTCACTGCTCACCATCCTCGTGGCCTCCTCAAATGGTGACAGGACAGTGCATGCATACCTGACCATGGCCCACTGGCGTGGGGAAAAAAAACAGGCTCCCCTGATCCTGTCCTGCTGGCATATTGGCACAGATACTCATTGATGGCCCTCTGATTTGTGTGTGCAGCTGTTGCAGCATGGTCAATGTAGAGTTCCACCTGGTGGGCATATCACAGATTAGGAGGTTCTTGGGCAGGTTGTATTCCTTTTGAAGGTCTGCCAGCCGAGCACTGGCATTATATGACCGTCAGAAATGCACACAGAGTTTCCTGGCCTGCTTCAGGACATCCTGTAAGCCTGGGTACCTGCCCAAGAACCGCTGCACCACCAAGTTAAGGGCATGAGCAAAACAGGTCACAGTTGTCCCTGTCGCAGGGCGGAGAGGAGGTTGGTGCCATTGTCGCAAACCACCATTCCTGGCTTAAGCTGGCGTGGCGTCAACCATCTCTGAGCCTGCCCCTGCAGAGCTGACAGAACCTCTGCCCCAGTGTGGCTCCTGTCCCCCAAGCACACCAGCTCAAGCACCGCATGGCATCTCTTTGCCTGTGTACCTGCGTAGCCCCTTGAACACCTACAGAGCACCGCTGGTTCCGAGGACACATCAGCACAGGAAGAGGCCACAGAGGAAGAAGAGGAGGAGGGGGTGGAGCAGAGAGGTGTGTCACAACCAGTAGTAGCATTTTGGAGGCGTGGTGGCGGAACAACCTCCAACACTACGGTACCTTGTCCTTCGTCCTTTCCAGCTGCCAGCAGAATCACCCAATGCACTGTGAAAGATAGGTAACGTCCCTGTCCATGCCTGCTGGACCATGAGTCAGCGGTAATATGCACCTTACCACTGACCGCCCTGTCCAGCGAGGCATGGACATTGCCTGCCACATGCCGGTAGAGAGCCGGAATCGCCTTCCGTGAGAAAAAGTGGCGTTTGGGAACTTGCCACTGAGGTACCGCACATTCCACAAACTCACGGAAGGGGGCAGAATCTACCAACTGAAAAGGCAGCAGGTAAAGTGCTAGCAATTTAGCTAAGCTAGCATTCAACCGCTGGGCATGTGGATGGCTGGGAGAGAACTTCTTTCAGCGCTGCAGCAGCTGGGGCAGGGAAATTTGTCTGGTACAATCTGATGTCGGTGTAACGATAGTAGATTGCCCGCAAGTACTTGGCTGTGACACACCTAATTCTACACCTTCAGTCCTATCAGTGCAGGCTTCAGAGAGGACTGAGGGTATAGTGGGGTTGGAGATCCCAGCTGATGAGGAGCAAGGAGAGGTCCGCTTTGTTCTTTGGTGTGGGTCTTTGATGTCTGGTCAAGCATGTGGTGAAGAGGGCACGGACAGTACACCACATGCCTGCCTGTCAAAATATTAGGAAGAGCGGATCTAGCTAAACTCAATACAGTGTATAAATATATATACAACACCTGGGTTGCATATATATGCTCTACACACTGTGGGCCGGATTCAGAAAAGAGATACGACGGCTTATCTCCTGATACGCCGTCGTATCTCTGAGTCCGGCCGTCGTATCTATGCGCCTGATTCATATAATCAAGTTACGCATATATCTCCCTAAGATCCGACAGGTGTAAGTGTCTTACACCGTCGTATCTTAGGCTGCAATTTCACGCTGGCCGCTAGGTGGCACTTCCGTTTGTTTACGCGAGGAATATGCAAATTAGTATTTACGTCAATTCAGAACGAACGACCGCCCGACGCTTTTTTTTTTCGTTGTTTGCGTTCGGCTTTTTCCGGCGTAAAGTTACCCCTGCTATATGAGGGGTATGTGCGGCGTATCCTATGATAAGTATGACTGTCGTTCCCGCGATGAGTTTTGAAATTTTTACGTTGTTTGCGTAAGGCCCCGTACAGACGACCAAACATGTCTGCTGAAACTGGTCTGCGGGCCAGTTTCAGCAGACATGTTCGGTCGTGTGTAGGCCCGAGCGTGCAGGATTCCAGCAAACATTTGCCCGCCGGGCCTTTTCCCAGCGGACAAATATTCCTGGACTTGTTTTAAAACAGTCCGCTGGAATCCTGCCCGCTCGGACATGTTCGGTCGTCTGTACAGACCTACCGTACATGTCCGAGCGCCCGCCATCCCTCGCATGCGCTGAATGACTTCGTACAGCCATCGTACAGAAAGCCCCGGGCAGACATGTACGGTGAAAACGGTCCGGCGGACCGGTTTCATCGCACATGTTTGCTGGTGTGTTGCTGGTGTGTTGCTGGTGTGTACACGGCCTAAGTCGTTCGCGAATACGGCTGGACGTAATTTACGTTCACGTTGAAAGCATGACGATTTGCCGAAGTCATTTGGAGCATGCACACTGGGATTCAGTCGCAGCCGGCGCATGCGCAGTTCGTTCGGCGTGGGGACGCGCTTCATTTAAATGATACACGCCCCCTACCCGCTGAATTTGAATTCCGCCGGGTGATTTACGCTACGCCGCCGCAACTTTACAGGCAAGTGCTTTGTGAATAAAGCACTTGCCTGAAAAACTTGCGGCGGCGTAACGTAAATGACATACGTTACGCCAGCAGAAAGATCCGCTGATCTTTCTGAATCTGGCCCTGTAACTCTAACTGACCAGACTGGCCTGCCTGCTCTATCTAACTGCAAAAAATGACACTCTCTCTCTCTGTCTCTCTCTGTCCACTCTTAACCACCGCAACAAACTACACAAGGCCGACTTGCAGGCGGCCTTTTATAGTGTGGGGCATGTACTAAACCCCCTGAGCCATAATTGACCAAAGTCAACCTGGCTTTGGCAATTATGGCTCTCCGTTTTTTGCAAGCTGTGATTGGCCAAGCATGCGGGTCATAGTGCATGCTTGGCCAATCATCAGCCAGCAATGCACTGCGATGCCGCAGTGAATTATGGTCCATAACACGCCACTCGAATTTGGCGCGAACGGCCCGTTCGCATTTCGACGAACGGTCGAACATACAATGTTCGAGTCGAGCGTCAGTTTGACTCGACTCGAACACGAAGCTCATGCCTAATTGTGGGATGTAGCCAACTTCCTTATGCTGTTAAAGGATCACTAAAGGAAAAAAATGTTTTTTTTGCTGAAATGTTACCTGTTACCCTGGGGCACACGCGGACTTTCTTAAGCCACAGAGCGTTTGGCTATCTGGACTCTACTGTCCTTAAGTGTTGACTGCTCAAACTATGTTTGGATCTCCACTACATTTGTGCCTGTATCTGACTCTGTGAAAACCTGCCCCAGCTTTAATTCTACTACAGGACTGCCTAGAATGGGGTTCTTTTTCTTCTACTGATTATTCGGCAATACCCCTGTACCCCTGTTCCGTTTTTTCATTCGACTACTTAATCCTTGACATCATGGGATTATCACCATAGGTGTAATTAACTTGGACTATTGATGATCAATTTTTCTGATACTATTGGAAGTGACATTAAATCGACTCGCTGACATCTCGGCATTTATTGTGGAATGCCCAGAGTAGTCTGGATGAATACACTTGCCACGATGTGCTAGATTATGAAACAATGTCTGTATATTGCAAAAAAAATCCTGCTTGTCTCGTCCTGAGGAAGCCCAATGGCGAAACGCGTAGGAGACTTCAAAGGATTTGTCTATTACCAATGGATTATTAGTCTAGATGGTTTTATTTTATTTTCATTAATGTTGTATTTTTCTATTTTTCTATTTTTGTAATAAATAATTAATTATTTTTTTATATATACTTCCGCCTTGCCTCAAAGTCCGACCTCTATTCACTCCTGTGATTGTTTTTTTTCCTTGTTTCTACTTTATACGCATGTGGCTAATGTGAGTGCTCTTCCTTTGTGTATCTTGTCCCACCCTTCCCTTTCCTTGCCCCCTGCCCTTCTTTTTCCTTGTGTTTTTGTGTTCCCCTCCCTCCCCCATCCTTATTTGATTCTTTCTAGAGAGCAGGAGGTCTTGAGAAAATTGAAGAGAACGAATAGGTTGGTATTTAGAGACTAGGTCATTGATGTAGCTGGGGGTAGAGTTGCAGATGGCTTTGTAGGTAATTGTTAGTAGTTTGAATTTAATTTGTTGGGTGAGTGGAAGCCAGTGGAGGGATTGACAGAGAGGAGTAGCAGAGACAGAGCAGTTGGTAAGGTAGATGAGTCTGGCAGCAGCATTCATGATGGACTGAAGGGGGGTTAGAGTATGCAGAGGTAAGCCAATGAGTAGGGAGTTGCAGTAATCAAGGCGAGAGATGACCAGGGAGTGAATTAAAAGTTTTGTGGTGTCATTGGTTAGAAAGGGGCATATTTTGGAGATGTTGCGGAGGTCGAAGCGGCAAGATTTGGACAGTGATTGAACGTGAGGCTTAAAGGACAGTTCAGAGTCCAGGACTACTCCTAGGACCTTGGCATGTGGGGATGGGCTGATAGTTGTGCCATCAATTTTGACAGAGAGATCAGGGGAAGAGGCACGTGAGTTCTGTTTTGGATAGATTGAGTTTGAGGAAGTGGTGTGACATCCAAACTGATATATCTGATAGTAAAATAGTAATACGTGAGGACTGGGAGAATGTAGGAGTGAGTTGAGGGGTAGAGAAATAGATTTGAGTGTCATCAGCATAAAGGTTTTATTGGAAGCCATGGGAGGCTATCAGCTGACCCAGGGAGGAGGTGTAGATTAATAATAGGAGAGGTCCAAGAACAGAACCTTGGGGAACCCCAACAGAGAATGGAAGAGGAGTGGAGGAAGTAGATTTGTAAGTAGCGCTAAAGGTGCGGTTGGAGTAGGTAGAGAACCAGGGAAGAGTACAGTCACGAAGGTCAAAGGTGTGGATTTTTTTTTAATTTTGAGGAGGGGGTGGTCAACCGTATCGAAGGCAGCAGAGACGTCCAGGAGTAGGAGTACAGAATAGTGTCCCTTAGTTTTGGCCGTTAGTATATTGTTTGTTAGTTTTAGGAGAGCAGTTTCTGTGGAATGTTGAGGTCAAAATCCAGATCAAGAAGGTTATTATCAGCAAGGTGGACGCTCAGTCGGTTGTAGACTAGACGTTTAAGGAGTTTGGGTAAAAAGGGGAGCAAGGAGATGGGGCATAGGTTGTCAAGATTGGATGGGTCCAGTGAGGGCCTTTAAAGTATGGGGCTGACTAGTGCATGTTTCAAAGAGTTAGGGAAGATGCCAGAAGAGAGGGAGAGATTGAAGATGGGTTAGAGAGTGTAGAATAGAGCCAAAGGGTGAACAAAGCATTTGCGAGGGAATAGGATCCAGAGCGCAGGTGGTAAGATGGACGTTAGCAAGTAATTTAGCAACCTTGTCTATAGTGGTGGGGTTGAAAGAGGGAGGTAATGACTGTACCTGTGGGCATGAGGTGTAAAGCGTGGAGGGTATCTGAACAGTAGAGATCTCCTTGCGAATTGTATCAATCTTCTCTTTGAAGTGATTGGCGATCTCCTGGGCGGTGAGTGAGTTAGTGGGTGGAGGCAATGGAGGACGAAGGAGAGAGTTTAGCCACTTAACGACCGCCGCATGTACATATACGTCCACAGAATGGCACGTACAGGCAGAAGGGCGTACATGTACGTCCCTGCCTTTCCGCGGGTCGGGGGTCCGATCGGGACCCCCTCCCCCCCCCCGGTACATGCGGCGGTCGGAAATCGTCTGGGAGCGATACGGGATGAGGGGGCGGCTATTCGTTTTTAGCCGCCCCCTCGTGATCGCTCCCCGGGGCTGAAGAACAGGGAGAGCCGTATGTAAACACGGCTTCCCCGTGCTTCACTGTGGCGGCTGCATCGATCGTGTCATCCCTTTTATAGGGAGGCACAATCGATGACGTCAGACCTACAGCCACACCCCCCTACAGTTGTAAATACACACTAGGTGAAACATAACTCCTTCAGCGCCCCCTGTGGTTAACTCCCAAACTGCAACTGTCATTTTCACAATAAACAATGCAATTTAAAGGGGTGGTTCACCCTAAAAACTACTTTTTTTTATTACACTGGCCCCCCACATTACAATACGATTAAGGCTTTTATTGTTTTTTTGATGCTGTACATACCTTTGTACAGCATATTCACCCATTGCGAGTCCCGCTGGAGTGGGCGTTCCTCACATGTCTGTGATTGACATTTTGACCAAAAACGAGCTCCCGTCCGTCGCGTAAGCCGCGTCACGATTGGCGAAAGGAGCCGAACGGCGATGCGCATGCGCAGTATAGCGCCGACTCGCCGTTCGGCTCCTTTTGCCAACCGTGACGCGGCTTACGCGACGGGGGGGGAGCTCGTTTTTGGTCAAAATGTCAATCACAGACATGTGAGGAACGCCCACTCCCAAGGGACTCGCAACGGGTGAATATGCTGTACAAAGGTATGTACAGCATCAAAAAAATAATAAAAGCCTTAATCGTATTGTAATGTGGGGGGCCAGTGTAATAAAAAAAAGTAGTTTTTAGGGTGAACCACCCCTTTAAATGCATTTTTTGCAGTGAAAATGACAATGGTCCCAAATCGTGTCAAAATTGTCCGAAGAGTCCGCCATAATGTCGCAATCACGAAAAAAATCGCTGATCGCCGCCATTAGTAGTAAAAAAAAAAAAATTAATAAAAATGCAATAAAACTATCCCCTATTTTGTAAACGCTATACATTTTGCGCAAACCAACCGATAAACGCTTATTGCGATTTTTTTTACCGAAAATATATAGAAGAATACGTATCGGCCTAAACTGAGGGAAAAAAAAGTTTTTTTATATATTTTTGGGGGGAATTTATTATAGAAAAAAGTAAAAAATATAGCATTTTTTTCAAAACTGTCGCTCTATTTTTGTTTATAGCGCAAAAAATAAAAAACGCGGAGGTGATCAAATACCACCAAAAGAAAGCTTTATTTGTGGGAAAAAAAGGACGTCAATTTTGTTTGGGAGCCACGTTGCACGACCGCGCAATTATCTGTTAAAGCGACGCAGTGCTGAATCGCAAAACCTGGCTTGACTAGTCTACCTGCTTGCTCTATCTACCTGCAAAAAATGACACTCTCTCTGTCTCTCTATGTTCTCTCTTAACCCCTGCAACACACTACACAAGGCCGACCTGCAGGCAGCCTTTTATAGTGTGGGGCGTGTACTAAACCCCCTGGCAGGAGTGTCACCCCCCCCCCACATTCACACACCATTCACACTGTACTATGCACTACTTTGTGCAGCACCCAAAAAAAAAAAAAAAGCTCTTACTCAGAGCATAAATAATACAAAAAAGCTCTTACTCAGAGCATAAATAATACAAAAAAGCTCTTACTCAGAGCATAAATAAAAATAAAAAAATCACTGGCCCCGGCGCGGACTGCGCCTGGTGCCCAGGTTCCTGGCCCTCACTTGCCTGGGGGAGCCTCATTTGGGGGGGGTGGGGCATCAGGTGGAGGAGCATCCCCAGGTGCCTCCCTGGCTGGCTGTCTGCCCTCTAGAGCCACTGCTATGCAGGTGAGCAGGGCCTCCTGACAAGCAGTCTGGGCCTGAACAGCCTTCCGCAGGCACCTGACCTCCCCCACAAGTTCGGCTGTGGTGGTATGCAGCTCACCCAGGCTGGTGATTGTGGCTGCAGAGTTTCCAGCCACATCCTGGAGAGCATCGGGCACTGCTCCAGAGGAGGACAGGCTATTATTCAGCCGCCTCAACTTCTCCACAATGTCCCCCATATGGCGGCTCTGCTGGTCCTGCTGCCTGGCCAGCTTTTCCTGCAGGACTCCTGCCACACCCCTGGTCTTATGAGTGGCCTTCCTGGGGACAGGAGTGCCTGGGGCCCTTGAATAGGGGGAGGGCCGTGAGGGGCTGGTGGTGAGGGGCATGGGACGGGAGGGGCTGGAGAGGGTGTTGAAAGACCCTGAGGGGCTGGAAATGTGGTGGCGTTGTGATGGTCCGGCCACCTCATGCGAGTCCTCTAGAAATAAAAAGACCTCCTGCTCGCTCTGGACCACCTCCTCTTCATTGCCCACCACCTCCTCATGGGCAATCTCCTCCTCAACCACCTCCTGCGCGGAGGACTGCCCACTCCCCTCCAACAAAGCCTGTTGGCTTCCCAGGGGGTCAGCCACTGAAGCAGGCTGCTGGGGGGATGGTGTTGGACGGACACTGCCAGCAGTAGACGGCCCAGCTCCCTCCTGCACACCTGTGGATGACACAAAAAATTCACATGTTGGTGGACCCACACACTTGTCACATGTCCCCCCCCCCAAACATGCTACACACCAGATAGAATATAAAACACACTTACCTGTCCTCGTGGGCGGCTCACTGGAGTCATGGCCCTCCACCTGCTCCCTCCGCAGGCATCGGGCTATCACTTCCTCCTCCTCTGTAAGGCGGATCGGACAGGGTGGCCCACCTCCAGTGCCCCTGGCATGTTTGGCAATGGTGGCCATTTTATTTCGGACCACACCCCGCAGGTCATTCATTTTCTTTTGTATGTCCTGGGGGGTCCTCACCTCATGGCCAAGGGCATTGACCTGTGCCGTCACTCTTCTTAAAATCTCCTCCTTTTTTATTTTGCTCGTGTTGCCACTCTCAGCACCATGGAGCCTGGCATCAAAGCGCTCCATTGCTGAGACAATAACTGCCCTCTCAGCATGGGTGAAGTTTTTTTTTTCTCCTGTCTTTCCTTGGGCCTGGCATAGCAGCAGCAAAGTGTAAACTCCAAAAAACGAAATCCAAGGGAGTCACTTTGCACTAGCTGGGTGGATGTGCTGAGGCTTTTATACACTGGGCCGGCCCAACTCAGCAGGGATTTAAGCCTATTGTCATTGTGCGCATGCGCAGAGGGCGGGGCACGTCCGGCGCATGCGCCGTTCGGTCTGGACATCATTTGCATGGGGTCACGGTTCATTAGCATGCTTCACGCCCACATCCCTCCTACCATCACCTGCACCTGTGGTCCAGGAATATGGTCCGGCTCTCGCCAAGATCCGCTACGCCACACTAAATATGCGCCGATCTACGAGAATATGGGCCAAGGTCTCTATGAGTAACCGTTAGGCATTTGGAGGGAGAGAGTGGAATTAATAAGGTAGTGAACAGAGAGGGGGTAAGAATAGTTGGAGAGGTTGCATGGAGTGCACAGGTGGGAAAATACAAGGTCAAGGGTATTGCCTTCAGAGTGAGTAGGAGCATGTATCCATTGCTTCAGATCAAAGGAGGAGGTTAGACTGAGAAGTTTGGAAGTTGCAGGAGTGTTCGTATTAGTAGGGATGTTGAAGTCGCCAAGAATGATTGTGGGGATTTCAGAAGAGAGAAAGTAGGCAGAGAAGTCATCAAGAAAGGAGGATACTGGACTGGGGGGCCGGTAGATCACAGTTACCTTTAGAGAAACTGGGGAGAAGATTTATCCTTGGCTTTTTTTTCTAATAATAATGGTGCCTGTGTCATCTTTTAGTATGTTTTGTGTAGGACACAGTTATATAAACTACTGCAAAACAAGTAGATGGATTCCTGCTAGCAACCAATCATATGCCATCTTAAGTGGTTGCTATAGGCAAGGTTACCCTTTTTCCACTTTTTTTAACTGAGCTGTTCTGCACTAAAAATGGAGTGTTGAGCTAAAATGCACATATTTCTTTATGTCTTGTTATGTATGCAGACAGCAGACATGCTAATAAGAAGTCTGACGAGACACTGCCAAAGTACAGTAGGGAAGCCAATAAATTCCAATGTAACATATTTTGTTACGTACATTAGATGCTTGCCAATTCTAAAAGTTGTAGAGTTTACACTTATTTTATAATATACTTTTATACAGAATACAACTGGGAGCAATTTGGCTATAACAGTTTCTTTCTTATTTTAAGACACATTTTCTAATCTTGCTAGGTTGTAAAATATTAACATTGTCGTTTAATCATTTTTTTTTAGAAATGTCTGATGAATATGTGTATAATTTGTTACCATCTACCATCCTCACTGTAACTCACAGGCAGAGCTCCCAACTGTCCCTGATTTGGAACAAAGTCCCTCTGTCCCTCTTTCATCCTCATCTGTCTCCAGGGGAGGGCTGGCAGCCTTAAGCCTGGGGGGCAAGTCCAGTTGAGTGGCCCATTGTACTACCGAATCAGCTCACCATCCATGCCCACCTGGTTTTATAATGGATATTGATGTTATGATGCAAGACAAATATGACACAGCATGATCCCAGTCTTGGTAAAGAGCCGATGACGCTGCTCTTTACCAATCTAATCGGCTGTGTGCAATAACAACAAATCACATGTAAATGACAGCGTGTGAGGAGAGCCGATCAGTGGCATCTCCTCACAGGGGAGACAGTACAGATAATTAGGGCACTTTACAGTGCAGCCCTAGTAGTGCCCAGCAAGTGACGTCAGTCTGTGCCCATTAGTGACACCAGTCAGTGCTGCCTTTCAGTGCTGTCCATCATTGCCACCCATCAGTGTCCCCTACAGGTATCAATGCCACCCAATAATGCTCATCATTGCCACCCATCAGTGCCCATCTGTGCCACCCATCTGTTCCACCACCTATCGGTGCTGCCTATCAGTACCCATTAGTGCTGCCTATCAGTGCAGCATATCAGTGCCCATCAGTGCTGCCCAATAGTGCCACCCATCAGTGCTGCCCATATGTGCTGCCTATCGAAGGCCATCAGTGCCGCCTATCAGAGGCCACCACTGCTGCCCAATAGTACCACCTATCATTGCTGCCCAATAGTGCCACCTATCAGTGCCCATCAGTGCTGCCTATCAGAGGCCATCAGTGCCGCCTATCAGAGGCCATCAGTGCCACCTATCAGAGGCCATCAGTGCCACCTATCAGAGGCCATCAGTGCCGCCTATCAGTGGTGCTCATTAATGCTGCCCAATAGTGTCACCTATCGATGCCCAAAAGGAAGACTCCATTTGTGTGAAAAAATGGACAGAAATTTAATATGGGTACAGTGTTGCATGATTGTGCAATTGTCATTCAGAGCCTAGGTTCACACTGACTGTGGAAAATCGAACAATTTCATTCCCGCATGTCAGTCCCGATTTTGTGGGGTGATTTCAGAGACATCCGTGTGGGTTTCTGCACAGATGTCAATGGAAATTACACCCTGAAGTCACCAAAGGTAGTACAAAAACGACTTTTGGTAATCAATGTGACGCCACAAATGCAGCGTCGCACCGATTTGGATGGTGCCATTGCTGGCTTGTGCTGCCGATTTGGCATGCGATTTGGCTCAGTATGAGAGCACTGAAAGCTGGAAATTGTGACAGTGCCTGGCAGGCAAGAGGTTAAATGATAGGCTGAGGGTGAGGGAGAAGGGGAGAGTCTGGTCACAGCTCACTTACATGCACAGTCCCACTCCCAGCAGGAGGCTCACTGGCTGTCCGCATCTTCATGTTGTGACATTGTGATTTGCGACTGCCCGCACATTCCCTTCACAGCACATGGGCTGCATCGAGTGTGGACGGGCACAGGGGCGGGAGAAGGCTGAACTGATCGTTTCCCATTGGTGGAGAGGAGGGTGAGGGCTGTGCTCTGTAAGAACAGAACACTCTCAGCCCTGTGACAGGTGCAGCTAACATCCCTGTCACAGGACACATCGCTGGATCACAGCTGCAGCGTGGGATGGAGGGATCACTGCATTCTTTCACTGCAATTCGGCCGCAAATCCAGCCCTGTTAAACCCCCCCGTGGGAGCCGCTTGATCAGTAGCACTCAGCCAGCTCCGTGAACAGCACATGCGCAGTTCGGAGCGGGCGGCACATCATTTTGCTCTGATCTATATAGCTGTATATAAAATGCACTTTTTAGCTATCAAAAGGTGTTTCCCAGTGCTAAACATTTCATCCAATTTTTAAATGTCTGCATTTGTAAATTTTTAAATCCAATATAAAGGAATAGTAGTGGTAAAAAAAGCACTTGTGGGTTTAACTAATCCTTTTTTTATTTTATTTTTATAATTCACCTTTTATGGGCCCCCTAACCTGAAAACTTTTAGCACTCCCTGAGTCCCTTCCCTTCCTACAATAGTACTGACCAGCCTGATTCCTACACTGACCACTACACTAACTTTCCTGATTCCTACACTAATCTACCTGATTCCTATACTGGCCACTACACTGACCTCTACACTGACCTCTACACTGACCTACCTGTCCACTACCCTGACCACTACACTGATCTATCTGATTCCTATACTGGCCACTACACTGACCTCTACACTGACCTCTACACTGACCTACCTGTCCACTACCCTGACCACTACACTGATCTATCTGATTCCTATACTGACCACTACACTACCTGATTCCTACACTGTCCACTACACTTACCCTCCTGACTCCACTGCAAATATGGTTCGCTCCCCACACCCCAGGCACAGGTTGGCATACGACGGGGCACAGCATTTTGATTACATAAGTGAATGATTTGTTTGGCAGATAACTTGACACATTGGACAATACGGCAATGGATTAATGTCCAAAATCCATAAAGAATGTGAGGATGATCATGGTATTGAGTTGGAGACAGGAGTGGAACATAAATCTAATTTATTTTGGAAGGTTACTGTAAGTTCCTGGAGAGATATATTAAGGAGGGCCTGAATCCACAGGGACTTAAATTGGAGGTCCGCAGATAATTATTTTTTTAAAAGTCAGCAGCTACAAATACTGCAGCTGCTGACTTTTAAAATAAGGACACTTACCTGTCCAGCACGCCCGCGATGACGGCACCCAAGGCCACCCCGTCCCATCTTCGGTAAGGGAATGAGGAAGTGAAGCCTTGTGGCTTCACAGCCCCGTTCCCTACTGCGCATGTGCAGCGTCCCACTCAGGACATGTGGGAACTGCAAAAGTATTACTACTTTGTCATTGCTATATTGCATGTCATTTTGCATTGTATACCTGTGGTATCCCTGTTCATAGGCTGGTCAGGTGTGCTTCTTACTTCCCACCACAAGATGGGGATAGCACCACTCTGGGAAATCTATCCCAGCTCAGGCTGATCTGTGGTCAGTTGTTCAGTACAGGAAGCAGTGTGGAGAGAGGAAAGGAGAATGTGAAGGTCAGTCCAGAGAAGGGACATATTTTTTTTTTTTTTTGTTCTCTTTTTTTTCTCTTTTTCCACGTCAGACATAACCACAGCAAGAGACCTGCTCATGATTTTATTCATAATTCCGTCTCTATTTCAGGTATAGCATCATTTGTGGTGGTTTATTTTATTTTATTTTATTTTTTTGCTTGATTCTATATTTGTTATTCTGCTATTTGCATATTGCTTAATAATTTTTTTTTTTTTTTTTTTTAATTATAAACATAGCTTCTTTCAGCCCTTTAACAATTTAAACGGGCTAAGGCGTTCCTCATATGTACTCGGTCCAACATGCTATCATTACGTGATAACGTGGCGCAGCACCCCATCCTAGTCCCTTCCCTCCCCCCCCCCCACTACCCTTCCCACCCCTCCCGGACCATCTCCCGACTCCACCTAGTATTTTGATTTCCTGTAATGCTGCATTCTTATTCCTCTCTCATATTTTCTGCGTATTTCCGAGACTTTTTGAAATCAATCCATGTTTCCCAAATATCCTTATTTCCTGCCTGTTTCTTTTCGACACCGTATTTTACTTTCTCCCTCCTATAAGTACCCTCTACAGAGTCAAACCACTCCCATATTTGCGGGCTTACCGGGTTTCTCCATTTTAGGGGTATCAATCGTTTCGCGGAGTTCAACAAATGCGGAATTAGTGATCCCCTATATTCGTTCACTGGCGTTTCTCCCCCGTGAAAGAGGACTATCCAAGGGTTATTTTCCAATTCTTTTTTAGTTATCTCCTTTATCAAGGCCAAAACTTTTCCCCAGAACGTTTTGATTTTTACGCAGTCCCACCACAGGTGGGCCATCGTTCCTCTTGCCTCACATCCTCTCCAACATTCCTCTGACTCCCCTACTCCGAATTTGGCCATTTTATCTGGGGTAGTGTACCATCCTGTCAGACACTTGAAGTTCATCTCGGCGGTTTTTACATCAACCGCCGAAGTATGAGTCAAATTAAGGATTCTCCCTATTGTCGTCTTCCCCCTTGGAACTCCTAGGTCTCTCTCCCATTTCTGTATGTAGTTTAGCGTATCCGACTCGTCTATTTTCTGCAAATATTTATATACTTTGGAGATATTTCCTTTTGAGCTTTCGGTACTACACATCTGTTCCAGTATAGTGTACTCCTCTCGTGACCTCAATGGGTGTGGGAGGCACTTAACGAATGACACCAACTGAAGGTATCTCCACTCGCTGAGTGCCTCCATTTCAATCCTGATTTCGTGTAGGGCCATAATTTTGCCCTCTAGTGTTATGTCTTTTAACTGTGTTCTATTTTTAATCCACTTACCACCTACCTCTTTAGTCCCAGGTGCAAAATATTCGTTTTCTTTCAAATCTATAAGGGGTGAGTTGAATTTAGTTTTTAATTGTTTGTGTAATCGATCCCATATCCTTAAAGCGTTATGTGTAATTGCGTGTGTTGACGTGTGTAGGGTTCTACAATGTGGGGGGTTCCAGATTAATCTCCCTAACTGTGCCCTCGCTAAAGTGCATTCAATACTTATCCACCTTTTATCCTGTGACTCTTTAGCCCATTCTATGACCCGTGTGAGGACCGAAGCGTTATAGTATAATCTAATGTCAGGTACAGCCAGGCCGCCTTTTTTCTTAGTTCGTTTTAGAGTTTGGGCAGAGACTCTGTGTTTTTTATTGTTCCATATGTATTTCATTAGAAGGGAGTTAATTATTTTGATATATGACGGGGGCAAATAAATTGGTACCATTTGGAATTTATACAAAATTTTGGGGATAAGTACCATTTTTACCACATTTATCCTCCCAAACCACGATATTGGTCTATTGTATATAGTTTTAATTTCTCTTTTAATCTCGTCAAAAAGGGGGATGAAGTTTATTCTATATATTTTTTTCAAAGTATTTGCCATTTTTATACCCAAATACTTTATCTCTCTTTGCCAGGAGAAATTGTATTTCTTCCGCAAATATAGTTCTTCATCTTTGTGGATATTAATATTCAAAATCTCCGTTTTTGTTGTATTCATTTTAAAGTTTGAGACCTCGCCATATTGTTTTAAGGTATCTATTAACTTCGGGAGAGTGACTCTTGGGCTGCTTATGTAAAATAATAAATCATCTGCAAAGGCCGACAGTTTATGCTCGTCTTCACCTACTTCTACCCCATAGATTTCTGGGTTTTGTCGGACCATTGCCAGGAGGGGTTCCAATGATAGGACAAAGAGGAGGGGGGATAGGGGGCATCCTTGCCTAGTCCCATTTTTCATCTCAAAAGGAGCGGATAGGGATCCGTTAATTTTGATCCTTGCACACGGATGGAAATATAGGGTTTTGATTCTCCTTATCATCCCTGGACCTATTCCTATGGATTCTAGGGTTTGTATCAGGAATCCCCAGTCTACCCTGTCGAAAGCTTTCTCAGCATCGACCGACAGGAATAGACCGGGGGTCCCACTTTCTTTGATCTGCTCAAGGAGAAGGAGCGCCCTCACACCATTGTCTTTTCCCTCCCTCCCAGGTATAAAACCTACCTGGTCTGGGTGGACGATGGCTGTCATCGCTCCCTTCATTCTTTCCGCTAAAATTTTTGCATACAGTTTCGTATCTGCGTTCAGGAGTGAGATCGGTCGATAACCTGAGCAAGTCGTATTATCCTTTCCCTCTTTTTTGATCACTGTAATCGTTGCTGTTAAAGCCTCTCTACTCATTTCATAGTCAGTTCCAAGACCATTAAAGTATTGGCAGAGTCTGGGGATTAAGATGGTGCTGAACTTTTGTAGGTAGGCAGATGTAAAGCCATCTGGCCCGGGACTTTTCCCCTTAGGAGTGTTTTTTAAGGCCTCCCTTATTTCCTGTTCCGTTATTGGACCTTCCATCTCTTCTACCTCCTCTTCTTCTAATTTTGGGAGATTGGCTAACTGCAATATTTCCCTACTCTTATCCATTTTTTCCCGTGGGCACCTGATCTTTTGTTGGATATCGTAAAGTTCTTCATAGTAGCCCCGGAATACTTCTGCTATTTTATTTGTCGCATGTACTAAGTCGCCATTCCTGTCTCTGATTTTTTCTATAAAATTCCTAGTTTTCTTTTTTCTTACCATTCTGGCCAAATTTTTACTAGGTTTGTTTCCCCAGACATATCTTTCTCTCTCTGTCCGGTCTATATATTTCTTAGTTTCTTGTTCCATCAGAGCTCTATATTCATTCCTTCTTATACTCAGCTTATGAAATATTTCCCTCTTTTGCCCCTGTGATTTATGCTCCTGTTCTAGCCGATATATCTCCTCCCTTAATGTTTTTAATTTACTCGTTCTTATTTTGTTTTTCCTAGCCCCTTCTACAATAAAAATTCCCCTTATATACGCTTTATGGGCCTCCCAAAGGGATGCTCTTGAGATACCCTCCTTGTCGTTCTCCTGAAAATACCATTCCAACTCTTTCTGTATCCTCTCCACTACCCCCTCGTCCCCCAACAGACTCTCATCCAATCTCCATTCTGGTGGTGTGTCTTTTTGTATAGAAGTTTTTATTTTTAAGGTTATAGGGGCGTGGTCTGATAACGTCATGATCTCACACCTTGCTTCTATCACACTGTCCAGAAGTCTGTGGTCGACGAGGACATAGTCGATCCTCGAGTACGTCCCATGCACAGGTGAGAAAAACGTGTAGTCGCGGGCCCTCGGATTGAGGATCCGCCATACATCCACCATTTGATTTTGTGTCATTTGTTTTATCAGTATTTTTAGTTGCTCACGATTTGTCCCCTGTGCACAGGACGTACTATCGAGGCTTGGACTCATACAGAAATTGAAATCTCCCATCATAACTACATGGCCCTCTTCAAATTCTTTTAGTTTTCTCATGATTTTACTAATATATTTAACCGAGTTTACATTAGGGGCGTATACATTAGCTAGGGTATAGATCTCTCCTCCAAGTTTTATTTTCAGGAACAGAAATCTCCCCTCCGGGTCTGTTTGTCTATCCACCAATGTGAATCGGATTCTACGAGCGAATCCAATAGCAACCCCCCGGGATCGCGATGAAATTGTATCCCCATAATACCATATCGGATATTCTGTTGAGTAGAGCTTTATATTGGATTCCAAGGTAATATGGGTCTCTTGAAGATAGGCAATATCTGTTTTATGCTGTGTTAATTCACAAAGAATTTTGTGCCTTTTAATATGGGAATTTAGTCCCTTTACATTATATGAGAGAAACTTGACATCTGTCATATATGTTTTTTTTGTTTGTTTTTTTAAGTGTTTGGAATATTTTCTTGTGAAGTAGGTCAGATGGTTTCCCTGTCCCCTCCCTTTTACCCCCCCCCCCCCCAGCGCCCCAGCCCCCCCTCCCACCCTCCCCACCCCCGGCCCACACTTGGCCTGGGAGCCTCTGATGGGGGATTTTTCGCCCTCATCCTTGACTCCTCATTCGTGGTGGTGCTCGGGGCACTCCCCCGACTCCCCCCCTCCCCCCCTCCCCACCCCGAACCCCAACCTCGGGTCGTACAGAGCCCAACTAATCTACCCATTCTGGGAGCTCTGGTGTCGTTAAGTCCATTTTGGAGCAAAATTCATTCAATTCCTCCGGGTGTCTGAGTCGTGCTGTTTTACCTACTTTGATGCCAATGAGGCACGCCGGAAACCCCCACTGATACCTTACATTTTGTGCCCTCATGAGCTCCAATAGGGGTTTCAAATGCCTTCTCCTGGCCAACGTTTCTTTAGACAGATCAGAGAAAACTTGTAGCTCAATGTCTCTATATCTCAAGGGAGGTTTTCCCCTGAGGCTTCTCCAGATTTCCTCTTTATCCACATAGTTCTTAAAACGTACAATCACATCCCTTGGACCATATTTTCCTATCTGTTGGGGGTTTCCCACCCGATGTACTCTCTCAATCTTAAGGGGCTTGGATTCTACTGATCTTACTAACAAGGGGTTCAATAGAGTGTTCGTAATGTCCCTGAGGTCTTCGTCTTTTTCTTCTACAACCCCTCTAATTCTGAGATTCTGTCGTCTATTACGATTCTCCTGATCCTCCATCCTATATGCCGCTAATCTCTGATTTTCAGTCAGGGCTTTTACTTGCTTTTTCAAGGAGTTTATTTCCTGGTCCTGCTCCTCTATTCTCCTTTCCGTCTCGACCACTCTGTCGCGGAGCCCACCTAGGTCTGCTCTTACCTTGTTAATTTCTGTCTTGATGATGTTTTCCATGGCATTTTCCATCCTCATCAGCATGGCATTCATCTCTGCCTTCGTGGGGGGGTGTGTATCATGATCTGACTCCCCTACATTATATTGCTCTTGCTCACTTTCAAGTGTCGTTTCACCTCTAGAGCTCTCAGCGCTACCTGTTCCTGTACCCTTTTTTGTATCAATCTTTTTTTTTCAGATTTTTTTGCAAGACCTGGGCTTTTACTATTCCCTTCTTGAGTCATGTATTGTTGTATGGAGCTATTCCCTAAATTGTTCTTAATTGGTTTTGTAGTACCCCCTCTCGTTGATCTATTCATTTTATTTGTGGGTCTGATTCTCTTCCCCAGTTTGAAACGAAAAAAAGAATAAAAGGGGCCACGGGGAAAAGTAAAAAGATAGGGCAGCAATCTAAAGGGCCCCCCTTTACGCCCGATCAGTCCGTTGTTCCAGGTGACCCTGTCTCCTTTCCCCTTTTTTTTTTTTCCTTTTCTTCCTTTCTCTCACCCCTCGGGTTAAAAAGCCTGTTTACTTCTTTTAGATTGAGTTCTCCTAGTACGGCCTGATTGTCATTTTACTGGGGAATACCTTCTGTGTTTTACCGAGGATGTTTCCTGTATTACGTCAGCCCAGTTTATCGTATATGTTCCTGAAGTAATGCAGACGTAAGGATTTTGAAGGATTTTGTAGCTGCGATATCCAAAATTATAGTGCCTCTATGGCCACTATTCAGCAGTAGGGGTCTTTCCTCCAAAAGTCATTACTACAATATCCAGGACACTAAGATACCGTTAAATCCGCTTAATCAGTTCTCGGTAGGGGGTGTTCTCAATGAGGGGGGGGGGAATTATAGTTGAGATCCAGCTCCAATCTATCCCCCTGTTTATCTCTACAGGCCCGTCAGAACCGGCCGAGATGCTCCATAAAATTCTGTTCAGTTAGAACATTGGGCCAGAGTCTTACTATATCTAAGGCGGACAGCAATGCATGGGAGTCACTGCCAATGGAATAATGAGTTAATCATAAGTTATTCCAAGTATATAGCTCTCAGATATTCCACTTTTACTTCTCCCTGCACCGAGCTGATGGTATATATTAATTTCAATTTGTAGTCGTTCTCCTCCTGTTCACTTCAATTGAACTCTCCCCACTGTTGAACCCCGTAAAAAACTCTGCAGCTAGATATAGTCCATATGTACACATAGATCTCCTTATATGCTATAGTTGAGGATGTTTATGGGGCATGTTCTATGCCTGAGTTTTACTCTCCGCAATAAGGGGTCTCCTACTACACATACAGGTTTACCTCCTGCGCTCAGTTCGGCCCGCTATGTTCTAGTGATTACATTCACGCCTTGTTATTTGTCTCAATATGTAGAGCTATAAATTTCATTTGGGCTGGTCGACTCATTTATGCCCGCATTTAGCAATCAGAATATTATGACACTTATATGCTGTGGGGGGGGGGGGGTTGCAAAGACACCCCTGTTTATGTGGATAACTCTGCTCCCCCTTTTTTTTATTGCTTCCAGATACTTCCAGATACTCCCGTCAGAAAAACAAAAGGAAGGCTTCTTGCACTGATCCTTTTTGTATCAGCTGGGCTAAGCATTTGACTCGCAGGTTGGGCATACAAGATAGGAGGGGGGGGATGAAACCAGGGGGGGGGGTGCAGCGGGACAACGCCCGACCCAGCTCGGCTCACTGAGCGTCTCACCCGACCCAGTATATTCAAATCCGCCTGCTGCCGCCGCGCAGTTCTCCTTCCCTGCAGCGCTGCTTCCTCCTTATCGCGGTTGCTCTCGGCATGTCCTCGGTCAGCATCCAGCTCCGGGTTGGGGTTGGGAGATCCCGCAGCTCCGCGGCGTCCGTCCTTTTGGCCGTTGAGTCTCCGTCTCAGCCGTCGGGGGGGAGTCAGCCTCTCACGCTGACATCTCTCCGATTCCGAGGCTGGGATGATCGAATCTTCGGGTCCCGCCGCCACACGCTACAGCGAGCCAGGGAGCGCTCCGGCACCTCCCACCCTCACACACGTCACGTCCGCATCCACATGACTTCAGAAGGGACATATTTAAACTGCTAAAATCAAAGGATAAAAGCCATTAATCGGCAGCAAAGACCTTTGAGTATAAAGGTGAAGGATTTATTAGCCTCCGGCAACCTCACCCATGTCACTGGATTCAAAAGGGACCAGACACAAGTAAGCATTATACTGAACCACAGCCTGAGTCCAGGCCTACTAAAGCCTATTAGCAGTGGATCAGCAGAATTCCTCTATTTACCCAGAGACTGTATTCTAACTGGATGTTTGTACTGCAACCAAAACCAGACACAGTAAAAGTTGTGAGTTGTATTCTGCCACTGTCTACCTCATTCTTTCACATTGTTACTACAACTGGTTGTACCACCATTAACGGTACTGGCGTCACGACAAATATCATCAAGGGACCCAGCCGCCACAAGCACTCTAAACACCCCTGTCATCACCGTGCACCTCACGTGTTCCCCTGCGGTTCTGGCTCGTCGCATAAGAAAAATTGGCGTCACGAACAGGATCATTACCCCTGCGCCCTATCTAAAAGACTGTTGCATCAGAATAAGCCCCTTTGCTTTATTGAGAGACTGTTTACTTATTGCATGCTGTGTGGGGCCACAGAACTGTTTAAACTGTTTAAAAGTTACATGGAAGCGTTATCCCAGTTATCAGCATAAAAATCGCAGCATCCAATTTGTGTGTTAACAAAACTGCATGCAGTATTTGAATTGACTATTTCCATTCACTTAAAATGGCTGCCAGAGACCTTCTTGTCCAAAAATTCCTGCGCCATCACTGTGGATAGGTTAGTGACACCCCCTGAAGAGCGGGAAAGTTTGGTGCCACCCATTCATGCAAAATCGCCTTACCTTTGCTGTGTCAATCCTGGGAGGAAAGTGTGACAAACGCACGCCCCAGAAGTCGCGAGACTTCGCATGTGAGCAAAAGGAGAGAAAATAATCGCATTGCTTGCCGTCCGAGCAGTAATCGCAACCTGTCAGTTGCCTCTACTAACTATAAGGAGCACTGATAGCTGGAACTCTGCCAGAGACCCAAAATCAACATCGCTGCAGCATTGCATTCAGCTGGCATTAAATTCTTAAAGGGCCATACACCCGCAAGACAGCGGTTGCCCATAGCAACATCGCACAAAAAGTGTCTAAAAACGCATTTGACTTACCTAACTAGAACTCACCTGCTGTTACCATGTCTGTGCAAGGAGATGACGTGCAGCCCGACCTCAGAGGACCCCCTGCATCAGCCGCAGTCGGTCCCAATGCAATACCAACCGCTGCAGCACCAAGTTTAATGCCTTTAACCATGCCTTATTATTTTGGGGCCCCCTGGTTCCCACGATATTCTGGGGAAATTCATACTTTAAGGGACTTTAAAGAAAAAATTCTGGCTATGTTCAGATTGTACCCTGTATCCCCAGAGCAACAGATGGAGATTCTTCTTGCGCAATTGGAAGGAGCTGCGCTCAGAGAAGTGAAATCTTGGCCGAGCTCGGAGAGAAAGACCATGGAGCAGATTTTTGAACGTCTCTACACCACCTTTGAACCCAGAACCGTGTCAGAGGTCAAGATGAGGTTCTTCAGCAAGAGACAGCAATCTGGTGAGTCACTCAGAGACTTTGCATTATCTTTGCAGGAAGCCCTTAGAGCTGTTGTCCAAGTAGACCCCCGTGAGGCAGAAAATCAGGACAAAACCCTGAAAGAACAATTTATTGAAGGCGTCCATACAGACAATCTAAAGAGCCAACTAAGAATGTTAGCCGCCCAACATCCAAGCGCTACCTTCTTAGATTTTAAAGAACTAGCTATCAGCATACTGGGAAAAAGCCCACCAACAGAACCTGTTAGATCTGTTGACGTGCCTGTATCACAGCTGGTTACCCCTGTAAAGTCTTTACCTATAGTCAGTCAGGCAACCCAAGCTCCAGTTCCTGACGCAGTTGCTGCCTTGACTGAGCAAGTCCGTTTTCTGACTAAAAGTCTGGAGAAAGTCCACCAAAAATTGGAACAATGGGAGAAACCATTAATGCTAGAGGATGAGAAACCTGTGTCCAGAAGACTCTTCCCCTCTAATTCTAGAGAGACTTATTCCAGAAATTCTGGCGGACGCCCCCCTGACCACACTAGTACCCCTAAGCGGCCTATCTGCACGTACTGTCACAAACCAGGCCATACAGAAGCAACCTGCTGGCAGTTAAACGGGAAACCCCCGAGGCCAAGGACCACCCCTCGGGAGGTAAACCAATAGGTCCAGAAGATCCCCACTGGATGCCAAGATACGTTGGATCCCGTCCTGAAGTGGCACTTCAAATAAATGGAGTCCCTTTTGTTGCCCTAGTTGACACCGGATCCCAAGTCACCACCATCCAACAAGCAGCCTTTGAAAAATACTGGGATCAAAATCAGCTTACCCAGCCTCCAGAATCCTGGCTGAGTCTCATAGCCAGTAACGGCAAACCCATACCAGTCCATGGTTATTGGGAACCTACCATTCAAGTAGGAGGAACTACACTACCTCGACAAGGCCTTATTGTGGTACAAGTCAGAGACAATAACCCTAACCCTCCAATAGTCCTAGGAATGAATGTCCTCAGGAACTGTTATGTTGAGATGCTAGAAGCCTTGCACCAGTTAGTGCCTACTGCCCCTCCTGATTCTAAGAAGGTGATCCAACAAACCATCCGTGTACTAAATGCGCAACAGAGATTCACCAACGAAAAAGGAGAAATTTGCTGTGCCCGCATCCGGGATAAGCAACCTGTGATCCTCAAACCCAACACCGAAACTCTCTTGTGGTGCCGAGCTGTAGTCGGAATCCAAGGTCAAGATTACCAAGCCCTGGTAGAGCCTGTTGTTTTGGAAGACTATCCTCTAGTGAGAGCTGCAAGGAGCCTAGTAACCGTCTCTGAAGGTAAAGTGCCTATACGACTCCTAAACTTGAGTGATAGCAGCGTAACACTATCAAAACACCTTCCTATTGCACAGCTAATCCAAGTCACTTTTCAAGATGTCATCAGTGTGGCTACAGCTACCACAGAGCAAATTCCCAAGAGACAGAACCCCCAGGACCAAAATGTAAACACACCCTGGTGGAAAGAACTTCATGTGGGAGATGCTTCCACACCAGCAGACCAAATAGAGGGAGTACTAAAAATTGTGAAGGAGCTTCACCTTGCCTTCAGTAAGCATCCCACCGACTATGGAGAAGTGGATATCATCAAGCACTCCATTCCTACAGGTTCACACCCACCGATCAAGGAAAGATATCGGCCTATACCACCAACTATGTACCAATCCGTAAAGCAAATGATCCAAGAGATGAAGGACTCCAATGTCATTAGAGACAGCCATAGTCCATGGGCTGCACCTCTAGTTCTTGTCCGTAAGAAGGACGGTAACATCAGATTCTGTGTGGATTACAGAAAAATTAACCAAATCACCCACAAGGATGCTTACCCTTTACCACGCATAGAGGAATCTTTGACAGCTTTAGGATCTTCAGCCTACTTCTCTACCCTTGATTTAACCAGTGGATACTGGCAAGTACCCATGGCACCTGAAGATCGTGAGAAGACTGCATTTACCACCCCGATGGGCCTATTTGAGTTCAACCGCATGCCTTTTGGACTTTGCAATGCGCCCGGAACCTTTCAAAGATTAATGGAGCATTTTTTAGGACACAAAAATTTTGAAACCGTTCTGTTGTACTTGGATGATGTCATCATCTACTCCAAATCTTATGAAGATCACTTGAAACATTTGGCTGAAGTTTTTCAAATCCTCATTAAACATGGACTCAAAGTCAAACCATCTAAGTGCTATCTACTGAAGACAGAAGTCAAATACTTAGGGCATATTGTAAGCTCTGAAGGTGTTAAACCGGATCCAGAGAAGATAGCCGCAGTCCGAAATTGGCCTACTCCTACTACAGTGAAAGAAGTGAGGAGCTTTCTCAGTTTCGCAGGATACTACAGACGCTTTATTCCTCACTTTGCCCAAATTGCGGGGCCAATATTAGAACTTCTGAGAGGACATCCTAAGAGGTACCAAAAGTCTCCAATACCAGTTGAATGGAACACAGAAAGAGAAATTGCCTTCCAGCTCCTAAAGAAGAAGTTAACAGAACCACCAATCCTAGGCTATCCAGATTACCAGCAACCATTTCATCTTTACACAGATGCTAGTAAGAAAGGTCTGGGAGCTGTCCTATCGCAGGTACAGGAAGGAAAAGAAAGAGTTATTTCCTACGCTAGTAGATCTCTTAAAGGTACTGAAAGAAACGACCAAAACTATAGTTCCTTCAAATTGGAATTCCTCGCACTCGTGTGGGCTGTTACAGAAAAATTTAAAGATTACCTTGCCGCAACACCATTTGTGGCCTTCACAGATAACAACCCGCTAGCACATCTGAATACCGCCAAGTTGGGAGCATTGGAACAAAGATGGGCCTCACGCCTAGCTAACTACGATTTCACCATAAAATACAGAACAGGAAAAGCAAATGAAAATGCGGATGCATTATCCCGTCTGCCTACCCAAGAAGACCCTACTACACAGGAAGATGTTTGGGAAGAGGTAGAAATGCCAGCTTTTTACAAAAATTTTGCCCAACAAGACCTTATCACCATCAAAGGAAGAGAAGTCCTTAATCTTCAACAACAAGTGGATCCAAGATCCCAAGTGGACAAAGAAAGGTGGATCAAGCTGCAAAATGAAAGCAGAGTGTTGGGAGAACTGCAAGATTTCTTCACCAGCGGAAGAACACCTGAAAGAATTCGCAGAAGAAATGCTGATCCAGAATTGTCAAAACTTTGGAGACACAGAAAACATCTCTTCCTACAGAAGGGCCTACTATTAAGAAGAACTTTAGACCCAATTACCTTGGATCGTCTATACCAAATCTTAGTACCACGCCGAGATGCAAGAATCATTCTTGAGATGTATCATGATCAATCAGGACACTTTGACGTGCAGAAGACAGAAGCCACCATCCGTAGAAGATTCTACTGGATTGGGATGAGAGGAGACATTGAAAAGTGGTGTCGAGAATGTTCCACCTGTGCTGTTGGAAGAAATGAAAAACATGACCAAAAAGCACCCTTACATCCCATTGTAAGCCAAACACCGCTAGAAATAGTTGCGATTGACCATGTGAAGCTGGAACCAAGTCGCTCAGGTTACACATACGCCATGACCATCATTGATCATTATACCAAATTTGTTGTAGCCGTACCTGTCAAGGACCTGACTGCTAAAACAACTGCAGATGCCTTCTGGAAACATTTCCTATTGCCATATGGATGCCCAGAAAGAATCCTTACAGATCAGGGATCTGCCTTTGAGTCGCAACTCTTCAAAGAACTGTGTACACTTCACAATTGCCAGAAAATCAGGACCACAGCCTACCACCCTCAAGGGAATGGACTTTGCGAGAAAATGAACCAAACTTTAATTGAGATGTTAAGAGCAGTACCTCCTGCTACAAGAAGTGATTGGCCTACTCTATTGCCTCAGTTGATGTACACCTACAATAACACGATTCACTGTTCTACTGGGTATACACCTTACTATCTCATGTTTGGCCGACAAGGTAAACTACCTGCTGACCATACTTTGGGCGTACAAGTGCCTGATGCAATCAACCCCCTACCAAAGACTGATTGGGTGAGTGAGCACCAAAGACGTCTAATTGATGCACAAGAAATTGTTCAACATTGCATGGAACGTGCTCATGAAAAGCAACAAAGAGATTATAACCAATCTGCCAAAGCAGAACCTCTCAAAATTGGTGACCATGTATGGTTAAAAAACAACCATCGCACCAGCAAGTTAGATAGCAAATGGGAGAGAGAACCTTACACCATTACAGCTATTCTCAATCCAGAGACTGATACTTATGAGATCACTAAAGAAAACAAATCACGTGTAGTACATCGCAATCGCCTTAAGTTATGTCTCAAGGAAAGTACTCAAGAAGAAACTCTTCAAGAAGAAGCTATCCAAGAGGAAACACAATCCATAGAACCAGAGCCTACAAAATCATCTGATTCAGAGAATCCACTACAGTCTTTTGGAAAAGCATTATTAGACTCTGATCCTTTACAATGGTTCCTTACACCATGGCTCAATATCTTAGTGCCTGCCAAGAACAATACAACCGCACTTCAACCAGAGGAGCTATCTCAAGAAGTGTCTACTACAGCTCAAGAGACACCAAGTTCCCTTGAAACAAGGCCTGTAGAAACTCAGCCGCT
The DNA here is from genome assembly GCF_905171775.1 of Rana temporaria. NCBI lineage: Eukaryota > Metazoa > Chordata > Amphibia > Anura > Ranidae > Rana > Rana temporaria. The sequence continues at coordinate 282,811,932 of NC_053491.1, read as the reverse complement.
AAGAAGATCTGACAGAACTACAAGAGGACGACCACCTGTCCGTTTGGAGGATTACCTGCACCAGCAGCCGAGAAGTCGACTACCGACTCTGTCATCTCATCGTTGAGTGCATCCTTACATCGTCTGAAGTTCCAGAGTGAGAAGAAGACTTACTTGGGATATTATGTTTATTTCCTTTAAAGGACTTTTCAAAAGGACTACATACCTACTGTTTTGCAACGTTAAAGCCTGTACCCGGAGATAGACTTTCACGTACCTGAGCCTCCGTGATATTCATCTGTTGACATTTTCCTGTGCCCAGGGAACGGACTCATACCCTGTGAGCCTCCTGAGATGTTATTTTTGTTTTCTTTTTCTTTTTCCATCTCATCGTGGACTATTCTGGTTTTGCCATACATCACCAGTCTTCAGAGGAAAAACTACACCCCTTTTTGTCACCTTTTGTCACATTTCGTTGTTGCCTGAGATATGTTTGCCTAACCCATTTTACTTGCAGATACAAGAAGTACAAGAATGGGGTTATATTGTTATTTCCTATGCATGCATGCTTTTCCATTTCTCTTATATCTTACAGGAAGACACAACATCGAGTCAAAAGTGTGCCGAGGTCGACACACGTTTTACCATGGGGGTATGCAGCGTCCCACTCAGGACATGTGGGAACTGCAAAAGTATTACTACTTTGTCATTGCTATATTGCATGTCATTTTGCATTGTATACCTGTGGTATCCCTGTTCATAGGCTGGTCAGGTGTGCTTCTTACTTCCCACCACAAGATGGGGATAGCACCACTCTGGGAAATCTATCCCAGCTCAGGCTGATCTGTGGTCAGTTGTTCAGTACAGGAAGCAGTGTGGAGAGAGGAAAGGAGAATGTGAAGGTCAGTCCAGAGAAGGGACATATTTAAACTGCTAAAATCAAAGGATAAAAGCCATTAATCGGCAGCAAAGACCTTTGAGTATAAAGGTGAAGGATTTATTAGCCTCCGGCAACCTCACCCATGTCACTGGATTCAAAAGGGACCAGACACAAGTAAGCATTATACTGAACCACAGCCTGAGTCCAGGCCTACTAAAGCCTATTAGCAGTGGATCAGCAGAATTCCTCTATTTACCCAGAGACTGTATTCTAACTGGATGTTTGTACTGCAACCAAAACCAGACACAGTAAAAGTTGTGAGTTGTATTCTGCCACTGTCTACCTCATTCTTTCACATTGTTACTACAACTGGTTGTACCACCATTAACGGTACTGGCGTCACGACAAATATCATCAAGGGACCAGCACATGCGCAACTCGCACTGCGCAATCAAAATGGTCCCTGCTGTCTTCTGGAACCCGTGTGTCTCCCAGAAGACCGCGGGGGGGGCGGGAAGTGACGTATACCCTGCAGGGGGTCTATTCCCGGAAGTGGGTGCAAATACCTGTATTATACAGGTATCTGCACCCCCCTCCAACCTGAAAGGTGCCAAATGTAACACCGGAGGGGGGAGGGTTCCGAAAAGCGGAGAAAATTCCTGGACTGCCCACTCCTTGAAACAATGTCTTTATTCAGCAAAAAAAAATTCAAAAATACAAAACAACCAAAAACAGTGCAGTCAAAAAGGAGAGGTGGACAAAAGGAAAAGGGGTGGCTGACATGTTTCACGAGTTTCATGAGTAAGCATCGAAAGATGTGAAACATGTCAGCCACCCCTTTTCCTTTTGTCCACCTCTCCTTTTTGACTGCACTGTTTTTGGTTGTTTTGTATTTTTAAAAACGATTTTGCTGAATAAAGACATTGGGGTAGATTCAGGTACAGCTGCGCGCTTCTTACGGAGGCGCACTGTACCCTTTTTACCCTGCGCCTACGCAAATTATTTGCGCTACGCTTCATTCATGAAGCAGTAGCCACTTAATTTGCGTGGGCACTCCTCAAAAATGCCCTGCGTAAGGGCGCCTAATGTAAATGATCCCGTAGGGGGCGGGAATCATTTAAATTAGGCGCGTTCCCGCGCCGAGCGTAGAGCGCATGCTCCATCGGGAAACTTTCCCGACGTGCATTGCGGTAAATGACGTCGCAAGGACGTCATTTGCTTCAAAGTGAACGTGAATGGCGTCCAGCGCCATTCACGATTCACTTACGCAAACTACGTAAATTTCAAATTTCACGACGCGGGAACGACGGGTATCCTTAGCATTGGCTGCCCCTGCTTTTAGCATGTGCAGCCTTACGCGAAACCCGACGTACACAAACGACGTAAACTGCATACGCAGGGCTCGCGTAACATTGTGAATCGGCGTTAGTATGCAATTTGCATACTATACGCTGACCACAACGGGAACGCCACCTAGCGGCCTGCGTAAGAATGCAGCCTAAGATATGAGGGCATAAGAGCCTTATGCCACGCATATCTTAGGCTGCAGTCGGCGTAACGAGCTCTCTAATTCAGGAGAAGTCATTACGCCAGCGCAAGTAAGCAATTGCGCTGCGTAACTATGGTTACGCAGACGCAATTCCTTCTTGAATCTGGGCCCTTGTTTCAAGGAGTGCGGCAGTCCAGGAATTTTCTCCATCTAATGCACCTGTGCACAGCCAGCACCCTTTTTGGTTCAGTGGGACGGAAGCATAGCAGAGGGATCAGCAGTTTTTAGAGCGGTATTTTCTTTTATTTTCCGAAAAGCGGAGGTTCCATTTTTGTGTGGACCTCCACTTTAAGAAGTATATTATAAGATATATATATATTAGGGATAACCTCAGCTCACCGCTGGCTGTTCCTTCTATTAACAGGCGTTTTCAGCGCAGTAATGTTGCGTCGCAGTAAACTTGCGTCCTAAGTTACGGCGGCGTAGCGTAAATGTGCCGACCTAAGCGCGCCTAATTCAAATGGTGAAGAGGTGGGCGTGTTTTATGCTAATGAATCGTGACACGACATGATTGACGTTTTGAACGAACAGCGCATGCGCCGTCCGTGGACATATCCTAGTGCGCATGCTCCAAATTACGCCGCAAAGACTTATTGGTTTCGACGTGAACATAAATTATGACCAGCCCCATTCACGGACGACTTACGCAAACGACGTAAAAATGTAAAAATTCAACGCGGTTCCGACGTCATTACTTAACATTGGCTGCGCCATCTTTTTGGTGGAATAACTTTAGGCCTCAAAACGCCTTACGTAAACGGCGTATCTTTACTGCGACGGGCAAGCGTATGTTTGTGAATAGGCGTATCTCGCTGATTCACGCATTCTAGGCGTAAATCAGCGTACACGCCCCTAGCGGCCGGCCTAAATAGACAGCTAAGATACGACAGCGCCCGCGCTCGTATCTTAGCTAGATTTAAGTGTATCTCAATTTGAGAATACACTTAAATTTACGACGGAGCAGATTCAAAGTTACGACGGCGTATCTACTGATACGCCGGCGTAACTCTCTCTGAATCTGGCTAATTGTGTCACTTACTGCTTGTATATAAATGGTGGTACTCTTGCGCTATCTATGCTGGACACCAGGAGGCACTGCTGCAATCACCTGATAGTCTGCCTTGAACAGAAAAAATACAAATATAGATAGGTGGTGGTGAAGCGCTGTGAAAGCTAATAACACAAAAAAAATTGGGTACCCATGTGGGTAGGTGACCCTGGTGAGAAATAAATAAATAAATAAATAAAAAACTAAGTGACTACTAAAAAAGGGGAAGGAGGTGAATACAATAACATATAATGTGAACACTAAGTGACACGGTGTAACAGGCTGGATATACCAGGTAGACAATAATAAAGGTTAGTACACAAATGTGAACAAATCAATAGCTCACACAAGCTAAAATATCTATGCTGTGCGTAGCAACACACAGAAACAATGCATTGCAAAAAACATGTGAAAAAAATCCATAGGAATGGTGACACCAAAACCCATTTATTTATTTATTTCTCACCAGGGTCACCTACCCACATGGGTACCCCAAAAAAAAAGTCCAGTGTTTAAATAAAGCAGACTTCAGTGCGCACACCTCTTGTGGTACTAAATGCTCACCTCAGAGCCATAGTACGGATGGCTCACAGTACCACAGATGTCTCCCTAGATGTGCAACCACACTGGTATATGCTGAGATGGAGAGGGCTCCTCATTAGGGTTGAGCGAACTTTGGGGTTTTTTTGCTCCCGAACTCGAATAATTGGAAAAAGTTTGGGTTCGGGTTCGGAGTTCAGGTATGTTTTGGCGCGCTGCCAATCGCCATTTGTTTTACTACTTATGGCATGGCTGTGATTGGCCAGTGCAGCATGTGACCCAGCATGTGACCAGCCTCTATATTAGATCGAGGCACACAGCACAGATCGTCACTCTGCTTTAGTTATGATAGGGAGAGGCTGCTGCTGCTGCTGCTTAGGGACAGTGTCAGAGAGGTGTATCCTGCTTCAGAAATCTCAACAAGCACACTTTATTTCTTTGATATCTGCATCATCTTATGGTTTCTGGCTCGTCACTGTGCTTTAGTTATGATAGGGAGAGGCTGCTGCTGCTGCTTAGGGACAGTGTCAGAGAGGTGTATCCTGCTTCAGAAATCTCAACAAGCACACTTTATTTCTTTGATATCTGCATCATCTTATGGTTTATGGCTCGTCACTGTGTTGTAGCTATGGTAGAGACAGGCTGCTGTTGTTGATTGAGGGACAGTGTCAGAGAGGTGTATCCTGCTTCAGAAATCTAAACAAGCACTCTTTATTCATGTGACATCTGCTGTGCTTCATATAGTTTAGGAATTGTGTTCAGCTATAGGGACAGCAATCTATAGGTGACTCTGTATATTTCAACAGCACTGCACCTGCCACCACCTGTGCACCTGTGATATACTGTGTGTGTCCAGTACATAGTTCAGGGACAGGTTCCAGAAATTTTCCTATAGGGACATCAATCTATAGGTGACTCTGTATATTTCAACTGCACCTGCCACCACATGTGCACCTGTGATATACTGTGTGTGTCCAGTACATAGTTCAGGGACAGGTTCCAGAAATTTTCCTATAGGGACAGCAATCTATAGGTGACTCTGTATATTTCAACAGCACTGCACCTGCCACCACCTGTGCACCTGTGATATACTGTGTGTGTGTGTGTGTCCAGTACATAGTTCAGGGACAGGTTACAGATATTTCCTATAGGGACAGCAATCTATAGGTGACTCTGTATATTTCAACAGCACTGCACCTGCCACCACCTGTGCACCTGTGATATACTGTGTGTGTCCAGTACATAGTTCAGGGACAGGTTCCAGATATTTCCTATAGGGACAGCAATCTACGTGAATTAAGATCCGCTCCCGCAAGTTTAGGAGGCAAGTGGCTAATTCACAAACAACTTGCCTCCAAACTTGCGACGGCGGATCCTAAATCCCCCGGCGGAATTCAAATTCCGCGGCTAGGGGAGTGTACTATTTAAATCAGGCGCGTTCCCGTGCCGATTTAAATGCGCAGGCGCCGTCCGGGGAATTTCCCGGCGTGCATTGCTCCCACTGACGTCGCTAGGACGTCAGTGGTTGCGACGCTTACGCAAACGACGTCCGTCCGTATTCGAGAACGACTTACGCAAACGACGTTAAAAACTATACTTAACATTGGCTGCGCCTGATAAAAGAAGGGGTAAGTATACGACGGAAAACCGCTACGGAAACGACGTAAGAACACTGCGACGGGTCCGCGTACGTTCGTGAATTTGCGTATCTCGCTGATTTACATATTATTTATCGTAAATCAGCGGGAAAGCCCCCGGCGCCATTTTTAAATAGAAAAAAAGATCCGACAGTGTAACACATTGTAACACTGTCGGATCTAGCCCTATCTATGCGTAACTGATTCTATGAATCAGGCGCATAGATAGGACCAGTTTACGTCAGAGATACAATGGTGTATCTGTAGATACACCGTCGTATCTCTTTGTGAATCTGGCCCTGTGTGTCCAGTACATAGTTCAGGGACAGGTTCCAGATATTTCCTATAGGGACAGCAATCTATAGGTGAGTCTGTATATTTCAACAGCACTGCACCTGCCACCACCTGTGCACCTGTGATATACTGTGTGTGTGTCCAGTACATAGTTCAGGGACAGGTTCCAGATATTTCCTACAGGGACAGCAATCTATAGGTGACTCTGTATATTTCAACAGCACTGCACCTGCCACCACCTATGCACCTGTGATATACTGTGTGTGTCCAGTACATAGTTCAGGGACAGGTTCCAGATATTTCCTATAGGGACAGCAATCTATAGGTGACTCTGTATATTTCAACAGCACTGCACCTGCCACCACCTGTGCACCTGTGATATACTGTGTGTGTCCAGTACATAGTTCAGGGACATGTTCCAGATATTTCCTATAGGGACAGCAATCTATAGGTGACTCTGTATATTTCAACAGCACTGCACCTGCCACCACCTGTGATATACTGTGTGTGTGTCCAGTACATAGTTCAGGTACAGGTTCCAGATATTTCCTATAGGGACAGCAATTTATAGGTGACTCTGTATATTTCAACAGCACTGCACCTGCCACCACCTGTGCACCTGTGATTTACTGTGTGTGTGTCCAGTACATAGCTCAGGGACAGGTTCCAGATATTTCCTATAGGGACAGCAATCTATAGGTGACTGTATATTTCAACAGCACTGCACCTGTCCCCTGTGATATACTGTCTGTGTAGTACATTGTTTAGAGGTAGGTTCCTGCTTCTTGCTATAGGTAGAGAAATATATAGGTGAATCTCTGCCTATTTCACCAGCACTCTACCTGTCCCCTGTGATATACTGTATGTGCAGTACATTTTTTAGGGGTAGGTTCCTGCTTCTTGCTATAGGTAGAGAAATATATAGGTGAATCTCTGCCTATTTCACCAGCACTCTACCTGTCCCCTGTGATATACTGTCTGTGCAGTACATTGTTTAGGGCTGGGTTCCTGCTTCTTGCTATAGGTAGAGAAATATATAGGTGAATCTCTACCTATTTCACCAGCACTCCACCTGTCCCCTGTGATATACTGTATGTGCAGTACATTTTTTAGGGGTAGGTTCCTGCTTCTTGCTATAGGTAGATAAATATATAGGTGAATCTCTGCCTATTTCACCATATTACACTATTTTTGTATTTAAAATTTCTCAAAATTAGGGCAAGTGCTTTTGCAATTGTGCAGACCGACAAGGAGGGCAGTGGTGAAGACTGGGTGTAAGATGATGTGGAGGACGATAAGGTCCTCGACCCGACATGGAATCAACCTCATGCAGGTGACCCGTGTAGTTCGGAGGAAGAGGCGGTGGTCACACAGAGCCACCAGCACAGCAGAAGAGGGAGCACGGTGCCAAAGCAGAGCGTCCATCCCCTAGACAGTACGCCTGCTACTGCCCAACGCAGCAAGGGACCCAGCACACCAAAGCCAGGTCCAAGGAGTTCCCTAGCATGGCAGTTCTTCACACAATGTGCTGATGACAAGACACACGTGGTGTGCACGTTGTGCAATCAGAGCCTGAAGCGAGGCATAAACGTTCTCAACCTGAGCACAACCTGCATGACCAGGCATCTAAGTGCAAAGCACGAGCTGCAGTGGAGTAGACACCTCAAAAACCAAGAAAGGTCTCTGGCTCCTCCTGCTTCCTCTTCTGCATCAGTCTCGGGCCTCTCTGCCTCTTCATCCACCTCCGTAGTGACAGTGCCACCTGCCACCCCTCAATTAGAGGACCGGCAAACAACACTACCACCTGGGTCACCAAACATCTCCACAATGTCCCATGGAAGCATTCAGCTCTCCATCTCCCAAACACTGGAGCGTAAGAGGAAGTACCCCTCTACCCACCCGCGATCCCTGGCCTGAATGCCAGCATTTCAAAATTACTGGCCTTTGAAATGCTGTCATTCCGTCTGGTGGAGACGCAGAGTTTTAAAAGCCTGATGGCATTGGCTGTCCCACAGTACGTCATGCCCAGCCGCCACTACTTTTCCATGCGAGCCATCCCTTCCCTGCACAACCAAGTGGGGGACAAAATCAGGTGTGCACTGCGCAACGCCATCTGTGCCAAGGTCCACCTAACTACGGATACGTGGACCAGTAAGCACGGTCAGGGACGTTATATCTCCCTAACAGCGCACTGGGTAAATGCAGTGGCGGCTGGGCCTGAGGCGGATAGCAGTTTGGCGCATGTCCTTCCACCACCGAGGATTGCAGGGCGCTTCAGTTTGCCTCCTGTTCCTAACTCCTTCTACTCCGCTTCCTCATCCTCTACCGCCTCCTCATCCAGTCAGCGTAACAAATTCACCACCAACTTCAGCACAGCCATGGGTAAACGCCAGCAGGCAGTTTTAAAAATTTCCTGTTTGGGGGAAAAACCACACACCGCGCAGGAGTTGTGGAGGGACATGGAACAACAGACCGATGAGTGGTTGGCGTCAGTGAGCCTCAAGCCGGGCCTGGTGGTGTGCGATAACGGGCAAAATCTCATAGCAGCTCTGGGCCTAGCCCGTTTGACGCACATTCCTTGCCTGGCGCATGCGCTGAATTTGGTGGTGCAGAGTTTCCTGAGAACGTACCCCAATATGCCACAGCTGCTGCAGAAAGTGCGGGCCGTCTGTGCGCACTTTCGGCGTTCTCACCCTGCTGCTGCTCGCCTGGCAGCGCTGCAGCGTAACTTCGGCCTTCCCGCTCACCGCCTCATATGTGATGTGCCCACAAGGTGGAACTCCACCTTGCACATGCTGGCCAGACTGTGCGAGCAGCAGCAGGTGATAGTGGAGTTCCAGCTGCAGCACGCACGCGTGAGTCGCTCTGCGGAACAGAACCACTTTACCACCAATAACTGGGCCTCCATGCGAGACCTGTGTGCCTTGTTGCGCTGTTTTGAGTACTCCACCAACATGACCAGTGCCAATGACGCCGCTCTCAGCGTGACTATCCCACTTCTATGCCTCCATGAAAAAACGCTACAGGCGATGATGGAAGAGGATGTGGCACAGGAGGAGGAGGAGGAATCGGGATCATTTGCAAGGCTTTCAGGGCAGTCATTCACAAGTGGCTCCGAGGGTGGGTTCGTGCACCAACAAAGGCCAGGTACACAATTGTATAGCAAGGGCACAGTTCTGGAGGATGACGCGGTGGAGGATGAGGAGGAGGAAGACATGGAGGAGGAGGGGGAACCATGTTCACAGCAGGATGGCATCCAGACCAGCTCATGGCCATTACTGGTGCGTGGCTGGGGGGATACAGAGGACACAGATGATACCTCCCACAGAGGACAGCTTTTTGTTGCCTCTGGGCAGCCTGGCACACATGAGCAATTACATGCTGCAGTGTCTCCGACCGGCGTGTTTCACACATTATGACAGGTGCTGATTACTGGGTGGCCACGCTGCTGGATCCCCGTTACAAGGACAATGTACCATCCTTAATCCCCTCACTGGAGCGTGAACGCAAGATGCGCGAGTACAAGCGCACGCTGTTAGACGCGCTGCTGGTGCAATTCCCACCTGGCAGCGGGGCCACAGTGGAAGCAGAAGGCGAAGGCAGAGGAGGAGGAAGAGGTCGCCAACGCAGCAGGGGCACCGCCAGCACCTCAGAAGGCAGGGTTAGCATGGCCGAAATGTGGAAAAGCTTTGTCAGCACGCCACAACAAACAGCACCACCAGCTGATATGGAACGTTTTAGCAGGAGGCAGCATTTCAGCAACATGGTGGAGCAGTATGTGAGCACACACCTACACGTACTGAATGACGGCTATGCCCCCTTAAACTTCTGGGTCTCCAAATTGGGCATATGGCCTGAGCTTGCCCTTTACGCCTTGGAGGTGCTGGCCTGCCCTGCGGCCAGTGTATTGTCTGAACGTGTATTTAGCACGGCAGGGGGCGTTATCACAGACAAGCGCAGCCGCCTGTCCAGATCCAATGTGGACAAGCTCACGTTCATTAAAATGAACCAGGCATGGATCCCAGAGGAGTTGTCCGTACCTTGTGCAGAATAGACACCGGGCCGGCCTTACCCAGCCATTGTTTTTTTCTGAGCTTTCTAGGGTTGCCATCTCATCCCTTTCAAAGCAAAAACATATTAATTACACAGGTTCTCTGGCTGATTAAGGTGCTGCTAATTAAACTCACTTGGTGCCTTATCAACATCAAATTAGCCCCAGAACCTGTGTAACTCTGTGTTCAGGTTTAAAGGGATGAGGTAGCAACCCTAGATCTGTTTCACTATTTTGGGGTTTACCCTAATTTAAAAAATAAATCAATTAAAAACCAAAACCTGCTGTGTTGGCTACCTCCTCCTCCTCTTCCTCCACCGCTTCCACCTTTAGTCATATTCTTAGGCTTGCGCACTGCAACTGCTTTCTTTAAGTCCCACCAGAGGTTCTCAATCGGATTTAAGTCTGGTGACTGCGATGGCCACTCCAAAATGTTACAGCCTTTAATCTGCAACCATGCTCTAGTGGAGTTGGAGGTATGCTTGGGATCATTGTCCTGTTGAAAGGTCCAACGTCTCCCAAGCCTCAGGTTTGTGACGGACTGCATCACATTGTCATCCAATATCTCCTGGTACTGAAGAGAATTCATGGTACCTTGCACACGCTGAAGCTTCCCTGTACCTGCAGAAGCAAAACAGCCCCAAAGCATGATTGACCCCCCGCCATGCTTCACAGTAGGCAAGGTGTTCTTTTCATCATAGGCCTTGTTCTTCCTCCTCCAAACATAGCGTTGATCCATGGGCCCAAACAGTTGTAATTTTGTTTCATCAGTCCACAGAACACAATCCCAAAACGTGTGTGGTTTGCCCACATGACTTTCGGCATACTGCAGTCGACTCTTATTCTTTGGAGACAGCAAAGGTAGCGCACAGCAGTCTAAGTCAGCATCTTCTGTCTGCCACGAGCGTTTCAACAGTGCCCATTGCCTTGAATTGTGCATTTACTACTGTATTACAAAACCAATTTATGTCATATTAGTTGCATATGCTTCTTTATGAAGTCCTTGTAGGATTTCATTCTGAATACAATTACAAATGTACACTAAATTCCCTAAAACCCTTTACAGCATTGGGGGGTTCAATAATTTTGAACAAAACTGTATGGACCTCGTCCTCAAAGGTCAAAAATCATTATATTTTTTATTTTAATATTTTTATGTTATTTTAAGTTATTTCCCTATCCACATTTATTTCCAGGGTACTTGCCATGCTATTCCCGACATTTTGCTGCCGTTTGCAGCCCTCCAGCCCTTTCCCTTAGTTTTTTAGAGACATTTTTGTAGTCAAAAGTCCGGGTCCCCATTGACTTCATTGGGGTTCGGGTTCGGGTCAAAGTCCGGGTTCGGGTTCGGTCCCGAACCCGGAATTTTTTTTTCAATGTCCTGGTTCGGGTCCGAACCCGAACATCCAGGTGTCCGCTCAACTCTATTCTCGACCCATTATTTTCGCATTGGCGCTGCCACTGAAGCGGCCAGAATGGGCGTAGATGAGGCAATAATAAAAAGACTGGGTAGGTGGGAATCGGATAGATTTAATGTTTATGTTCGCCCTAACCTTTCTATTTGGTTTCTTCAGGTTCAAACATGATCGTGTGGATTGTTGGCCATTCTTTAATTTTCTGGGCACGAAGGAGTTTCTATATGGAAAACCTTTCTCTTCCCAATGATTTAGTTTCAATCTTTTGGAAAGGTATTAGAGGTTTGCGTTGGAGTCAACTATCTTTTCATCTTTCTCAGCTCTGTATGCAATGGCCTCCACATTTCTTAATTAAAGTCCCTCCGGGTGGCAATGATATTGGCCGTATGAAATTCTTGGACTTATTGTTTATGATCAAGCTTGATTTTCAACGCTTTAGGCCTCGTACACACGACAGAGTTTCTCGGCAGAATTCGTCGAGAATCTCGGTGAAGAGCCGGATTCTGTCGAGAAACTCTGTCGTGTGTACATTTTCGGGCCGATGGAGCCGCCAAAGAACTCGTCGAGCAAATAGAGAGCAGGTTCTCTATTTTCTCGATGGCAGTGGATTTTGGCTCGACGAGTTCTTCATCGGGCTGTTTTTTAAACGAGAAACTCGGTCGTGTGTATGCTAAGAAACCTGTCAAAAACTTAGACACTGGAGACCAACATAGGTAAAACTAGCGTTTGGAATGGAGATAGCACATTCGTGTCGCTTCCAACATTATTTAATCGTTTATTTGCAGCGCTTTACACAATTTTTTGTAAGGGCACAAAACAGCAATATAATTTTTTTTTTTTAAGATATTCACACAGAGTTCCTTAAAATTAGGTGGAACCTTTTTCTTACTGGACTCAATATTTTTTTTTTTTTTTTATTGTCACCTTATTTTGGTCGTGTGTTTTAAATCCTGCTTTTAATATTCACCTTAATTTTAAATTTTAAAAAAATGCAAATCCTTTTTTTTTTTGTAATGTCAAGTTCCCCCCATAGAAACCTTATTGCTTTGTCTTATCTCATGTGTCCCTTTCAAATTACACCTTATATCCAATTTTTAAAAAATAAGAACCTGCCTTCTCACTTGCAAAATTGAAATGTAAAAAAATACAAGGACAAGTATGAACTGTAAAAAAAAAATGTACCATTTATTTTGGTAATAAAAATAAATTTACTATGCAAAAGTCAGCACTGGAGAGCTTGCTGCCATTTGTGCACAGCCAGGTGTGGCCTGATGTGACTGGTGAGCAGTTGGAGGCCAAAATGGGGACTTGAGAGGTTCATTCAGGAAGTCACGCATCAAGGTCTTGGACTCCCCGAGGTCAGAAACTGGAGCAGGGCAGGCAGATGTCACCAGGTTGTGGTACTACAGCAGCCTGAACTCTGGTACACCACATGGAAGTAAGGGAGTCCCTTTCTGGATTTCTTCAAGGCCTTCCTTGGTGGCTTCCCTGCAGCCTGCTCTTTCACCTTCTCTGCAGCCTTCTCAGCAGCCTTCCTCTTCTGCCTGGCTGGAGGTGGTGCCACAGGGGTAGTACTCATGCCAGGAGGAGGAGTAGACGAAGGTGGTGGAGGATGAGTAGCCGACGGTGGTGGAGGAGGAGGTGGAGGAGGAGGAGGAGCAGTAGAAGGAGGAGGAGTAGTAGAAGGAGGAGGAGTAGTAGAAGGAGGAGGAGTAGAAGGAGGAGGAGTAGAAGGAGGAGGAGTAGAAGGAGGAGGAGCAGTAGAAGGAGCACTAGAAGGAGGAGGAGCAGTAGAAGGAGGAGGAGTAGAAGGAGGAGGAGTAGAAGGAGGAGGAGCAGTAGAAGGAGCACTAGAAGGAGGAGGAGCAGTAGAAGGAGGAGGAGTAGAAGGAGGAGGAGTAGAAGGAGGAGGAGCAGTAGAAGGAGGAGGAGTAGAAGGAGGAGGAGTAGTAGAAGAAGAAGAGGAAGCAGAATGTTCAGAAGGAGCAGGAGAAGAAGAGGAAGAAGAATGTTCAGATGGAGCAGGAGAAGAAGAGGAAGAAGAATGTTCAGAAGGAGCAGGAGAAGAAGAGGAAGAAGAATGTTCAGATGGAGCATGAGAAGAAGAAGAAGGTGGGGGAGCTTGAGAAGGAGCATGAGAAGAAGAAGAAGAAGGTGGGGGAGCTTGAGAAGGAGCATGAGAAGAAGAAGAAGAAGGTGGGGGAGCTTGAGAAGGAGCATGAGAAGAAGAAGAAGAAGGTGGGGGAGCTTGAGAAGGAGCATGAGAAGAAGAAGAAGGTGGGGGAGCTTGGGAGTTATGTGGTGTGTGAGGATGGGGATGGCGGCAAATCACAGTGTCCTCCGTGAGAAGACCCCTCACCCCCTGATTTGCGAGGGTGATGAGGAGGCCCTCAAAGAGGAGGCGTTGGTCTAATGTCATTTCTGACATTTTGGCCAAAACCACTGTTACAAATCCCTCCTGAGCAGTGGGAGGCTGTTGAAGGGTTGCATGGGCGTCCCGAATGAGGGCTAGTGAGGCGTCACGCACCCTTGTATCCCTCACCTGCCTTCTCGGACGCAGGCGAAGAGGAGACACCTGGCATCTTGTGCTTGGCCCAGCAACCTCGTGCAACCCACTTGGGCCTGCCACCTCATCCGCTCCACTTGGGCCTGCCACCACGTTACAGATACTTGGGCCTGCAGCCTCCTCCAAGCCACTCACCCTGTCCTCCTCCTGCCTGGCATTTTCCTGATCCTCCTGCTGCCTGGTCTCGTCCTGTGTATGGAAAAAAAGTACAGTTTTACTATTTTAAAAAAATTTTGTTTTATTTATTTAAGCTCCTGACTGTTGCATTTTTTTTTGTCACGACTTAGCTAAGCCAATCATTCTGACCCATGTTTTATGGTCAATCACACCACAAAAATTCATGGCCAATACTGACAAATTTTAGGAATAACACTTTTAGATCTAATTTTTATTTACCTTTAACATCTTAATTTACATCTCTTTAACAACATTTAAACACCACACATTTGCACATTGAAAGTACTATATACCTGGCTCCAGCTGGGCAAATCCGGATCTTCATCCAGGATGGAAGGCTGCTGAGAGGGTTCATCTGCAGAGGGAGCAGCAGGTTGGCTGGAGGGAAGGCTGGACCTTCTGTGCCTTCTGGGGGGAAGGCTAGAAAGTGACTCCCTTACCTCCAGGTGTTCATCCAGGAAGCTCAGTTTGCTGTAGTACCACAACTTGGGTTTAAATACCCGCCCTGCTCCAGCTCCAGACCTCATCGAAGCCAAGACCTTGTTGCGTGCCTTCCTGTAGGTGCCTCTCAAGGTCCCAATTTTGACCTCCAACTGGTCAGTTGTCACATCAAACCCCACCTGTCTCCGCACAAGTGGGAGCAGGCTCTCCAGTGCAGTTTTGCGCAAGTCTCTATTTCTAGATATGGGGTCTTTGGTGGCCCACAGAACAGGAAGTTCTTGCCACCGATCAATGAAGATCTCCAAGAATTCGGGTCGGTTAAAGAGATTCATCTTTTCCTGTCCAAAACCAAGGATAAAAAAATAATGTCAATACACAATCTATAAAGTCAATTACTCTTTCTCACAAGCTAGCCCTTAAAGGGTCACTAATGGATAACTATATTTTTGGAGGAAATGACTGTTTACAGTGTCTAGAGACATACAAGTGCATACATATAATGTGCCTCTAGTTTCACTTTTGGTTTTAAATTTATTTAATGTTTCTGTGAAGTAAAGAGACACACAGAACCCCAAAAAAATAAAAGCAGGGCATATTTTAATTTCTAAAATTATTAGCATTGTTTTGGTGGATTTTTAGACACACAGCTTAGACCACAGTGACAAGCTCCCCTGATAAATTTGAGAGGGAGCCAGAGAACCAGGAAGTGATGATTTATGCAAAGGATTACAGCTGCTTAAAAGCAAAAAGGGACAATGAGGACATGAAATCAAGACTGATATAATGTAAAGTTAGTTATTTCTGCCCCAAACAATTTTGGCTTATTGCTCCTTTAAATGTCTGTCTTTCCTGAATATGCCACTGCTGTCCCAAGTTCGAAGCATACCTACACGCTTGTCGTTCAAACGTCTTTCTTACGCAACCCGGTCGTATGGACGCTACATGTGTTCGAGCCTTATATACACTCCGCACACGACATCCGCCCATGCTTAAAAAAAAATGATGTTTCCCCCCCGCCCCTTATCTTCCGTCGCAAAAACGACAAGGATGAATTGGCAGCAGATCATGTTGGGTCAGTTCCTAGGAAACAGATGACCAGTTGTGTCGAACTAATAAGCCAGATCTCATCCTCATTTGTGTATGAAACGTTAGTTAGAGAAAAGCACTCCCGATATAGTTTGGTCAAGACATAAAAGCGACCATTTGCATCATGTTTAAACCGACTTGTTTTTAGAAGACATCCTGATGAGAACCGAGATTGCCCACACAACAGTAGTTGGATCAAAATGCATAATCAAAGCGTTGTTTACGTACGACGGCACTATAGCGGACCATTACCTTCAAATTTCAAACTAGCTATGTTTTAATTTATGAACCTAAGATGTAGGCCACAAAATCATTCAATCAAGAATAACATGTAAAATGTAGTTACATACCGGTCTTTGACCCGATCGTTATCTCCGCCGTCTTCCACAAACTGTGAACGCCCCTTTTACTCACGTGGTAGCCCTTTATACACGCGCATGTGGGACTTTACGCACGTCTCCCCGCCCCTGACGTTCATGGTGTCGTATTTTCCCCGCCCCTTTTCCATCTTTTTTTTGTTGGAAGCACATGGAGAATATGGCAGCACGGCGAATCCGTTGTAAGGCCTCCAACATGACCTTTGAGGAAATGGTGGAGATGGTCATCATCCTCAAAGCAGAGGACTACGATGGGAGGCATGGGCCATATAAGTACCCTAATAAGGTCAAGGCCCAAATAATGGAGAAGGTGAGGAGGAGTCTCCATCAGAAATTTGGGGTGAAAAGGTCCAAAGAACAGATCCGGAAAAGGTGGTGTGACCTTAAAAAACGTGAGCCGGAACAAATGAAGAGGATCAGGAGAGTGATTAGAAGAAGTAAGTTTGTTATATATTTTGTAAGATTTGTTCCGCGCCATGTGTTTTTTATTTCAGGTTGTACTGTAATATTTTTTTATGCACAAGAATTTGTCGTCAAACTGGACGTCCATTCGGAACGACTAAATATTGTGTTTAAAATCCTACAAATTATGACATTTTTTAAAAATTGTGGTGAGATCAATCGTGAAAATTATGTAGATGTGCTATTAAAACCACAAAAGTTTATAAAAAAATTAAATATACAGTAAAAGGAGAGTCTGCTCAGCAGTCGGTGACACATGTGGACTCATTTGCATAATTGTTGTCCCCTTTAATAACCCATTTTGGGGTTCACACAGAGGTGAGGTGATCCAGTGTATACTTGGTTGGCTTACATGTTTAAAAGTAGACCAAAGCTACAAGATTTGTCATGATCTTTGTGAATGCCTTCAATCCTGTGTTTTGCCCTGAGGGGTTTTTCAAAACATCAATAGTCCCAGAAATTGTATAAAGTGAATCATATTCCTCTTTCAGGCCTATAAGCTATAAAAATCCTGTTTCCATTTTCTTCATTCTCGTAGGGCGTCATGAAGCTTCAACACGGGAGCAAGAAGTCCAGCAAGCCACACCCCCGAGGGATGGTGATGATGCGCAGCCTGCCACCACATCAGGTAAAGTAACATATTTTTTTTTTTTTTTTTTGTGGTTGAACTGGATGGACTTGTGTCTTTTTTCAACCTGACTAACTATGTAACTATGTAACTATATAACTAACCCAGCTTCAGGTAATGTAGATGTAGGCCTGCCTAATTTTAAAAAATTGTTTTGTCCCACATTTCAGGATCAGGTGGTGGCTTGGACAGGCATACTAAACAGATGGTGATCTCAGAAATATGGGCCTGCAGAGAAGAGGTGGAGGAGATACATCTGGCCAACAGAAAAATTAACGAAAGAACAAGGAGGGTGGAAAATAAATTAAAAAATTTACTAGATGTTTTGGGGAGAGTCTGAATCAGAAAAAAAAAAAAAAAAAATTTTAAAATACCAGATTTTGGTGTTTATTTAATAAAAAAAAAACCAAAAAAATAATATAACCAGATTTGACAGTTTCTTTAATTAAAAAAAATACAAAAAAATAATATAACCAGATTTTAGACTTTATTTAATTAAAAAAAATACAAAAAAATAATATAACCAGATTTTAGACTTTATTTAATTAAAAAAAATACAAAAAAATAATATAACCAGATTTTAGACTTTATTTAATTAAAAAAAATACAAAAAAATAAAAAAAACAGATTTTAATGTTTATTAAGATAAAAAAGACCAAAAAAAATACAAAAATGATTGTATATTGTATGAGAAAAATGACCAAAAAATATACAAAAATGATTGTATATTGTATGAGAAAAATGACCAACAAAAATACAAAAATGATTGTATATTGTATGAGAAAAATGACCAACAAAAATACAAAAATGATTGTATATTGTATGAGAAAAATGACCAAAAATAAATACAAAAATGATTGTATATTGTATGAGAAAAATGACCAACAAAAAAACAAAAATGATTGTATATTGTATGAGAAAAATGACCAAAAAAAATACAAAAATGATTGTATATTGTATGAGAAAAATGACCAACAAAAATACAAAAATGATTGTATATTGTATGAGAAAAATGACCAATAAAAATACAAAAATGATTGTATATTGTATGAGAAAAATATAACAAAAATTTTTGTAGGGTATTTTGGAAAAAAAAACAAAAAAACAATTAGGAAAATAAAGAGCTTTTGAACATCAAAAAAGTGTGTGGTGTTTTTCCTAAAATACGTTAAATTTTCTATGTGTTTGGTTTGGGGGTCACCTGGGAAATGTTTGCTAGTTGATAATGAAAATACACTTAGTTACACTTAGTAAAGAACTCCAAACAACACAAGCAAGACATAACAAGTTTATAAAAAAGATTATGATTTATTTTGGTGAAAGCTACAATTATGGCAAATTTGCTTGAGATGGTATTGCCCCCCTACCCATGAAATAGTCCATGTATTTGTCCCGGACTTCACGGGCACTCTGGGGGGGCAGTCCTGTGTGGCCAGCTTCAAGGCCCGCCAAAGTTTCTGCAGGGGTCAAATGTTGTGCCTCGGGCCCAACCAGGGCCATATAATTTGGAGATTGTCTCCGCAAAAAATTGTGGAGAATGCAGCAGGCAAAAATAATAGTATTCCACTTATATTCCGCCATGTGGAGAGAGGTGAGGAAAAGGCGGAACCGGCTGGCCATGATGCCGAAAGCGTTCTCAACCACTCTACGTGCTCGGCCCAGCCGGAAATTAAAGACACTCCTCTCTGGGGTGAGGGTGCGCTGAGGGTATGGCCTCATAAGATGGGGTCCCAGGGCAAACGCTTCATCAGCCAGGAAAACAAATGGCAGGCCTTCTACATTCTGGTCATCCGGTGGCAATGACAGATCATCATCCTGAAGGCGAAGCGCGAACTCCGTCTGCCTGAAGGCTCCCCCATCCGATATCCGTCCATTCATCCCGACATCCACAAAAAGGAATTCATACTGTGCTGACACCACCGCCATCAGCACAATACTGTTGAACCCCTTATAATTAAAGAACTGGGATCCTGAACGGGGTGGAGGCACGATGCGGACGTGCTTCCCGTTGATGGCTCCCCCGCAGTTGGGGAAGTTCCATCGGGTCTGGAAGTCCAAAGCCACAGACTGCCACTCCTGTGGTGTGGACGGAAGCTGGGGAAGAAAAAATGCAAAAATTAGCCACATAACCTTGCAAGCAGATTATACAAAGACATTATAAGCATTCTAACATTTCTGGGAACTAGCATATTATATCTAAATATATTTAGACAATTAACACATTAAACACCCCCTCTGATGGGCCAGTGCCCAAGTTTGGGGGAGGGCTAGATGAGTTTGGGAGTACTAAAAAATTATAATTTTGATTATTGGTGAACATAGACTTTACAACACATTTGGGAGGGGAGGGCTAGATGAGTTTGGGAGTACTAAAAAAATATAATTTTGATTATTGGTGAACATAGACTTTACAACACATTTGGGAGGGGAGGGCTAGATGAGTTTTGGAGTCCTAAAATATAAAAAAATATATATTTAATATTGGTGAACATAGACTTTACAACACATTTTGGAGGGGAGGGCTAGATGAGTTTGGGAGTACTAAAAAAATATAATTTTGATTATTGGTGAACATAGACTTTACAACACATTTGGGAGGGGAGGGCTAGATGAGTTTTGGAGTCCTAAAATATAAAAAAATATATATTTAATATTGGTGAACATAGACTTTACAACACATTTTGGAGGGGAGGGCTAGATGAGTTTGGGAGTACTAAAAAATTATAATTTTGATTATTGGTGAACATAGACTTTACAACACATTTGGGAGGGGAGGGCTAGATGAGTTTGGGAGTACTAAAAAAATATAATTTTGATTATTGGTGAACATAGACTTTACAACACATTTGGGAGGGGAGGGCTAGATGAGTTTGGGAGTACTAAAAAAATATAATTTTGATTATTGGTGAACATAGACTTTACAACACATTTGGGAGGGGAGGGCTAGATGAGTTTTGGAGTCCTAAAATATAAAAAAATATATATTTAATATTGGTGAACATAGACTTTACAACACATTTTGGAGGGGAGGGCTAGATGAGTTTGGGAGTACTAAAAAATTATAATTTTGATTATTGGTGAACATAGACTTTACAACACATTTGGGAGGGGAGGGCTAGATGAGTTTGGGAGTACTAAAAAAATATAATTTTGATTATTGGTGAACATAGACTTTACAACACATTTGGGAGGGGAGGGCTAGATGAGTTTTGGAGTCCTAAAATATAAAAAAATATATATTTAATATTGGTGAACATAGACTTTACAACACATTTTGGAGGGGAGGGCTAGATGAGTTTGGGAGTACTAAAATATAAAAAAAATATATTTAATATTGGTGAACATAGACTTTACAACACATTTTGGAGGGGAGGGCTAGATGAGTTTGGGAGTACTAAAAAAATATAATTTTGATTATTGGTGAACATAGACTTTACAACACATTTTGGAGGGGAGGGGGGGGACATTACAATGGATATAACACAATACATTGGGAAGTGACTAGACTAGGTAGGTTGGGGCCCAGGATAGCATGCTGGGGAGGTAAGTGATGGGAAATATGCATGTAGGCCAAAAAAGGGGCATCAAAGTTTACAGCATGCATGGGGCAAAGGGGACATTCACAGCATATTCCAGACATGGTAATTAGGGAAGGAGGAGATAACTACAAGACATTAGCATACATTATAGACATAAAATGTGATATTAAAGGAGAAAACTTACCCTCATATATTCCTCCTGCAGAACCTGGATGATGGCAGAGCAGGTGTCAGGAATGATGAGGCCCAGAGCCTGGGGGGAGATGCCCGTCGAGAACTTTAAGTCCTGAAGGCTTCTCCCAGTTGCCAGATAACGGAGGGTGGCAACTAGCCTCTGCTCAGCACTGATGGCTTCCCGCATAACGGTGTCCTGCCTGGTAATATAGGGGGACACCAAAGCCAACAGGTGCTGAAAGACGGGATCAGACATCCTCAGGAAATTCCTGTAATCAACAGGATTATTTTCCTGAAGCTCCCGCAGCAAAGGCATGTGAGAGAATTGGTTCCTACGGAGCAACCAATTCTTGGTCCATGAACGCGTCCTCCTCCTGTTCATGAACTCCTCATCGTCTAGGTCATAAACAAACAGACCTATACTCAGAAGATGCTTAGCACTAAGTCGGCGACGACTAGGTGCCTGCAACATGGCTACAAGGCTAGTTACGAACGACAAATCAGAATTGCACTAAACAGACCGCAGTGAAGAACAGCAAGACCTATGAAGAACGACCCTGACAATGAAAAACGCGGGGACAGGACCGCAATGTAAAACAATACGACCTGACCGCACGTCTCGATTGCCTAGATACGACCCCCACAAGTACAAACTGAACGGCAGAGATCAATCTGAAAGCACAAAGACTGAAAAGCACGAATCGTCACTCACCAAACTTTTACTAACACGCGTAAACACGGAATCAGCAAAAGGAGCCCCTAGGGTGGCGCCAACAAAATCAAACCTCCCCTTTATAGTCGCGTCATACGTCGTGAGCGTCATCGCGCCGGAGAACGACCAGATTTTGGTATGTTACGTGTGTACGCAAAGCAAGCCTGCCGAGCTTCTCGACAAGTTCAACAAGGAACTCGACGAGGAACTCGACGGGCTTGGCACGTCGAGTTTCTCTGTCGTGTGTACGAGGCCTCAAACTCTCTTTCCCATTATGTTTTTGGTTTCTGGACATTGATTCCCCCCTTTGTTGCAGGCACTTTATGTGGTCTGTCACCCTTGGATCAAGGGGAGACTTCAGTTTGAAGTTTGATATTTACTCTAGTCCTATGACTGTATCACAATCTATACTATAAAGTTTAGCTTTTTTTTTTTTTTAAGGATAAACTTTCCTATATCTTTTAGATCTGATGTGTCTGCTACTTCTATCAGTTTTCAAGTTGAAGTAAATCAGATTCATGGGGCCAGATTCACAGAAGAGATAAGACGGCGTATCTCCTGATACACCGTCGTATCTCTGAGAGTATCTATGCGGCTGATTCATAGAATCAGTTACGCATAGATAGCCCTAAGATCCGACAGGTGTAATTGACTTACACCGTCGGATCTTAGGCTGCAATACTTCGGTCGCCGCTGGGTGGATTTTGCGTCGTTTTCCAGCGTCGGGTATGCAAATGAGCTTTTACGGCGATCCACAAAGGTTTTCACGTTCGTTACGTCGTCGCTAGTAATTTTTTCCCGTCGCAAAGTTAAGCATGCTTTTACATGGCTTAACTTTAGACGAGCCATGTTAAAGTATGGCCGTCGTTCCCGCGTCGAATTTCCCCAAATTTTTTTTTTTTGCGTAAGACGTCCGGGAATACGAAAGTACGTTACGCAAGTCGCCGTTCAAAAAAAATGACGTCACTTCGCGCAAAGCACAGCGGGAATTTCAAAAGGGAGCATGCGCAGTACGTCCGGCGCAGGAGCGCGCCTAATTTAAATGGTACACGCCCCATTTGAATTAGGCGGGCTTGCGCCGGACGCCTTTACGTTACACCGCCGTAAGTTTACACGCAAGTGCTTGGTGAATCAGGCACTTGCGCTGAAAACTTGCGGCGGTGTAACGTATAGACGATACGTTACGCCGCTGCAGTTATATGTGAATCTGGCCCCTGGTGCTGATGCTGCTGTAGTTAAGCCAAGCTAAATCAAAAAATCAATTACACATTCACTCATTCCTGTGATGCCAGAAAATCATACTGCTCCAAAACACCACATACAGCTTATACATGTCTCCCAAGAATGTAATTTTAAGGATAAGTGTTTTTTCATGTGGCACTCAAAGTTGCATTAAAGGTATAACCCCGCTGTATTGTGTTTTTTAAAACAATGTTCTGCTTTGTTAAATGTTCCCTCATGACAGTGCCCAGCTTAATGTATCTTTTTCTTAAAATAGTTTGCCTTTTAGCCTTGAAAATTGGCAGTATTTTTTTACCCCTTTTCATCCCCCCCACACACACACACACTCACACTAAAAAAAGCTATCTCAGACAGATTCGCCCATCTCTTTTAAGGATTAACCACCTGAGGCCCGTGCTATAGAATGACGGCTACAGCGCGGACCTGAAAATCCAACTGGATGTCAATTGACGTCCGCCTCTTTTGGCGTTCCCCGCGCGCGCTCCCTTGGACACAGCCAATCACAAATCGCGGCGAACGGCCAATCAGAGTGGCCGTTTGCTATGCGATCTGTGCGGCCAATGAAAGATGATCTCAAATGTAAACATTTGAGATCATCTCTCAATGCCGGCTCACACAGAGACAGCTTCCTGTCTCTGGAGAGGAGACCGATCTGTGTCTCTTGTACATAGGGACACAGATCAGTCACCTCCCACAGTCACCCCCCTCCACCTACAGTTAGAACACTATACAGGGAACATATTTAACCCCTTCCTCACCCCCTAGTGTTAACCCCTTCAATGCCAGTCACATTTATACAGTAATTAGTGCATATTAATAGCACTGATCGCAGTATAAATGTGAATGGCGCCAAAAATGTGTTCGATGTGTCCGCCATAATGTCGCCGTCCCAATAAAAATCGCAGATCGTCGCCATTACTAGTAAAAAAAAAAAAATAAAAAAAAAAAAATTCTGTCCCCTATTTTGTAGGCGCTATAACTTTTGCGCAAACCAGTCGCTTATTGCGGTTTTTTTTTTCTTACCAAAATATGTAGAATACGTATCGGCCTAAACTGAGAATTTTTTTTTTTTTAATTGGGCTATTTATTATAGCAACAAGTAAAAAATATTGTATTTTTTTTCAAAATTGACGCTCTTTTTTGTTTATAGCGCAAAAAATAAAAACTGCACAGGCGATCAAATACCACCGAAAGAAAGCTCTACTTGTGGGGAAAAAAGGACTTCAATTTTGTTTGGGAGCCACGTCGCACGACCGCGCAATTGTCAATTAAAGCGACGCAGTGCCGGAAGCTGAAATTTCACCTGGGCAGGAGGGGGGTGTAACGGTCACCACCGTTGACGACCTTCCATCCCAGTCACGACAGCTTATCGACACTCCAACCGACAGGACCCGATTCCCATTTCATTTGCCCAGAATCAAGACGAGACACGCAGCTCTGTACTTGTTCCAAATGTAAAGATACTTTAATGATTTCTCTCAGTCTTTTTATATAGTACAACAGGTCACAGAATTTACAGGAACAATCAAACTGCCCCCCCCCCCAATCACACACTAAGGCTAATTACTAAACATTCCTCAATTACTAACAACAAAAGCCTTCACCCACTCCGTCTCTGCATACCGCTTGACACCTCTGAGCATCAATAGATTGTAGACAGGGTTATCACACATAAGCAGTCTTTAGCATGCATAATTAGAGTTCTGGGAGCAGACCTGGGATTAACACCTGTCCGTTACAACACCTTTACACAAGGACAATGGAATGTCCTCCAAGCCCTGATGCAATTAGCATGTCACTAGACTAATCATAGAAATGAGTCATAGATTATTGACTGGTTGGGGTCACAATTAACCAACATCTTGTAGTCTCTCAAGATCCTGCAATATGAACTGTCCGTGATGTCAAATCTCATGTAATCCATGAATTACGATTCACTTGCCACTCCATGCCCAAAGGGCACAGAGTGGACTCAGACCCAAGAGTTATCAGTGACGCTGACACAGGAGTATCCTCCATCCTCACAAAGTCTCTGTTTGTCCCGGGTCATTCCGTTACAGGGGGTATATGTGCCCAGTAAGCAAGTGGTTAAAGCCATTTTCTGGACCTTTCACCTACAGAACATGTTTTTCTCAGTTTGGTGGTTTCTGACATCTGGTTGAATATATTTGTTGTTGGATCACCAGAATAACTTTTAAAATGTATTAGAGCCAAGAACAACATAAATATCCCAAGAACATTTAAGGCAAATTGGTTATAGACCAATGGGACTACAATTAAGAACAAGTCCATTGTAAAATGACACCATTATTATATTAGCCAGAACAGCTGATGTCTGCCATGTGTCTCTACAAATGACCAATGCTGGCTTAATGATCATTTTAAAACACATATTTAAGAACATGTAGACTAGAATGCAGAATTTTCCTATTAGGTCATTCACACAGGGACTTATGAGGAAAATCCAAGGTCTCTTAATGCCAATAACTGTGTGTATGTGCTTTCCAACAATTTCATCCTAGTGTGTATTTAATTCAGTAGGG
Organism: Rana temporaria; assembly: GCF_905171775.1. Lineage (NCBI taxonomy): Eukaryota > Metazoa > Chordata > Amphibia > Anura > Ranidae > Rana > Rana temporaria. The sequence goes on along the minus strand of NC_053491.1, from coordinate 282,786,592 downwards.
AACTGAGCAAGTCTGTTTCAGTTCAAATTAACATTAAACGTGAAAAAAAGCATCATATGTTTCTCACTGACACGTTGAGAAACCACAGTAACTAGTTAGCTGCCATGAAAAAATATTTGTTATGGGAAACAAGCCTAAAACTATTCGTCTATATAAATAATGTAAAGGGCAACATACATCATTTAACACCTTATTAAAATGGTTGTATACTCAGAAGAAAAAAACAAAAACCTATAAAAGGCAAAGGCATAATGATCTAGTATGCACTGCATACTAGTTCATTATGAAATACTTACCTTAGATTAAAGCCCCCGCACTGTCTACCAGTCACCGCCGAGGGAGCTGACATTTTGCCTTGGCGATTCTTCTGGGATTTTTCATGGGCAATTTTTTGGAGCAATGGCTGGTTTTGGCGCTTCAATCATGACGACACCAGCTTCAATCATGACGACACCAAAGCAGCTGCCTTATACTTGCAACTCTCCCAGTTTAAATTATCTTATTCTTTTAAGTTTTAGTCCCGTGCTGTGTCCCCATATCTCAGTGTAACGTTCTGTTGCTGCTGCCCAGTTCTGCCCTTTTTGCCATAGACAGATGACTCACCTGCAGACCCTGTGTTTACATGTAAACAGCTTGCATTGATATGTAAATAGCGGTGTCATTAACCACTTGACCACCAGGCACGTAAACCCCCTTAATGACCAGACAAATTTTCAGCTTTCGGTGCTCTCACATTTTGAATGACAATTACTCAGTCATACAACACTGTAACCAAATAAAATTTTTGTCCTTTTTTTCCCACAAACAGAGCTTTCTTTTGGTGGTATTTGATCACCTCTGCGGCTTTTATTTTTTTCGCTATAAATGAAAAAAGAATGAAAATTTTGTTAAAAAATTAATTTTTCTTCATTTCTATTATAAAATTTTACAAAAAAGTAATTTTTCTTCATAAATTTGGACTAAAATGTATACTGCTACATATCTTTGGTAAAAAAAAAAAAAAAATTGGTTATTATTTAGTCTGGGTGAAAGTTATAGGGTCTACAAGCTATGGTACCAATTACTGAAAATTGATCAATTTGATCACACCTGAAGTACTGACAGCCTCTCTAGTTTCTTGAGACCCTAACATGCCAGAAAAGTACAAATACCCCCCTAATGACCCCTTTTTGGAAAAAAGACATTCCAAGGTATTTAGAAAGAGGCATGGTGAGTTATTTGAAGTTGTCATTTTTTTCCCACAATTCTTTGCAAAATCAAGATTTTTTTTTTTCACAAAATGTTCATATTAGCAGGTTATTTCTCACACACAGCATATGCATACCACAAATTACACCCCAAAGCACATTCTGCTATTCCTCCCGAGTATGGCGATACCACATGCGTGAGACTTTTACATAGCGTGGCCACATACAGAGGCCCAACATGCAGGGAGCACCATCAGGTGTTCTGGAACACCCAGACCAATTCTGACATTCCTCTCCTACATGGAAAAATCATATTTTATTTGCTAGAAAATTACATAGAACCCCAAAACATTACATATGCTTTTTTAGCAAAGACCCTAGAGAATACAATGGCGGTCGTTGCAACTTTTTATCTTGCACGGTATTTTCGCAGCAATTTTTCAAACGCGTTTTTTTTGGAAATAAAACGGTTTTGTGCTTTAAAAAAAAAAACATTAAAGTTAGCCCAATGTTTTTGCATAATTTGAAAGATGTAGTTACGCCGAGTCAATAGATACCCAACATGTCACCCTTCATAATTGCACACGCTTGTGGAATGGCGCCAAACTTCGCTACTTAAAAATCCCCATATGTGGCGCTTTAAATATTTTTACTGGTTACATCTTTTTAGTTGGAGAAGAGGTCTAGGGCCAAAATTATTGCTCTCGCTCTAACGTTCGCAGCGATATCTCACATGTGTGGTTTGAACACCGTTTTCATATGTGGGCGGGACTTACGAGTGCGGTCGCTTCTGTATACGAGCACACGGGAACAGGGGAGCTTTAAAAAAAAAGAAAATGTTATTGTTAATTTTACTTTATTTTAGTTTGACATGTTTTTCCCCCAAAAAAAATGTTTTGATCACTTTTATTCCTATTACAAGGAATGTAAACATCCTTTGTAATAGGAATATAGCATGATTGGTCCTCTTTACAGTGAGATATGGGGTCAATAAGACCCCACATCTCACCTCTAGGCTGGGAAGCCTGAAAAAAAAAACGATCCTGGCTTCGATCGTAGCGGTGAGTCGGAAGAAGCACCGGAGGGAGAAGGGAGGGGGGACGTCCCCTTTCAACTCCCGTAAGAACAATCAAGAGGCGGAAAAGCCGACATGATTGTTCATGATTGTTCTTATGGTGTAGAGCAGGGATATGCAATTAGCGGACCTCCAGCTGTTGCAAAACTACAAGTTCCATCATGCCTCTGCCTCTGGGTGTCATGCTTGTGGCTGTCAGAGTCTTGCTATGCCTCATGGGACTTGTAGTTCAGCAACAGCTGGAGGTCCGCTAATTGCATATCCCTGGTGTAGAGAATCGCCAACTGAAAAAGAGGATAACTGAAAAAGAGGATGCCTGTAGCTGCAGGCATCATTCAGATATCCCTGCACAAAGTCAAGGACGTCATATGACGGCCGGCGGGCAGGAAGTGGTTAAAACGCATTTTTTTTCTGCGTATTGCAGAGTATTGTGCGGGGGTATTGCAGAGTATTGGTGCGGGGGTATTGCAGAGTATTGGTGCGGGGGTACTGCAGAGTATTGGTGCAGGGGTACTGCAGAGTATTGGTGCGGGGGTACTGCAGAGTATTGTGCGGGGGTATTGCAGAGTATTGGTGTGGGGGTATTGAAGAGTATTGGTGCGTGGGTATTGAAGAGTATTGGGTGGGGGTATTGCAGAGTATTGGTGCGAGGGTATTGCAGAGCATTGGCGCAGGGGGTATTGCAGAGTATTGTGCGGGGGTATTGCAGAGTATTGGCGCAGGGGGTATTGCAGAGTATTGGCGCAGGGGGTATTGCAGAGTATTGGCGCAGGGAGTATTGGTGCAGATCGGTACAGAGAGAGGAGGGAGGAACCAGCGTCATCAAATGACGCCGGTTTGTTTACATGTGATCGCTCCGTCATTGGACGGAGCGATCACGTGGTAAACGGCCGATATCAGCGGCAATTTACCGCAATCCGTGATGCGCCTGGTCCTCTGGACCCGGCGGTCACGGACACTCCCGTGTCGCGCCCCAAGGGGCGCGCAGGAGCGCGATTCTGGAAGGACGTCCATGGACGTCCTCCCAGAGTTAAGGAACCGCCTTGTAGCCGTATTTCGGCTATGAGGCGGTGATTAAGTGATTAATATGTAAATAGTCGCGGACCGTGGCATTGAGAAGTAAATAGAGGCGGCATTCATGTGTATATCATGTTCCCCTGAGGTCATATCTACCACCACTTCTGCTGAATGCTGCCCACTGGGGAGGTAAAGGAGCATTAATAAATGGTGAAAAAAGGAATATAAAGGCGCCCTTCTACCTTCTCACACCCCATTGTGCCAAGGAATAAACTGAAAAAAAACCCCCCTAAAGCAGCTACTTTAAATAGATAGTGATATGAAATAATTCTGAGTGAACAAAATAGCAGCGCTAAGTTCAGTGAATGAACAAAAGTAAAATGTAGCGCCTGTGTACTTTTCAGTACAGGTGCTATGTCAAATTTAGTTGGGGGATGAGAGAGTTACCTTGCTCTCATCTGTGTTGATCTGTTAAATTGGGTTTCTGTCAGCCCTGGGCTGTCCTGTGGTGTCAGAGTGTGTTCCAAAGATACCTTCCCATCTTTGGATCGCAGGTTGCGCCAGAGGGGTCCAGGCGGAGCGCCTTTCTCCAGCATCCAATGGGAGGAGTGTTTCCCACACGGGGCATGCTGGGGGAGGGTATTTCTGTGACAGACGCCATTTTGTGGGGTTCTTTGCCCGTTCCTGGTTCCAGGTGCGGCACCCACCTTTAGAGTGTGCGCACGTCACGGAGCTCCGGCGATATGGCCTACGAGGCCGGGGCGCACGAGCCACGCGGAGTTCCTGACTCTGGGCCCTCATGGCTCGGAGCAACTGATGCTGCCAAGGGGCACCAGTGACTCACTGGGTACCCCACCTCTTATTAAGAAGATCCCAAGCGAGTTGTGCTGTTCGGTGGGGAGTCAGTCTGAGGTGAACCTGGAGGTAGGTGATCCAATAGGGCTCAGACGATCCATTGGGAATCTGGGTGACCGGACACTGACAGGTTGTATGCTGTAAACTGTCAGTCGGTGACCCCAAGCTAACAAGTCTACCTGAGGAAGATTGAGGCGAAATTGTGTTTACTGGGAGGATTCGCTCTATCGTCCATGTTCATGAGTATTGGGCCTGTGGCAGAGGTCTCACTGCAAACCTAAATCTTACTAGAGCCAAGTCGGTGGCAGAGACGTGTTCCTTCCCAGAAGTTCTAAGTGACACCCTGGCTGCCAGGCCTGTGAGAGGGACCTGTCCGGGGGCACTACACCCACTCCGGCTGGAGTGGCAACGAAGCAAGAGCTATTATCCTGAAGCAGGACTGGTTCGCTTATCTAGAGGCCTGAATCTGCAAGTTTCTCTCCTTTCACTAATCTATTCTATCTACCTCGAGTTGACTGTTGGTCATGTTGGACCAGAAATAAAAGCACAGAAAACGTCACCCTGCTGTCTGGACATTCCTTCATTTGCTCTCATCACCATCCTCTCATTCATCATCATCCCTAGACACATCGCAGAGGTAACATAATCATGTCGTCCCAAATCTAACCAGCGGCTCCTCTGGGGGTAGTGCTTCACGTGGGGGCTCGTCCGGGATTCGCCTGTTACCTCTGGCAACGGAACCCTGAGTTCAACTTTATTGTGAGAGCAAGGAATTGTCAGGTGTTCACTGTGCGGTGAAGAAGGAGTTAACCTCAGGTAGCAGTAATTTGGGCGTACGTGCGGTGAAGCCGCGTGCGTCTGCCACGTGTAAGAAGAAAGTTTCTTCAAGTGGGAGGAGCCACCCACCCCTGCGTGAGATGTGGGGCAAGGATTCGCGACAAACCAGTAATTGTTGCCCGCCTACGAGAGAGAGTGCCACGTGAGAGATGTCCGCTGCCGCCCGCAGCCCCTCAGCGATTGAGGCCCCCAATGTCTGCTCCAAGGGTCTCCACCATGTTTGCCGCAGCCGGAGTACCCCTCACCGATACAGGGATCCGGATGTGCACGGAAGGCAAGTTCGTCCTTTATTCGAGCGATTTTTGCCCTTCGCCCGGTGCCAAAGATGTCGGGCCTATTTGTTCAAAGTCCAGCCACCCGCCGAAGCTCCTCGGGAGTATCGGGTAAACTGGATCTCCTGGACTGTTACCGCGGAGGAGGAAACCCCATGGCCGGAACCCTCCCCGTCGGTGGAGATTGTTGAGCCGGAGGCTATTGATTCGGAGATCATCACCGTCTCGTCCACCATGACTCTGCTTTCAACTACCTCGCCATCCCGCTCACTGGAGGTAAGCACAATGGACGAGACGGACAAAAATGACTGTGCCACCAGCGTGACAAGCACGCAAGCCGAGACTGTACCGGAGACTGACACTGTTAATGCGGTCTCTGTGTGGCGTGCTGTTGTCGGAGAGGGCCCTGCACAGGCCTCCCGCGGCTGCGGTCAAGACCTGCCTGCCTTCCGCCTACCGGACTGGCCTAGGGACCCATCCAAGGCGTGCCACTACCCGCCCGTGGAGGAGTGTAACTCATCCGATTTGGACTCTTTATCTGATGCCGGAGATGACCATTTATTTAAACCGGAGTTCCCAGAGTACCAGGGCTACGGAGGATTTCGGGCTTTCCGCACAAGGAGAAAGAAACGCTCCGGCCGGAGCACACCGCGTGGGCCCAGCGCATCGAACTCGAGCATCCCACAGCTGACCTGGAGAGAGTCCGTTCCAGTTTTTTACATCACTGCTCCCGTACCCGCTGCTGTGCCTATACTTAAACGGGCGCTGATGCCATAGTGAAACCTGGGTTCAGAGACCCACGCATGCTATTTAGACTGGCCCGTTTGCAGCGTGTCTTTATGCGGAGAGTAGCTGCTGAATACGGGTATGAATACCCCTATGTACCTCCATCCCTCCTGACTGAGCTTGAAAATTTAAGGGAGAAATGGTACAGGGATGCTATTTGGGAACATCTGAATGTTCCTGTCAAGGATCGGGAGACGCCGTATGCCTTCCGGTGTATAGGAAACTGTCTGGAAGGTTGACTCAAAGGATGGAGTCCTGGCAGGTACATTTTTCATGACCGTGTGGTTCTCAAATGTCCCGGGAGGGTAGACCAAGTGTTCTTTATCACTGCCGTTAACTCCAATGGGGACAACATTTTCCTGCCTGACCCACGTTTCTTTCGATAGGCCTCATGCCTATACTGTTGAATAGGGGCAGTGTTCTGCAACGTTTTTATTACAGAACTTCAATGTATATTTTTTTTTTGTTTGTTTTTTTTCTCTGTTCTATTTCTTGCAAAAAAATATCTCAGCACTTATTGATAGCTCCCTGGGAGGAGGGGAAATTTCACACTCCGGCTGGAGGGTGCAGTTTCAACTCTGAACCTTGGAGATTGTAAATGGAAAAATAATATATATATATTAGAGTGTATATTTTGTATGTATGTTCTTTTGTTTCTTTGCAGGTTGCTGATCCAACCTACTATCAACACTGTCGGAGACTGGGGCAGAATAGATAGTTAGGAATGTGTATGTCATTATTCTTATTGTAGTGTTGTGTAATTCCATAGTTCTTACTATGGTATTCAAGGAAGCTAATATTTGTATTTCAAAGTTTTGCATTTATATTTCTTATTTCCTACTTTCTCTGTTGCTGTTACGCAGAATCAGGCCGGCATTCAGGCTTGAATGCCTTAGGACACTGGGGACAGTGTCATTTCAAGTGGGGGGAATGTGTAGCGCCTGTGTACTTTTCAGTACAGGTGCTATGTCAAATTTAGTTGGGGGATGAGAGAGTTACCTTGCTCTCATCCGTGTTGATCTCTTAAATTGGGTTTCTGTCAGCCCTGGGCTGTCCTGTGGTGTCAGTGTGTGTTCCAAAGATACCTTCCCATCTTTGGATAGCAGGTGGCACCAGAGGGGTCCAGGCGGAGCGCCTTTCTCCAGCATCCAATGGGAGGAGTGTTTCCCTCACGGGGCATGCTGGGGGAGGGTATTTCTGTGACAGACGCCATTTTGTGGGGTTCTTTGCCCGTTCCTGGTTCCAGGTGCGGCACCCACCTTTAGGGTGTGCGCACATCACGGGCCCCGAAGATATGGCCTACCAGGCCCGGGGTGCACATGCCACGCGGAGTTCCTGACTCTGGGCCCTCATACCCGGAGCGACTGATGCTGCCAAGGGGCCCCAGTGACTCACTGGGTCCCCCACCTCTTATTATGAAGATCCCAAGCAAGTTGTGCTGTTCGGTGGGGAGTCGGTCTGAGGTGAACCCGGAGGCAGGTGATCCAATAGGGCTCAGACGATCCACTGTCATTTGCTCTCATCACCATCCTCTCATTCATCATCATCCCTAGACACATCGCAGAGGTAACATAATCATGCCATCCCAAATCTAACCATCGGCTCCTCCGGGGGTAGCGCTACATAAATATTTAAAAAAATATATAGATATACCCCTGTGAAGAGTGTATCAAACATATACTAAAAAAATGTGTGTGTGTGTATATATATATATATATATATATATATATAGTGAGGGGTTAGCTCGGTAGCGGGGTGTGTGACCCCTTTTGTTGGGTTCACCACACACTGAACTTATACAGACTGGCAGTCGAAGACGGTTGAAAACAAAGTTTCTGGTTTATTTTTCCATCTTGCTGGAAAACAATTTCAAGCATCCAAACAGCATAAACAAAATCAAAACATAAAATAAACTCTAGCCTCTCTGGGCGTCTACCTTCCACTCAGGAACCTATCTATGAAGTCTACCACAGCCTACTGCTGGGTAGACAGTGCTGGTCATACAGCACAACACAATAGTCTTTTGATTTTTATCACACAGAAAAATCAATGGTCTCCTCACCTCATCAGGCACTGCTCTCCTACTCACACAGCCTTAGGAGTGATGCAGCCAATTAGTGGTAATCCTTTGAACTTCTTATAGAGGCTTTTAATTGCCTCACTCTGAACAGCTGGAGTCTTCCAACGGCCCTTAGCCTTCCTGGCTATTTTTGCAGCATACGCCCAATAATGATTGGTGTATTGTCTAAAGAAGGCAGAAATATATGTCCCGTCTGTGACAACACCCACAGATTTACCTGACTTCCGGTCACATACTCCCCCCCTCTTGTTTCAACCCTAGGGTTGGGACACAGGTTACCAGGCAGGCATGCACTTGGGACAACCCATCTGCATTCCCCATTTTAGCACCGGGACGATGTGTTACCAGTTCAAGCTTTTTAATTTTCTTCTGAAGCTCATCTATCATGCTCTGTTTACTGTCCAGATGGGACTTGCTCTGTACACTGCTCATCAAATGTTTCACCCTTTTTTTCAGTTTTTCATTTTCCTTGTTTACTTCCTCTTTTTCCTTCTGTTGCTTTTTAAGGGTTCTCTGCTTTGTTCACAACTCTTGGTTTAGGTTTTCCAGGTCTTCTGTGAGGTTATTCTCTCTAGCCTTGCTAGTTTTTAGGGCCTCTTTAAGCTTTAGTTGTAGCTCATTTAAATCTTCAATCCGTGCCTTTAAATCTTTGATCTGTGCCCTCCACTTCAATGGGGCATGATCCGTCACCAGTTCAAACTGTCTACCCACGAGGTAGTACCGGAGAGAATCCAAAGCCCATTTTACCCAGGGGATTTGTATTTGTGTCATTATCTCTTGTTTTATTGAATTGATCACAAACAGCAATTTATCATATTCAGTATTCAGGCCGCACAGCTTCACTTTATTGGCTTCATACTGGGCTTTCTTTTTTTGACGGCCAGCTCTGGAAGCCAGCTTGTTTTTCTCCTTACGAGATCGCGGCCTGGCAGTGACAGGAAGCTCCGATACGGGTGTTAGGTCACTGATTACTTTATTCAGTTTATGCAGTTCACCACCAATCTGCAGAAGTTTTCTTGGATTTGGAGTTAGGTCTTCCACACCTGTCCTGCGAGATTTCTTCACAGTGTACTTGCCGTGATGCAGACCATTCTTCTGGTACATATTTCTGGGAAGCGTGTGTCTGTCCCATTTAGACGGTCTCAGCATCCCTTCATGTTGAGAAGGCATTAATTGCTCGCTATATTCCCAGAAATACCTTCGCTTTCCTCGATGACACGGCAGTTATTCCTTTCAAATCTTCAACAGAATCATTTTCATAACCTGGCTCTGAAAAGGTATCACTGATATGTTTGTCATCTTCATTGTCTTCTTCTTCTTCCACCTCTCTAGTAAACTCCACTTTCTTATCTTTGTGGTGCCACACAGGATTCATGCTCTCCATGAAATATTTCACATCGCTGTAAATCTAAATTCCATCAGCTGTGCCTTTACCTTTCAGTGGGGAGGCAGACATTGCACTTATTCTACAAATTTCCTGCATTATATCTTCAATACCTTCTTTGGTAAGATCCATTTCAGTCGTGTCGTCGCCCCTGCTATTTTTTACCACAGCTTTGTAAAGTCCTTTATCTTTTTCATTACAAGCGTCCCTGACCCAGTTTGATTATCAAATTGTCCGTTAGATAGTGGTTTCTTGTCCACAGACCACTTGCGCATGGTCTCTGTTTTGGTATTTTTTTTTTTTTTCTTTTTTTTTTTTTTTTTCTTTTTTATTACCACCTCAGCTTTTTCCAAATCCTAGAGACCGGCTCATGGTTTGATGCGTCTTACGTCTCATTTTGTGGTTTGCATCATGTGTGGCATATTTACTATGCTCCTTATGTTTTTTTTTTTTTTTTTTTAAATATAGGCCAGCACTATTATAATGGAAGGAATAGATTATTACAATAGCTTGCCATTGTGGCTCTATATTATTAACGCCCCCCCCCCCTCTTGGCTCCCAGGAATCTCCTAACTCTTCCTTCGCAAACTAAAACGATCTTTAACGTTCATTGCTCATGAATAGTATATGACTCGCTCTAGGGAAAGACCCTAGCCTGGGACGTTTTAATTTCCATGTTGCCGACACATGGCTTGTTAGTAGCATGCCCTAACTCTTTCTGCATAACTCCATGTTTTTTTGTACTCCCTCCATTTTTCCCATTTTTCCCTATGTCCGCCGCTCCTCTCTAGGTGGCTATCCTTTAACTCTTCCAGCCTGTACGTTTTCTCCACTTCGTCTATCCAGTTCCAAACGTGTGGACTTTCCGTCTCCTGCCACTTTTTGGGTATAAGTTTCTTAGCGGCGTTTAGAAGATGAGGAAGTAAAGACAGCTTATATTTTTTTTTCCCCTCTTGGCTACAATGAAAGAGCACGACCCAGGGGTCTTTCTTTAAATCTTCGCCCGTTATAACTTTAATTTGACTCAAAATTATGTCCCAGTAAGTTTGTATTTTTGGGCAGAACCACCAAAGGTGGGCCATCGTACCTCTTTCAGAGCAGCCCCGCCAACACTCTGCGGTCTGATCTGCTTTGTATTTATTTGCTTTGTCTGGTGTAATATACCACCCTGAGATACACTTATAATTTGTTTCGGCGGTTCGTACGTCAATTGCGGATGAATGGGTAAGATGCATAATCCTCTTATAACTGTTTGTCCCTCTTGTGGTTCCTAACTCTCTTTCCCATTTACCTATAAAGGGTGCTTCGCTCCGTGAACCTATCTTTACCAATAATCCATATAATTTAGTGATAGTGCCCTTTGTATTCTTAGATTTGCAAATCTTCTCGAGTGGGGTTAGCTCCGCCTCTGTCCGTAGTGGACGGGGGAGGTGCCACACAAAGTGATGCAACTGGGAGTAATGCCACCTGTCCAAGTTCCAAAAATCCGTTTTGGATCTCAAATCTTCATAGGTCATTATCTCTCCCTCTTTGATAATATCCCCTAAGTATACCGTGTCTGCCTTGATCCAATTCCCTCCAATTTTATTTTCCCCTGGTGCAAAATAAGGATTTTCTTTAAGGTTCATTAATGGGGAATTAAATTTACCCTCTAATTGTGTCAGGGTCTTGTCCCACATTCTTAAAGTGTCCCGTGTTAGATCATGTGTTTTGTGGTCTAGTGCTCTGTGTTGTGCAGGAATCCAAATAATATTATTCAAATATTTACTAGTTAGTGCTTTCTCAATTTGCACCCACCTTTTGTCCTTCCTATCCCGTGCCCATTCTACCGCACGTGCTAGAACCGCCGCCTTGTAGTAACTTTTAATATCCGGGACTGCCAGACCGCCGAGTGGCTTACCCTGTTTTAGGATGGAGAGGGATATTCTATGCTTCTTATTTTTCCAGACATAGTTTAGTAACAAGGAATTAAGAATTCTCAAAAATTGCTGAGGGAGTGCTATGGGGAGTAATAAGAATTTATAAAGAATTTTTGGGACTACAACCATCTTCAGCATATAAATGCGTCCGATCCATGAAATGGGTTTATTAACCGTTCTTTTTAATTCGCTCTTGATCTCATTTAGTAAGGGAACATAATTTATTTTATACATCTTCTGGGCTGTATTGGCCAGTTTGACTCCTAGATACTTTAATTATTTGGTCCAGGGGAACACACAGATCTCCTTGACCCGACCCACCTCCTTTTTGTTTAAATTAATATTCAGAATTTCAGATTTAGTTTCGTTAATTTTAAAATTAGAAATGGCGCCATATTGTTGCAGCACTTTGGAGAGCATGGGGATAGATTTGGCCGGATTGGTTAGATAAAACAAAATATCATCAGCAAAAGCCGATAATTTATGTTCCTCCCCTTCTACTCTGACTCCATTAATGTCGGGGTCGTTTCGAATAGTAGACAACAGAGGCTCTAAAGAAAGAATAAAAAGAAGGGGGGACAGGGGGCATCCCTGCCTTGTCCCATTTTTCATCTCGAAGGGGTCCGATAGTGTTCCGTTAATTTTTATTTTTGCTGAAGGGTGATGGTAGAGTGTTTTAATCCAGCGGGACATCCTTTTTCCTATTCCCATGGCATTGAGAGTCTCCATCATGAGCCCCCAGTCTACCCTGTCAAAAGCTTTTTCAGCATCAACTGACAGGAATAGACCTGGGGGCCCATTCTGCCTTATGGTCTGTAGCAGGAGGATAGCCCTGAGACTGTTATCTTTGCCCTCTCTGTTGGGCACAAATCCTACCTGGTCGGGGTGAATCAAAACGTGCATAACCCCTTTTAGTCGCCCCGCCAGAATCTTGGCAAAGAGCTTAGTGTCTATATTTAACAAAGAGATAGGTCTGTACGCCGAACAGAGAGAGCTATCTTTCCCTTCCTTTAAAATTATTGCGACCGTAGCCGCAGTAGCATCCCTGCTGATTTCAAATTCAGACCCTAGCCCGTTGAAGTATTTGCACATCTTTGGGATCAAAATGTTGCTAAATCTCTTATAGTACTGGGAGGAAAACCCATCTGGCCCCGGGCTTTTACCCCCCGTAGTGGTATTTAGAGCTTCTTTTATTTCTTCTTCAGTTATGGGGCGGTCCATATTTAAACTTTCCATCTCCTCTAAACTAGGAAGTCCTGCCCTGTCTAGGAATTCTCGGATCTTCCCCTCCCTTTCCCCTGCCTGCCGCCCTGGATTTTTTAATGTATAAAGTTCCTCGTAATAATTTTTAAAAGTATCCGCTATTTCTCTATTTGCGTAAACCATGTTCCCGTCTTTCCTTTTTATTTTTTCGATATAGTTTCTAGCTTTCTTTTTTTGAGCCATTTTAGCTAGTTGCTTGCTTGGTTTGTTGCCCCATACGTATCTCTCTTTAGAGATACAGTTAAGTTTATTTCTCGCTTCCTGTTCCATGGTCTCCTTGAGGGCGTCTCTCTTTATTGTTAAGTTAAGGTATGTTTCTTTTAATCCCTGCGCTTTATGTTCGCGTTCTAGGGTCTCTATCTCTTTAGTCAGGGTGTTTGCTTTACTTTTCAACTCTTTTTTTTTTTACGCCCTCCGCAATTAGAATTCCTCTAATGTAGGCTTTGTGTGTCTCCCAAAGGGTTGCGCTGGTTATCCCTTCTGTGTCGTTGATGAGGAAGAATTGTTTTAGTTCCTCCTTCTCACACCCTGCTTGCGCCTCCTTCATCGCGTATCAGGCTATCATCCAGGCGGCACACCGGCCTCTGTCTCTTTTGTGTGGACAATTTAATTTTCATAGAGATTGGAGCGTGATCTGACACCGTCATAATTCCTATGTCCGTTTCCGTTATAGAGTCCAGAAGCCTGTGGTCTGCCAAGATGTAGTCGATTCTGGAGTACGTTCCGTGGGGGGGGGAGTAAAACGTGTAGTCATGTTCCTTAGGATGAAGAATCCGCCAGGCATCGACTAGTTGGTGGTCATGAATCTTTTGTTTAATTCTTTGTAGAAGCCCATTTTTTGTCTCCCTCCCACGGAACGTACTATCCTCTTTCGGATCCAGGACGAAATTAAAGTCCCCCATCAGGATCGTATAACCCTCGGCGAAGTCTTTTAACTTTCCCAGAATTTTCCCTAAATATTGGGTTTGATGGACATTTGGGGCATAGATATTTGCTAAGGTATAGAGAATGTTGTCAATCCTTACCCTAAGGAATATAAATCTCCCTTCTGGGTCTGTCCTCCTTGCCTCTAGTGTAAATCCAAACCCCCTTGAGAACCCAATTGCCACGCCCCTAGCGCGTTTCGAGATAGAATCCCCGTAAAACCAAGTGGGAAATGCGGGGGAAAAAAGCTTGATATTCGCCTCTATGGTTAAGTGGGATTCCTGAATAAACACGACATCCGCTTTAAGTTGCTCAATCTCTGCAAGGACCTTGAGTCTTTTAACGGCTGAGTTCAAACCCTTAACATTGTAAGATAGGAATTTTACTTCAGTCATTATTCTATGGCTGGGTCATTTCTTAATGAACTGTCCATGAGATTCCTTGGGAGCCAAGTTCCCTTTTCCCTTCCCCATCCCCCGCCCCCCCCTCCTCTCCCCCTCTCCCTCCCCCTGCCCAGGCCAATACCTCGCCTCTGAACCGTAGGGATCCTTGGTACCCCCTACCCATTGGCTCTTGTGGCTGAGGTGGAGCTCCTCTACGCCCCTCCCACCCTTTTTTCCCCCAGAAGTTCCGGGGACTTGATCTTAAGTGGGTGGGGTAACAGATCTGCCCTCCCCCCTCCGCCCTCCAGTCCTCCCCCCCTCCCTCGCCGCATCCCCCCAATACCGGATCGTATCCCCCGGGTCCTATCCCCAGGACCCCCCTAGGGGTCATGCACCTTTCCGTTAACTATTCCACCCATCCGGGTAAGTCCACCACAGGCATATCGAATTTACGGCAAAACCCCGCCAGGTCCTCGGGAAATATTAATTTTGCTGACACCCCTTCCTTGTGGCCTATCAAACAGGCCGGGAATCCCCACTGGTAATTTATATTAAATACACGCATCTGTTCCAATAAGGGTTTTTGATGTCTTCTTCTGGCCAGGGTTTCCCAGGCCAGATCCGTGAAGATCTGGATCTCGGTCCCAGCATAGGATAGCGGCGGCTTTTTTCTCAGTTTTCGCCAGATCACCTCTTTATGTTCAAAGTGTCTGAACCTTGCAATAATATCCCTGTGCCAATTGCCACCTCCCTCTCTGATCTTTCCCACCCTATGGACCCGTTCAAATTTGAGGGGTCCCTCCGAAGCTTTTTCGAGGAGGGGGAGGAACAGGTCATTGAGAATTTTTCTCAAGTCTTCACCCTTCTCCTCCTTAATAGAACGTATTCTTAAGTTTTGCCTTCTGTTACGGTTCTCTTGATCTTCTAATCGATATTGCAACCACCTCTGGTTTTGTTTCAACGACCAATATTGTTTTTTTATTTCAATGAGGTCAAGGTCCTGCTTTTCAATCTTTTTCTCGGCTTCCTCTACTCGTTCTAACACGTGGTGTAAGTCCGTTCTTAATGTGCCAATTTCCTCTCTTATTACATTCTCCAACCTCTTTAACATGGCCTCCATTTCTCCCATGGTGGGAACGTGGGACTCCCGGCTAATGTCGTGCATTTGACTGGCTGCGGATTCGGATTCAATTGAAATGTCAGCAATTGGGGTGGCCACCTCCCCCGCCCCCTTTTTCGTTGTCCCCGTTTTTTCCACTTTTTTTATCTGACCTGGGCTCTTGGTACTCCCGTCCGGGGTCATATAGTGTCTAATTGTGCTTGTAGAGGAAGTCTCTTTAGGGATTTTCGGGGCCGCCCCCCTAGTTGACCTGTTCATATTATATTTTTTGGTCTGTCTGATGCGTTTCCCCAGTTTGAAAAAAAAAAAAAAAAAAAAACAAGGAAGAGAAGAAAGGATGTTTTGCGCCGGGTATTTCCGAACCACCTTTAAGAGTTGAATATTTCTATAAATTACCCCATACGTTAGGGTGAACTCATAGGAGAAGGGTTGCGTACGCTTTACCTCAAAGGTAAAACCACCCCCGTTTAAACCAGCCTTATTGGGGGGGCGTCTGCAATGGGGGTCCAACAATCTTCCAGCCACATCGGGCAGAGTAGGGGGCCTGTATCCCCACCCCCCCCCCCTTATACCTCCCCCTTATATGCCGCTTATTTCCTTTTTTCTTTCCTCTTTTTTCCTCTCTTATACGCCCCTTCCCTTCCCCCTCTGTGATAGCCAGCAACCTCGAAACCAATTGGGCTGTTGCGCCCTGTTGTTTACCTCTGCTCCTGGGTTTCTAAATGCCCCGAAGGCTTTCTAACACGTCCATCCAACACTCCGGGCCAGGCCCGGTAGGGGGGTAAAAATTCTCTGACGTTGTATCTAGTATTCCGGTCAAGGCCCCCAGCAATTCCACTAGCTCTGCAGAGGTAAGTAAAATGACTCTTAGGTGACTGGTACTTGCCAGCTGTACCTCAGTGGTGATTCCTACAGTGCGTGTAGTATAAAAACCTATAGGCCATACATGCTTATACTTCTTGAGTATGGCAAATTTACTTTGCCTTATTCTGTTGTTTTGGATAAACAGCCAAACTTAATCAATAGAGTAATGCATCTTTAGTGTATTTAGTGTATGCCTCTGATATTTGCCAGCTGTTTCCAATACAGAACCCCCCTCCTTAATCCACCTATATATTCCCTTTTTTTCCTTTTTTTTCTTTTCTCCTTCAGAGGTAGGTACAGTGACTCCAAGGTATCTGATATTTATCCACTAAGTGTCCATATTAAAGTCCATATCAAACAGAGCTGTGATTGTAGACCATCAGTGTTTAAACTCTTAGTGGATATATTGAGGAGAGATAAGGAAAAGCCACGTTTTTGCAAGGCACCTTTATAACGTTTAAAGTACAAAAAAAAAAAAAATGAATGGATAAGCTCCACTTTCTCACCCTGTCTCCGCTGCTTGGACTAGGACTCCAAATCCACACACTGCAATCATAGGATCTTTTACCAATAAAAAAGGGTTAATGTTACCTCATTCGTTGATCTTCTTGCCAAAGAAAATTTGATTTTCCCCCTTCCTTTTTCCACCTGGTACAGAAATTTCCAGGGATTGATCCGAGCAAGGAGGGGGGGGCGGGCGGGCAAGCAGCGTGCCCCGGAGGGAAGCCTCCCAGCTATTCCCTCATGTTACGCTTCACCTGCTGCCGGGGGGGGACGGGGGGGGGCCGGAGGATGAAAGATTCCCGGAGAGCGGAGGGAGTTGGTGCGGTCTACGGGGTGGACGGACTAACCGCTCGGTGTCCACCTTCCCTGCGACGCATCCGCCGTCGCTGGCACACCTCCGGGTCTAGGTCCCTCCATCCCTCGCAGCCTTTCCTGGGTCAGATCCGTGGCGCTTGCAGCTCCTCCCTCCGACGTGCGTGCTTCACGTGCACCACGTCATCCCTTGTTTTGGTATTTTTAACCTTGCATATCATAATAACGTGGCAGTCTTCTGTGACCTTCCACTGCAACTGCTCCTCAAAATGTGGTCCTTGGTTTTTTTTCCATGCCTTCTTCTTCTTTTGGGACTCATCATAAACTTAATCAAAATCTTCCCCAGTAAGGGTAACAATGAGCTGGTTTGATGCTTTTCCATCTACTACTTTTGCAGTATACGTTCCTTTATCTTCTTCACCAAAGTCTTCCTTAATTATTTTAATAAGTCCATTTTCCTTGTCAAATGTTATTTTTTCGTTTCTGTGTATTTTGGATGACTTTGTCATTAAGAATCATCTCCAAATCTGCATCAGAGGACAATTTTTCTACTTGTAACCAGAGGCGCAAGTCCCCATTCTCCAGTACTTCCACATTCCAGCCTGAGATTTTCTGTATCAGTGGATGTCGTACATCATGGCTTTTGCGCATCAGTTCCTCTAGTTCTTCCTTTGTTAGCATGTGACTAGCAGATACTCCATCTGTATTTGGCACTTCAACAGCATAGGTGCTTACATCTTCCTCAGAAGGGTTTGTTAGAATAAGTTTAGACTTATTTCCATTGGTAGAAATGTCTGTTCTCTCTGAGTCTGGAGCTCCCTTGTAGTCCTTGGACCAGAGGAACTGTGGATTGTCAACTGGCTCCGGGTTTTCAAATGAAAGGTAAATAAATCCTTCCTCGTCTACCCGAACCTCAATTTCATTCGTGCCTTTTTGTCTGGTTGGCTTATCATCCGAATCACTGGCAATGTGATTTTGAGCATCTTCATTTTCAGAGTCACTAGCATTACGATTATTGCTACCATTTTCTACATCGCTGGATGTTCGCTCCCTAGGTTCATTATCTTCTGAATCATCAGAGTCACGCTCATCACTGCCATCATGGCAGTCTGTGCGACCATCACACCGCCAGAGGGTCGGAACACATTGATCTTCACTAGCACAAGCCCACTGCTCATTTTCACAAGTGATCTTCTCTAATTTACAGTCCTTTTCATCACTTCCGTCTTTACAATATTTTGCACCATCACATTTCCATTCCATTAGCAAGCATTCACCAGATGGACATTCAAATTCCCCACTTTGACAGCGGACGTGTTTAGTGACTGTACAGTTTTGTTCATCTGAATGGTCACCACAATCACTGTCTCCATTAGTACACTGGAACTTGTTACTGCCACATTCCTTACGTTCACAGCCTTGTTCATCAGGCTCATCAATGCAGTCTGGTTTCCCATCACAGATCCAATTCTGAGGAACGCAGCAAGTCTTTGAAAGACACCGAACAGAGGGATCTGTTGGTCTCCAGCAGTTTTTTTCATCAGATCCATCAGGACACTGTGGCACCCCATCACAGCGGTATTTCTTCTCAAAACATTTTGTACTACTTTTGCACTGAAAAAAGTCTTCATTTGTACAGTAGATTGTGCAGTCCTCCAACAACAGAAAATTCTCTGCTGGGCTTTGTTGGTATCCCAGTTCTCTGTCCCAAAAAGTCGGTATGTTACTGGCCTGACTCCCAGCCTCGGTCTGCTGTCTCCAGCCTGCCATGCTCTCTCGGTGAGCCTGTTGTTGAGCTGCCATGCTCTCTTGGTGAGCCTGTTGTTGAGCTGCAAGGCTCTGTTGTTGAGCTACAATGCTCAGCTGCCAATCTGCATTCATCTGCTGTTGATTTGCATTTGCTTGTTGTTGATTTGCATTTGATAAAACCAGCTGTTTCAGTATCTCCTCCATTTTGGGTTTACTTTAACTGCCCGCCGCACTCCACCATATGTGAGGGGTTAGCTCGGTAGCGGGGTGTGTGACCCCTTGGTTGGGTTCACCACACACTGAATTTATACAGACTGGCAGTCGGAGACGGTTGAAAACAAAGTTTCTGGTTTATTTTTCCATCTTGCTGGAAAACAATTGCAAGCATCCAAACAGCATAAACAAAATCAAAACATAAAATAAACTCTAGCCACTCTGGGCGTCTACCTTCCACACAGGAACCTATCTATGAAGTCTACCACAGCCTACTGCTGGGTAGACAGTGCTGGTCATACAGCACAAAACAATAGTCTTTTCCTTTCTAGAACACAGGAAAAAGTCAATGGTCTCCTCACCTCATCAGGAGACTTTCTGGCACTGCTCTCCTACTCACACATCCTTAGAAGTGATGCAGCCAATTAGTGGTAATCCTCTGGGCTACTTTATAGAGGCCTTTAATTTCCTCACTCTGAACAGCTGGAGTCTTCCAACGGCCCTTAGCCTTCCTGGCCACATTTGTAGCCGACGTCCGATAACCATCTGTGTATCGTCTAAACAAGGCAGAAATGTATGTTCCGTCTGTGACAACACCCACAGATTTACCTGACTTCCTGTCACAATATATATATATATATATATATATATATATATATATATATATATATATATATATATATAGATATAGATAGATAGATATAGATATATATATTGATATAGAGATATAGAGTGTATTCACTGTGTGTGTGTGTGTATATATATTTATATAAATATATATATATATATATATATATATATATATATATATATATATATACACATATACATACACAGACACACACACATATATATATATATATATATATATAGAAAACCGCACTTCCTGTTCTTCTGTCTGTAACTTCACACACTAATGTGAGTCTTTGGTCTTGTGGTGGAGAAAGTCTCTTGAGGGGGCGAGAAGGAGTGGCAGGACACTCTCTACTTTGCAGACAAATAAAATAGCTGTGTGTTAGTTGGCCTCGTGACATTCCTGCTCGCCCCCTCAAGAGGCTTTCTCCACAACAGGGATGAGTTATGTGAAGGAGGACTGGGCTTTGGACAAGTAATTTGTTAGTGACAAAAAATGTTTCTCATCCAAAAACACTTACAATTAGACTACAACCAAATCCAAAAAAGAAAATTGAGACATTATTCACTGCACCCCCCCCCCCCCAACCACTATATATATATATAAAAACCCAAAAGATACCTAAATCCATCACAGACCAATGTGTGGCTGGACAGGGGATCTGTGTGAGCAAGAATATGTTATCTGCCTGTTTTAAATTACTCTAATTACTCTCTGCAGCCACTAAATTAGATATGGTCAATCATAGGCCGTTCCGTATTGTTCCTCACTTTTTTTGATTGACAAAAAACTACACGTATAGTCACTCGTTCGTGCAAAAGTTAGAGCGCCTACTAAATACGGGAGATAATTCAACTTTTAGGGGTAGTTAATTGGTGTTAATAGGAATGGCGGTTATCTGTGTTTTTTTGTGAAAACACCAACATTACAGCAGACAAATATGTCATTTTCAAAACATTTTGGGGATCATTCACATTTCTACAGTGAACAGTGCTATAATTATGCATTGATTACTATATAAATGGGACTGACAGGGAAGTGGTTAACCACTAGGTGGTGGGGAAGGTGTTAAATGTGTATAGCCTAGTGAGTAATGATAACTGTAATGGAAGAGGGGGGAGAGAATCTATGTCCCCATGTACAAGGAACTCATCATCTATCTCCTCTCCCTGACAGAACGTGGATCTCTGTGTTTAGACACAGATATCCACGGTCCTGGTCTTTTTCTGGGCAATCGCGTGTGGCCATCGGACGCCTAGCACGCGCATTAACGTGGAGCTTGGTGTGTAAACACAGAGCTCCATGTCCTGTCAGGGGGAGGAGGTTGATGCTATGTCCCTTGTACATAGGGACACACAAATCCGTCACCTCACCCAGTCACCCCCACTCCCCCTACAGTTAGAACACTCACTATGCTACACATTTAACCCCTTCCCCGGCCCCTATTGGTTAACCCCTTCCCTGGCAATCACATGTATACAGTAATCACTGCATATGTATAGCACTGTTCACTGTCTAATAAATGTGAATGGTCCGTAAAATGTGTCAAAAGTGTGCAATGTGTCCGCTATAATGTTGCAGCTTCGAAAGAAAAACCTGATCGGCGCCATTCGTAGGGGGGAAAAAAAAAAGGGAAAAAAAACATTGTCCCATGTTTTGCAGGCAATAGAACTGTTGGTCAAACTAGTCACTATATGGTTTATGGCGAGTTTCGTATTTTTTTATTTTTTCTTTATGCAAAAGATGAAGAATGGGTATTGGCCTAAACTGAGTTTGAATTTTTTTGGGGGTTTTAAACAATGGGATATTTAGTAGAGCAAAAAGTAAAATATATTTCTTTTTTTTCACATTTGACACATGGTTTTTGGTTTCTAGGCCAAACAAAATTAAAATAAAAAAACATACAGGCGATCAAATACCACCAAAAGAAAGCGCTATTTGGGGGGAAAAAAGGACGCCAATTTGGATTGTGAGCCACATTGTACGGCCTCGCAATTGTCAGTTACAGCGACGCAGTGCCGGAAGGTAAAATTTAGTCGGGGCAGGAAGGGGGTGTATGTGCACATGAGGTAAAAAACAATCTGGTTGTTTGCACATACCTGTGGAATGCTGCAGCAAACGATCACTTTCCTTTTGTGCTTTTGGATTTTTTCTTTGGTTTTTTTTTTGCTTATTTTTCCCTGAAAAAAAAAGAACAGTTAAAAAAAAAATATATATATATATAAAAAAAAAAAAAGGGGTATATTACTAACATCACATTGAAACTTACTTTTTTGGATGAGCACATGGATTTTTTTCAGTTGGGCTTGTTCACGATTTTTCACATCGGACCACCTTTTTCTTAATTGGTCTTTTGATCGCAGGATCCCATGTTTCTTGTTCATTACTTCTATAACTTTATCGAGGATGCGATCCTTCCGGGCATTTGGTTTCTGGTAAGTTTTCAGCTTCCCATCATAATCATAGGTTTCCAAGAAGCTCACAAGCTCTATCATCTCCTGTCTAGACATCGGTGTGGCCTTCAATGGCTTCTTGGCCTTTTTTAGGACCCGCATCTTGTAGGCCCAGGCGTGCTCTCATCTCCCTTCTCCATGCTGCTGCCTCGCCCTATGTCGCAGACTGTGTTGTGTGATCACGAGGCACAAAGGGGCAGAGCTTACGACACATGCGCCAAGAGTCTGCTTAATGAAGTATCGTTCGCAGGACGTTCTTTCGGAACGTTGATTGCGTACATGTGCTGCTTCCGGATTGGTTTTGTCATAGTCCTTCCGGGGTTATTAGCAGCTTCCGATTATGCGCAATCGGTCGTTTACGAGTTTGAACGTACGATCGCTGTACAAATTACACGATTATCGTGCGTTCTGCTATCGTACAAGGAAAATTATGGAGCTTGCTCCGTCGATTTTTATCGGTTCCATGGTCGGAATCAGGTGTCGAAAGTAGTGTACACATGATCCGAATATTGTACGATCCATCATCGCACGATCGTTTCCGTACGATATTCGCATCGTGTGTATGGGCCATAAGACAAATCTATGCGTAACTGATTCTAAGAATAGATACGACGGCTTGGACTCACTGTTACGACGGCGTATCTGGAGATACGCCGGCGTAACTCGTTTGAGAATCTGGGCCATAGTGTCCAATATTTTGGAGTTAAGAGCAGCCTGGATGGCGATATCTCATCTGGCCTCCTCTCTGAGAGGCAAGTCCATCTTGCTACAGATTGACAACAAATCAACAGTAGTCTATGTCCAGAACCGAGGGGGAATACACAGCTGGTTGTTGTCAAACTGATAATACTCTGGGCAGAAAGGAATCTCCCCAGTCTCAGAAGCATCTTATATCCCAGCTTGTGAAAATCACCTGGCAGATCGCCTATGAAGGAAGTTCATCAACAACAACGAATGGCCCTTGAACCAGGAAGTTTTCCAATGGATCTGCCACCAGTGGGGCAGCCCTCAAATAGACATTTTTGCATCTTATCTCAATGCCATAACACACTGCTTCTTCACAAGGTTTCCAGCCTGGGGTTCAGCCGGGGTGGATGCCCTTGTCCAACCATGGATCTTCTAAGTAGTATATGCATTCCCTATGATCCCTCTGATACTGAGATTTCTTCAACACCTAACAGAAGAACAAGTAACCATCTTAGCAATAATCTCCTACTGGCCGAGAAGACCCTGGTTTACTCTCCAAAGCTGTTGCTTTGCAATCCCTTAACACACACAACCTTCTGTCCCAGGGGAACCTGGATTTGAGGGTCTGGAAATTGAGCAGGAGAGCAAGTTATTCACTATGGTCATGCTGCCATGAAGGCACCAGGAAAACGTAAAATTGAATATTTACCTTTCCGTAATTTTCCTTTCCTGGTGCCTATCCATGGCAGCATACTATAATCTATAATCCTTAAATGTTTGAGTCTAGTTACAAGAATAGCGTATGGGGGCTGACTCTTTCTTTTATAGAGTTATAGTTGTGTAGCGCTCACCCGCGAAGGAGCCGCTGGTTATAGATTGGGATGGCGTGTTACAGGGGCGTAACTAGAAATCACAGGGCCCCATAGCAAAATGTTGTATGGGGCCCCCCCCTCCAAAAAAAATTAACTAATGCCATTGAACAACACATTACTACACTCATGTGGCACAGTACCCAAGCAACAGCTTATAATAATTTTGAACAGCAAAACAAAAATTAAAATAACCATATAATAAATAAAATGCAAAATTCAAAGTATTGTGTGCACTACTTTTACTCTTTTATACTCACGATTTGTAAGCTGTGGCGGCCAACTGCGCATGCGCGATGCGTTCCAAACGCATTTGCGATGCGTTCCAATGGATTTACAACAGTACACACCAGCGAAGCCATCATTCAGGGTGACGTGGACTTAGGGGAAAGTGGCCAGTCGGCCTCACGTCCTCGCTTTGCTCGGACGGCTCGTTCCGCTCGCTCGGCCTCCTGGCTCTTTTTTTAACATCCTCCAATCCACGGGGATGTTAAGGAAAGAGCCTGGATGCCGAACGAGGTATCGCTGGTGTGCACTGTCGTAAATCCATTGGAACGCATCGCAGATGCGTTTGGAACGCATCGCCCATGCGCAGTTGGCCGCCACAGCACTTCCGCAGCATTCTGTGATGGGGAGCGGAGTATGACGGTGCACCGGGCTCTCAATGTCCCTTAACAGGCGCGCTCGATCGGTCTACCCCGCCCACTCTGCGCTCCGCCTCCTACTGTATGCGGCTGCGTGTCGAACTCGGGACACGGCCGGGCTCGCTGGGCTGGGAGCCGGCCAGGGCTCGTGCAAGGATTTTTGACACCCTAGGCGAAACCTCATGTTGCCGCCCCCTTGGTTTCACCCCTGACTCCGCCCCCTTTTCCCTGCCCATGCAAACCCCATCTTTTTAATGAAGTGCCCATCAAATGCGGCCTCACCTGCGCCCATCAAATACACCCTCACCAGCGCCCATCAAATGCTATCCAGCCAGCGCCCATCAAATGCCATCTCACCAGCACCCAAATGCCGCCTCACTAGCGCCCATCAAATGCCATCTCACCAGCGCCCATCAAATGCTGCCTGGCCAGCGCCCATCAAATGCCGCCTTACCAGCGCCCATCAAATGCCATTTCACCTGCGCCCATCAAATGCCATCTCACCAGCGCCCAAATGCCGCCTCACCAGCACCCATCAAATGCCACCTTACCAGCGCCCATCAAATGCCATCTCACCAGCGCTCATCAAATGCCATCTCGCCAGCGCCCATCAAATGCCATCTCACCAGCGCCCATCAAATGCCGCTCACCAGCGCCCAAATGCCGCCTTACCAGCGCCCATCAAATGCCATCTCACCAGCGCCAATCAATGTATTCAATCCCTGGGGGGGGCATTTGGCATATATTTTAATATACACATACACACATTTTAAAATGACATGTCATTGTCATCACATATACAGTACACAACAGTTTTTACTCACGACACCAGTGTCAGCAGGTGACAATCTTTGGCTCAGCAAACTTCCGACAATGAGAGCGATGACCCTGTGATTGCTGCCTGTTTGCTCTCATCAACAACTCTGCTGCCTCTGTGACTGTCCCCAAGCCCGGGAGTCACCGCCAGGGGCCATGCACACAATAATTTCCCATGATGCATCCATGTCCACTCTACTGACACGGCTAGGAAAGGGGGTGGGGGGCTGTGCTGCTGGACACAGAGGGAGAGCAGCCTCAGTGAAAAGAACTGTGGACACATGTGACACACAGACAGTGTCAGAGAGCGTAGAGCAGGGGTGGGCAATTATTTTTTCGATGGGGCCACATGAGAAACTAAAAATATTTTGGAGGGCCGGGCCAAAAGGCTAAACTCAATACTGCATAAAATCAATTGTATTTCTTTATAAAAAGCAGTAAATATCATTGTTGGAAAACTGGGGGACAGAGGCTGGGGACATGGCACAGGAGGGGGACAGAGGCTGGGGACATGACACAGGAGGGGGACAGAGGCTGGGGACATGACACAGGAGGGGGACAGAGGCTGGGGACATGACACAAGAGGGGGACAGAGGCTGGGGACATGACACAGGAGGGGGACAGAGGCTGGGGACATGGCACAGGAGGGGGACAGAGGCTGGGGACATGACACAGGAGGGGGACAGAGGCTGGGGACATGACACAGGAGGGGGACAGAGGCTGGGGACATGACACAGGAGGGGGACAGAGGCTGGGGACATGACACAGGAGGGGGACAGAGGCTGGGGACATGACACAGGAGGGGGACAGAGGCTGGGGACATGACACAGGAGGGGGACAGAGGCTGGGAACATGACACAGGAGGGGGACAGAGGCTGGGGACATGACACAGGAGGGGGACAGAGGCTGGGGACATGGCACAGGAGGGGGACAGAGGCTGGGGACATGGCACAGGAGGGGGACAGAGGCTGGGGACATGGCACAGGAGGGGGACAGAGGCTGGGGACATGACACAGGAGGGGGACAGAGGCTGGGGACATGGCACAGGAGGGGGACAGAGGCTGGGGACATGGCACAGGAGGGGGACAGAGGCTGGGGACATGACACAGGAGGGGGACAGAGGCTGGGGACATGGCACAGGAGGGGGACAGAGGCTGGGGACATGGCACAGGAGGGGGACAGAGGCTGGGGACATGGCACAGGAGGGGGACAGAGGCTGGGGACATGACACAGGAGGGGGACATAGGCTGGGGACATGACACAGGAGGGGGACAGAGGCTGGGGACATGACACAGGAGGGGGACAGAGGCTGGGGACATGGCACAGGAGGGGGACAGAGGCTGGGGACATGGCACAGGAGGGGGACAGAGGCTGGGGACATGACACAGGAGGGGGACAGAGGCTGGGGACATGACACAAGAGGGGGACAGAGGCTGGGGACATGACACAGGAGGGGGACAGAGGCTGGGGACATGACACAAGAGGGGGACAGAGGCTGGGGACATGACACAGGAGGGGGACAGACGCTGGGGACATGACACAGGAGGGGGACAGACGCTGGGGACATGGCACAGGAGGGGGACAGACGCTGGGGAAATGACACAGGAGGGGACAGAGGCTGGGGACATGACACAGGAGGGGGACAGAGGCTGGGGACATGACACAGGAGGGGGACAGAGGCTGGGGACATGGCACAGGAGGGGGACAGAGGCTGGGGACATGACACAGGAGGGGGACATAGGCTGGGGACATGACACAGGAGGGGGACAGAGGCTGGGGACATGACACAGGAGGGGGACAGAGGCTGGGGACATGGCACAGGAGGGGGACAGAGGCTGGGGACATGGCACAGGAGGGGGACAGAGGCTGGGGACATGACACAGGAGGGGGACAGAGGCTGGGGACATGACACAAGAGGGGGACAGAGGCTGGGGACATGACACAGGAGGGGGACAGAGGCTGGGGACATGACACAAGAGGGGGACAGAGGCTGGGGACATGACACAGGAGGGGGACAGACGCTGGGGACATGACACAGGAGGGGGACAGACGCTGGGGACATGACACAGGAGGGGGACAGACGCTGGGGACATGACACAGGAGGGGGACAGACGCTGGGGACATGACACAAGAGGGGGACAGACGCTGGGGACATGACACAGGAGGGGGACAGACGCTGGGGACATGACACAGGAGGGGGACAGACGCTGGGGACATGACACAGGAGGGGGACAGACGCTGGGGACATGACACAGGAGGGGGACAGACGCTGGGGACATGACACAGGAGGGGGACAGACGCTGGGGACATGACACAGGAGGGGGACAGAGGCTGGGGACATGACACAGGAGGGGGACAGACGCTGGGGACATGACACAGGAGGGGGACAGACGCTGGGGACATGACACAGGAGGGGGACAGACGCTAGGGACATGACACAGGAGGGGGACAGACGCTGGGGACATTACACAGGAGGGGGACAGACGCTGGGGACATGACACAGGAGGGGGACAGAGGCTGGGGACATGACACAGGAGGGAGACAGACGCTGGGGACATGACACAGGAGGGGGACAGACGCTGGGGACATGGCACAGGAGGGGGACAGACGCTGGGGACATGACACAGGAGGGGGACAGACGCTGGGGACATGACACAGGAGGGGGACAGACGCTGGGGACATGGCACAGGAGGGGGACAGACGCTGGGGAAATGACACAGGAGGGGACAGAGGCTGGGGACATGACACAGGAGGGGGACAGAGGCTGGGGACATGACACAGGAGGGGGACAGAGGCTGGGGACATGACACAGGAGGGGGACAGAGGCTGGGGACATGACACAGGAGGGGGACAGAGGCTGGGGACATGACTCAGGAGGGGGACAGAGGCTGGGGACATGACACAGGAGGGGGACAGAGGCTGGGGACATGACACAGGAGGGGGACAGAGGCTGGGGACATGACACAGGAGGGGGACAGAGGCTGGGGACATGACACAGGAGGGGGACAGAGGCTGGGGACATGGCACAGGAGGGGGACAGAGGCTGGGGACATGGCACAGGAGGGGGACAGAGGCTGGGGACATGGCACAGGAGGGGGACAGAGGCTGGGGACATGACACAGGAGGGGGACAGAGGCTGGGGACATGGCACAGGAGGGGGACAGAGGCTGGGGACATGACACAGGAGGGGGACAGAGGCTGGGGACATGGCACAGGAGGGGGACAGAGGCTGGGGACATGGCACAGGAGGGGGACAGAGGCTGGGGACATGGCACAGGAGGGGGACAGAGGCTGGGGACATGGCACAGGAGGGGGACAGAGGCTGGGGACATGGCACAGGAGGGGGACAGAGGCTGGGGACATGACACAGGAGGGGGACAGAGGCTGGGGACATGACACAGGAGGGGGACAGAGGCTGGGGACATGACACAGGAGGGGGACAGAGGCTGGGGACATGGCACAGGAGGGGGACAGAGGCTGGGGACATGACACAGGAGGGGGACAGAGGCTGGGGACATGGCACAGGAGGGGGACAGAGGCTGGGGACATGGCACAGGAGGGGGGCAGAGGCTGGGGACATGACACAAGAGGGGGGCAGAGGCTGGGGACATGACACAGGAGGGGGACAGAGGCTGGGGACATGACACAAGAGGGGGACAGAGGCTGGGGACATGACACAGGAGGGGGACAGACGCTGGGGACATGACACAGGAGGGGGACAGACGCTGGGGACATGACACAGGAGGGGGACAGACGCTGGGGACATGACACAGGAGGGGGACAGACGCTGGGGACATGACACAGGAGGGGGACAGACGCTGGGGACATGACACAGGAGGGGGACAGACGCTGGGGACATGACACAGGAGGGGGACAGAGGCTGGGGACATGACACAGGAGGGGGACAGAGGCTGGGGACATGACACAGGAGGGGGACAGACGCTGGGGACATGACACAGGAGGGGGACAGACGCTGGGGACATGACACAGGAGGGGGACAGACGCTGGGGACATGACACAGGAGGGGGACAGACGCTGGGGACATGACACAGGAGGGCGACAGACGCTGGGGACATGACACAGGAGGGAGACAGACGCTGGGGACATGACACAGGAGGGGGACAGACGCTGGGGACATGACACAGGAGGGGGACAGAGGCTGGGGACATGACACAGGAGGGAGACAGACGCTGGGGACATGACACAGGAGGGGGACAGAGGCTGGGGACATGACACAGGAGGGAGACAGACGCTGGGGACATGACACAGGAGGGGGACAGACGCTGGGGACATGGCACAGGAGGGGGACAGACGCTGGGGACATGACACAGGAGGGGGACAGACGCTGGGGACATGACACAGGAGGGGGACAGACGCTGGGGACATGGCACAGGAGGGGGACAGACGCTGGGGACATGACACAGGAGGGGACAGAGGCTGGGGACAGGCAGCCACTGTTTAATCAATAACAATTGATTAAACAGTGGCTGCATGTGATGGCACAGTGGCTGCGTGTGATGGCACAGTGGTTTTGTTTGATGGGCACAGTGGCGACAATTGATGGCACAGTGGCTGCGTGTGATCGGCACAGTGGCAACAATTGATGGCACAGTGACTGCGTGTGTTGGCACAGTGGCTGCATGTGATGGGCACAGTGGCTGCATGTGATTGGCACAGTGGCTGCGTGTGATTGGCACAGTGGCTGCGTGTGATTGGCACAGTGGCTGCGTGTGATTGGCACAGTGGCTGCATGTGATTGGCACAGTGGCTGCATGTGATTGGAACAGTGGCTGTGTTTGGGAACAGTGGCAACAATTGATTGCACAGTGGCTGCGTGTGATTGGCACAGTGGCTGCGTTTGATGGGAACAGTGGCTGCGTGTGATCGGCACAGTGGCTGCGTGTGATTGGCACAGTGGCTGCGTGTGATTGGCACAGTGGCTGTGTTTGGCAACAGTGGCAACAATTGATTGCACAGTGGCTGCGTGTGATTGGCACAGTGGCTGCGTTTGATGGGAACAGTGGCTGCGTGTGATTGGCACAGTGGCTGCGTGTGATTGGCACAGTGGCTGCGTGTGATTGGCACAGTGGCTGCGTGTGATGGGCACAGTGGCTGCGTGTGATGGGCACAGTGGCTGCGTGTGATTGGCACAGTGGCTGCGTTTGATGGGCACAGTGGCTGCGTTTGATGGGCACAGTGGCTGCGTGTGATTGGCACAGTGGCTGCGTGTGATTGGCACAGTGGCTGCGTGTGATTGGCACAGTGGCTGCGTGTGATTGGCACAGTGGCTGCGTTTGATGGGCACAGTGGCTGCGTTTGATGGGCACAGTGGCTGCGTTTGATGGGCACAGTGGCTGCATGTGATTGGCACAGTGGCTGCGTGTGATTGGCACAGTGGCTGCGTGTGATTGGCACAGTGGCTGCGTGTGATTGGCACAGTGGCTGCATGTGATTGGCACAGTGGCTGTGTTTGGGAACAGTGGCAACAATTGATTGCACAGTGGCTGCGTGTGATTGGCACAGTGGCTGCGTTTGATGGGAACAGTGGCTGCGTGTGATTGGCACAGTGGCTGCGTGTGATTGGCACAGTGGCTACGTGTGATTGGCACAGTGGCTGCGTGTGATTGGCACAGTGGCGACAATTTATGGTGGCGAAGTGGCTACGTGTGTTGGCACAAGTGGCTGCGTGTGTTGGCATAAGTGGCTGCATGTGTTGGCACAAGTGGCTGCATGTGTTGGCACAGTGGCTGCATGTGATTGGCACAGTGGCTGCATGTGATTGGCACAGTGGCTGTGTTTGGGAACAGTGGCAACAATTGATTGCACAGTGGCTGCGTGTGATTGGCACAGTGGCTGCGTTTGATGGGAACAGTGGCTGCGTGTGATTGGCACAGTGGCTGCGTGTGATTGGCACAGTGGCTACGTGTGATTGGCACAGTGGCTGCGTGTGATTGGCACAGTGGCGACAATTTATGGTGGCGAAGTGGCTACGTGTGTTGGCACAAGTGGCTGCGTGTGTTGGCATAAGTGGCTGCATGTGTTGGCACAAGTGGCTGCATGTGTTGGCACAAGTGGCTGCGTGTGATGGGCACAGTGACCCCTCCCGGCCCTGCCTACTGTTATCACCGCGCATAGACACTCCCCCTTGGACGGATCTGTCCAATCGCGAGCAAGGGGGAGTGTCTATGTGACTCCCCCTTGCTCGCGATTGGACAGATCCGTCCAAGGGGAAGTGTCTATGCCATAGACACTCCCCCTTGGACGGATCTGTCCAATCGCGAGCAAGGGGGAGTGTCTATGTGACTTCCCCTTGCTCGCGATTGGACAGATCCGTCCAAGGGGGAGTGTCTATGCGCGGCGGGGAAAACAGCTGTTCAAACGAACGCTGTCTGTTATGTTCCCCGCCGCCGTGACTAACGTGGCAGCGGCGGCGGGGGTGGGCCGGATTAAAAGGTCCGCCGGGCCGTATACGGCCCGCGGGTCGTAGTTTGCCCAGGTCTGGCGTAGAGGGAGGGTCTGCTGCCTCACTCTGAACACATCTCAGAGCGGAGAGCGTACAAGGAGATGCTGGACACAGTGACACATCGTAGAGCGCCCTGGGGGGTTGCAGCCTGGGCACACGATGTGACACAGATGTCAGAGCGGAGCGGCGCTGCTTGTCAAGGCACTGGTGTATGGTGCAAGCTCTGTGAAGGATGGTGAGGGAGTAGTGGAATAACCAGTGGCGGGGCGCTCTTAGCGGCAGTGTGCTCTAGGCGGTCGCCTAATCTGCTTTGTGGCAGCGCCGGCCCTGGAGCCGGCTTACATTCTTCATCCTCACCGGGCCCCACTCGGCTGCGGGCCCCATAGTGCCCGCGTGGGTCGCTATGGTGGTAGTTCCGTCACTGGCGTGTTACCTCTGTGAGCGTCTAGGGGTAGATGATGATGAGAGCAGCAATGATGGAATGTCCAAACAGCAGGTGTCTTTTCTTGTGCTTTAATTTTACCCAACACGGTAAACAATAAACTTGAGGTAGATAGTAGAGGTGTATGAGGAAAGGAAATAGCAGATTCAGGCCCAACAGTATGGAAGCAGTCCTGCCTCCAACGACACTTTACTTTCGACGCCACTCCAGCCGGAGTGGGTATAGTGTACCTGGACAGGCCTCTCACACCGACCTGGCAGCCAGGGTATCACTCTGTACTTTGAGAGGATCAGGTCTCTGCCACAGACCTGGCCTCAGAACTTAGGATATGGAGACTATACTCTTCAGTAAACTTCTTCTTGCCTAGATCTCTCTCAGATAGTTTCAATTTTGTCATCGACTGACAGGTGGCCAACAGCCACCGCCTCAGTGTCCGGTTACCTCGATCCCCAGTGGATTGTCTAGGCCCTGTTGGACCGCCAGCCTCTCATTGGCGCTCCTCCGACGGACTCCCCACCGAACAGCTACACTTGCTTGGGATCTCCTCAGAGTTGGGGCCCAGTCGATTACTGCACAACTTCAAATGTTCTGGGCCAACATGGTCCCGGAACCAGGAATACCGCATGGCACGCGCAACCCGGCCTGATAGGCCATCTCGCCAGGGAGCCGTGATGTGTGGTCACCCTGAAGGTGGGCACCACACCAGGAACAAGAACCCCGCCCCATGGCGTCTGCTCCAGAAGTACCCTCTCCCAGCATGCCCCGCGAGGGAAAACCCCTCCTGATTGGCTGCTGGCAAGAGGCACCCCAGCCTGGACCTCATTGGCGCCACCTGTCACCCCGGGGTGGCACAGCACCCCAGCAACAACAAAATGAGCCCACAGTACAGCCCAGCTGAAGCAGAGACCCAATTTAGACAAATCAACTGGATGAGAACTAACTAACTCTCTCATCCCCCTTAAATTTAAAATAGCACCGGTACTGAAAGTACACAGGCGCTACAGTTGGTCCTGTGGGTTGCTTGGGGGTTGAGTAACCAACCATGTGTATGCTGCCACGGATAGGCACCAGGAAAGGAAAATTATGGAAAGGTAAGTATTCAATTTTCCATTTTCATGGTGCCTTCATGGCAGCATGCACATAGTAAATAACTTGCTCACAGGAAAGGTTGCTTCAAAAAAAAACATTTTAATTTGGATTATAGAGCAGACAACTGCAAAGCTTTTTTCCCAAAGTTACAAGAAGTGAGGCTGGATATGGACTATAGTGGGTCATGAATGTGGTGAAAGATGACCAACAAGCCACCCAGGAAGATGCCATTGATTGATTTTGGAACCGGAAGACCACTAGCCCGATATGTTCTCTGAATGAGATGTACAATCCAACTTGCCATGGTTGTCTTTGATGCTGCCATTCCTCTTCTTCTTTTTTCCCCTTTGATTGGTAGAACTAGATGGACTTGTGTCTTTTTTCAACTTGACTATGTAACATTGCTGGATTTCACACTGGAGCGGTGCGCTAGAAGGACGTTCAAAAAAGTCCTGCTAGCAGCATCTTCGGAGCGGTGAAGGAGTATACCGCTCCTCCACTGCTCCCGCCCATTGAAATCAATGGGACACCGTGGCTATACCGCTGGCAATGGGCATCTGCAGAGGTGCTTTGATTAACCCTAATCATGCTCCCAATAGTCCCAAATCCCTAACCCTAAACCCACTTCCACTAGTCCCAAATCCCTAACCCTAACCCTAATCTCACTCCCAATAGTCCAAAATCCCTATTGGGAGCGGGATTAGGGTTAGGGATTTGGGACTCTTGGGAGCGGGATTAGGGTTAGGTTTAGTGAATTGGGACAATTGGGAGCGAGATTAGGGTTAGGGATTTGGGACTATTGTGAGCGGGATTAGGGTTAGGTATTTTGGACTATTGGGAGCGGGATTAGGGTTAGGGATTCGAGACTATTGGGAGCGGGATTAGGATATAGATACTTACGTTGCAATGCTCATCCGAGTGTAATTTCTGAATTTGTCTGGGTGTACTCTCAAGTCCTCATATAGCAACGCAAATTGTCCACTTGAGGTGTGTGCTTGGAGGATGGGATGAACCCAATAGAGATGTTTCTGCCTCTGTTGGATGGATATTCTCCCAGTAGAGTAGCACAAATAACAAAAAAGCTCCATAAACTCCATCTTCTTTCTGTACCTTCTTCTCACCTCGACGAGATACCAGGAAGTAAACGGGAAGTGATGTAGAGAGATGGGGTTGTCCTTTGACGCCCATCCTTCAATAACGCTTGTAAAACGCTATCAAAACGCCCGCAGCGGTGCGGTAAAAACGCGGTAAAATAGCAGCGGTTTACCGCTATTTTAACGCTCCGCTATAGGCGTTTTCAGTGTGAAAGGGCTCTAAGTCTCACACCTGAGTAGGCTCAGGACACAATGAGGTTGATTTACAAAGACCCCTTTCATGCTGAGGCAGTTTTCAGGCGTTTTAGCAAACCCGCAGGCGGTGCACTTGCGGGACATTAGAAAAAGTCCTGCAAGCAGCATCTTTGGGGCAATTTGGGAGCTCTGTATACAGTGTTCCCAAAACGCCCTTGCCCATTGCAATGAATGGGCATCACTTTCGAATCGCCTAAAAGGCACTTTGGAAGCACCGCAACACTGGGATTTTGAATCCCTTCTTTGTGGTTAAAAGCGTCACGCTATCGGCCCCAAACTGGTCAGTGCTTTCAGTGTGAAAGCAGCCGGTATGAGCTCCGGCGTGTTCGCACGCTCCACGTGCAGAGCCGCCAGGAAGTCGGCGCTGCGCTAATCACAGGCAGGGAGACATTGTCCTGATGCTCGGCTGCAGAGATCGGAAATGTCTCACTGCCTGTGGTTAGCGCAGCACCGTGCCGACTTCCTGGCGGGCTCTGCACGTGGAGTGTGCGAACACGCCGGAGCGCCACCCTACTGGAGAGTGCAAAATCTGGTGCAGCTATGCATGGTAGCCAATCAGCTTCTTCCAGGTTATATTTGTCAAAGCTTAATTGACTAAGCTGAAGTTAAAAGCTGATTGGCTACTGTGCACAGCTGCACCAGATTTTGCACTCTCCAGTTTTAGTAAATAAACCCCAATATCAGTCCAAACTTGGCAAAAGCGTGTTTTAGGTGCAGCTATTAGGCTTCAGGTGTGTGATGTTTATTCGTGCATGATAAAAGCAGCTTCAAACGGCTCATTTAAAAACCCGAAGGGTAGATTTATGACGTACAAAGAACGCTGCAATACATATAGAATCCTTTAAAATGTAATTAATGGCGAAGTAGCTCTGCCCTATGCAAGAACCAGGCACGATAGCTTTCAAGAAGCGTGCTTTTCGCATGGTAGAACGTACGACATACGTCACGCGCATCCGCCGCCCCGGGTGACACAGCCAAGGCTTATTATTGGATAATACGCC
Source organism: Rana temporaria (assembly GCF_905171775.1). NCBI lineage: Eukaryota > Metazoa > Chordata > Amphibia > Anura > Ranidae > Rana > Rana temporaria. The sequence goes on along the minus strand of NC_053491.1, from coordinate 282,751,401 downwards.
GACCTCTTCCCAGCACTTGCCTCGCGAGATCTAGGCCGGCTATTTAAGTAGTGGTCGGGTCTCTCGCCCGCCCTCAGTAGACCGTCCATTACAGAAAGACGTAACGGTGGAAGAAAGGAAGCAGCGTGTAAAGATGGAAGACAGCATGGACATGGAGAATCTGGCCCCCCTGCGCCCACAGAACTTCCTTTTCGGTATTTTGCTGTTCTTTGTTTGTCCTTTTGGTTGTAGTGTGTGTTGCGGCTGCTGGCTAGGCCGCGCCGCCTTTCTTTCTGCAGGATCTTAGGAGGGTAATCTGATGAACAGCCCAGTTTATACTGTTATCTGTAGAAGTAATCGTGTTCGCTTTTTGATCTCTCGGATTTGGACGATGTGATCGGCACGTGAGCTCTGTAGTCGTGATTTGGCCGGTGAGCAAGCTATTGTCGCGCGCCGCCACGTGTGATTAGCCACGTGCTTGCGAGGAAGACGTCTCTCCTTATGTATGGCCCTCTATGGTAGGCCTGATACCCGCATGGGGTACAGCTAGACACCAAAGCAGGCCATACACGTTGCTATTAGATCGTCCAACCTGCCGACATTGAAGTCTCACTTCCAGAAAGTTTGAAACGTGTATAAATGCCTGCCGTGTCCTAGAACAAGGTTATTTATATATATATATATATATATATATATATATATATATATATATATATATATATATACACTTTTTTGTTTTAGTGTTCTAGAGTGTATAAATTATATATATTTTTTCTTCTAATAGTTATACCTGAGATTTTTACCTTTTGTATAGGCTTGCCTATAGGTAGTGTATCTCCTAAACGTGTGCAGTTTGGGAGATATTTATTATGCACACAGCCAGTGACACCACTGGCGCATGTACTCTTAAAGTGGGGTTCACTTGTGTTTTTCTTTTTCATCAGCAGCAGTGTAGCTGCTGACTTTTAATAAGGACACTTACCTGGACTGGAAAATATATTTTTTTCTGGACAGCAGCCCTCCAAACATAGCCTTTATAGGTAAAATCGGGAACAAGCCACAGCAACCAGGACAGCTGATGCGTTTCACACTAAACTTGGTGAATAGTCAAAGCTATGATTAAACACTAAGTTATGTGAAACGTCAGCTGTCCTGTTGCTGTGGCTTGTAGTGCTTGTTCCTGATTTTACCAGTAAAGGCTATGTTTGTTTGGAGTGCGGCTGTCCAGAAAAAATATATATATTCCAGTCCAGGTAAGTGTCCTTATTAAAAGTCAGCAGCTACACTGTATGTATCCTATATGCATTGCCTGCACCCATGGTTCCTGAGAGGAAGAAAATCACTAATTAGATCTACCTGGAGCTGCAATTCTCTCGTTGCTTACCTGTTTTAGGCACCTATGATGTCGGCCCCCCACAAGGCCTCCATCCTCACTAAGGGAAACAGGCAGTGGAGCCTTGCGGCTTCACTGCCCATTTCCTACTGCGCATCCACAAGTCTTGCGGCCCTTTGTGAATGGGTGGCTGCTCTCTGGGATACCCACAGTTCCCAGAAGGCAGCGCGCCCCATTGACCTGAAGACCTGCCGCGGACTAGGAAGAGTCTTCACACCTAGGCAGTTTGCCGAATTGTAAAAACCCCTTGGGTCATGTAGCAGCATATTGGTCCAGTCCTTAAGTGGTTAAAAAAACGTAATATATACTTTTCTGCAGCTCCTCCATTGAAGTCCATTGAACAAAAAAGCACCAATTTGCAATGAAAAATGTCCTTGGCCCTTTCCAAATACGCAGCGGCTGAAAAACGCATATATGTGAACATGTCCCATAGGAAACCATGGTATATGAACTGTAGTGCGCTTCTGCAAAAAGCATAGGTGTGAACCAGGCCTACTACTTATAGTAGCAGCATGTTTTTTTTTTAAATTAACCCTTTATTGTACAAAGCAGAAAATCTCTACTATAAGGTGTTCATTTATACTGGGAAGCAGTGAAAGATATAGATGTATTTATCTCTGCAGAAGCAGGATATATCGGCATTTTAACTAGGAGTCAGACACAAATCTATATTAAGGGTGGAAGGGAGATATAAATCTTTTATATTAAAGTGGTACTAAAAGCTGACTTTGTTTGTGGATATAATTTTATATATAATGCTCAAAACCTGTATGTTTACTTTAAATGTAATTGTAATGCCTTCTATTTTCTCCAGTCTATCAGCCTCCACCTTTTATGGGTTCACATGCTGATCTTCCCTGCAGTCTTTAAAAAACATTACTTTAAACAAGCATGTTATACAATGCTTTGTGCAGTGGTTTTGGTCAGAGCAGCCCTGATTCTCCTCTTCTGGGGTCCCCCACTGGCACTTCTGGATCCTCCTGCCTTCAGAGTAACCCTATAGCAATGTAAACGTCTGCCTTTAGAACCACTCACTTCCTGCCTAGGACTACATGTCCCATGATGCATTGCTCCTCACATTCACAAGTTCTCAGGCACTTAGGATTCTGTATGTACAGGTTTTCAATGTATTCTATTGAGTGAACTTGGTGGACTTGTCTTTTTAAAGCGGGAGTTCACCCGAAAAACCATTTTTAACCTTAGATCGAGGCTCATTTTGTCAAGGGGAATCGGGTGTTTTTTTTTTTAAAATTGAAGCAGTATTTACTGTTTTAGACTGATAGATCTTTTCCGCCGCTTCCGGGTATGGTCTTCGGGACTGGGCGTTCCTATTTGATTGACAGGCTTCCGATGGTTGCATACATCGCGTCACAAGAAACCGAACGTCGGTGCGGCTCTATACGGCGCCTGTGCACCGATGTTCGGCTACTTTTGGAAAATCGTGACGCGATGTATGCGACCGTTGGAAGCCTGTCAATCAAATGGGAACGCCCAGTCCCGCAGCCCATACCCGGAAGCGGCGGAGATCTATCTCTAAAACTGCTTCAATTTAAAAAAAAAAACACCCGATTCCCCTTGACAAAATGAGCCTCAATCTAATGTTAAAAATAAATTATTTTGGGTCACCCTCCACTTTAATCAGCCTATGGATGTTTGTTACTTTTGCTCTATTTCAAACAATGCTTTACAGATGCATATCAAAACTAAGGCCGAAACAACTAATCTATTACTTTCACTGTCCCACAGTAAAACAAATGAACCCCTTACAATAGCGATTATTTGTACTTTTTGTTTTTTTAACCCCATTATGTTACTAAACATCTCAGCCTAGGTTCACACCTCTGTTTTTTGGTGCTTTTTGCAGAAACACACTACAGTTCATTTACATTTTCCTATGGGCCACATTCACATCCAATGTACTTCAATGGAGAAGCTGCAGAAAAGCATGTAATGTGTTTTTGCGGCAATTTGTGTTTTGTAATCTGCCCAACAACAAATTGGCCCACAAAAATGTAAAAAGGCTATTTTTTTTTTAAAGGCTATTATCCGATTAATGGAAACAATAATCGGCCAACTAATCCATTATAAAAATAATTGTTGGTTGCAGCCCTAATCAAAACCATGACCTAATTTGAGTCCATGTTGTTGTCTGATTTGTTAAATGTACATTTTGTTGCGTTCAGCCGTAAGGATAACTTTTTGCCTTGATTCTTTTAGGCTGTGAACTGAAGGCTGACAAAAAAGAATATGTGTTTAAAGTGGATGACGATGAAAATGATCATCAGCTGTCATTGAAAACGGTAAGTTTTAAGAAGCACAGCAAACTGACTATGGTGGGGTCAATGCACAAAAGGATATCGCATAGGATATTTGGGTCACATGACATTTAACCCAAATATCTCATGTGATTCACTAGGTTTGTGATATTCACTGCAAAAACCAAAACGCTTGGTAAATGCTGCATATATCTGTGAAAGGCAATTCATAAAGGGAACAAACATTTGTCAAATAGGTTTTTGTTTAGCCACGCAGAAATGGATGAACTAGCTGGTTTAAGAAGTTGGCACCCACTGTGATCTACTGCCCTGCCCCTGTGTGATATTCAGCAATCAAGCACTGATTGCTCCATCTATTCTTAGTTCGACAGGATCAGTATCCTAAAAAAAAACACGGTTCCACCATTTTAAACTCTACCTATTGCTGTCCCTCGTGCCTTTCAAGACATTACAGCTCTCACAAAGGTTATCTGGGGCACAGAATCCTAGTCTCTATAGGACATTCCTGACCTCCACCAAGCAGGGTGCCTGACCCTCCAGCTTTTTCCACACTTCAGCTGTCCTAGACTTGTAAACAATGGGTGCTCGTGAAGAGGGCCCTGGTGCCCTGTGACAGTAATGGGCAGTGACAGGTACTGTTTAGGAAGGGATCTAAAAGACCCCAAACCCCTCTGCTGCAATTCAAAGTATTCAAAAGCCAGAATCTGCATTTTTGAGTACTTTGGATTTTTATAAATCGGTGGCATTGGCTGGCAAGTAAACCGGAAGTGACATCGCCGAGTTACTACATCAAATTCCTACTTTGTTCAGAAATCTGGCCAGCTGGCAGAATGTTCTGGCTGGTTGCTCAGGTCTCCCAGTAGGAGAGGGTTTATGACATCCCCTCCAGTTGCTTGTGATAACTGCCAAGTGGCTGCTTAGCCGCATCAGTTATCACATGAAAGCCTAAAAAATGGTACCGGGTGATGCCTCTGATTGCAGGCATCTGGTATAACCACTTCAACAAAATGTACAGGTGCGTGATTTTGCGTGAAGTGGTTAATCATTATCGCGCATTGTACCTCAATATTCCAGTGCTCTATTTGGCTTCAAAATAGGTGGGCTCAAAGTGCAGAACACTGCGCCTGGAGCTCACTCAGTTGTGACAGCAAATTTAATATTAATGTCTTGTTTCTACTCCCGGCCAATTGGGAAGCGGGTCCTTATTGGCATGGCGGGTGACAGGCGGGGGGAGGGGGTGCTCCCTTAAGACATTTAAGCACCAGCTGCCACTGCAGCTTTTTTTTTAAAGTATAAACTTGCTTTTTTTTCCTCGCCTTTATTCTAGGTTGCGTTGGGTGTTGGTGCTAAAGATGAACTGCATGTTGTTGAAGCTGAAGGAATGAACTATCATGCAAAACCTATAAAGATTGTGCTTGCATCCTTGAAACCATCTGTACAGCCAACGGTATAGTATTTACACAGCTTGGTTTAATTTTTTCAAAAAGAATGGAAAAACTAGCGCAAGTTCAAAGTGTGGTGATCACAGGATGCAAAGTGGGCAGGTATGGGGTGTCTGTAATTATCCCCTCCCCACAGTGATGAAACTCTGGCCTGGTGCCATCATTGCATTGCATCCAATTTCCAGGTGCCAGGGCGACCTGGGATTTAAGGCCTATTATGTGATACCTTATCTTGTAAAAACATTCAGTATATACATATTTGGCTGCATAAGTATCTTGGGGAGGTGGGAGTGGTGAAATGGGATGCTGATATTCCCAGTGAATGGCTGGGGTGTGGGGGGGTTGTAGTGCAAGTCTGATTATGGGAGGACAGGCAGACTTTTCTTCACGCACAACCCAGACAGAAATGAACTATGATGGGATGGAAGTGCTCTCATGCCAAGTGTAGTCAGTTTCATATGGGAAAGCAGATTCACAACAAATGCAGTACAAAAATGCTTTTAACACAAGCACGTGGTGCAACATATATCACAACTGAAATGTTGCGGTAACATGTTTTAAGCCTGATGGGACTGCTAATTTCTCTGGATGGAGCTCTGAAATGGGCAGCCTAGTGCCTTTGCTGGATGACATGGAGTTCTGCTCTTAAAAGCGTTTATCTGGGAGACTATGCTTTGTCTTCAGTGAGTGATCGCTGCATGAGGTTTGCGCACTTGGGTGCTCATAAACCGTATGGCATGTTGGCAGGCAAAACCTGCTAGGATGCTATTAAAGGTACCGCCACTTTTGGGGAGGAGTACATCCATAAGGCCTTTATGCAACCCAATCAGCTGGAGATGTTCAAAATGGGGATTATGTTGGTGCATGTGGCTAAGGTTGCTGTCCCATGTGTGTATTACAATTTGCTGAATTATTTTTATTTTGCTTGCTTCTAGGTATCTCTTGGGGGCTTTGAAATTACACCTCCAGTGACTTTACGACTTAAGGCTGGTTCTGGCCCTGTATATGTGAGTGGGCAGCATCTTATTGGTAAGTAATAAATTGGTTGTACCACCAAAATGTTTGTCAGTTATGTCACACCAACTTCACAATACAACTGTTATTTGCAGTATATTGCTGCTTTCACATGAGCATATACATTCTGCATGTTCCTGCTGGCATAGCTAATCGAAGATCCCACATAAAATACATGCCTAAACTGCTTCTGCAGGAGGAGTACAACTCTAAGGACTTTACCTGTGCCTGATGTAGGTGTCCTACGATTTATTTTTCTTCCCGCCTATGAATGGTCCAGTTGATTTTTTATGGCGTCACGTTTGGCTGTGTACAGAACTACACCTCTAAATTCATCAATTGTACATGTGAATAAGCCCCATTTCTCATGACCTACCTGAGGGTCTATCCACCTGGTAACGTCTGTTTTTTCACCTTAATGCATAGAATGCATTAAGGTGAAAACCATGTACCTTTACAATCCATTAAAGCCTTTGTAATTTTCAAACTCGTTTACTGCTGGAGTGAAATCGAATACTTTATGGTATTTAGGTTTGAACAACTACATAACAATGGTAATTTTAACATCAAATTTCACTTTAGTTTGTTACAATTAAAACTAAAATGTATTTTAGTCAAAAGTATATTTGTCACTGACATGAACACTGCCGGTAACTGGGTCCACAAACTTATGTCCAGCTGCCAGAGAAATTCTTAATTTTTTATTTTATTTTTTATTTCCTTCTGGCTGCAGTTCAGGATCTGTTATTTCAGGAAGGATTACCCCTGTTCTGCCCTCATTTTTTTTTAAAGGTTTTGTTCCAACCGGTTTACGATTCAGATGAGTTTGCCCAATACTTGGTCTTGATGCCCTCAATTGCTTTGTGAGGGTGTAGTAGTACAAGATGGAATCCACCCATTTAGTAGGGGCCCCCCATTGGGGGGGGGATTTATTGGCCTCCCTAAGCATTAAGATGCATACCTGCGTGTCCTGGGCAACTTGTTTGGTCAGTTTGTGGTGTTTAATCTTGGCCTGGCCTCTGCTGCCAAAGTTTTACCATGGTGCTGGCTCCTGGCTTGGTGTTACTGGTCTTTTTGGATGGATCCTGATCCTTTAGAACAGTGGTCATCAACATTGTCCTGCAGGGCCCACTAACAGGCCACGTTTGCAAGATAACTGAAATACATCACAGGTGATATCATTTGCTGCTCAGTGACTGCAGTATTCTAGACTGCATTTCCCCAAGGTAATACATAAAACCTGGCATGTTAGTGGGCCCTGCAGGACAAGGTTGATGACCACTGCTTTAGAAGTCTGTACTTGCCCAGACTATCTATCCCCTGGAAGATTTGTCATCCTTGCAGGCTTATATTGTGTAACATGGCTACAGTGGTCCCACTTGCACTCAACACTGGAGAAAGGCCAAGATCAAAGCAAGTATGCCTTGAGTATCATTAGTGATCAGGTCTCTGCCCTTCCTGACCTGTTTTAACATCCCTTGTTTATGCTGTCCTTGATTCTTTACCCTGAGGGGTTTGTCCTGTGGCATTCCCAGTTGCCCCCTTGGAACCTGCACTTGGTTGTCTGCATCCTTTCAAAGGGGATATCCGATTCTGTTGAATATGGGCATTGTCCTACCTCTATCTGTGTCAATGTCCTTGGCCCTTTTTGGCGGCTTCACTGCATACCTTGAACCTTCGGTATGGTCTGCTATGGCTTTCCCTTTAAGATGGGGCAGGTATCCAATTTGGTTACCACTTTAAAAGTAAAATGGGTGCGATTGGAATTTTAGACTAACTTGCAATGTTCATTAAAATATCCCAATTCTGTTCATTGACAGCCTTGGAAGAAGGATTGGAGTCATCGGATGAGGAGGAGGAGGAAGAAGAAGAGGAAGACGACAATGTTGGCATAGTAAAAAATGCCAAAAGGGCTGCAGCAGCTTCTACATCAAAGGTTCCACAGAAAAAGGCAAAAATAGAAGCTGATGAAGACGAAGATGATTTTGATGATGATGATGAGTGAGTGAATTGTCCACATTTCACTTACTATCTGTATTATATGTATGGCTAAAAGCCAAAGTATTTAACTATTGGGGGGGGGGGCAGAAGCTAATTGGTATCCAGGTTTATCCTCAATGGGCAATTGGTAATCCGTTTGCAGACAGTGGGGTACAAAGCCAGCAGCAATGAAGCTGGGATGGCAAAGGATGTTTTAATTGTGGATCAGATGCCTTTCTAAAGGATAAGTTCACATTTTGTAACATGTTGCATGCATTTAGGATGTAATGTTCTGAGCCAGGGGCACTCAACCTTTGAAGAGCAAGGGCCAATTAAGTGATTTGGTAACTGCAAGGACCACAAACTATGGGGTTTTACCACCCCCAAACTGCTGTGACTTGGCTTGGTGCCCCATAGCCAGCTGCTTGCTGTGGAGGGCACTGAACAGGAGGGAGGGGCCAGGAGCACTGAAGGGGGACCTGAGAGGAGTTTGGGGCTGTTAAGTGCAAATTCACTGCAACAGAGCTGAAAAGTATAACCTGTTATTTTTATAGGAAAAAACAAGACTTTAGTATCACTTTAAAAGCGGCAAAGGATGAGTGGTGGGAAATCTACTTGGGGAGCAGCAGTAAGTGGTTTGCTCAAACCTTCCCCACTATCCAAAATATTTTAAATGAAGATGGGCTTTAGTTTGTAGGATAATGGTGCTCACATAAACCACATGGCAACACACAAAGTACTGACATTAAAGCAGTATTTAGGCCACCAAGTCCTGAACTGAGCTTGCCTGCTTACGGGGTAATAAGTCTGTGCTGGAGATTTTGGATTCAGGGATAATGGTTTAGTTCTTTGCTTAACAAATGGTACCTGTGCCGTTTTATTTGAAGGGATGAAGATGATGATGATGACGACGAAGAGGAAGAAGAAGAAACTCCTGTAAAGAAGGTATCCATTTAAATACTTTTGCCAGTTCTGGTGCAATATTTGAAGCTTGATGTTTAGACTTTGCCCATTTGGGTGAAAGTGAACTTTTTTTTTCTCCCAAGATTTTTTTTCTTTGGGAGCTAGTCTGTATATGCTGCTATCCAGTTCAGCCTTTCCCTAACCCTGATTAGCACTGTTCCCAAACCCTGCTAGACTGGTTTAATGGGATAACAACCGAGCGGCTTCTAGCCACATCGGTTATCACTGGAAAGCCAATCGCCTGCTCTAAACAATGGTACCGGAATGATGCCTGCAACTGCAGACATCATCCTGGTATAGCCACCGAAAGCCGAGGACGCATATCTGCGTATGCTTGGCGGCAAGGGGTTATAGCATCCTGCAAATTTCTATTTAACCGTTTCTTTGTTTCTCTAGCCTTCTCAAGCTGCAAAACCTAAATCTGCCCAGAAATCCAACCACAACGGAAAATTATCTGAACAGTCCACGCCTGCTAAAGTGAGTATTTGCTACAATATGCCTTGTTGACTGGACACTTAAAGACCCAAAACTTGTATCCCAACTCAAAGAGAAACGTTTGTACTCCAAATGTTTTCGGTTTCTTGCGGGATATGTCATATTTGGGCAACCTAGGGTTATACTGTTGCATTAAAAAAACTAAAGGTTGGCCCCCTCGTGGCCATAACGCCTGCACTTGCTCAGCTGTAACAAGCAGTACAAAATATTTGCATGGATTGAGCAGTGTTTCTCCATTGACTAAGAATTTCATCAGTACAAAAATCCTATTTTCCTCTATTGTCTGAGGCAGGGGTTGGTGGCCTGCCGCCACTAAATCGCCAGCCCGTCGGTGCCTATGGTTAATTCATGGTCATCTGGCCCATGGACAAGTGGTCATCTGTTAATAATGTCATCTACATAATAAGTGTCTTGTAAAATAAAAATGCATCTATATACCTCATTTAGAGTGCCTCTCGGATGACTCGCTGTCTTTCTCCTCCTCCCGACTGTTCTCGGCCCCACCCGCTGCAACTGTCAGACAAGGTGAAGGGAGGTGGCAGGTCACATGAGCAGCACTCTTATGGTGTGTATATAGCTGCATTTTTATTATATAACACACTTGCAGATAACATTAAACAGAGTGAATAAGAATATTGTTAGACCCTGGGCAAGCATTTTCTTGCATCTCCCCCTCACCATGTCCAGACGCCTTTTATCCCCCTTGTCCACAGCCACCTCTAGCGCCCCATCTTCGGTGAATGCAACCCTTGATGCATTCATACATTGAATCTAGCCCTTAAGTGGGAAAAGGTTGCTGACCCTTGGTATAAGGGATGCTTTGATTAAGCAACTCAAAACAATTCAATGGGGTGTGCCCAGCCCAATGAGGAGACTGACACTTGACCTTTGGTGCTAAAGGCCAGTGGTTGTTGTACCCCCTAAGAACCTGGCCCACCAGATAGGCTTGTGGGGAGATCCCCCCCCCCACAAGGACCCAACCAGTGGGAAGTCATCAATGTTTGAATCTTGCAAAAAGGCAACTTATGAACTTTAATATCAAGAATACAGAATCTACAATTAACCTTTTTCAATGGCTAGGTGTCAAAGTTAGCAGCAGAAAAGTAGTAGGTTCCCAGAAATAAGATCAGATGGGGGCCACAAGCTGTTGACGAAGGTCTGTGTACTCAAAGGGGAATTGTGCAGAGGACTTTACAGCAAATAAAGCAGTTACAACCAATAGACACAGTCCCCTGGGTTACAAACAAGAATGGGGGTCTGTAGGTTTAAGTGGAATTTGTAAGTTGGAATTTTTTTTTAATAGCAGAGGCAAGGGTTAACACCCCTGTAATTATTTTTTGCTGGAGACGCCTTTTTTCCCATGATTCTTACAGGAGTAAGTTTCCTTCCCTAGGGGTAGATTTCCTCACTTCCTGCTTCCCTGTGTTTCGAAGTAGGAGTTTGTTTGTAACCTGGGACCGCCTGTACAGCAATCACTCTTAAAACACAATCACAGTAACCACAAAAGATGTATACTGTATTTATCGGCACTGCCTCTGAGGGGGTGGGACAAGTGCCATCAGATACATACAGGAGAATCTCCTGTGAACTTGGCAGCGTCTGTAATAGGAAGTCCCATCTCCTGGGCTGCCATTGGACTGTTCTCATAGGAGGTGGGACTTTGTATTAAAGAGGCCACGAGTAAATGGGATTTAGATTCTCTTATGTAATCTGTTGGCACTAGTCCTCGTCTCCCCCCACCCCCTTCAGAGGCTGCATTCATTATTTTGCTTCTGTTCTTTTTATTTAAAAGTGTTTTTTTTTTTCTCTTCATGGGGTTAAAGCGAAGGTGCATGTTATACGCTGATATGGTATATCCAAATAACAAGCCTGAGCTCATCCTTACTCCTCAGACTGAACTCTTCCCCACACAGCCACATAGGCAAGAGAATTCTTGTTGGGCAGAGTATTAATGCTCGGATGAACACGCATGCAGCACCGTACACACGATCGTTTTTTCCGACGGGAATTATGTGGTGATCAGCTGTTTTGTATGCTCCATCTGACAGTTGTCACATTTTCCGACAACAAATGTTGGATAGCATGCTTTAAAATTTTCCGACAACAAATGTGTGGATTCTGTTCGCGTGTACAGAAGTCCTTTGGACAAAAATCCAAAGTGGAAACACGCATGCCAACCATAAACATTAACCTAAGTTTCCCAACAGGTGGTGCTAAAGAGCTGAAAAAACACATTTTTGTGTTTGGCCGACAATTCTTTGCGGTTTGAATGCAAGACAAGTTCATGGCCAATGCCCTTCGGACAAAAGTCCTGCGCCTTGTCTGCAAAAAATCAGATCGTTTGTATGAGGCTTTAGACCAAACTTTATGGTTCAAAGAATGTCAGGCAAAATGGTCAACCCTCACCCATGTTTACTCCATCAAATCTGGCCCTCAAAGTTTGGACACCCCTGTTAAAGTGTTACTAAACCTACAACAGTAAAATCGGTCCTCGGTCAGCTCCATGGAAAACATCTGTCGTCGGCCGATGGCACGTGTGAGCAGTTGTAGGCATTCAGATTTCTCCACTCAAAGTACAGGATGTTATATTGACGGCCTTGGGTTGGAAGTGGTTAATTAGGGGGCAGAGGCTTCGGGCAGCCGCATCACTGGACCGTGGTACGGTGTTAAGTCAACAGCTACACTTTTTGTAGCTGCTGACTTTTAATATATATGGGTCCAGCTGGAACTCCGCTTTAAGATATGAAATTTGCATTGCATGAACTGACAATTCTGTTTTACTAGCTGTAATCTGAAGTTTACTCAAATGGAAAACTAATTCTGGTTGTCTTGTAAGCATTACACTGTAGCTCTGAATGCACAAAATGTGAGGATATACTGAGTCTTGCCCTGCTTCCAGAAACTTTGAAATTTGAAATTCATTCTATTCTCGGTCAAGAGGATGGATGTACTGCATATATTGTATCGCGTATTCTGTATCACGTATTTGTATTCTGTATCACGTATTTGTATTCTGTATCACGTATTTGTATATCAACAGACACCTGAACAGAAAGGGAAACGAGAGGCAAAGCAACAAAGCCCAAAAACTCCAAAAACACCCTTTACGCCTGAAGAGATCAAGACAAAAATGCAGGGGACTTTAGACAAGGTAAGATTACTGAACAATTAAAATACTGTACATTCTCCAGCAAAATGCTTTATTCTATGAATAAAAGCAAGCATGCTTTTACCTAGTTTTCCTGCATGCCACAAGTATTATGGTAAGGCATTTTGAGGTAAGTGAGCTAATAGCTGAAATGGCAGGCATGTGCTTGTTTTTTTTTTAATGTGCACACATTTTGGTTCAATCGCTAATCAGTTTTTATGGCACTTTAATATGACATTTTTAATTTATTGCACATGATTGTTTATGGCATGGTATTAGAGGAATTTTAGGTGGTGTACTCACAACTATACACATCACTTGCACAGTATAGGTGTCTGGCCCTACAGCTGCAACATGTACCTTGCATTTTACATGGCCTGTGTGACACACTATGTCTAGGGCAATAAAAGTAGCAAAGTTGCTAGCAAACAGCTGAAAAAGTGCTAGATGGCTGTTTTCTAATGTCCCAAGCAGTATGTACGTTGCCTTACTCCATGGGTTCAAAATCTTCCCAGAACACTTGTCCAGCAGTGCTTGCAGTGCATGACTGGAAAGTTATATCTGGTAGTCATTTCATGCCTTGGGTCATCTTTTGGGTCCCTTTTGCCTGGGCTGCACCCCATACCCAAATAGCCTTCTCCTCTAGCTCCAATAGAACTCTTGAATTGATTAAAGCCCAGCAAGAGCACCTTTCTTTGCTTGGTGCGCTCAGATTTTTGCATGGTCACATTCAGCAGTTGGCTCTGTCTTCATATATCTAGATCGCTAGTTAAACAGACATACCCCATATTTAAGTACACAATGGGAATTTATCTACCATCGCTGAAGAGTGCAAAATCAGGCTCACTTCTGCATAGAAATCGATGAGCTTCTAACCCCAGCTTGTTCAATAAAGCCTGGAAGCTCATTGGTTACTATGCAGAATTGAGCCTGATTTTGCACTCTCCAGCAATGGTAAATGAACCCATTGTGTACTTAAGTGGGGTATTGCCCTTTTGTCATGCTGGCCAGCAGTACTTTGGGGGAGGGGGGAGTATTTTTTACCCATTTCAGATTTTCCTTAATTTTGCCATGTGTTTTGTGGGGGGATTTTGCCTGACTTCTACTGCAGGGCTCGACAAAATCCAGGCGCCAGGTCGCAATTGCGACAAATTGTGACCTGGCACCCGCCGGTAATTGAGGCCGTGGGGGCGCACGGAGGCACAGGATCGCGGCGGACCCACGATGGCCGGTAATCGAGGCCGAGGCCTTGTGAAGTCCAAGCTTCCTTCCTTGACCGGGCGCCATCTGGTGGTGGCCGTTGGCATTACAAGTAAAACCGCAGTTCTAATGTGTAATTTTTCAGTTTTCACTGACATCTCCTTCCCTCTAATTAGAACCCCCGAACATTATATATATTTTTTATTCTAACACCCTAGAAAATAAATTAACGATTGTTGCAATACTTTCTGTCACGCCGTATTTGCGCAGCAGTTTTACAAGCGCACTTTTTTTGGTAAAAATACACTTTTTTAAAATGAAAAAATAAGACAACTGTAAAGTTATCTTTTTTTTTTTTTTTTTTCTTTCATTGTGAAAGATGATCCGCCGAGTAAATTGATACCCAACATGTCACGCTTCAAAATTGCGTCCGCTCGTGGAATGCCGACAAACTTTTACCCTTTAAAATCTCCATAGGCGACGTTTAAAAAATTCTAAAGGTTGCATGTTTTGAGTTAAAGAGCAATAATTCTAGCTCTAGACCTCTAACGATTGCGGCGATACCTCATGTGTGGTTTGAATACAGTTTACATATGCGGGCGCTAACTTTTTTTTTTAGCTGGCTCCTAGATTCCAAGCAAATTTTTCAAACCCTGTTCTACTGCAGGGGAATTTTTGACCATTGTTAAGCCACTGGTCTGTGATTTAAAGATTATACTTTTACTGACACATCTGCCAAACAGGAAAATGTTAGTTATTTATACTGCAAAATGTAACATATATTTATAAAGTCTATCGATGTAAAGATTCAATTGGTTTAATCTATATTTTACTCTTCAGGGTGGTGCACTTCCAAAAATTGAACCAAAGTTTACAAACTATGTGAAGAACTGTTTCAGGATGGATGACCAGAAGGTAAGACCTTGTGTGCTACATATGTGAATAAACGTCAGTTAATCTGCATGTCCAAAACCCAAATTGTCGCTGTTGACAGTACAGTCCTAGTAAATCACTCCATTGGTAATGGGACAAGTAGTTTCTCCAAATCAGACTATTTATTATTCACTGCTTTATGGATTAGGCTTACCTTGTATAAAATGTGGTAGTAGAATAGGGGATGGAGATCAGATTTTTTATTTTTCCAGAAATATGGTGCTTGCAAGCAGAATTTTTCCATTGGCTGCTTGTTCACGTGGCTATGCCAACATTGAGCCCCTTTCGCACTGGTTTGCTTCAAAACTGTCAGTAAAACAGATTGCTTTTGAGACATGTGCAGTTTTTAAAGGGCACGTGGCTCAAAAGGTGTCTGAGGCACTTCCCATTCATTTCAATGGGGAAGGAGTTTTGGTGCAGTTTTAGCTTGCCAAGGATGCTGCAAGCAGGATTTTTTTACAGCACCACCCTAGTGTGAAAGCATTCATTTATTTTAAATTGAAGCTTTTCAGGTGTTTTTTTTATGCAAAAGCACTTTAAAAACTTGGTGTGAAAGGGGCCTTTCAATAGATCTACTTCACCTTTTTTGTCATTGCAAATTATCAGGCATTATGAATACTTTAATGTGTACAAGACAAATGATTTCTCCATTCTAATACTTTTGTTAACCTTACAGGTAATACAAGATCTCTGGAAGTGGAGACAGTCACTAAAAGATAAATAACCTGCCTGCATCTCTTGCTGTCCTCTTGGTTTCACATCTTGTTTTATATATTTTTTTTTTTTCTTTGTAAGTAGCTGATAATGCGTTGGTCTGTTATACTTGCCAAGAATGTTAAATGCCTGAAACTGCATATTTTGTACACATTTTGTCAAGGTATGGCAAGATTGTTGGGCAGATCTGAAGTTCAAGCATACATGTTTAATAAATCTGTATTTTTTACTTCTTTTGGAGTCTTGTATCGTTTTGTGTAATTTTTTTCTTCATTATGGTAATGACCGGAAAAGTAGCACTTAGTGTGGTGAAATGTCTTACAAAATGCAGTTGTTGGCTATTTGACCCCCATGGCATTTTGACTGGGTCTTAACACTGGCAAGGCAGGTGGACTTCCCAATCACATGATCACTTTTGTTGGTGGGTACATGATCCAGGAGCCCATTCCACCAGTCTGTTTGATTTCTGCGACAAGACAAAAATGCTACTTAAACTGGATGTAAACCCAATTCATGAAATTTGAGCTAGGCACATATATCTAGTATGTTGTTATCCCTTATCAATGAGCCAAGTCTTGTAGCTCTCAACAATTCCTCTGTTAGCCTGAACTCCTGACATATATTTTTTTACTTTTTAGACAAAAGCAGCCAGAATCTTTTGTTAAAGGAGGTTGCTAAAATAGAGTAGCAGAGAGCAGCTCCTATTACAAAACAGCTGATGGTGTCTGCCTATGGTGAGAGGGTGTATGCCTTTCCTCCAATCAGCAATGTTAACTATCTTGGCTGTATGCCCAGACATCACACTGTTGACCAGGAAGAGAAAATCTAACAGACCTCAACTTTCTAAACAGTATATAAATGTGAACACAGCGGATATACATATAAAACCTATTTAGGGAGATTTGGTTAATCTGTATCATCTGAGGCTGTTCACTTCATTGGGAGTATGGAAGGTTTACATCCACTTCAACCAATTTTTAATGTTCAAAGCAAAGTTGGCCATCAATGTTTACCATTATTTTGTTTGAGAAACTTCCATGTAAGTGCTGTTTACTTGCAGGCAGTGTGAATCGCAACAGATTTATTTAAAGTTAAACCATAGTCCATGTTGCTGTAGTTGCCCAATTCTGATAAATTGCAACATTTCTTTGAAGTATATTGTCTACTTTTTAAGGCGACTGCAACTTTAAAGGTAAACCATAGACCTCTGGGAAGTCCTCCTTTGCATTGCGACTGTGAAGAGTAATTAACTGTTTAGGTGACTGGATAAAGCAGTTGCTTATTGGATTCTCTGAAGGCTCCTTTGTGCTACTGACTGGTACAGCACACTGACAGATGCCCTGGATGTCAAAACTGATAAAGGGAATGTAGCCCTGCATTTAACATGACGCTATGGTACATACCAATATCGGTGCCATTTGCCAGGGAAAAGGGAGGATCAGTTAAGTAAAATTATTGCCCACTAGACTAGCATCTAACACTTGCAGTGTGGAGGTAGTCCCCTTCAGGGGAGGACTTTCAAGTTTCCTAGAATTGGGCTTTAGGCTTCACACTTATGCAAATTGGATTTGCATGACAGACTGACCGGCTCTCAAAGCCAGTTCAAACATCTCTGGAGGAGCTGCAGAATGTACTGCAGAAGTCTTCAGATCAGTTTAAGGTCTGAATTCAGGCAAAAATTCAGACCTGAAATATTGAATGGGAATGCACTGGACCCCTGCTGCAAGACACTGCAGATGGTGTGAACCTAGCCTTAGCAGTTCCACCATCAGGTGACTGGCCAAGCTTTCTCACACCCCCTGGGTGTACCTCTAACACTAGTCTACACTGAGATCTCTAGTTGTTGCTAGCATTGGGGGGGGGGTCATAACTTCATATTTGTGAGAAGTAGGTTCAGACCCAGGGTCCACAAATGGGCCAAAAGGCTACTAACAAATTATATAAAGTTTGTTGAAATTGAACATTTGGTGATCCAAAAGTGCCAGCTTCTTAAAAGAATCGATCTATATTATATGGAGATCTATATGCATTTGTGGAAAGCTTTAAACCTACCTGTGTGTTTTTCAAAAAGGGGAAATCTGTGGAAGCATACAGCACGCCCAATCTTAAATGCATAGCTCACCTCGGGCATAATGGGAAGAGAAATGAAACCAACCTGGGGTGATTATGCTTAAAACACTTTAGGTAAGAAAAAGGTACTTGCAAATATAAGTTAAACATACCGTTCTGTTTTTATTTTAGGCACTGGATCTTGCTTGGGTGCTCATTGGTATTGAATGCATAGGGTGTGGTTGGCTGTAGAGGGCTGTGGTCCATTCCTTTTGTGCCTAAATACTCCTCCTGGGCATATTTTGGACACATACAAGGACCAGTGATGTGGAAAGGTAAAACGGGTTCGTTCTTTAAGTTGGTCATTACATTGGTGGATGTGAGCGCTGCTGTGCCTGCTTGCTTCTTATCAAACAGACCTATCAAATATAAAGCTTCTGACCATACAACTTTCGAATGCAGTGAAGGTGTGTATTTTGCTCTGGTATAAACAAATATGCCCACCTACAAAGCTATGTTTAATTTTGATTGTAAATTTAGAGTTTGTCTTTTGACTAAAATAGCATTTTTTAGTTTGTTTTGGGTTTTAGTTTGCTGAACCAACTCCCATTGGAGTTGTCAATTGTAATGCATTATTTAAAGGATAAGTTCACTTTTTTTATTCTAGCTCCACCTACAGTGCCTTGTGAAAGTATTCGGCCCCCTTGAACTGTGCAACCTTTTGCCACATTTCAGGCATCAAACATAGATATAAAACTTTTTTTTTTTTTTTAAGATTTAACAAGTGGGACACAATCATAAAGTGGAACAAAATTTTTATTAGATATTTCAAACTTTTAAAAAAAATTAAAACTGAAATTGGGCGTGAAATTATTCAGCCCCCTTAAGTTAAT
Source organism: Rana temporaria (assembly GCF_905171775.1). Lineage (NCBI taxonomy): Eukaryota > Metazoa > Chordata > Amphibia > Anura > Ranidae > Rana > Rana temporaria. The sequence continues at coordinate 282,732,922 of NC_053491.1, read as the reverse complement.
GCTTTGTAGTGCCACCTTTTGCTGCGATTACAGCTGTAAGTCGCTTGGGGTATGTCTCTTGTGGTATGTCGCTATCAGTTTTGCACATCGAGACTAACATTTTTGCCCATTCCTCTTTGCAAAACCGCTCAAGCTCAGTGAGGTTGGATGGAGAGCGTTTGTGAACAGCAGTTTTCAGTTCTTTCCACAGATTCTTGATTAGATTCAGGTCTGGTCTTTGACTTGGCCATTCTAACACCTGGATATGTTTATTTGTGAACCATTCCATTGTAGATTTTGCTTTGTTTTGGATCATTGTCTTGTTGGAAGACAAATCTCCGTCCCAGTCTCAGGTCTTTTGCAGACTCCATGTTTTCTTCCAGAATGGTCCTGTATTTGGCTCTATCCATCTTCCCATCAATTTTAACCATCTTCCCTGTCCCTGCTGAAGAAAAGCAGGCCCAAACCATGATGCTGCCACCCACCATGTTTGACAGTGGGGATGGTGTGTTCAGGGTGATGAGCTTTGTGATATTTAACTGGGTTGGGAAACCCAATCCCCCCACATTTGACAAGGGTGATAGATTGTGGGGGGTGTGCGCGCGAGTCAAAATAAGAAACTGTAGGCCCATATAGAACAGGAAACGATTACAATACCCCTGGAATGTCTTCCATAGCTTCTAGATGCAGATATTCCACAAACAGTGAAGAGGCACCCAACTGTGGGAGCCACAGTATAGACTACTAAAAATATTTAAGACTACCAACATCTCTCCATATCTGAGCCTTTAATTCCAATGTTAGGTACACTGGCTTTTCAGCCAAGCCTTACAGACCCTCACTTTGTTACAGCAAAGTGTTAGTAGGCTTTTACACTTCTCATCAGGGAATCTGACGACGACGAATAGAGCCTTCGATCAATGCCATACATAAATGCTTGCTATAGTACAGACAACCTCCATATTTGGAACAACTATGCTTAAAAGGGGAGCCAATGAGACATTCATTGTCAGATTTTTATGCTTAGTTGATTAGAAACACAAGAACTGGTGTTCCTACAAATCTTGGGGAAGAGACCTAGGGAAAACATTCTGTCAGGCCCAGGACAAGATTTTATTGTTGGCACATAAAGCATCTTTGGCAAGTAGGTACCAAGAGGGTATAAAAATGTGTAGATGGTACAGGACACCTGTTGTATTGCACCAGATGTTTCCACAAGTATCAAATGTCTGTTGGCGAGGTCTTGAATCTGATGGAACCTTGTCACAATCTTGGGCATTCCCAAAATATACGCAAGAGTTCTGGACAATGGTGGCTGAATCAGTTAAAACCATCACAGGTATATCCCTTGTGGGAGACCCAGCTGTATTTCTTATTACATGTAACCTCAATATCAATTGAGATACAAAACCTCACTTGTAAAACTTCTTACAGCAGCAAGGGCATGTATATTGCCACTATGGAAGCGTACCCCCTCTCCAACTAGATCACATTGTCTTACAGAAATCTAACAAATGGAAAATCTTACAATGATGAAAGAGGAGAAATTCTGGACCCTCTATTTTATTTATAGGGAAGAGATAGAATAAGTCTCCATAGCATCTTATTAATTAGTATTAGAAGCATCAATAATAACCTATAGCGAATAGAGGGGCAAATGGTTAAATAAGATTTGGTGACATTTTATATTTTTTTTTCTTCTGCTTGTTATAATTTTGGCCTTGGCCACTATACTACCTGGTTAAGGGAAATATAAAATGAAAAAAAAAAAAGGTTATCTTCAGGGAAACCATGTTTAAAGCCTATACAATTCCTGATAAAATGGTAGTATAGTAAGCACTTGCCAATGAAGTGGACAAGATTTATGTTAAATGTCATGGATGCAAGATGTCTTTTCTTGTGGAATTATCACCGTTTTACAAAATAAAGAAGTTTATAGAACGAAAGACACCACTGTGTGTGACGTGAGGGGGCAGAGGACACTTATGAGCACAGTCACCCCATAGCAGTGGCCGCTACCACCCTTCACAACACACCTGAACCCTGCATTCTGAGCCTAATGCACTCCTTAACCACTTCAGCCCAGGAAGATTTTACCCCCTTAATGACCAAGCGGCACTGTGATATCACATTAAAAAAAAGTTTGTATAACCAAGCACAGGCAGTGGGAGACATTGCATTAACACAAGGGATTGCCAGAAAATGATAAAGTCGTTTTACAACCGTTTAAAAGGACAAGTGCACCTTTAAACACTTTCAAAATTAATGCTATATTCGTACATAGGGGAGCTGTAATGTATATTCACAAAAATATAACGGCTTTCCATTTAAACTTGCCACACTGCCTTTATGGATGTTTAACACACTTGGTTTACTTTTGCCTTACATTACTGGACAGACTTTAGGTCATGACACAGAAAAGGCATTGACCAGCTGAGGGTAGATGGTGCAGAGCATGAGTCAGCTGTCAACTCCTTCCTGTGTCACAACCTACAGTCTTGTCCAGGAAGTAAGGCAAACAAGCAGTGTGTTTTAAACATCCATAAAGTTAGTGAGGTATGTGTAGATTAAATGTAAAGTAGTTTTGCTAAAGTATATTAATAGTATATACCAGGAATATTAGCGGAAAATTAGCGGACCTCCAGCTGTTGCAGAACTACAAGTCCCATGAGGCATAGCAAGACTGACAGCCACAAGCATGACACCCAATGGCAGAGGCATGATGGGAATTGTAGTTTTGCAGCATCTGGAGGTCCACTAATTGCATATCCCTGGTATATACAGTGCCTTGCGAAAGTATTCGGCCCCCTTGAACTTTGCGACCTTTTGCCACATTTCAGGCTTCAAAGATATAAAACGAATTTTTTTTTTTGAAGAAACAAGTAGGACACAATCATGAAGTGGAACGAAATTTATTGGATATTTCAAACGTTTTTTAAAAATAAAAAACTGAAAAATTGGGCGTGCAAAATTATTCAGCCCCTTTACTTTCAGTGCAGCAAACTCTCTCCACAAGTTCAGTGAGGATCTCTGAATGATCCAATGTTTTTTTTTTTTTTTTTTAAGGAAAATTTTTATTGAGTATTTATGCAATACAGAATTGTTCATAGTAAAAGCAGTACATACGGTGATAAATATGTAACGTATCATAAACACGTTATTCAAATTAGGGACAACAGAATAAAACCCCTGCAGTGAAAATATTCATATGCTTTTTTTTTTTTTTTTTTAGAAATAAGGACGTGGAAATTAGGGTAACTGTTCTATAAACCTTATGAAAGGACAATCAAAATAAGACAGAACATCATTAATCAGATAACAATTCAGAGGATGAGAAGTGGCCTCCCCCATCCCACCCACCCCGTAAAGGGAGCAATCTGTGGGTGACATATAGGGGACGAAACCCCCAAGTAAGAGGATTTCTTTCTCAAAAATATCAGCACGCACTTGCCTAGTGTTGCTTTGTACTTAACTCAATGGTTCCCTTCTGCTCTTGGGAGGACACTATATGGAAGCGGTGGGGAGGGACAGTGACCAAGCGGGGGGTGAGACTTCCGTTTTAACCGACATTCCCTCTCCCCGGTGTTGTTGAAGGATCTGTAGGACTGGGGATCGTTGGTTGTGCAAGGGAATCTATGTAGTGCAACCAATTTGCCCATGTGTGTCTGTATTTTTCATGTGAATCATTAGCTTGATGGATTAGTCTTTCCATTTCTTCTGTTTTGTTTACCCTTTTCAGCCAGTCATCAATCGTCGGGGGGGTTTTGGATCTCCAGTACAGAGGGATACATTGTGTGGCCGCGTTCACTAGGTGGAGCGCCAGAGAATGTTGATATTTCGATTTTGTTATGGGAGAGTAATGTAATAAAAATTGTTCCGGGGAAAAAGCTATTGGCAGAGTAGTAACCTGGACTATGTGCTCGTGTACCGTTTTCCAGAATTGGGTCAATGAGGGGCATTCCCACCAAATATGTAGGAATGAGCCCTCTGCTCCCTCACATCTCCAGCAATTTGAGGGCACTGTCGGGTAAATTTTATGTAGCTTGTCAGGTGTCCGATACCATCTAGTGCATATTTTAAATCTATTTTCTTGTGCTGTTACACTGATAGAGCCTTTGTGTGTATATTCCCAAGTGCGTTTCCAGTCCTCGTCAGATAGATGTACGGTAAGGTCGGTATCCCAGGCCGTTCGGGTATTAGTGATGAGAACTTTATCCTGGGAAAGCAAGGAGTATAAACTCGAGATCAGATGGCGCATAGGATCCCTGGAAGCACATATTTGCTCCAGAGGTGACAGATCTCTACACCACGACGATTTTGACTGGGTAGAGCTAAAGAAGTGTTTAAATTGAAGGTATTTAAAGACTGAGATGGAAATGTGTGGAAGCTTGTTGACTAGATCCGGGTATGCTAAAAAATTGCCGTTGTGGTAAAAATGGTGTGCTCGGAGTGTCTGAAGAGTCGGATCCGATACTGGGTGAGTATAGGTTACGTCGGGGGGAAAGTCTGGGCTAAGCGATAGAGGCGTCAGTGGACCTGGGGAGGGGTTTATTTTGAGGGTTTTACATGCCGCTTTGAAATTTAATATCGTGGGCCCGATTAATGGATGTTCTATACAGTTTTTGGGTATTGATCCAGGTTTTATCCAGGGTAAATGGGAAATTTAAGGTATGCATTTTCCAATTCGACCCAATCTTTGTTAGACCTATGGAGGTGCCAGTCAACAAGTCTCGTGAGAAGGCAAGCCTTGTGGTAGGTATATATGTCAGGAATGCCCAGGCCGCCGTTGCATTTTGGTTGGATCAATTTGGCCCAACTTAGTCTCGGAGCTTTACCTGCCCAGAGAAAATTTCTACAGTGTCTCTTAAACGTGTTGAAAAAGGTCTGTGGGAGCCTAATGGGGATTGCTTGAAGAAGGTATAAAATCCGCGGGAGGACATTCATTTTAAGTACTGCTGCCCTGCCAAACCACGAAATTCTTCCCTTGTTCCAATCCGACATGTCTGTCTTAATGGACGTCAGGGCAGGCAGAAAGTTAAGATCGAACAGTTATTTAAGGTTTTTCGGGATCTTAATACCTAAGTATGTGATATACTCTGTTTCCCACTTAAAGGGGAAGTTTTTTTACATAAGTCTACTGTTGTGGTTGGCAGGGTAACGTTTAGCGCTATTGATTTATCAAAATTAATTTGGAGATTGGATAATGAGTAGAATAATTTGAAATCTAATAGGAGGTTAGGAATCGAAGTGATTGGGTCTGAGAGGAACATCAGAACATCGTCCGCATATGCGGCAATCTTATACTGTTTCCCCCGGACCTCAATCCCCCTAATAGCGGCGTTAGCCTGCAATCTTCTGAGGAGGGGTTCCATTAAAAGGATGAAAATGAGGGGGGAAAGAGGGCAACCCTGACGAGTTCCATTGGCTATGGAGAAGGCACTCGATAGGTGGCCGTTGACTCTGATCCGAGCCGATGGAGCCGAGTACAGTATCAGGATCATTTGGACAAGACGAGCCGGTAAACCAATTCTATACAACACCGCTGTCATGTAATCCCAGGCCACTCTATCGAATGCCTTCTCAGCATCTAGGGATAAAAAGAATCCAGCTTTATTAGAGGTTGTTAGCCAATGGTGTATGTTGAGAGCTTTGGTGGTGTTGTCCCTGGCTTCTCTACCTGGGACAAACCCCACCTGCTCTGTTGAAATTAGACTGGGGATCAGTGGAATAAGACGGTTGGCTATTATTTTGGCGTATAGTTTAATGTCCACATTTAGTAGTGAGATTGGGCGGTAGTTGGGAACGTGGGTAGTGTCTTTACCTGGCTTGGGGATTAAAGAAATATGCGCCTCCAGGAGGTCTTTGTTGTAGGAAGGGGAGTCAATGACGGCATTAAAAGTTGTCAAAAAATTTGGTAGCAATAGGTCGGTAAAGGTTTTGTAGTAGCTGACCGGCAAGCCGTCTGGACCTGGGCTTTTCCCAGGCTTGAGTTGTTTCAATGCTTGGGTGGCTTCTTCCAAGGAGATTGGGGAGCCAAGATCCTTAATGTCTTCGGGTGTAGAATAGGATGGACAATGTTCGGCTAGAAAATCCTCAATCAAGGTCTTTCTATTAGGCAATGTAAGTGGTAATGGTGGTGGTTGTAAATTGTATAGGCCAGATAGATATTTTAAGAACTGTTCAGCAATTTCATTATTGGTTACAATGGAATTGCCGGCCGCTGTTGTAATATTGTTAATGGTATAAGAGGCCTTTTTCTTTTGTAGGGCGGCAGCCAAGAGTTTGTCCGACTTATTACCCTGTTCGTAGAACAGTTTGTTAGTTAGGGTATATCTACGTATAAGCCTTTTCCTAATTTCCCCAAGAAGCTCCTCTCTTGCTTTCACTAAGTCTTCTTGTACCTGGGATGCTAGCGTACGTTTGTGTGTAAGTTCCAAGGCTTTGATCCTGTCAGACAACTCAACAATCCGTGCTTTGCGTAGTCTAGCCCTTTTAGCCATTATAGAGATGAACGATCCTCGCACCACACATTTGTGTGCAGCCCACACCAGTGGAGAGGGGGAATCTTCTGTTGTGTTTTCTCGAAAGTAATCAGATAAGACCTTCGAGATGCTTGTAATGTTGGACTTGTCTAACAGGATGGAGTCATCTAGCCCGGTGAGAGGGGATTGAAATTGTGATAGTTATTGGGTGGTGGTCGGACAAAAGCATGGGATCTATGGTTGCATCCACCAGTGCGGTGAGGTCGGCCTGTGATATGAAGAAGTGGTCGATCCTTGAGTATTTCTTGTGTAAGGGGGAGTAATATGTGAAATCTTTTACATTGGGGTGAAGGGTACGCCAAGCGTCATGAAGGGACAGTGTGGTTAGGCTAGACTTGATTGTCCTAAGGGCATTAAATTTAATACATGAAGATCCATTGGATGTATCTAGAGTCGGCTGCAATGGGACATTAAAGTCTCCACCCAAGATAAGTGTACCTCTTTGGAAGGCCGTCAATTGGTATGTTACAGAGCGGAAGAAGGCTGCTTGTTTCGTGTTTGGTGCGTATATGCTCGCGATTGTGTATGTTAGGTTATGAAGAGAACCGCGGAAAAAAATGAACCTGCCATTTGGGTCTCTTAGAATTTCTTCAACCTGAAAGGGACAACGCCGGGAAATCAGGATCGACACTCCCTTAGATTTTGCTGTATTGTTAGGGGCGTGATGTACCAAGGGGAAATTTTTATCGGTAAGTTTTGGAATGCCGTCAGATCGAAAATGAGTTTCTTGTAGAAGTGCAATATGAATTTTTTCCTTCCATAATGTATACAATAGGCGTGATCGCTTTTCAGGGGTATTCAAGCCACGGGTGTTTAGGGAATATAATTTGATCCGATCCAAGGCTCCTCCCACCTTATCCTTAAATGAAGGGTTCAGGGTTGTGGTCATTTTGTGATGGGGGGAGAGGGGTAAAACACTGGGAAGGGTCTGGGCGGGATAGGGATATCCCAAGAGGTAACAGAGGGAACTGTAGTGTTACACCAAAGTCTAGTGGAGGGTTACCAACCTCCTGTAATTACAATAACCGATTACCGATTAAGTGGTGGAATGTACTTCACCCACTTCCTATATTTACAAATTAATCGGATTAGTACGGTGAGCACCCTGCTCCCACCCTCCCGAGGGAGCCTAGAAGCACAGGTGCACCACCGTTGTGGGCTTAACCAATACCAAAGCAATGAAATGAAACAATATTAAAATACTTAAATACTCAAATATGGTTTCGAGAACTGATCTGCGATTGGAGATAACAACAATTCAAACAAGTCCATGCCACCCCAGAATCGAGTCGTGCTGAGAGAAGGCAGATATTGTGAGTATAAATTTGAATAGCATTGGGTGCAACAATAATAAGTACTGCTTTGCACACCTTGCCAAGAGCCGGAGTATTGTTTTTTATGGGGTATCTCTCAGAATGAGTCCATTTGTCCGAGGGGCATGAATAATGTATATCCTTATTCAATACCTAAATGGGTATGTAAACCCAACCTCCCTGATATCTTTTCAGGATTGACAGACCATCCCCCTCCCTGTTAGGTTAACAACTCGGGATAACCTTCCTCCCCCATAAAGGAACACATTATTAACCCTGGTTAAAGTTAACTACATCCACTTATTACCCATTATCTATACTATGAACCGTGTATAACCTTATTTAAAACTTATCTGTATGAAACGTCAAGTCTCTGAGGCAGTCTTTGTGGCAGAAACCGATCCAATAGAGGTCTATTATACTTCTTTCGAAAGCTTGTATCTTCGATTAGGGTGTCGTCTGATGAGTATTGCGTTGACCTCTCTTGCCTGGTCACCTCAGTTGACGAAGGTCTAAAAGTTGGGTGTTATGACCTCAGAAAGTGTTTGGAAGAAACGTTACATCTCTTATTTTCAGTTATCGATCCTGGGGGGGGTCAACTGATCTTGATCCCTTCTTGCTCCACGTGAGCCTTGGGGATGTCTTGGGGTGGATGGGGATCTCCTCCTTCGAAAATTCGTCGTTTGGGTCTCCATAGGTGTTTCAGGCGGTTTGCCCCATCTGCCTACCGAGCGGCGGTATGGTGCATACCAATCTGGTACAGAAATTGGTGGTAAGCCGAGTGTCTCACAAAACTTGGGGAGATCTTCCGGTACTCTTAAAGATGCGTTGCGGCCTTGGTGGGATGCAGCTAGGCAAAAAGGGAACTTCCACTTATATCTAATTCCTCTCGATATTAAGGCTTCCAAAAGTGGTTTGAGGTCACGTCTGTGTTGGAGAGTTATTCCTGAGAGGTCTTGATACAATTGAACTGTGGTCTCACCGCAATAAAGCCTTTGGCCCCTTGCTCGGCGTAGTATTTCTTCTTTTAGTTTAAAGTCAATTAAGCAGCAAATTATATCTCTAGGGGGATCCGTGTCTTTTCCCCGGGGACGAAGAGCGCGATGGATCCGTTCGAACGATGGATCCGTTCGAAATTAATGGCTGCTTGCCGAGGTTTCTCTAGTATGGAGTTAAACAGGGCAGTAATCTCAGTTTGAACTTGTTCTCCTTCAACTGATTCGGGTAGCCCCCTCACACGCAAATTTCGGCGGCGGCCCCTGTTGTCCAGATCTTCCAGTTGACGGTTCACTTCCCTCAGCTGGAGGGTATGGTCGTCGATTTTTCTTGTTGATTTCTGGAGAACTGTATCGTGTTCATCCAGTGTCTGTTCGGTGCGAGTGACCCTATCAGATAGTGAGCGCAGGTCAATGCGGAGCTCGGCAATGGCCGCTGATAGGGTGTCTTTGATATCTTCTGCCACCGCTTTCAAATCTGTAATACTGAGGTGTGAACCTGTGGTGGGCTCTGAATCACTCTGGCCTCTACCCAGTGGCGGGGAAGGCACTACATCTGATGCACTAAGCACTATATCTGCTTGGTCCTGTGCGATGTTTTGTGTTAGATCTTGAGGGGAACCCCGGCGTGTCTGTGCCATGTTTCCTCGGGGCGTGCGGAAAACTTCTGGAGTGTTCTGGTTTTGTGCCCCGGCGTGTCTACGTGGGGAACGGGACCGGGAGCCTGAGGAACCACGGGAGGCAGTCCCCATGTTATCCAGTCTGTCAGGTAGTATTGCTATTTATGACAGGCAGTTCTCTCCCCAGGGGCAGTTAGAAATGGTTAAATTTTGGGTATTCCTGACAGTGGATGGCAGAAGTGCTGAGTATTAGCAGTGAGGGGGGAGCAGTTTACTAGCTATTGGGTTATCTGTGGGTAAATCAATGTGGCTGCAGACCTGAGGGCTTATGTGAGTCTCTAGCCCTTCCTTCAGTACATACCGGTTGTTATTGGAGTTGCAAGCGTCCCCTGATTTCCAGGTTTCCGTTTTTGCTGGATGGGGGAACGTTGGGGAGTCTGAAGGAGTAAGGTTATGAGGGAGAGGTCACCCCTGTGAGGAACAGTATGGCCGCCGACTCTGGCTGCTGGCCGAATTTGCAGCTTTTCAGGTGGTTGGTGCCTGGAGAAGTGTTCTGTGTCCTCGGATCCCCCTGTCACTGTTCCGGGTGTTGTTAAGGTGTTTAGACAGCAAGGGGGAGTCTGTGGAGTCACCTGGAGCCATTTCGGGCTGTTTTTAATATGGCCGCCGTCCTCCGCTCCGTGACTAGGCCCAAGCCGCGATGTATCCTAAAGCGCTTCCCCCGGTCCGGAGCGGTGTTTTTCGGCGGTTTCGGGCGGTTGCAGTTTGCGGTCCGGGACCACTCGGGATGTGTGGAGGGTGGTTGCGCCGAGGTTGTGAGGTGGTTTTCGGGTGAAATTAGTGTTGTTTAGTGCCGCAAAATCTGATGTGTTCACCTGAGGTGGCAGGAGCGCTGCACTTAAGCGTCCATCTTCACTGCCGGGTTGGCCACCCTGAATGATCCAATGTTGACCTAAATGACTAATGATGATAAATAGAATCCACCTGTGTGTAATAAAGTCTCCGTATCAATCCACCTGCACTGTGATAGTCTCAGAGGTCCGTTTAAAGCGCAGAGAGCGTCATGAACAAGGAACACACCAGGCAGGTCTGAGATACTGGTGGAGAAGTTTAAAGCTGGATTTGGATACAAAAAGATTTCCCAAGCTTTAAACATCCCAAGGAGCACTGTGCAAGCGATAATATTGAAATGGGAGTATCAGACCACTGCAAATCTACGAAGACCTGGCCGTCCCTCTAAACTTTCAGCTCATACAAGGAGAAGACTGATCAGAGATGCAGCCAAGAGGTCCATGATCACTCTGGATAAACTGCAGAGATCTACAGCTGAGGTGAGAGACTGTCCATAGGACAACAATCAGTCGTATACTGCACAAATCTGGCCTTTATGGAAGAGTGGCAAAAAGAAAGCCATTTCTTAAAGATATCCATAAAAAGTGTCGTTTAAAGTTTGCCACAAGCCACCTGGGAGACACACCAAACATGTGGAAGAAGGTGCTCTGGTCAGATGAAACCAAAATCGAACTTTTTGGCAACAATGCAAAACGTTATGTTTGGCGTAAAAGCTACATAGTTAGTCAGGTTGAAAAAAGACACAAGTCCATCCAGTTCAACCACAAAAAATAAAAAAACAAAATAAAAAACACAGTAAAATCCTATACACCCAACTCCATACCCACAGTTGATCCAGAGGAAGGCAAAAAACCCCAGCAGAGCATGATCCAATTTGCTACAGCAGGGGAAAAAATTCCTTCCCGAGAGGCAATCGGATTTACCCTGGATCAACTTTACCTACAAATCTTAGTACTCAGTTATATTCTGTTACTATGTAACTATGTAACCCCCCACAATCTATCACCCTTGTCAATTGTGCAGCTTTGTGATATTTAACTGGGTTGGGAAACCCAATCCCCCCACTTTCCTTAGGGAGTGACAGGGTCGCTCTGTGCACTCTCGCTGGCTTTCTGGCCCAACCAAATCTGAAGAATCTTGACTATAGGTCTATCAGAAACCCCAGAGAAATTTAAATGGGCAGGGTCTGTAAGGAGTATAGGAGTCTTGGCATCACATTCATCTTTATAATACCGGTCATACCAAACCATGTAAAAACCCTCTTATCCCAATGTTGCCAATCCAGCTGTCGTGCCATTGGGGCAACGTTTTCGAACACTCTATTCGATTTATTTGGAATATTTGTTCCCAAGTGTCATGGGAGTCTGTCCATTTAAATTGGGTAGCTATCTAATGTAGAAAAGATCTATTCAGCTCCACACCATCACCTCAGATTTACTATAATTTACCTTAAAACTGGAGAGCGCTCCATATGTGTTTAATTCTGACAATGATAAGAGGGATATAAGTGGGGAAGTTCTGAAAAATATCAGATTGTTTGCCTATGCGGCAAGTTTCTGTTCCCCCTCCATTTGTTGGAATACCCTTAATATCTTGATGGGCACATATGGTTCATAAAAAGGGTTCCAATGTGAGGATAAAGATAATAGGTTACAGTGGGCAACCCTGACGCATCCTATTCCCTATGGGAAAGGCATCTGACATTATGTCATTCACCTTAACGCAAGCCAACGGAGCAGAGTATAAACTTGTGAGCCAGCTTTGCATCCCAGATCCTAATCCAATATGTTGTAATGTGGTTTTTAAAAATGTCCAGTCAACGCTACAGAATGCTTTCTCTGCATCAGCAGATATAAGCACTAAGGGGTTTTGATAAATTTGGGAAAAATGAATGGCACTCAGAACTCGTTGTGTATTGTCTCTATCAGGGATGAAGCCTGCTTGATCTGGATGCACTAAGTACGAGATATGGCTCAAGTCTAGTGGCTAAGATTTTTGTAAAGATCTTGAGGTCATATTAAGTAAAGAATTTGGTTGATAGCTAGGGCGCAGGGATTGCTCTTTCCCCTCTTATGGGATAACCGTTATATGAGCTAGAAGCATCTCCAACGGAAATGCATGTCCCTCTTGTATAGAATTAAAGGCCGTTATGAATCTCTGTGCTAGTTTATATGGGTAGGTTTTATAGTAAGACAGGGTGTACCCATCAGGACCGAGGGCTTTACCAGATTTTTGTGATTTAAAGACTCAGAGGAACTCGTCCAATTTAAGTGGTGCATCCAATTTCTTTGCTATCTCATCAGTCAATTTGGGCATTTCCGACGCTTGAAGATATTTCCTAGCTGCTTCTTGCCTGCTATGTAACATCGGGTAGGATACATGATCCTCCAACTGGTATAGGATAACAATAATCCTTAAAAGCCTGTGCTATTGCCTGGAAGTAGCTTACTAATGTATAATTACGTGCCCTAGTGGCTCTGAGGGCATTGGCTAACATCCTACTCGGCTTGTTTCCAAACTCATAGAATGCACGTCTACAACGCATTCATTTTGCTTTATCCAGAAGTAGTGTATTTAACTGGTCACATAAATTCATAAGTTTCTCCTCTATCTGCTGTACCTGAGACCTCTTGCGGGCCAATTCCTGAATGTCCGTTAGTAAAGAGTGTATCTTTGCAGTTAGTGATCATTTCCCATGTGCCCCTAAAGATATAAGAGTACCTCTAATAACACATAACTTCCCACAAACAGAATGGGGTAACTGCTCCTGTGTCATTTGTAAAAAAAAAAAGCAATCTAGTTCCTGGGTTATCTGTTGCACATATTTCAGATCTTTCACATGTCTCATTCAGTTTCCAATACCAGTCCCAAATCACTGGTTCTCCCAGTTCTATGACACTGTTAGTCGGGGAATGATCTGAGAGAGTGAATGAGCCTCTATATGCCTCCAATACGCATGCCAGCGCATTCTGCGAAATAAGAATGTAATCAGTTCTACTGTATGTCCCATAATTGGACAAGAAAAAGGTGTAATCTCTATCCTGTACATGAAGAGTTCTCCAGCTAGCCACCAATTGCAGATCCTGGAGTTGTATATTAGCTCTGCATAATTTCGCATAGGCTAAATGAGAAACACCCCTAGACGCATCCAACATGGGCTCCAGTGCCATATTCAGGTCCCCTCCCATCAGCAAGAGACCCTCCTTATGTTGATTCACTAAATGTAGGTTTTTCTCAAGTGCAGAGACCTGATCCTCATTCAATAAATATAAATGAACTAAGGTAACTTTTTGCTTAAACAGGAGTCCCTTGACAATAAGATCAGTGACTAATAATATGCGATAATTATCAATACCTCAATCAGATATATACATACATACATACGCACGCACACATACATATACATACATACACACACATGTATTTTTTTTAATATATATATATATTTTGTGTGTGTGTGTATATACAGTGGCTTGCAAAAGTATTCGGCCCCCTTGAACTTTGCGACCTTTTGCCACATTTCAGGCTTCAAACAAACATATAAAACTACTTTTTTTTGAAGAATCAACAAGAAGTGGGACACAATCATGAAGTGGAACGAAATTTATTGGATATTTCAAACTTTAACAAATAAAAAACTGAAAAATTGGGCGTGCAAAATTATTCAGCCCCCTTAAGTTAAAGGGTCACTAAAGGAAAGATTTTTTTTTGCTGAAATGACTGTTTATTGGGTATAGAGACATAAAAGTTAACTGATTGCCTTTAAAAATGATTAAAAATTGAATTTAATCTATCATATAATGTGCCTCTAGTTTCATTTTCGTTTTTAAAGGACATACATGAAGTTCCGGGTGAGAGGTGAGTCGGGAAGACTCACAGAACAAAAACAAACAAATCCAGGGCAGTGTTTTGTTTTTAAAATGAATCTGATTGGTTCTGAGGAGTTTTAGACACACAGTAATGACAGCTTAGACCACCGTGAAAATCTCCCAGTATGATGGTTATAAGGAAACAGGCAACCAGGAAGTGTGGAGATCACAGCGGAATTACAGCTACTTCAAAGCAAAAATGAACAATGAGGACATGAAACCAGTACTGCAGTAAGGTAAAGGAAGCTATTTAGCTAACAGAAAAAAATTCCTTTAGTGACCCTTTAATACTTTGTAGCGCCACCTTTTGCTGCGATTACAGCTGTAAGTCGCTTGGGGTATGTCTCCATCAGTTTTGCACATCGAGAGACTGAAATTTTTGCCCATTCCTCCTTGCAAAACAGCTCGAGCTCAGTGAGGTTGGATGGAGAGCATTTGTGAACAGCAGTTTTCAGTTCTTTCCACAGATTCTCGATTGGATTCAGGTCTGGACTTTGACTTGGCCATTCTAACACCTGGATATGTTTATTTGTGAACCATTCCATTGTAGATTTTGCTTTATGTTTTGGATCATTGTCTTGTTGGAAGACAAATCTCCGTCCCAGTCTCAGGTCTTTTGCAGACTCCATCAGGTTTTCTTTCAGAATTTTTTATTTATTTTTTTATAATATTTTTTCTTCTTTTTTCCACTTCAGACTCAACCACAGTACGAGACCTACTCATGTTTTTTTCCAATATTTCCGTCTCTACATCGGTTTCGCATCATATGTGGAGTTCACAGTATTTATCAATATCTTTATCGTTTTTTTTTTCCTTTTTAAATTTTTTAGTATCAGTATATATAATCATTACCGTCATTACTCATTTCTATGTTCTATTTTCATTACATTTATCCTCCTGTGATTTCTAAAAACTCTTGTCTTAATGGAGGTTTAATTCCCTTCCCCCCTCTGTCCCTTCCCCTCTCCCCCGCCCCTTACCCTCCCCCCGACCTCTATCTCATCCCCGTTATCAGTTTTACCTTCTCTATCCCTCGCGGGTGCTACATCATATCTTAAAAAGTGTTGTTCTTATATTGTATTATATTAAACATCCATCATCTCTGCAAATTCCATCGTGAACTTGAACCCTTTCCAATCTTTCCATTTCTCTTCAAATTCCGCCCAATTTCCTGGGTCTCTATATTTTAGATATTCCAGGTTGTAAATTTCGTCTATTTTATTGGACCACCTACTTAATGTTGGTCTCTCCGATTGTTGCCAGTTACAGGATATTTAGTTCTTTGCTGCGTTCAAGAACTGTGGGATTAATGTCTTCAGGTATTCTTTGGTTTTCTTCCAGAATGGTCCTGTATTTAGCTCCATCCATCTTCCCATCAATTTTAACCATCTTCCCTGTCCCTGCTGAAGAAAAGCAGGCCCAAACCATGATGCTGCCACCACCATGTTTCACAGTGGGGATGGTGTGTTTAGAGTGATGAGCTGTGTTGCTTTTACGGCAAACATAACGTTTTGCATTGTTGCCAAAGAGTTCGATTTTGGTTTCATCTGACCAGAGCACCCTCTTCCACATGTTTGGTGTGTCTCCCAGGTGGCTTGTGGCAAACTTTAAACAACACTTTTTATGGATATCTTTAAGAAATGTCTTTCTTCTTGCCACTCTTCCATAAAGGCCAGATTTGTGCAGTATACGACTGATTGTTGTCCTATGGACAGAGTCTCCCACCTCAGCTGTAGATCTCTGCAGTTCATCCAGAGTGATCATGGGCCACTTGGCTGCATCTCTGATCAGTCTTCTCCTTGTATGAGCTGAAAGTTTAGAGGGACGGCCAGGTCTTCGTAGATTTGCAGTGGTCTGATACTCCTTCCATTTCAATATTATCGCTTGCACAGTGGTCCTTGGGATGTTTAAAGCTTGGGAAATCTTTTTGTATCCAAATCCAGCTTTAAACTTCTCTACAACAGTATCTCCGATCTGCCTGGTGTGTTCCTTGTTCTTCATGATGCTCTCTGCGCTTTAAACAGACCTCTGAGACTATCACAGTGCAGGTGCATTTATACGGAGACTTGATTACACACAGGTGGATTCTATGTATCATCATTAGTCATTTAGGTCATCATTGGATCATTCAGAGATCCTCACTGAACTTCTGGAGAGAGTTTGCTGCACTGAAAGTAAAGGGGCTGAATAATTTTGCACGCCCAATTTTTCAGTTTTTCATTTGTTAAAAAAGTTTGAAATATCCAATAAATTTTGTTCCACTTCATGATTGTGTCCCACTTGTTGATTCTACAAAAAAAATTACAGTTTTATATCTTTATGTTTGAAGCCTAAAATGTGGCAAAAGGTCGCAAAGTTCAAGGGGGCCAAATACTTTCGCAATTCACTGTGTGTGTGTGTATATATATATATATATATATATATATATATATATATATATATATATATATATATACACACACACACACATATATCGTATTTATCGGGGTATTGTGCGCACCCCTAATTTTGACCATAAAATGCTGTAAAAAACATTTTATTAAATTTTATTACTTACAGTTTTGGTGTCTTGCCCGGCGTCCATCGGCAGCCTCGTCCGGTTCGGTGTCTGTCTGCGGCCTCGGTGGTGTCCTCACGGGTTCTCCCGCGCTGTCTTCATGTCGAATTCCCGCGCTCAGTTTCAAGCCTCCGCATACCGAGTGCAGTACACTAGGGTATATTCGGCCAGGCTTGGCTTCTCACGCATAAACGCCACAGAGCGTAACTACGAGTGAAGCCGAGCCTGGCCGAATGAACTGCGCTCTGTATTTGTCGGCGCAGGCATTCAAACACGGCGCGGGTATCGGCGTATATCGCGCACCCACGATTTTGCCCTGATCTTCAGGGCAAAAAAGTGCGTAATATACGGCGATAAATACAGTATATATATATATTTTAAAATACGTCTGTGTGTGTCTGTATGTATATACATATATATATATATATACATATATATATATATATATATATATACACACAATTTCTCTTCCGTTCATGGACGGACACAGCAGCATTGACTTTAGGGTTACATACCTTCCTTTCAGGAGAGGCAGAAAAAACAGCACTTTAAGTGTTAAAAACACTTCTCTCAGTACAGCACCTGCCAGGGGGCGTGTCCCCCGGGTACATCCCACTCTCTGGAAACATCCAGCCCCAGTTTTTTTCTGCCTAGCGTTAGGAGAAGACATGGCCTTTTCTGAAGTCCACGTGCGCCGGCTATTTTTTGCGATTTTTCGCTTTTTATTTGATTTTTTCCTGCATTTTTTGGATCCTGGGATCTACTATCAACTGCCGACTGGGTGACGGGCTGGATCTTGATCCTTGTAGTCCCCCCATGTTCGGCCATCGAGCGTGTGCCGGCCTTTAGCTAGGCCGTCCATGACATGCCCCGTTGCTCCAGGGGTGGCCGGTGAGCTATATGCTACAGGGCACACATATGACCGGTCTCTATGGCTGTGTCACAGTGTGCTGGGCCGACAGCCATGCTGTATCTACCTGCAAACTTTGGGTCTGTCTGGAATGCCTCCAGCCGGTGGTCTTAGGATGGGCAAGTAGTATCCCCTTGCCTCGGCGGGGTGGTTTGGCTGGTGCATTCCTGGGGAGGTCGACTGAGGGTTCGCCCTGCTTTCCTCTCTCCCTTCCTCTCCCTCCTTCCCCGTTCTGGGTGGCGGCTGTGAGGTGGGGGGGTCCACCTGAGGGGGGGCTCTGTTACTGCCAGGGGGCTGTGATGCTGTGGGGTGCTGTTATTTTTTTATTGTGGGGTGCTGTTATTTTTTTATTGTGCTATTTATGCTGGACAGTGTCTGCTGTGTGTTTCTAGTGTTTTTAAACACGTGTACGGCCGCCATTTTAGCGGTGACGCGGCTCTATATGTTGGCGGCCATTTTCCTGTAGCCCGCATGCTGTTTTTTCTGCATGTCGGTGGCCATCTTGGAAAAGTCTTGGCCTCTAGTGTCTGAAATAGCGGCGCGAAGCCGCAGCATTCTTCCTGAGAGAAGGCACAGCACGGACAGTGCTCTCAGCTCTGCACACCAGTACAGCCTGTTTTCGGGTGGTGAGTACCCTGGAGGGTGCCCTGCTCTCTGTGACAGCCAGAAGGGTGACCGCTGGGTCCCGTTTTTTCTTCAGTACTAAGGTGGCATATACAGGTGGGTCAGCATGGAGTCTGAACCAGAGGCTTCTACCCCGACCATGCCAGAATTAACCCTTAGTGCCCCTGCGGCCTCGATGGATGCTATGGCGGCAGTCCTGGAGGCATTTGTTGCCAGAATTGAAGCGGCAAGTGGCCAGAAGGGGGGTAAAAGCTCCCCCTCCCTGCGCCTGCTTCTGGGGATGTCTCTGACACTGAATCAGGCCCTGCTATTGCATCTGGCTCTGGTTCTGTCATGTCAGACGATGCGGACTTGGTCCACACGGACAGTGAGGATGACTCTGCTTCAGAGTCTAAGCATGATAAGGAATTTGTTGGAGCTCTTGTCACTGCGGTGCGGGACACCCAAAAACTTGAGGATTTGGTGGAGGCATCAGACATGCCGGTCCCTTTTGGGTTCCGCAAGCCACCCCACACTGCGAAAGTGTTTCCTTGTGTTCCATATCTGGACAAACTGTTATACAAGGAATAGGAACGGCCGCAGAAAGTTTTTGCAGTGCCAAAATACTTTGCAGCCCGTTACCCTTTTGAGGATTTCCTAAAAAAAAGTGGGTATCTCCTCTGTCAGTGGACCCTCCGGTGTCCAGACTGAACAAGGCCACCACGTTGCCTGTGGAAGGGGCTCCCACATTTAAGGACCCCGCAGATAGGAGAGCTGAGGCTGTGGCCCGCTCCATATTCACAGTGGTGGTGTCGGCGGGCTAAGTCCCTGGTGCAGGAGCTGGAGGCGCAAAATGCTTCTGAGCTCTCTGTGGACCTGGCCGACCAGTTAGTGCAAGGCCTAAAATTTGTCTGTGAGTCGGCCCTGGATACGCTCCCCTTGCTCTCTGCCTACGCGGTGGTACTGCGCCACCTTGTGTGGCTTAAGTGTTGGTCTGCGGACCAGTCCTCTAACAAGTCCCTGGTGGACTTGCCCTTTAAGGGTGAACAGCTTTTTGGGTGTCCCTGGATGACATAATAAAAGATGCCACAGGCGGTAAGAGCACTCTGCTCCCGCAATCTGGGAAAAGGGTAAGGAGCCTCGCCGCAAGCAAGGACCCTCTTTTACTACCCCCAAACGTTTTTTTTTGCCCGCCAAGTGCAGCAGGAAAACGTTTCCAGGGTGCCAAGACGTCCACTGAAGGGCAAAAGCGCACCTGGTTCCGCAAGCCCAACAAGCCTGCCTCCGCATGAAGGTCTGCATCTCGGGTGGGGGGCCGGCTTCGCAAATTCGCAGCTCGGTGGAGGTCTCTTCTTTCCGACCGTTGGGTTTGGGAAGTAGTTTCCTCGGGGTACAAGATAGAATTTCTCTCTTGTCCTCCAAACAGATTTTTTCCCTCCAACCTCGCCTGAAGGATCTGTCAGGGGCTCACCAGGATCTGCTGGTCAGGGGAGTGATTGTGCCGGTTCCCTCAACGGAGCGATTTCAGGGGTTTTACTCCAATCTGTTTGTAGTCCCCAAGAAGGATGGGGTCCGTCCAATCCTGGACCTCAATTGCTTTGTCAAAGTGCAAAGATTCAGGATGGAGTCGAGCGCTCCATCAGGGGGATTTCCTAGCGTCCTTGGATATCAAGGACGCGTACCTGCATATCCCAATATGCGCAAAACACCAGAGGTTTCTGCGCTTTGCGGTCGGGGAGGACCACTTTCAATTTGTGGCCCTCCTGTTCGGCCTGGCCTCAGCACCAAGGGTTTTCACCAAGGTGCTCGCCCCGATTCTGGCCCTGCTACGGCAGCGCGGGATCGCCATCGTGGGATACCTGGACGACCTTGTTCTGAGAGCTTCCTCAAGCTCAGAGTTAGAAGAGGACGTGTCTATCACCTGTCAGACCCTCCGAGAATTCGGTTGGCTGCTGAATATCCAGAAGTCAGTACTGGTACCGTCTCAGCGGCTGGAATATCTGGGGTTAGTCCTAGATTCCTCAGAGGCGAGAGTTTTTCTCCCAACGGAAAAACTGCAGACTCTGCAATCTGCGGTGCAGCGGTTGGCGACCCAGAAATGGGCTTCGCTTTTGCATGAGGCAGTTCCGTATGCCCAATTCCACACTCGAGTGTTGCAGAAAGAGATTCTGTCACGTTGGAACAAACTTCCTTCGTCTCTGGATTACCAGATTCGGGTGAGTCGACTAGTCAAGTCCTCCCTAGTGTGGTGGCTGACATCTCCGGTACTTCGGACCGGAAAATTTCTTTCTGCCGTGTCATTGGATAGTGATCACGACGGATGCCAGCCTCTGTGGCTGGGGGGGTGTCTGGGGTGTCCAGTCAGCCCAGGGGCGCTGGACTCAGGAGGAGTCCCGCCTTCCAATCAATGTACTGGAGCTCCGAGCGATCAAGTTGTGTCTCTCCAAGTGGTCTCTGGGTCTGCAAGGCCAACCGGTCAGGATCCAGTCCGACGACGCCACGGCCGTGGCATACGTCAATCAGGGGGGCACACGAAGCTCGGCTGCAGCGACGGAAGTCGCGCACATCCTCCGGTGGGCCGAAAGTTGCGTTCCGGCTCTGTCAGCGATGTACATTCCGGGGGTGCTGAACTGGCAAGCCGATTTCCTAAGTCGCCAAAAGCTAGACCAAGGAGAATGGTCGCTACACCTGGAAGTGTTTCAGAGCCTGTGCCAAAGATGGGGCACTCCAGACGTTGACCTTCTAGCGTCCTGTCTCAATCGGAAGGTGTCACGATTCGTGACCAGGTCGAGGGACCCGTGGGCGGAAGCGTCAGATGCATTGGTGGCGCCACTATCACCTAATATACGCCTTCCCTCCCCTGCAGCTTCTTCCTCGCCTGCTACGCAGGGTGGAAGCCAAGGGGAAAACAATCCTGATCGCTCCGGATTGGCCGCACCGTCCCTGGTACACAGACCTGGTGCGTCTGGTGGCAGATGTTCCCTGGCGTCTACCCCTGAGAGAAGACCTTCTGTCGCAAGGTCCTATCTTTCACCCTGCTTTACAGTCGCTGGCTTTAACGGCGTGGCTGTTGAGAGCCAGGTGTTGAAGGACCGAGGTCTGTCAGGCTCGGTGATCTCTACCATGCTACGAGCACGGAAGTCCACTTCACGAAAGATTTACCATCGTATGTGGAAGGCCTACATCTCTATGTGTGAAGAGATGAAGTGGCAACCCCCATACATATGCGATGTCCCGGATTCTGCTGTTTCTACAGCGTGGAGTGGATCAGGCTTTCGCCTTAAGTACGGTTAAGAGTCAGGTCTCGGCTCTAGCTGTCTACTTTCAGCGACCCTTGGCGGCGCACTCCTTGGTGCGTACGTTTGTGCAGGGGGTCCGGCATATGGCCCCTCCTGTGCGTCCTCCACTGCCTCCATGGGACTTGAATTTAGTTCTTTCGGTGCTCCAAGAAGCTCCGTTTGAGGACATTCAGAAGATTCCTTTGTTGACTCTGTCCCAGAAGGTGGTTTTTCTGGTGGCAATTACTTCGGTCAGATGGGTATCTGAACTGGCGGCCTTGTCTTGCAAGGCTCCTTACTTGGTCATCCATAAGGATAAAGTGGTGCTGTGGCCGCAGCCATCATTCCTTCCAAAGGTTGTTTCGGCTTTTCACATTAATGAGGACATCGTTTTGCCATCCTTATGTCCTCGGCCGAAAAACCCGAAGGAGGCCACTTTGCATTCCTTGGACGTGGTTCGGGCCCTACGGGTGAACTTGTCTGCTACGGCTCCGTTTCGGAAGTCGGACTCACTGTTCGTGTCGGTGACTGGTCCTAAGAAAGGTCTGGCGGTCCCGTCGGCCACCATTTCTAGGTGGATCAGACAGGTCGTGCTCCAGGCCTATGCCCTAAAGGGGCGGGCACCTCCCTTTCAGGTTACGGCGCATTCGACCAGGGCGATTGAGCTTTCCGCCATCAAGCGTCCGTCTTACAGGTATGTAAGGCAGCAACCTGGTCGTCAATCCACACCTTCTCAAAATTTTACAAGGTGGATGTGAGTGCATCTTCGGATGCCTCCTTTGGCCGCAAGGTTTTACAGGCTGCAGTTTAAGGTTGAAGTTCCTCCGTTGAGGAACTCTCGTTTGTTTGGGGTGAAGCTGGGTTTGCTGTGTTTTTTCCCACCCCTCGAAATTTGTTAACACTGCTTGGGGACGTCCCTAAGGTCAATGCTGCTGTGTCCGTCCATGAACGGAAGAGAAAATAGGATTTT
This sequence comes from Rana temporaria, assembly GCF_905171775.1. Taxonomy (NCBI): domain Eukaryota; kingdom Metazoa; phylum Chordata; class Amphibia; order Anura; family Ranidae; genus Rana; species Rana temporaria. The sequence goes on along the minus strand of NC_053491.1, from coordinate 282,710,434 downwards.
TGTACTCACCGTAAAATCCATTTCTCTGAGTTCATGGACGGACACAGCACCCACCCCTCCTTTGTTTGTACTGCTTGTCTGCGAACTGGGGCTGGATGTTTCCAGAGAGTGGGATGTACCTGGGGGACACGCCCCCTGGGAGGTGCTGTACTGAGAGAAGTGTTTTTAACACTTAAAGTGCTGTTTTTTCTGCCTAGTCTCTCCTGAAAGGAAGGTAAATAACCCTAAGGTCAATGCTGCTGTGTCCGTCCATGAACTCAGAGAAATGGATTTTACGGTGAGTACAAAAATCCTATTATACACACAAACTATATATTTGTGTGTGGGGGTGTGTGTGTGTGTATATATATATATATATATACACACACACACACACATATTTAGTGCTCAAAATGTATGTGTGTGTAATATATATATATATATATATATATATATATATATATATATATATATATATATATATATATACACACACACACACACACACGTATTTATAAATATTTGTTTTTTATTTTACGTATTTTTACAATTTTTACATTAATCATAAAAAATATCAAATTGTATATAATATCTTTTTTTTAAATATTTGTTCCCTCATTTTATTTTCACTGTAGTGGAATATGCTCAGAACTCAATTATTATCCAGGTATCCACCACGTGAAAATGATCCTGCCTTCCCAATAAATCCTACCATTGCCTCTTCCAGTAGCAGTGCTTCCTTACAATCTCAAGATACTGCTGATGATAGAATCAGGAACAAAGACTGGTGTTTATGTGAGTGTTGCATAGAAATGCCCACCCAAGTTGAATCCATTTGCTGCAAAGAGATTGGAGATGTGGAAGGATTTATACCAAACGGTAGTAATTGCATTACAGAAGCCGATATGTTCCGTTCTGTAATAGCTACCGACCAACTTGTGAGACTCATAAATGCGGTCATACATATAGAGGAACGACCTGTGGTAGATGCTGAAAACAACCGGTAAATTATTTAATAAAAAAGTAATTATCTTAGGTTCATCTTCAAAAATATATTCTTCCATTATGATAATACAATCTTGATATATATAATGTAATTTTTTAATAGGAGATTAAGAAAAACTGCCTATACAACTTTTATAGCATGGATCTACGGTTACCTAGGGAAAGGTAACAGGAGGGTGATCCCATCATGTGCAGTAAACGTTGTACGCCAGCTGTTTCCAGATCCAAACGGAGCATACATTAGATTTCTGTATTCTGAGGACTATGATGCATCCGAGATGGCATTTCATTCAAATTTATTTTTAAATGTTTAGTCTTTTAATTTGAATTTTTTGTTAAATATTTTAAATTACTGTATTTAATTTTCTCTAATAAAAAAGTTATGTTCAAAACAAATGTATATTTTTTTTATAATACATGATGGTTTTTTAAATAATTTCACGTTTTTTATTCTAATAATATTTTAAGAAATACCAAAATCTTTATTTATAAACAAACTGTTTATTGAACTTAAGACAAACAAAAAAAAAACATTAAACATATTTACATTATATTAAAATAAAAAATTAAATATGGCAGCTAGATCTATATTACATGGTAAAAAATTAAGACAAAGAACAATGCATTGCTTATTTTTTTGCAGTAGGATACTAGCTTATTTGTGTGCTGTCACAGCGATGTTAGTTTCCGGCCTTTCCAATGGAGCAAGGTTTTTGGGCATATCCATTTTTCTGCTTCTCCAAGAACTTGTCAGGTTTCCTTCTGCTATTGAAATCATGTCAGCAAGCATGACGAAAGCATGGTCATCATTCATCTTTTCTAATACATTCCTCACAATCCATTTTTTTTCTACCCCTGGGAAACTAAGTTATTACGTTCGACCAAATATTCTGCACCACTTTCATCTTTTTTTTTTTGGTCAGGGCAGGTTTACGTACCACATTATGATTGTGGCTTAATGCCGCCAATTTGGTTCTGGCATCCATAGAATCAATTCCAAAATAGATTTTTAGGACGATATTTCAGAATCATACTGTGGTACGTTTCTATCACCCCCGTCTGACAAAAATAAGTCAGGTGTTCCATGTCCTTATCAAGTTGAGGATCCAAAACAATTGTGGACAAGCCATGAAATGCAGGTGTATTAACCAAGGAATAGTCGGGTTATCCACATTGACTTTACCGTGAAGGCATTTGTGCTCCACATCGCCAATTTTCCACAGATGATCATTTCTCACATGGTGTAGTAGAGAATGCCATAGTTCTCGGAAAATATCTGTTTCCATCGCAAGCTCTAGAACACCAATAGAAAGGACTATGGGGCCAATCCACTTCAAAATTGTACGATACTATTTTTTGGGGGAAATTTGATTCAATTTTCTTTTTACATTTTTTGCATAATGCCAAATGTCGAATTGGTGCTTTATGCGTTTGTATTTTTCAGTGGTTAACAATTTACGTAGGCCAGTGTGTCGATCTGCTCCTATCATTTGTACATCTAATTGGTTGTCAATTATCCTATCCAAACATTTTTCAAACCCAAATTTCTCCATTGCAACAGATGAAGTAGTTTGTGACACCTGCACCAGTTCAAAGTCCACAATTTTTTTGGAAACAAGATCCATGAAAGTGTATGTAGAGTATTTGGCTGAAAAACCAGGGCTATCACATTGGCCATCACCAATAAGACACAAGGGTTTTGTACTCAATTCTTCTGTCACCTTACGAATCTCTTCTTGCCAGCTGTGGTCAATAGATTTGAAAATGTATTGGTTCTGTGCTCTATTAAAAGATGATTTTCCGAAAGACTGGATTCCGCACAGATCAAACATTTTTGACCTTTGTGTAGTTTCCTCTACTAACACAGATTGCCCCTGCCAACAAAATGTTACCTGCCGCATAATTTTTCACTTTTGGCTGGCTGTTCCACAGTTTGTCGATGTTCCGCGGAAAATGTCGCGTACACAACAACCATTGTACCGATTGTTTGTTTTTCAATTTTCTTTATATTTTCAGGACAGCCTTCACTGGGACAATGAAAGTAATTTGTCAAGACAGGTTTCGAAAAACGATGAATTTTTTCTCCTTGACCAAATTCAGTGGATATGGGAGTTGGTGCCCCTCAGGTTGAGTGTTTCCCACACTTTCAGCCACACTCACGTCTCCTTTCTGAGGAGTATCACAATCAGATAAGTGTAAACTAGGAGGTGGGAGGGCGAGGAGGGAGTGACCGGAAGATGGAGTAGAGACAGACACTCTCCACACGCCGCACCACGCTCCTCCACCCGACCACAGCTGAAGGAATCTCCTCTATTTTCCCCCGTTGAGACCGCCGAGATCACCGGATAGGAGTTACATACAGCGGGCACGGCACGGCAGAGACCCTATTCCGTTCGGTGCAAAAAGTCCGGACTTTGTGGCTACTGCAGCGCGGCAGATTTAAGGAGGCACTTGGATTATAAAGCAACCGGACTACGGTGGAAAGGACCCGGGTTATGAGGAGAGGTAAAGCGGCCACTAACCCACCTGGAGAGGAGCTGCGTAGGGCGCCATCGCAGGGTGAACGGCTGCTTAGGCCAACGGGCGCACCAGAGCTCAGCAGGCAGACCCATCCATCCCAGCCGGTGATCCAGCGATATTTCCCCTTAACGCGGTCAGCATCAAGCAAACTCCGCGAGACCGGGTCACATGGTAGTGTGACGTTGGGGGAGATACCAGCTGCCACTTTCTCTGTATCCCCAAATCGGTCGGAGTGTGTGGAGACACACACGCTGCTTATAGGAGGTGGGGAGGTTGGAGAGAGCGGAGGACAGAGAGCTCTGATGGAGCAGAAGGAAAAACAGAGGGTAAAAGATCTGCCCCATACACAGCCCTTACAGCTTTTACAGGGAGATCATGAGACGGAACTGAGTGTCTTAAAAGCCATGCTGCTGGCTCTCCCTACAAAGGCAGATATGGAGGCGTTGGTTAAACGTATGGAGGAATCCCATCGTAAAGATCTGGAGGTCGTACGGGAAGAAGTTCAACAGATTACAGATAAGTTGGAAAAAGATGAACTGCTGTTGACTAATTTGGATGCACGGGTTACTGTAATAGAGCAGACATATAAGGCAAAAATATCCCAGGTTGACTATATTCAGCTTAGGCTGGAAGAAATTGAGGACCGTGGTAGACGCAGGAATTTAAGGTTTAGAGGGGTCCCCGAAACGGTGGAGAAAGAGAACCTACAGAGAACGATAATAGAGATATGTAACCAGTTAGTGGGCTCACCGCCCCCCTCAGGATTTGAGTTCGAGAGGCTACATAGAGCACTGGGCCCCCGCTCAACGAACTTGGATAGACCGAGAGACATAATTGGGTGCTTCCACAGATATGCTCATAAAGAGTTGGTCAGTAGAGCAGCATGGGATGCCGGGGAGGTTAGGTTTGATGGGACACAAATAAAAATCCTCCCAGACTTATCAAGGGCTACGTTACAAAGAAGGGCCATGTTGCGCCCGCTGCTGGATAAAATAAAGAGTGTGGGAGAAAGCTACAGATGGGGGTACCCAATTTCTGTTACAGTCAAACGGGGGACTGAGTCTTACTATGTGCAGCAATATGAGGACTTACCTGGTGTGTTTAAGTTTATGGGAATAGAGCCAATTGAAGTCCCAGATTGGCTACAGCAGCTCTCAAAATTAAGAAAATAAAGCCGGGAAAAAGTAAGGAAGTAAGGAAGATCCTGGAGTGTGATCAAGGGGTGATTAAGGGGTCCCTGTCTCCCTACCCGGCTTCCCCCTCCCCTTGAAATTGTTTTTGGAAAGGAGTGGTTTTCCTTTTTCCCCCACTACCGGCCAGGTCCCTCCACCTGAAATCACCTGAAATCACTAATAGCACTAATAGCACTACTGCACAAATGACACTAAATCACAAAAAAGACACAAACATAGAAGAGAGAAGAGAGAAGAAGAGACAAATGTCTGGAAAAATTGAAACTCACATCACAAATTCGAAAGGAATTTTTTCCTTTTTTTTCTTTTTTTCTCTCCCCCCTTTTTTTTATAGGGGAGGAGGGGGGGGGGGGGGGGGGGGAGGGGGGGGGGGGGGAGGGGGGGAGGGGGGGGGAGAGTGGAGAGGCGAGGGGGGGGGGGAGGGAAAGTGGAGGGAGGAGGGGGGGGTATGGAATTTTGATGTAATTGTTTTTTTCTCACAAGAGGTCCCAGTCCTATAGGACTTAAGGACTTACAAGACTCACAGGACTCACAGGAATTACGGGGTATTATCTGCTGGTTCTGAGAAATAATGTGTAGAATTATGATTAATAGAGATATAAGAAATGAGTAGAGGTATAGAGGTAGGCAGAACGTGGCAGATATGTATACACTTTTTGTTTTTGTTCTTTTCTTTCTTGCACAATATGGGGTATGTGGGAGAGGGTGGGGTGGAGATGGCCGGGGGGGGGAGGGAGGGGCCCTACCTTGAGCCTATGGGGCTATTCAAGGTTAAGAAAGGGGGGGTAAGATAAACAACATACTTCCTCTTCACCTTTGCTTCCCCCTTTTTTATTTTTTTATTTTATTTTTTCCCCTTTTTTGTAGGAGAGAGCAGAGTTATAAAGGCGGTGGTCCCGCCGTATGGGTCTTTCTTTTTCTTTTTTGCTCTCTCTCCTATAGAGGAGGGGTAAACGCTTACCAGTTCAAAAGGGGTATTAGATATGTAGGAATATTAAATACTTAATAATTTGGGGAAATTAAATATAAAGAATAGAATTAAGAATGAGAACTGGATAGTGGGAGAGAAGGGGAAGGGGGAGGGAAGGGTAGGAAGGTGGAAGGGCTGGGAGATAAGAATGGGGCGGGAGGGGAAGGAGGGAGAGACTGAAGAAGGAAAATTAAGGAGGGTCGGGGGAGGAGTGGAGGGGAACTGGGTGGAGCTACTCGATCGCCCAGTCAATCCCCCTAGAATAGGTATACACCCACGGTGAGTACTGGAGAGAGATCCAGTCTTGGGTGTTTTTTTTTCCTTAGGGCCATAGGGGGAGGGGTGGAAATAAGGGAGGGGGAGAGGTGGAAATAAGGGGGGGGCTGTTGGGGGTGTTTTTTTTTTTCCTTCTTCCCTTTTTTTCTCCCGAGATGGGGACAATAAAAGTAACCTCTTTGAATGCGAGAGGATTGAACATCCCTGAAAGACGGAAAATGATACTAAAGGACTTAAAGAATTGGGGCTCGGATGTAGCTTTCATCCAGGAAACCCATTTCAGGGGTGGGAGCCTGCCATTCCTCCAGAACAGATTTTTCCCCTTTGTGTACCATTCGATGAACCAAGAGGCAAAAACCAAGGGAGTATCAATCTTGATTTCAAATCGAGTGAATTGGTCTCTACAAGATAAACGTCTGGACCCGAATGGCAGGTTCCTATTCCTGAAGGGGAGTATAGGAGGGGTTAAGGTGACTTTGGCTTTGCTGTACGCACCAAATATTAAACAAGACAGATTTGTGGAAGAAGTTCTTACAGAATTGACTGAATTTACAGAGGGTAAATTAATTTTGGGAGGTGATCTTAATATTACGTTGGACCCCAGAATGGATGCATCCACAGGGACCTCGTCGATACCAGGGAGGGTCAGAAGGGGGATAATAAAGAAACTACACGAGGTACAATTAGTGGACGTGTGGAGGATTCTACATGGAGATGAAAAAGACTACACTTTTTTCTCTAATCCACACCATGTATATACCCGTGTGGATATGTTTCTTGTTCCTCATTACCTGATTACCTCTGTAACGGAGACAACAATAGGGAACATAACGTGGTCAGATCATGCCCCGATTAGTTTATGTCTCTCCCTTTCTAACGAGGTATTTGCCCAGGATAGAACCTGGCGTTTGAACGAGAGTCTGCTGCAAAACTCAGAAGTTAGGGACGATGTCGCTAAGGAGATTGCAGCATACTTTCAGGTCAATGATATTCCAGGGAGTAATACAGGTATGGTATGGGAGGCCCATAAGACAGTCATTCGGGGTATCCTGATAAAACATGGATCCTATCTGAAAAAAAAAAGGGAAAACCAGATCAGGGACAAATTAGAGGAAATTCAAAAATTAGAACTTCAACATAAAAAAAAAACAACTACCCGAGGTGGGGAGAAAGCTGGGACAATTAAGGAAGCAGATCTCAGAGATGATGCGGTTTAAAGCTAAGGCGACTATACAGAGAGGAAGGAAGGCTAATTATGAGCTGGGAGATAAATGTAGCAAACTACTTGCAGGGAAACTCAAAGAAAAGAACAGGTCGGTATATGTCCCATTGATTAAAGGGAAAGAAGGACAGCTTCTAAAAAAACCTAGAGAGATTGCCCAAGTATTTGGGGAATATTATGCGGCGTTATATAATTTACCAACAGAAGGCGATAAACAGGTAGAGATAGAGGAATACCTCTCTGGGGCAGGAATGCCTAGATTACCATCTTTAGTCCGAAAGAAGTTAGAGAGTCCAATAACTGTTGAAGAAGTTGGGGAAGTTTTAAAGAAGGTGAAGATAGGGAAATCCCCAGGTCCAGATGGATTTTCGGTAAGCTATTATAAGGAATTCTTAGGGATATTAAACGGACAGATGGCAAAGTTTTTTAACGCATTGGGAAGCTCGGCGGTATTCCCCCCGGAGGCACTTTTGGCCCACATTACTGTTATTCCTAAAGAGGGGAAGGATCCTGCTGAATGTGGCAGTTATAGACCTATCTCATTGCTAAATGCAGACCTTAAACTCTTCTCCAAAATAATAGCGTCCCGGCTTCAACCATGTATATCAGAATTAGTAGATATGGACCAGGTGGGATTTATCCCAGGAAGAGAAGCTAAAGATAACTCGATTAAAATACTTAACTTGGTGCATTATGTTGGAGAAAAAAAAATTCCCTGTGTGTTTTTAAATACCGACGCAGAAAAAGCGTTTGACAGGGTGAGCTGGTGTTTTTTGGAGGAAGTATTGAGACAGGTGGGGGTAGGTGAACAGATGATCAGATGGATAATGAGTATGTATACAGGCCCCCGAGCCTCAGTAAGGGTTAACGGAGTAATATCATCCCCGTTCAAAATTACAAACGGAACAAGACAGGGATGCCCGCTATCACCCTTGTTGTTTGCCCTTACACTAGAACCCCTATTGAACAGAATCAGATTAAACGGGGATATTCAGGGAATACAGATGGGAGATCAGACTCATAAAATTGCAGCATATGCGGACGACCTGCTCTTTTCAGTGACTAACCCTCATGTATCACTCCCTAACCTTGTAAGAGAAATTGAGAAATATGGTAGGTTATCTAATCTGAAAGTAAATAATACAAAATCGGAAGCAATGAACGTGGCAATCCCTGAACCTATGGGGGATACAATAAAACAGAATTTCAAGTTTAAATGGGGGAGGGTACTAAAATATTTAGGCACATACATACCTTCAGACATTAAAAATACTTATGCATTGAACTTTCCCCCATTGTACCTTGAAATAAGAAGATTGCTAGAAAAATGGAGACACGGAATGCACTCCTGGTTTGGGAGAGGAAGTATAATCAAAATGTGTATTTTGCCAAAGGTATTGTATTTGTTCCAGGCACTGCCTATCTCCATACCAATAACCTATCTTCGACAGGTGAATTCTTTGTTCATGAAATTCATATGGGCAAGGAAAAAAGCCAGAATTAAAAGAGAACTGTTGAGAATGCCTAAAAGTGCTGGAGGGATGGCAGTCCCGGATATAATAAAATACTACAGAGCATCGCATTTAACTAGGTTGGTAGACTGGTGTAGACATGGGGAGTTTAAACGCTGGGTAAACGTAGAGCAGTATGTGAGCCAGATTCCTCTGGCTAGAGCACCTTGGTGTTACGCGGTTCTCCCTAGATACCTTAAGAGACACCCTATAATAGGCCCCACATTGCAAATTTCAGCGAAAATCTGTGGAGATAAGAAATACACCTAGTAAATCGCCACTACTACCTATAATAGGTAACCCTAATTTCATTCCAGGAATGGAAAAAAATACAAAAGAAAAGTTTAAAGGAAAGAACCTCTGTCAGGTCTCAGATTTCTTGAGGTCAAATGCATGGCCATCAATCGGGGAACTGACAGAGGAAGGAGGTAAATTTGAACTTGCACTGTGGCAGGCACTTCAGGTAAGTCATTTCCTAAGATCTTTGGGCCCGGTAACAGAATTTTGTAGGCAATTGACAACACTAGAGAGATGCTGTGATGAGGTGGAACCTCTACCGAGAGTATTATCTAAAATGTATGGGTTTCTGAACATGCCAGCTTGGGATTTTGTGATGCCAGGCATTCGGAAATGGGAAAAAGATCTGGGGAGAATTTTCACCCCAACACAGCATAAACAAATAATATACCTGGCGGTCAACTCGTCGGTATGTTCAAAAACGCAAGAAGCTAATTACAAGCTCCTTGTACAATGGTATTACACCCCAGAAAGATTACACCAATTTGATAAAGAAGTAGATGAAAGGTGTTGGAGGTGTGGTAGAGAACAAGGAACTTTGTTACATATTTTTTGGTATTGCCAAAAAATAAGACATTATTGGGAGGAGGTGAGAAGAATCTCGCAAAAATTTTCGGAAGCATTGCTTCCGGACGATCCTGCTCTTTTCCTGTTACACAGTTCAGAAGTACCGGTGCAGAAGTATAGGAAGTCGGTAGTGTGCCACATGATCAATGCGGCACGGGCAGGAGTTACATTGAGGTGGAGGGACGTTTGCCCGCCATCTATTGCAGGCTGGCTTAAAAGGATTGAGGAGGTAGGTGCAATGGAAGATTTGGTGCGTACAGCGCAGAATAGGAGGATACAGTATGAAGAAATATGGTCCGGATGGAATGTATTTATGAGATCAGAAGAAGGAAAGGTGTTAATAGAGGGAAACTAAGACTCTTAGAGAGAAAGATTTAAGGTATTGGTAGATGACTAGGAATTTAGAAGTGTATGTCCAATATCTCGGGAGAGGAGAAGGGGAGAGGAGAAGGGGAGAGGAGGGGGGGGCGGGGGGAATTTATTGTTTTTTCTTTCCTTTTTTTTTTTTTTTGGAGAGGGGGGGGGGGGGGGGAGGGGTAGGGAGGGAGTATCAGTTGGAAGGGCAATAGGAGTAAGGATGGCTTAGGGGAAATATAGTGACGGATTAAAATGTTAAAATGTGTGGAAAACGTATCTATAGTTGTAACATTCTCTGTTATCTGTGGAAAAATAAAATAAAAGATGAGTAAAAAAAAAAGTGAAAACTAGGCAAATTTTCGGTTTGCTCTGGTCACTGGACTGTCTAACACTAAGGGTGACATTGCCATTGCTCCTTGAGTTGCAGAGGACTTTGCGTGACTAATCGGTGTAGACACATCAAGTGGTGGTGCCATTAAAGATAGCTCGGTTATACTGTAGTCATGAGCCAAAAGTATTATTTCTTCTTTTGCAATTTTGCAAGTTGATTCCTCTGATCGATCAAGTGGCAAATCAAATAAGGCAGTTTGTGTGACTGCATCGGCTTTCAAAATATTACATTTACATTTTCTTAGCCAGTTCCTGATCTTCTCACTATCCTTTGGAAAGGTAAGATATTTTATACCTGTCAGAAGTTCATTAGAACCAGTGTGGTGTTTGCAAACTAGAGCAAAACAGCCCGGCATTTCTAAATAATGAATAAAGAATAATATTATCAAATGTTGGATGTAAAAGTATAACAAGTACATATACTGCAAATATTAAATTACCAAAATGTAATTAAATATTATGAACTAAATATTCTATTCAAAAAAATAGTCTAATAAGTATTAAAAAAAAAAAATTATATTTTCTAGTTTTGCCTTAATTAAATTTTTTTTTTAAATTTGGTAATAAATGTAAAAAAAATAGAAGTAATAAAACATATTTAATAAAAAAAAAAAAAAAAAAAACAACAATTGTTCTTTTTATTTATATTTAATTAAACATCAAAAATATAACATTTATAAGACTAAAATTAATACACATTTTATTGATCAGTTCAATATTTTATTTTCAAAAAAATTACAAAGAGAGGGCGAGAGAGAGAGAGAGAGAGATTTGAAGAGGATAAGGGGGGGGGGGGGGGGGGGTTGGCAGAGAATAAAATCGAAGGTGATAGAGGTGAACAGCAAAGGGGAAGAGCGAAGGGGGTGACAGATCTAGAGCGATAGAATATTGTGAATAGAGAGGGGGACAGAGAGGTGGAGACATAAGGGATACAGAAGGCATAGAGAAGGGGAAAGAGGGCGAGAGAACAGTGACAGAGGGCGAGAGAACAGTGTCAGAGGGCGAGAGAACAGTGTCAGAGGGCGAGAGAACAGTGTCAGAGGGCGAGAGAACAGTGTCAGAGGGCGAGAGAACAGTGTCAGAGGGCGAGAGAACAGTGTCAGAGGGCGAGAGAACAGTGTCAGAGGGCGAGAGAACAGTGTCAGAGGGCGAGAGAACAGTGTCAGAGGGCGAGAGAACAGTGTCAGAGGGCGAGAGAACAGTGTCAGAGGGCGAGAGAACAGTGTCAGAGGGCGAGAGAACAGTGTCAGAGGGCGAGAGAACAGTGTCAGAGGGCGAGAGAACAGTGTCAGAGGGCGAGAGAACAGTGTCAGAGGGCGAGAGAACAGTGTCAGAGGGCGAGAGAACATTGTCAGAGTGAGGGAGGGAGGGAGTGAGGGACGGACGGACGGACGGAGGGAGTGAGATAGAGACATAGGAGAGGGGGGCATAGAGAGATAGGAGAGGGGGGGATAGAGAGACAGGAGAGGGGGGGATAGAGAGTGAAAGCGAGGGATAGAACCGTGGAAGAGGTGTATACAAAAGCTGTTAACTGTAAGGGATAGAGGGGGATAGAGAGATAATAGAGGGGGGACAGAAAGGCATATATTTGGACAGAGAGGGGGATCGAGAATAGGATACGGGTGGACAGAGAAGGGGATAAAGATAAAAAATAAATTAGATAGATAAAAGAAAATTGGAGAGAAGGAGAAAGAGACACACATTACAATATTTAAATCATTACAAAACAAACAATTTACTTACAACTATTTTTTATGGTTTTGATAAAATCAAAACCAATCGTCATAAAAAGGGAGAGAAAAAAAAAAAAGAGAGAAAAAGAGGGGGATAGAAGAGATAGGAGAGGGGGGGATAGAGAGAGATAGTAGAGGGGGGGGGGTAGAGAGAGATAGAGAGTGAAAGTGAGGGATAGAACTGTGGAAGAGGTGTATACAAAACAATACAGATAATGTTAGCTGTAAGGGATAGAGGGGGACAGAGAGATAGTAGAGGGGGGACAGAGAAAGGTATACATTTGGACAGAGACGGGGGATAGAGAATAGGATACGGGTGGACAGAGAAGGGGATAAAGGGGGACAGTGGAAGATATAGGTGAAAAGTTAAATAAAGATAAAAAATAAATTAGACCACTTGACCACCAGGCACGAAAACCCCCTTAATCACCAGACCAATTTTCAGCTTTCTGTGCTCTCACATTTTGAATGACAATAACTCAGTCATACAACACTGTAACCAAATGAAATTTTTGTCCTTTTTTTCCCACAAATAGAGCTTTCTTTTGGTGGTATTTGATCACCTCTGCGGTTTTTATTTTTTTCGCTATAAATGAAAAAAGAAAGAAAATCTTGTAAAAAAATAAATTTTTCTTCATTTCTATTATAAAATTTTGCAATTTTTTTTTTTTTTCCATAAATTTGGCCTAAAATGTATACTGCTACATATCTTTGGTAAAACAAATAAAACATTTTGTTATTATTTAGTCTGGGTGAAAGTTATAGGGTCTACAAGCTATGGTACCAATTAATGAAAATTTATCAATTTGATCACACCTGAAGTACTGACGGCATTTCTCGTTTCTTGCCAGAAAAGTACAAATACCCCCCAAATGACCCCTTTTTGGAAAGAAGACATTCCAAGGTATTTAGAAAGGCATGGTGAGTTTATTGAAGTTGTATTTTTTTCCCACAATTCTTTGCAAAATCAAGATTTTTTTTTTCCCCACAAAATGTTCATATTCGCAGGTTATTTCTCACACACAGCATATGCATACCACAAATTACACCCCAAAACACATTCTGCTATTCCTCCTGAGTATGGCGATACCAAATGTGTGAGACTTTTATATAGCGTGGCCACATACAGAGGCCCAACATGCAGGGAGCACCATCAGGCGTTCTGGAACACCCAGACCAATTCTGACATTCCTCTCCTACATGGAAAAAATCATCATTTATTTGCTAGAAAATTACATAGAACCCCAAAACATTATATATGCTTTTTTAGCAAGAACCCTAGAGAATACAATGGCGGTCGTTGCAACTTTTTATTGTGCACGTTATTTTCGCAAATAAAAAACGGTTGGAAATAAAACGGTTTTGTGCTTTTAAAAAAAAAAAAACATTAAAGTTAGCACAATGTTTTTGCATAAAAGATGAAGTTACGCCGAGTCAATAGATACCCAACATGTCACCCTTCAAAATTGCACACACTCGTGAAATGGCGCCAAACTTTGCTACTTAAAAATCCCCATAGGCGACGCTTTAAATATTTTTACTGGTTACATCTTTTTAGTTGGAGAAGAGCTCTAGGGCCAAAAGTATTGCTCTCGCTCCAACGTTCGCAGCGATACCGCATGTGTGGATTGAACACCGTTTCCATATGTGGACGGGACTTACGTGTGCGGTCGCTTCTGTATCGAGCACGCAGGAACAGGGGGCGCTTTAAAAAAATATATATATTTATTGTTCATTTCACTTTATTTATTTTAGTTTGACACGTTTTTCCCCAAAAATAAATGTTTTGATCACTTTTAATCCCTATTACAAGGAATGTAAACATCCCTTTTAATAGGAACATAGCATGACAGGTCCTCTTTACAGTGAGAGACGGGGTCAATAAGACCCCACATCTCACCTCTAGGCTGGGAAGCCTGAAAAAAAAAAACGATCCTGGTTTCGATCGTAGCGGTGAGTCAGAAGAGGCACCAGAGGGAGAAGGGAGGGGAGACGTCCCCTTTCGCCTCCCGTAAGAACAATCAAGAGGTAGGAACAGCCGACATGATTGTTCCTATGGTGTAGGGAATCGCCGGCTGAAAAAAAATGATATCTGAATGATGCCTGTAGCTGCAGGCATTATTCAGATATCCCCGCACAAAGTCAAGGACGTCATGACAACCGGGAAGTGGTTAAAACGCATTTTTGTTCCCCAGAGTATTTTCTGGGTATTGCAGAGTATTGGTGCAAGGGGTATTGCAGAGTAATTGCACGGGGGGTATTGCAGAGTATTGGTGCGGGGGGTATTGCAGAGTAATTGCGCGGGGGGTATTGCAGAGTAATTGCGCGGGGGGTATTGCAGAGTAATTGCGCGGGGGGTATTGCAGAGTAATTGCGCGGGGGGTATTGCAGAGTAATTGCGCGGGGGGTATTGCAGAGTAATTGCGCGGGGGGTATTGCAGAGTAATTGCGCAGGGGTATTGCAGAGTAATTGCGCAGGGGTATTGCAGAGTAATTGCTGGGGAGTAATGCAGAGTATTGCGCAGGGGGGTATGCAGAGTATTGCGCAGAAGGGTATGCAGAGTATTGCGCAGGGGGGTATGCAGAGTATTGCGCAGGGGGGTATGCAGAGTATTGCGCAGGGGGGTATGCAGAGTATTGCGCAGGGGGGGTATTGCAGAGTAATTGCGCAGGGGGGGTATTGCAGAGTAATTGCGCGGGGGGTATTGCAGAGTAATTGCGCGGGGGGTATTGCAGAGTAATTGCGCGGGGGGTATTGCAGAGTAATTGCGCGGGGGGTATTGCAGAGTAATTGCGTGGGGGGTATTGCAGAGTAATTGCGCGGGGGGTATTGCAGAGTAATTGCTGGGAGTAATGCAGAGTATTGCGCGGGGGGGTATGCAGAGTATTGCGCGGGGGGGTATGCAGAGTATTGCGGGGGGGGGTATGCAGAGTATTGCGCGGGGGGGTATGCAGAGTATTGCGCGGGGGGGTATGCAGAGTATTGCGCGGGGGGGTATGCAGAGTATTGCGCGGGGGGGTATGCAGAGTATTGCGCAGGGGGGGTATGCAGAGTATTGTGCAGGGGGGGGGTATGCAGAGTATTGCGCAGGGGGGGTATGCAGAGTATTGCGCAGGGGGGGTATGCAGAGTATTGCGCAGGGGGGGTATGCAGAGTATTGCGCAGGGGGGGTATGCAGAGTATTGCGCAGGGGGGGGTATGCAGAGTATTGCACAGGGGGGGTATGCAGAGTATTGCGCAGGGGGTATGCAGAGTATTGCGCAGGGGGTATGCAGAGTATTGCGCAGGGGGGGTATGCAGAGTATTGCGCAGGGGGGGTATGCAGAGTATTGCGCAGGGGGGGTATGCAGAGTATTGCGCAGGGGGGTATGCAGAGTATTGCGCAGGGGGGTATGCAGAGTATTTCACAGGGGGGTATGCAGAGTATTTCCGGGGGTATGCAGAGTATTGCGCAGGGGGGTATGCAGAGTATTGCGCAGGGGGGGTATGCAGAGTATTGCGCAGGGGGGGTATGCAGAGTATTGCGCAGGGGGGGTATGCAGAGTATTGCGCAGGGGGGGTATGCAGAGTATTGCGCAGGGGGGGTATGCAGAGTATTGCGCAGGGGGGGTATGCAGAGTATTGCGCAGGGGGGGTATGCAGAGTATTTCGCAGGGGGGTATGCAGAGTATTTCCGGGGGTATGCAGAGTATTGCACAGGGGGGGTATGCAGAGTATTTCCGGGGGTATGCAGAGTATTGCACAGGGGGGTATGCAGAGTATTGCACAGGGGGGGGTATGCAGAGTATTGCGCAGGGGGGGTATGCAGAGTATTGCGCAAGGGGGGTATGCAGAGTATTGCGCGGGGGGGGGTATGCAGAGTATTGCGCAGGGGGGGTATGCAGAGTATTGCGCAGGGGGGTATGCAGAGTATTGCGCAGGGGGGGTATGCAGAGTATTGCGCGGGGGGGTATGCAGAGTATTGCGCGGGGGGGTATGCAGAGTATTGCGCAGGGGGGGTATGCAGAGTATTGCGCAGGGGGGGTATGCAGAGTATTGCGCAGGGGGGGTATGCAGAGTATTGCACAGGGGGGTATGCAGAGTATTGCACAGGGGGGGGTATGCAGAGTATTTCCGGGGGTATGCAGAGTATTGCGCAGGGGGGGTATGCAGAGTATTGCGCAGGGGGGGTATGCAGAGTATTGCGCAGGGGGGGTATGCAGAGTATTGCGCAGGGGGGGTATGCAGAGTATTGCGCAGGGGGGTATGCAGAGTATTTCCGGGGGTATGCAGAGTATTGCGCAGGGGGGGTATGCAGAGTATTGCGCAGGGGGGGTATGCAGAGTATTGCGCAGGGGGGTATGCAGAGTATTGCGCAGGGGGGTATGCAGAGTATTTCTGGGGGTATGCAGAGTATTGCACAGGGGGGGGTATGCAGAGTATTTCCGGGGGTATGCAGAGTATTGCACAGGGGTGGTATGCAGAGTATTGCGCAGGGGGGTATGCAGAGTATTTCTGGGGGTATGCAGAGTATTGCACAGGGGGGGTATGCAGAGTATTTCCGGGGGTATGCAGAGTATTGCACAGGGGTGGTATGCAGAGTATTGCGCAGGGGGGTATGCAGAGTATTGCCGGGGGTATGCCGAGTATTGCGCAGGGGGGGTATGCAGAGTATTGCGCAGGGGGGGTATGCAGAGTATTGCGCAGGGGGGTATGCAGAGTATTGCCGGGGGTATGCAGAGTATTGCACAGGGGGGGTATGCAGAGTATTGCGCAGGGGGGTATGCAGAGTATTGCGCAGGGGGGGGTATGCAGAGTATTGCCGGGGGTATGCAGAGTATTGCGCAGGGGGGTATGCAGAGTATTGCGCAGGGGGGTATGCAGAGTATTGCGCAGGGGGGTATGCAGAGTATTGCGCAGGGGGGTATGCAGAGTATTGCGCAGGGGGGGTATGCAGAGTATTGCGCAGGGGGGGTATGCAGAGTATTGCGCAGGGGGGTATGCAGAGTATTGCGCAGGGGGGGTATGCAGAGTATTGCGCAGGGGGGGTATGCAGAGTATTGCGCAGGGGGGGTATGCAGAGTATTGCGCAGGGGGGTATGCAGAGTATTGCGCAGGGGGGTATGCAGAGTATTGCGCAGGGGGGTATGCAGAGTATTGCGCAGGGGGGTATGCAGAGTATTGCGCAGGGGGGTATGCAGAGTATTGCAGGGGGTTGCAGGGATGGATGGATCTGTGACTGCAATAGTCATAGATCCAGCCACAGCGCTGCTGACACCCGCTCTCCCCCCCTCCTCTCACACTGTACCGATCGGTACAGAGAGAGGAGGGAGGAACCGGCGTCATCAAATGACGCCGGTTTGTTTACATGTGATCGCTCCGTCATTGGACGGAGCGATCACGTGGTAAACGGCCGCTATCAGCGGCAATTTACCGAGATTCGTGATCGGCCGGGTCCTCTGGACCCGGCGGTAACGGACATTCCCGTGTGCGCGCCCCAGGGGGCGCGCGGGAGAGCGATTCTGGCAGGACGTCAATGTACGCCCTCCCAAAGTTAAGCAACCGCCCTGTAGACGTATATTGTCTATAGGGCGGTGATTAACTGGTTAAACAACTTTTTTCTATGATTTCAATAAAATCAAAACCAATCGTCAGAAATAAAATTAAAGAACGACTGTTGGGATATAGAGAGATAGTAGAGGGGGATAGAGAGATAGTAGAGGGGGATAGAGAGATAGAAGAGGGGGGATAGAGAGATAGTAGAGGGGGGATAGAGAGATAGAAGAGGGGGGATAGAGAGATATTAGAGGGGGGTTAGAGAGATAGTAAAGGGGGATAGAGAGATAGAAGAGGGGGATAGAGAGACATAGTTGTAACGGTCACCACCGTTTACGACCTTCCATCCCAGTCACGACAGCTTATCGACACTCCAACCGACAGGACCCGATCCCATTTCATTTGCCCAGAATCAAGACGAGACACAGCTCTGTACTTGTTCCAAATGTAATGACAACTTTAATGGTTTCTTCTCAGCTTTTTATACAGTACAAGCATGTGACAGTATTCAAAGGGACAATGAGATCGCCACCCCCCTAATCACACACTAAGGGTAATTACTTAACATTCCTTAATCAACAACAAAACACCTTCACCCACTCCGTCTCCGCAAGTACATTCCACACATAAACAGTTTTTAGCATGCATAATTATAGGTCTGGGAGCAGACCTGGGATTAACACCTGTCAGTTACAACACCTTTACACAAGGACAATGGACTGTCTCCCAGGCCCTGATGCAATTAGCATGTCACTAGAAATGAGTCACTATTGACTGGTTGGGCCAACATCTTGCAATTTCTCAAGATCCTGCAATGTGAACTATTATTGAGGTCCTATCTCATGTATTACATGAATTATGATTCCCTTGCCACTCCATGCCCAAAGGGCACAGAGTGGACTCAGACCCAAGAGTTATCAGTGACGCTGACACAGGAGTATCCTCCATCCTCACAAAGTCTTTGGGTGTCACGGGTCATTTCGTTACATCAGTAAAGAGGGATAGAGAGACATAGTAAAGAGGGATAGAGAGACATAGTAAAGAGGGATAGAGAGACATAGTAAAGAGGGATAGAGAGACATAGTAAAGAGGGATAGAGAGACATAGTAAAGAGGGATAGAGAGACATAGTAAAGAGGGATAGAAAAGGGGGATAGAGAGATAGAAGAGGGGGATAGAGAGATAGAAGAGGGGGATAGAGAGATAGAAGAGGGGGATAGAGAGATAGAAGAGGGGGATAGAGAGATAGAAGAGGGGGATAGAGAGATAGAAGAGGGGGATAGATAGAAGAGGGGGATAGAGAGATAGAAGAGGGGGATAGATAGAAGAGGGGGATAGAGAGATAGAAGAGGGGGATAGAGAGATAGAAGAGGGGGATAGAGAGATAGAAGAGGGGGATAGAGAGATAGAAGAGGGGGATAGAGAGATAGAAGAGGGGGATAGAGAGATAGAAGAGGGGGATAGAGAGATAGAAGATGGGGAAGAGAGATAGAAGATGGGGGATAGAAGAGGGGGATAGAGAGATAGAAGATGGGGAAGAGAGATAGAAGAGGGGGAAGAGAGATAGTAAAGAGGGGGATAGAGATATATAAAAGAGGGGGATAGAGATATATAAGAGGGGGATAGAGAGATAGAAGAGGGGGATAGAGAGATAAAAGAGGGGGATAGAGAGATAAAAGAGGGGGATAGAGAGATAAAAGAGGGGGATAGATAGAAGAGGGGGGATAGAGAGAGATAGGAGAGGGGGGGATAGAGAGAGATAGGAGAGGGGGGATAGAGAGAGATAGGAGAGGGGGGGATATAGAGTGAAAGTGAGGGATAGAACCGTGGAAGAGGTGTATACAAAAGAATACAGATAATGTTAGCTGTAAGGGATAGAGGGGGACAGAGAGATAGTAGAGGGGGGACAGAGAAAGATATACATTTAGACAGAGACGGGGGATAGAGAATAGGATACAGGTGGACAGAGAATGGGATAAAGGGGGACAGTGGAAGATATAGGTGAAAAGTAAAATTAAAAATAAATACATAAATAGATAGATAAGAAAATTGGAGAGAAGGAGAAATCATAAATCATTACAAAACAATTTCCTTACAACTATTTTTTATGGTTTTGATAAAATCAAAACAAATCGTCAGACATAAAATTAAATGAGAAAGAGAAAGAGAAAGAGAGAACCGTGGAAGAGGGTTATAAAAAAAAGAATACAGATAATGGTAGCTGTAAGGGATAGAGGGGGACAGTGGAAGATATAAATGAAAAGTGAAATAAAGATAAAGAATGAATTAAAAAGATTGAAAAATATCTAGAGGGTGAGGGAAAAAGGAAATTAAAATAACATTGGAGAAAAAAAGGAGAAAGACAGACATTACAAAACAATTTACTTACAAACAACTTTTTTCTATGATTTCAATAAAATCTCCTGCGCTCCGGTATTTTTGGAAGATGTTAAGAGATGGTAAAATTCAATTAAAAAGTATCTTCCAGAGTCTTGCAGCCCTCCTCAGAATCGTGGGGATTCATGAGACTAAAAAAGAAAAAAGAGAACGGAGGGCGCACCGACCTAGTGTGATACTGATAAATGAGTTTTATTAAAATTGTTAAAATAAATCATTGTACTCACAAGTGGAGTTTAAAAACAGGCCTTGAAAGACAATACAGCAGAAGTCCAACACCATCGGCAGAACACGATATTTGCTTCAATCTATGACCGTGGTTAGGGCTGACGCGTTTCGGGGGCGTACCCCTTTCTTCAGAGCTTGGTGGTCTGCAGTGTTCCCTCACCGTGGGACTTGTGGCAATTTATACATACAAACATAAGTGTGTGGGCATGTGCTGAAGGGTCACCCCTCCCACAACGTAGGAGGTACACACCCGGCATGATGTTCTTGGTAAATAACAGTAGTTAAATAATATTGAAGTTAAAATATTTACTTGGTTTCAACATTATTTTACAATAAAATGTACAACATGGTTGGAGCATTTGTAAAAAAAAGTGTAGATAATATACATTAGGGGTGCAACGGATCAAAAAACTCACGGATCGGATCAATCCTCGGATCAGGAGTCACAGATCGGATCATTTTCAGATCAGTAAAAAAAAAAAACACAAGACAAACAAAAGTTTTGTCTTTTTACATTTTTATTAATATATATATATTTTTTTTTACTACTAATGGCGGCGATCAGCGATTTTTTTCGTGACCGCGACATTATGGCGGACACATCGGACAATTTTGGGACCATTACAGTGGGAAAAATGGCAATTACAGTGTTACTGTTTTACTAGTGTGGGGGCAATGTTGGCTATGGCTATTATTAATAGCCATAGCCAACATTGCCCTCACACTAGTAAAACAGTAACACTGTAATTGTCATTTTTGCCACTGTAATAATAGTCATAGCCAACATTGCCCCCACACTAGTAAACAGTAACACTGTGTGTATAGCCATTTTTCACACTGATTACAGTGGGAAAAATGGCTATACACACAGTGTTACTGTTTACTATGGTGGGGGCAATGTTGGCTATGACTATTATTACAGTGGCAAAAATGGTAATTACAGTGTTACTGTTTTACTAGACCGAGTACATCAGTACAGTGAGTTGGCTAATGGCTATTAAGCCATTAGCCAACTCACTGTACTGATGTACTCGGTCCGTCTCCAGGTTACATGCAGAGTCAGCGGCGCAGCGCGCTCTTGCAAAATAGAAAAAATCCACGAGCAGAGGGAGGGGTGATGACGTCAGCGCGCACCGCTGCCGAGTGCACCAAGATGGCTGACCGCTCCGGAGCTAGGCCGAAGCCGCAGTCTTTCCTAAGGCCGCGGCGGTGGTGCGTTCTGCGGATCGCATACTGTTCCGATCCGAACAGGTCGACCCGTTCGGATCGCGGATCGGGCATGATCCGTTGCACCCCTAATATACATATAGTACACTCTGATTGTACATGAATAAAGAAATAACAGTGGCAAAAATCAACAACAATACAATACATGTTACATCGTAGTTCAATTGGTTTCCGTATGAGTACCCCGACGCGTTTCGACCTAAACTGTCACGGTCTTCTTTAGGGGAATTAAACTCTGATGGATATAATTAAAAAAAATATTAAAATGACATCCCTCTAACAAAAATGTGTAATATCTGCTGAGAGGATATAGTTGAAATTATATTTACCACTCAAGGATTAATGAAATAACATGTAATCAGAGATGGTTGCTGAGAAGTAAAAATGATCCGAAGACCCCCATAACAAGAGAACCCCCGTTCCACCTGACGGGAACCCACCAAACAAGGCTTACAAGGAGTCGCAAGTGTGGACCATAGGGGGGAGGAGACGACCAGAAGACACCTGTATTGATTGAATATTTAGTTTTAATTTAATAGGAGTAATAATGTGGGTACAAATAGTGTTACATAAGCATAAATAACATCCATTGGGCTATGACCCCGACCACATGTAATGATCTAATAGGATCATAAACATGGGCA
This sequence comes from Rana temporaria, assembly GCF_905171775.1. NCBI lineage: Eukaryota > Metazoa > Chordata > Amphibia > Anura > Ranidae > Rana > Rana temporaria. The sequence goes on along the minus strand of NC_053491.1, from coordinate 282,688,383 downwards.
TATGTAGGAGGTAAGTATTATGGAATATGTTACCAAGTCTTAATACATCAATGCTGGTATTGCAAAGGTATGGATGGAAGTACACCAAAACCGAAGGTTTTGTACTGGTAGAATGAACATCATACTGCTATCAGTGTGATAGGGCGGGATGTGTAAAGTGTGAGTGAATAGAATGAATGAACACTTGAACAAAATAAAAATGTTATGTGATGAAAGTTAATGAAGGAAAAAAAAAAAAAAAAAAAAGATGGGAAAAAAAAAAAAGTGCGTGAGAGTGCGGTGAGCAAATAAATGTGAGTGTATATGTGAGTGAAATGTGTGAAAGGGGCAAAAAAGGGTGAAAGTATGTGCCAGAAGAAATGTGATTGCAAGTTAAAGGGGTGAATATAAATGGTAGGTGAAAGTGTGTATGAGAAAATAGATAGCAATGCTGAGTGCATGTCCCAGTGTTGGTTGGTAGAATTAAATAATAATATAAAGGGATTATGAAGTATACCATGGGTGTATAGCAAAAAGGGGGAGATAAATGGAAGTATGCCAAGTAATAGTACTTACATAGGCTCCATCCTAATGTATGTCTGGAGGAAGCTATCCCAGGATCACAATCAGATCCAAGGAAGGTAAGAGGCTTAAATAGAGTCTAGATCAATTGGTATCAGGTGTCATCATCTCCCTCCCCACAGGGCAGGAGACGACCGGAGGACACCTGTATAGATTAAATATTTGGTTTAATTAAATATGAGTAATAATGTGAGTACTAATAATGTTGCATAAGCATAGATAACATCCATTAAGCTATGACCCCGACCACATGTGACGATCTAATAGGATCATAAACATGGGTATATATAGGAGGTAAATATTGGAGTAGAATATGTTACGAAGTCTTAATACACCAATGCATAGTATTGCAAAGGTGTGGTTGGAAGTATACCAAAACCAAAGATTTTGTGCTGGTAAAATGAACATCATACTGCTATCAGTGTGATGTGTGATGTGAATGAAGAGAGGAGAGAGGGTTGAGAGAAATATGTGAGAGTGTGGTGAACGAATGAAAGTGAGTGTGTAGGTCAATGAAATGTGTGAAAGGGGCAAAAAAGGATAAAAGGGAAAAAGTGAGAGTGTGTGCCAGAAAAAATGTGATAGCAAGTAAAGGGGGTGAATATAAATGGTAGATAAAAATGTGTATAAGGAAGTGAATAGCAGTGCTGAGTGCATGTCCCAGTGTTAGTAGGTAGCATTAAATAATAATATAAAGGGATTATAAAGAATACCATGGGGGTAAAAGCAAAAAGGGAGGATAAATGGAAGTGTGCTAAGTAATAGTACTCACATGGTCTCCATCCTAATGTATGTGTGGAGGGAGCTGTCCCAGGATCACAATCAGATCCAAGGGAGGTAAAAAGCTTAAAGGAGTTCTCCAAGCTAAAACTTTTAACCCCCGCTGTGCCCGGGCTGTAAAACTATACAAAATAAACTTTCACTTACCTGCCTACGATCCCCCGTTGTTCCGATATCGCCGTCCCGTTCTCTGGTCCCGGTCTCTTCCACTTCCTGCGGGTCGGTGACTCACAGTGCGCTCAGCCTATCAGCGACCGCAGCAATGTCCCGTCGCGGCCGATGATAGGCTGAGCGCACTGTGAGTCACCGACCCGCAGGAAGTGGAAGAGACCGGGACCGGAGAACGGGACGGCGATATCGGAACAACGGGGGATCGTAGGCAGGTAAGTGAAAGTTTATTTTGTATAGTTTTACAGCCCGGGCACAGTGGGGGTTAAAAGTTTTAGCTTGGAGAACTCCTTTAAATATAGTCTAGATCAATTGGTATCGGGTGTCATCATCTCCCTCCCCACCGTTGTTCCAATTGCCATTGGGCAAGTACTCAGCAGCTCCCTCTGCGTTCCAATGAGCAAACGCCCCTGCAGCTGCCATCACCTCCTTAGTGAAGACGTGAGATAGTAGAGGGGGGGATAGAGAGACAGTAAAGAGGGATAGAGAGACAGTAAAGAGGGATAGAGAGACAGTAAAGAGGGATAGAGAGATAGAAGAGGGGGGTAAAGAGATAGTAAAGAGGGGGATAGAGAGATAGTAAAGAGGGGGATAGAGAGATAGTAAAGAGGGGGATAGAGAGACAGAAGAGGGGGATAGAGAGACAGAAGAGGGGGATAAAGAGACAGAAGAGGGGGATAGAGAGACAGAAGAGGGGGATAGAGAGACAGAAGAGGGGGATAGAGAGACAGAAGAGGGGGATAGAGAGACAGTAGAGGGGGATAGAGAGACAGTAGAGGGGGGATAGAGAGACAGTAGAGGGGAATAGAGAGACAGTAAAGAGGGGGATAGAGAGACAGTAAAGAGGGGGATAGAGAGATAGTAAAGAGGGGGATAGAGAGACAGTAAAGAGGGGGATAGAGAGATAGTAAAGAGGGGGATAGAGAGATAGTAAAGAGGGGGATAGAGAGATAGTAAAGAGGGGGATAGAGAGATAGTAAAGGGGGATAGAGAGATATAAGAGGGGGATAGAGAGATAGAAGAGGGGGTAGAGATATAGAAGAGGAGGATATAGAGATAGACGAGGGGGATAGAGAGATAGAAGAGGGGGATAGAGAGATAGAAGAGGGGGAGAGAGAGATAGAAGAGGGGGAGAGAGAGATAGAAGAGGGGGATAGAGAGATAGAAGAGGGGGATAGAGAGACAGTAAAGAGGGATAGAGATAGAAGAGGGGGATACAAAAGAATACAGATAATGGTAGCTGTAAGGAATAGAGGGGGACAGAAAGGGGGATACAGGGGAACAGAGAAGGGGTAGAGTGTTAGAGTGTAGGATCAGAGTGGAAGTGGGTGGTTACGAAGGGCAAGAGGGTGTGTGTTAAGGGGTTATAGGATGACATTGGTGAACCGAGAAAGAGATAAAAACAAAAACAAAATATTTAACTAAAAAATAATGAGGATTAAATTAAAAATGGGGGGAGAGAGCGAGGAAAAAAAAAAAACACAAAATGTAACCACTTGACCACTGGGCACTTAAACCCCCTTAATAACCAGACCAATTTTCAGCTTTCGGTGCTCTCACATTTTGTGACTCCCCCTCGGTGCTCTCACATTTTGAATAACAATTAGTCATGCAACACTGTACCCAAAATAAATTTTCGTCCTTTTTTTCCCCACAAATGGAGCTTTCTTTTGGTGGTATTTAATCACTATTGGGTTTTTTATTTTTTGCGCTATAAAAGAAAAAAGACTGAAAATTCAGTAAAAAAATTATTTTTCTTTGTTTCTGTTATAAAATTTAGCAAATTTGTAAATATTCTTTTATAAATTTTGGCCAAAATTTATACTGCTACATATCTTTGGTAAAAAGTACAAATTGGTGAATATTATTTGGTCTTTGTGAAAGTTATAGCGTCCACAAGCTATGGTGCCAATATCTGAAAATTGTTCGGGGGTATTGCAGAGTACTGCGCGGGGGTATTGCAGAGTATTGCGCAGGGGGTATTGCAGAGTACTGCGCAGGGGTATTGCAGAGTATTGCGCAGGGGGTATTGCAGAGTATTGCGCAGGGGGTATTGCAGAGTATTGCGCAGGGGGTATTGCAGAGTATTGCGCAGGGGGTATTGCAGAGTATTGCGCAGGGGGTATTGCAGAGTATTGCGCAGAGGGTATTGCAGAGTATTGCGCAGACCGTATTGCAGAGTATTGTGTGGGGGTATTGTAGAGTACTGCGCAGGGGGTATTGCAGATTATTGCAGGGATGGCTGAGCAGGGATGGCTGGATTTGTGATTGCAATAGTCACAGATCCAGCCCACAGCGCTGCTGACACCCGCTCTCTCCTCTCACGCTGTACCGATCGGTACAGAGAGAGGAGGGAGGAACCGGTGTCATCAAATGACGCCGTTTGTTTACATGTGATCGCTCCGTCATTGGATGGAGCGATCACGTGGTAAACGGCCGCTATCAGCGGCAATTTACCACGATCCGTGATGCGCCGGGTCCTCCTGATCATAGTGTGTGTGTGTGTGAGAGAGAGAGATCTCTCTCTCTATATAGCCGTTATAGCTCTCAGTAGCTGATAAAGTAAAAAGTAATGTTTTGCATTATAACTAGTTTGATACCTGTTGAAATTGAGCTGCTTTATTCACTTCCGTCACTCCTGAATCATTATTCTCACTGACTTCCTGGTTTGCGGTGCTCATTCATTCTTGCTACATCACGGCCTAATGGGAACTACAGTTCCCATTAGGCTTAGCCTTTATGCCTGTGAGGGATAAGAGAGCATCTTCACGCAGGGCTGTAGTCATAGGGAGGGGGTGAGCACATTCTGCTTTCCACCATGCAAAACGGCTCAGATGCTGGTGGAAAGCAAGAAGAGGAGAGAAAGGAAATGGCATTTTCAAACCTGGATACTGTATTTTGGAGGTCAAAAGGAAAAACGAGGTAAGTGATATTTAAATGCTCTAGCTTACAGCAATCAATTGATCTAATAAAAAACGAATCTTTAGTGTTCCTTTAAGAGTTACTCGCCACCAGTTTCCCCAACAAACACCTCCCCTGCCCCACCCCTAAGTCCGCCCCTAAACACGACCTTTTAAATTATCTCATGAAATTACACTGTTAAATATTTTAAACAGAAATACGTTCCAAAAATAAATATTAACAAAAGTAACAAACCATATCAGTACCCATCTGTGCAGCCTCACTGTGCCCGTGAACGCAGCCCCAGTGTGCCCCATCAATGCAGCCTTACTGTGCCCCATCAATGCAGCATTACTGTGCCCCATCACAATCACTTGCAACATTACAGTGTCCCATCACTTGCAGCCTTACTGCGCCCCATCACTTGCAGCCTTACTGCGCCCCATCACTTGCAGCCTTACTGCGCCCCATCACTTGCAGCCTTACTGCGCCCCATCACTTGCAGCCTTACTGCGCCCCATCACTTGCAGCCTTACTGCGCCCCATCACTTGCAGCCTTACTGCGCCCCATCACTTGCAGCCTTACTGCGCCCCATCACTTGCAGCCTTACTGCGCCCCATCACTTGCAGCCTTACTGCGCCCCATCACTTGCAGCCTTACTGCGCCCCATCACTTGCAGCCTTACTGCGCACCATCACTTGCAGCCTTACTGCGCCCCATCACTTGCAGCCTTACTGCGCCCCATCACTTGCAGCCTTACTGCGCCCCATCACTTGCAGCCTAACTGCGCCCCATCACTTGCAGCCTAACTGCGCCCCATCACTTGCAGCCTTACTGCGCCCCATCACTTGCAGCCTTACAGTGCCCCATCACTTGCAGAATTACAGTGCCCCATCACTTGCAGAATTACAGTGCCCCATCACTTGCAGAATTACAGTGCCCCATCACTTGCAGAATTACAGTGCCCCATCACTTGCAGAATTACAGTGCCCCATCGCTTGCAGCATTACTGTGCCCCATTGCTTGCAGCATTACTGTGCCCCATCACTTGCTCATTACTGTGCCCCATCATCACTTCAGACTCACCACAAACACTGCCCTGGCACCGCTTTGAGCCGAGGCTGCAGTGCTCTCCTTCTCCTCCTCTTGTATCTCACACACAGCGTGCATCTTCCACTGTGTGTCATGGAGCTGGGTTTGTGTTTGGCGGCACATTGTGATAAGGTCCCGCCCCCCTAGACCGGCTAATGTGATAGGCAGAACACTGATTCAATCTACTATCACATTAGCCGACCTAGGGGGGCAGGACCTTATCACACCGTGCCGTCAAACACAAACCCAGCTCCATGACACACAGCGGAAGATGCACGCTGTGTGTGATACAAGAGGGGGAGAAGGAGAGTGCTGCAGCCTAGGGTGACCACATTTCCAAACTGCCATTCAGGGACACCCCCACCCCCACAAAAAGATGATTTTTGACATATTTTTTTGCCGACTTTTGGGGCAGGTAGCGCATGCACAGCTCTTGGTGCAGACTGACATGTTTCAGCTGATTCACAGAACCTGGAAGGCATGTGAATCGCAAAGGAACGCAGAGCGTGTTCCTATGTGATTTGTGCTGTGAACCAGTCCTGAGTCTTGGAGCCCATTGCTGGAAAAAGATCAGGCACTTGGCTTCACTAACTTGCCTGACAGGGGGGCACTGACACCCGGAGCAATTTCCCTGAATCTCTAGCAAAGTTTCCAGATGGTACAATTTTCCCCTCAATAGCAGACAGCTTGTCTTTGAAGATGGGGAAGGGGGCAAGTTGTCAAAGAAGAATACTGGCAGTGATTTGGGGGATAAGAGCATGCTGTATGTGTTGGGGGGCACACTTTGGGAGGGGAGAGAAATTGTGCTAGAAGGGGTGGGGGGGGGGGGTCGGTTGAATAAAAACAATTTCTCACCCCTCCTAAAGTGCCCCCCCAACACATACAGCATGCTCTTATCCCCCAAAATCACTGCAAGTATTATTTTTTGACAACTTGCCCCCTATCTCTGTGTCTCCTTCTCCTGCAAGTGCCAAGCATTAAGATTGTGTACTAAGATCAGCATGTTCCGTCCTCCTGTTGAGTGCTGTGTCCATTCTCCTCCCCCTCCTGTGACATCCGAGCCAAGGAGAAGGGGGGGGACTTCAGTCCATGTGTTAGTGTGAGGTGGGCAGGAAGTGAGAGGGAGAGATGCCTCGCAGCTGTGGGAACAGAAACACCCCACAGCCAAGCAGCAAGCCAGTCACTGGAGCGGAGGTGAGAGAACCAGCAGTGACTCCCCAGCAGCACTAGCGCGGAGGAGGAGGAAGTGAAATCCTCCTCTGCTTTCAACGTGGGCAGTGACGTCACTGGTTGCCAGACGCCAAGCGGCTATAGCAACCAGTGATTGGTAGTAGGTGGAAGCAGAGCCAGAGCTATGGCGGCTCGGTCCACCCCTGTTCCCAGACTGTCACTTTCATTGCGGGACACTGTATTGTCCTGCAATTTAAGTGTCCGCTCTCTGTGTCCTTCGGCTGACCTGGCTGATCGCTTCAGCAAGGAAAAGGTCAGCCTGGTTCACCCAGCTCCTCACTCGCCCTGGAATAAATTCCACACGCAAAATGCGAGCAAAAGAGTCAATTTTTGAGGGCTGTGTGTATATATATCTATATATATATATCTATATATATATCTATATATATATCTATATATATATCTATATATATATATATATATATATATATATATATATATATATATATATATATATATATATATATATATATATATATATATATATATATATATATATATATATATATATATATATATATATATATATATATATATATATAGATATAGATATAGATATAGAAAACGTTTTAAAAATTATTTTAAAATTCATACCTGATTTGAAAGGTGAAGATCAAGAAGTTATCAAGCCAAATGATTTCTCAGAACAGATCTTCCTAAGATGTTAAAAAAAAAAAAAAAAATTAGCAAAACAGACATTTTAAACAAACTTTTTTTATATATTATTTTTCAATTCTTTTTTGAGAATTTTTTTTTATTCGTAACATACCTTTTAATGTATTACCGCTACGGTTTTTCTAATATATATGTCTTCCGACAACGGTTTTAAATTCTTAATTCAGCAAAAAAAAAAAAATTTAAAAGCGAAAGAAAAAAAAAATGAATTAGGATTCATCATGACATTTCATAAATATACAGAATCATAATACAAATTATTCCATATACTGTATGTTTCTTCAATCCTGAATTGTGGGGGCTTTCTACCTCTTGCCACTTTTTAGGTATGAGTCTTTTCGCGGCATTCAGAAAGGGAGGAATTACAGAATCTTTGCATTGTTTTACCGATCCTTCCACTCCATGCAACAAAACTATCCACGGGTCTTCTGGTATTTCTTTTTTAGTTATTTCCTTTATTAATTGTAAAATCTTTTTCCAGTATTTTTTGATTTTAGGACAGTCCCGCCACATCGTTCCTAGTGCCCAACATCCTCACCAACATTCCGAGGATGTCCCAGGTTGAAATTTATCAGTTTTGTCTGGAGGTGCATACCACCTTGTCAGGCATTTATAATTCATTTCAACCGTCTTTGTATCTACAGCGGAACTATGTGTTAGTTTCAGAATCTTTCCGATAGTGAATTTATCCCTCCGTGAACCCAGTTCCCTTTCCCATTTTTTTCTTTATGAATGACGGGATCTCCAGTTCATCTTTTGTTAATATTTTTTATATCGGAGATATATCATTTCTTGTATTTAATCTTTTTCCCGGAGACTTTTTTCTTGTTGTTTAATCCTCGGACATTATATTTCAAAACATTTATTGTTGTCATCCTTTTTTCCCCACTCTCATTATACTAACTCTCCTTTTAAGTGTTGCCCGGTAGAGCTGGTGCCCCTCATAAGGGACCCCGGCCCCCTTGTGCATCTGCAGTTGTAGCCCCCATGTTGGGTCCTAGGTCTACTATGACTCTTCACCCTTATGTCGTGTAGAGTGTACCTCTCCCCCCCCACCCTTCCCCTCCTCATCCCCCCTCCACCCCCCTATTGACCCCTTACTGGCCTTAGAACCAAGAGTGGATCTGCACGTCATTTTCACCAATGGTTCTCTTATCTTGAGGTGTGGCTCAAACCATGTCCCCCAGTTGTCGTCCCCATCTCTGCCCGGCAGCGGGGGGTGGGCCAAGGGTGCAACGATGGGCCCAGGATTGCCTATATCAGTCTGCTTTTACTCATCCCTCACCCTCTCCTCCCCCAGTCCACTTCCCCCCGTTGGTTCATTTATTGCATTTTTTTTATAGCCTTAGCCGACTTTTGCACATAGTCCCGTTCTTTCTATAACACATTTTCTCCTTTTGTCCAGCCTGGCAAATCTGGCACCTGTAAATCTAATTTATTACAGAATTCTTGCAATTCTTCCGAAACCTTAGTCTCGCTGATCTTCCCTCCTTCTGGCCTATTAGAAACGCTGGAAATCACCAATTATATTTGATGTTCTGTGCAAGCATTTGCTCTAGTAGTGGTTTGCCTAGCAAGTGTTTCAGGCCCCAGATCTGTGAAGATTTGAAGCTCAGTCCCTTCATACTTTATGGATGGTCTTCCCCTAATTTTCCCCTATATTTCTGCTTTTTCTTCGTACAATTGGAATCTCACTATTATATCTAGTGGCCAATCAGCTTCTGTATTTTTAGTTTTTCCAACCCGATGGAGTCTCTCGATCTTGAGGTATTCCTCTGCTCCAATATCCAATAAAGGGTTAAATATTGTATTCATAATTTTTCTCAGATCTTCTTCTCTTTCCTCTCGTAGCGACCCAATTCTCAGATTGTCTTCGGTTACGGTTTTCTAGGTCTTCTAATCTATATAACATTTTCCTCTGATTTAATTGCATTGATCTAACTTGCTCCTTTAATTTTTATTTTTTTTTAACTTCTCTTTATTAAGTTTTCCGAATCCATAAAACATTAAACATTTCATTGACACTTCTAGTTTCCTTTTCCTATGTGGTGGTTTGTTTCCTCAAAGAGTACAGGCAAGTGATGCGGGGGATGTGTAATGGATATAGCAAGGTATATCAATATATCTATGTCATATACCTCACAAAGGTGATATTTATATAGTTCTTATGCGTCTTCTACTTATTTATCCGCGATTCAGATTTCCCCTCTCTTATTTGAGGGAGAGAGAGAAAGAAAAAAAGGGACAGTGAGGAGTACCGACAGGTGATACGAGGGGATGTGCAATAAGCATAACAAGATATACCAATATATCTATGTCATATACCTCACCAAAATGATATTTATACATTTCTTATGTGTCTTCTACTTATTTCTCCGTGATTCAGATTTCCCTCTCTTCTTTAGGAGGGGGGAAAAAAAAGGGGGAGGGGGAAAGTGTAAACAGATGCTATAGTGAATATAACAGGGTATGTTAACATATCTACGTTAAGTGTTTTATGAATGTGCCATTTATGTATTTTCTATGTGTCATCTTCTACTTGTTAGTCTGTGATTCAAATTTAAAGGAGAGAAAAACAAATCAAAACACAAAAAACGGGGTTACTTACCGGTAACATCCCTTTTCCAGGAGTCTTTCAGGACAGGTACTGTAGAGAGACACAGGCTCCTCCCCTCACAGGAAACACCGCCTTCCAATTAGGAATTTAAGCCTCATCCTCCCTCAGCTCCTCAGTTTTTTCCAGAGTACCTCCGGCCAGCTGGGGAGACACAAGAACACGTCATAAAAGTATAAAATTACATCTTACCTGACGGCCTCGTCTGATGAGTTTCCATAATATCCCCTACAACAAAGAGGGTGGGTACCAGTGCTGTCCTGAAAGACTCCTGGAAAAGGGATGTTACCGGTAAGTAACCCCGTTTTTCCCTGTTCGTCTTTCAGGACAGGTACTGTAGAGAGGATAAGCGAGCACCTTACCCTAGGGTGGGACAACTGCTTGCAGTACTTTGCGTCCAAAAGCCTGGTCTTTGGTTGAAAGTAGGTCCAGTCTGTAATGTTTTACAAACGTTGAAAAACTAGACCATGTTGCAGCCTTGCAGATCTGCTCCGGGGAAGCACCAGCACACTCTGCTTGGGAAGTTGCTACTGCCCTGGTGGAATGAGCCTTGATACCCTGTGGAGGCTCTACTCCCCTAGAAGAATAGGCTAGAACGATGGCTGCCTTTAACCATCTGGCTATCGTGCGTCTAGAAGCCCTAGACCCTTTTTTGGACCCAGAAAACAAAACAAATAGTGAATCAGCTTTCCTGAACTGACTTGTGTAATCCAAGTATTGTAGGACACACCTCCTAACGTCTAGGTTGTGAAATTTATGTTCCTGTTCCCTCACAGGATTTGAACAAAAAGAAGGCAATGTTATTTCTTGACTTCTGTGAAACTTAGAAGCTACCTTTGGTAGAAAAGCCGGATCTGTCTTAAAAATGATGCGATCCGGAAAAACTTGAAAAAAGGGGGCCCTAATAGATAGGGCCTCGAGTTCGCTCACTCTCCTAGCAGTAGTGATCGCTACTAAAAATACTGTTTTGAGAGTGATCACTTTTAAACTACATTTGTCTAAAGGCTCAAATGGTTCTACTGTAAAGGCCTGAAGAACCAATGAGAGATCCCACACTGGGAAATTGGAGGTTTTTACAGGTCTCCGTCTACTCAAAGCTTTAAAAAATCTAGAGACCCAAGGGTCAAATGCTAGTTGTTTTTCAAGAAATACACTTAGTGCTGACACTTGACCCTTCAGCGTGCTAGTTGCTAGCCCTTTATCAGCTCCAGCTTGTAGAAATTCTAAAACAGCCACAGAGCTGTTGACACTGAAGGAGCTTTCTGCACACCAGATGTTAAACCGTTTCCACACTTTTTGGTAAATGGCTTGTGTCTCCTTCTTTCTACAGCTTAGGAGTGTTTCAACCAGGCGTTCTGAAAACCCTTTGCCCCTCAGCAGCTCTTCCTCAGAAGCCAAGCTGCCAGATTCCACCTCTCTACCTGCGGGCAGCAGATTGGACCCTGTAAAAGGAGATCCTCCCGGATTGGTAGAATCCAAGGAGGTTCTATCGATAGACTTTTTAGGATAGAGAACCATGGTCTCCTGGGCCAATGAGGTGCGATGAGAATCAGTGTTGTGTTCTCCCCCTGCAGTTTCCTCAGGACTGCTGGTATTAGAACCGGAGGGGGGAAAGCATAACACCTGGAGAACTGCCAGGTTTGGGCCAGAGCGTCCACCGCCAGAGCTCCATCCCACCTGTTTAGGGAAAAAAAGAGCCGAGTCTTGGCATTTTCTCTTGAGGCGAATAAATCCACCTCCGGAAGACCCCATCTTTGAGTGATCGCTCTGAAGACTTCTTGATTCAGAACCCAATCGCCCTCCCTCAGTTTCTTCCTGCTGAGGAAGTCTGCGACCTGATTTAATTCTCCCTTCAGATGTATGGCTGAGAGGGACAAGACATTGGCCTCCGCCCATATGAGAATAGACTTTGTCAGATCCCATAAGGACTTGCTCCTGGTGCCCCCCTGCTTGTTGACATAAGCTACTGCGGAGGAGTTGTCTGTCCTGATCCGAACATGCTGTCCCTGCAGCTCCTTCTGAAAGGCTTTGAGGGCTAACTCTATCGCTTTTAGTTCTCTCCAATTCGAAGATTTTTGCGAGTCCTCTTTTGCCCAGCGACCCTGTGTCAGAAGGGAGTCCAGGTGTGCTCCCCAACCGGAGCCACTGGCATCTGTTGTCACTGTTCTGGAGATCGGGGAGATCCAATCCAGGCCCTGTAAAAGGTTCGCCCCCTTCCTCCACCACCAAAGGGACCTCTTGATGTGAACAGGTATGGATATCAGGGAATCCAAGGATTCCGGTTTGTGGTCCCAAATGTTCAGTATGAACAGTTGCAGAGGTCGGAAATGCAGACGGCCACTGCACTGCAGGAAGAGAAGATGTTAATAACCCCAGAGCTGACATGACTTTCCTTATCGGAAGCTGGCCACTGCTCTGAAGAAGTGATATTACATTGTCCACCTTCTGAACTTTTTCTATTGGGAGAAAAGTCATCTGTCTGGTTGAGTCCAGTACATATCCCAGAAAAGTGACTCTTTGGGAGGGTGTCAGGCTGGATTTTTCCAGATTAAGTAGCCAACCTAGGTTTTCCAGAATCTCCTTTGCAACCTGGAGGTCCTGGGACAACCGTGTCGGGGAGTCTGCAAAAAATAGCAGATCGTCCAGGTAAGCTACCACCAGGATGCCCCTGAGACGTAGAAAGGCTAGTACCTCCACCATCACCTTGGTGAATATGCGGGGGGAAGAGGAGAGCCCGAAGGGGAGTGCTTTGAATTGTAGGTGAAACGTCCCCTCTCTGGACCTCACGGCCAGTCTGAGAAATCTCTGATGGCATTCCGCTATAGGGATGTGTAGGTAGGCATCCTTTAGATCTATGGATGCCATGAAGCAGTTCGGAAGGAGGAGTGTCCTCACGGAATAGATGGAATCCATCCGAAACCGTTTGTACGTGACCGAGGTGTTTAGAGGTTTTAAATTCAGTATAAGCCTGAATTTCCCTGAAGGCTTGCGGACCACAAATATGTGGGAGTAGAAGCCCTTTCCTATCTCCTCCGATGGAACCCGAGCTACCACCTCCTGATCCTCCAACTCCTGAAGAGAGGAGATCAGAGCCACAGATTTCTCTTTGCACTGCGGCAAATTGGTGACTAAGAGTCTGGATGGGGGGGGACTTGAGAACTCTAGTCTGTACCCTCTCCTTATGATCCCCAGCACAAATTGGTTGCTGGTGATCATCTCCCACTGTGGGAGAAAGGCCCCCAACCTTCCTCCCACCTTGACTCCGTCATTGAGGTTTTTGGGGCTGTTCAGGAGCACGAAAAAGCGCCCCGGCACGGCCTTTCCCTTTTGGTCCCCAAAACTTTTTCTTTCCCTCAGGTTTGGGGACTTCCACCTTCTTTTGGGTCCAGAATTTTTTCTTTGCCTGTCCCCCAAATTTTTTCTTTAAGGGGAAAGCCTTCTTCTTGTCGGCTGTACGATCTAAGACAGCCTCCAAGCCTGGCCCAAATAATAAGTCTCCTGTAAGGGGGATCCCGCACAATTTAACCTTTGAGGCGCTATCCCCCTGCCATGTCTTGAGCCAGAGAGCTCTTCTTGCAGAATTAGATAGAGCTGCAGACCTGGCAGACATGCGGATTGACTCTGCTGAGGCGTCCGCTAAATACCGCACGCCACTCAGTAAAGTTGGAAAAGAGGAAAGTATAGTCTCTTTAGGCGTTCCGGCCTCAATATGTGCCTTAATCTGTAAGAGCCAATGCTCTAGATTACGGGCCACCACTGTTGCTGCCATAGCTGGCTTAAGGTTCCCCTGGGAAGCATCCCAGGACTTTTTTAATAGCGAATCCATCCGCCTGTCCATGGGGTCTGAAAGGACCCCCATGTCCTCAAACGCCAAGTCCGTATGTCGGGATACCTGCGAAAAGGCAGCATCTAGTTTGGGGGATTTGTTCCACACTGAAGCCTCCTCTTCAGAAAAAGGAAACCTCCTCTTCAAAGAGTTTGAGAAGAAAGGTTTCCTCTCTGGGTCCTGCCACTCTTTTTTGATGGCATTGACCAGGACTTCATGGACTGGAAAAACCCTTTTCTTTTGTTCTCCCAAACCACTGTACATCTGGTCATGGAGTGACAGTGTCTTTTTCTCCTCAACTATCCCTAAAGTAGCGTGGATAGTTTCCAATAACTCTTCCACCTCTTCAAGGGAAAGCTTGTAGCGAGAGACTTTTGAGGGCCCTGCCTCTGTCTTCTCACTATCTGACTCCTCTTGGGAGCTAGAAGCGGCACTGTCTTGCTCCTCCTCAGCATCCTCTCTGATATCCGCAGGTTTCTCTCTACTCCCAGAGGGAAGAACCTCAGGATTCGGTGGAATTACCTGTTGCGCTACAGAAGGGCTGCTTTGGGGCAATTGAAAATTAGCAAAAATATCTTTAAACGATTGAAAGGTGCCAGAAAGCTCTTTCATAGAAGCTGCTAATTCAGATGCCTGCTCTGCCTCCCTTTCTTTAACCAGCCCCTCAATACATCTCCTGCAAAGTGCTTTGTTCCAACTTTCACTAAGTGAAGATCTGCAGGAAGGGCATTTCTTCCTGCTGTGGGCTGATTTTTCTGTGGATTTCTGAAAAACACAGAAGAAAGTGGAGGCTAGATTAAAAGAGAGACCAGCGCTTAACACAGGTAACCACCAGGAGTGTTCTAGGACCAACCACCACCAGGGTTCCAGACACACTACACTAACAAACTCCCCGACCACCAGGAGAAGAAAACAAAAAAATCACCAGTGAAGCTGTACAACATAAGGGAACACCACCCCAGGGTTCTCCTTACCTTAGAGTGGCTGGTGCTGTCGTCATCCGGAGGTGCACGGGAAGCCTCTGCTTCCGACATCTCGCTGAGGAATGTGGTCGCGACTGCCTGCAAAAACGCAGACCCTACGGCTGAGAAGAGAGAGGCCGCACCAGCCCAGCGTCAGGCCTTTTACACTGCAGCGTCCGGGACCAATGACGCGTATCCGGCGGAAGTGCCCGCCCCCCCCGGAACTGACGTCACTCGTCCTCCGGTCCGGCCCAGCTTCCTGGCCGACTGTGAATTCTCACAGGGAGCGTGCACCCCGCCTGCAGCGCCACCCCTGTGCGATCAGTAAATAGGCCTCCGTGGCTGAATCCACCCAGGAATGTCCGCGGGACGCTACACGGCGATGTCCTGGGTAAGTGACTTCCCCAGTCAACCAGGACGCCATGTTCTTAAAAAATAGCCCTGAGCCCAGGGAGAACAGGTCCCCCTCTCAGGAATACTGGCCTCAGCTTCCCCACCTGTCTGGCCCTTGGCCCAAGCGGTGTCTCCCCTCCGGAGGAAACACCATAAACTGAGGAGCTGAGGGAGGATGAGGCTTAAATTCCTAATTGGAAGGCGGTGTTTCCTGTGAGGGAAGGAGCCTGTGTCTCTCTACAGTACCTGTCCTGAAAGACGAACAGGGAAAAAAACACTTTTCCTCCAAACAAATTAAATGAGGAACGTTGTTAGCCACCTTCCATTATTCTTCCCGTGTTATATGATCTGTTAAATACATACACATTAAACAAGGAAAAAAAAGAAAAAAAGAAAAAAGAAAACAAGCTATGGATTGTTCCCCGTCTTTCTTTCTATAGTTCCTGTATTCTTTTCAGAGCTTCCTAAGGTTTTTAGGTCTTCCATTATCTATTTATTGGTTATATTTTTCCCAAACTTTCCAGATTTCCTTAAATTTCTCTAGTTTATGTTTAACATCATGTATCCATTTTTCTGCTGCCCTTATTATGGCCACTTCCCTTTTCCATTCTTGGAGGGTGGGGCATGTTGCTTGCTTCCAATACCTTGGTATTAGTCTTTTGGCCGCATTTAATAAATGCGTTACAATACTGTTTTTATACTGTATTTGCCGATTTAAAAGGCGACCGGGCATATAAGACGATCCCCTAATTTTACAGTTTAAGATTTTTTGCATGTACTCACTTGTATACGAGGCTTCATATTTCTTCCTTCTGGAGCCATATTCTTCATTCTTGCTGAAGTTGGAGCCATATTCTTCTTCCTTCTTGCTGGAGCCAATCACAGCGAGCGATGTATTCTATTAATGAATACAAAGCCTGCTTGGATTGGCAGAGGCTATAACATCATCAGCCCACGCCTCTCTGACTCTCAAAGCCAATCCGAGCAGGCTACTGCTCAGATTGGCAGAGGTTGTTACTCCAATCCGAGCAGGCTCTGTATTCATTTGAATACGTTGCTTAACGGGATTGGCTAAGCGGTATATACTGTATGTAACTGAAGCTACATACAGTATTACCGCACATCCAGCAGGCATCCAAGCAGCTGACCCGGCGTATAAGATGACCCCTGCTTTTTGGCCATTTTTTTTAAGTGTAAAAGGTAGTCTTATACGCCAGAAAATACATTACGTTTTAAAAAAAATTTGGAATAAAACTCGTCAATTGCAAGATATCAATGGCTTTACAGGGCATAGCCCAATCTGGAACAATCAGTATTATGGGGAACTGCTTCTTTTGAATTGTGCGTAGCGCTGGAAGAGGTATGGAGTCACTCACTTGGTCCACATATTTTCCAACGGCTGTCTGCTCTGTTGCGGAGCTACAGGAAAAACTTGGACTGCCTCAATGTACTTCTATTATTTACAGTTAAGAAACGCTGTCAGGGCTGAGGCAGGAAACACATGGATTATATCCCCTGTCCTGATCTTTCACTACATGACTGAGGTGTCCTGCTTTAAAGGATTTATCTCCAGATTGTATGCCATGTTGCTCTCCTCATTTTTACCGGGCTTTCCCATGAGGGAAATATCTTCCTGGGAGAGGGATGTAGGAGTATTTGAGGACGACCAATGGTAGGAGGCATTGCTAGCAATACAAGGGTGCTCATTCAACACTGCACAACGCCTTGTCACAATAATACATCGTAATGAGGGTACACTACACGCTTGATTGATTGTATAAAATGAGCCTCTAGGAGGTGATAATTGCCCCAGATGTGCCAGAGACCACAGGGACCTTATCCACTTGCTGTGGCGGTGCCCCAAACTTCACCTCTATTGGAAGGGGGTTCTTAAAACCATAGATGATATATTCCTGGTCAAGGTCCCACAAGACAATAAAGTCTGTATCTTAGGCATTATTGATGATCTACCACTTGAAGATAACCCGAAAAAAGCCATTGGTAGAGCCCTCTTCCAGACCCGTAAACGTATCCTCCACCATTGGAAGGCAACTGAACCTCTTAAATTACGTGAATGGATAGCCCAGACCAAGGCCCCTCACAGTGGGGCGCAGACCAGACCAAAGCCCCTCTCACAAGGGGGTGCCGCCGATTCCATTTTTTTGGGTGACAGCCCTCCGTTCAGCAGCTTGGATCGTCCCCCCCCCCGCCGCGCCCTCACAGGGAGTGCCAGGAGCACCCACGCCGGGCCCACCTAAAGGACCCCCAAAAGGAGATTGTTCTCAGAGCCCCCACAGTGCCGCCCCTCCCAGAAGAGGGCAGCCATGAGTCCTAGCAGGCTGCAGCCAAGCATGCTGCAGAAGCTGCAGCCAAGCAGGCCGCAAAAACCGCAGCCTAACCTTTTAGCCACCTGCCGCGAGTGTGTGGCCCGCGGGGGGAACGATTCAAGCTGCTGAATGGGGGGCTGACACCCAAAAACCAGAAGTGACGGCTTCCGCTGCCCGCCCTGGGGCCACCCACCCAGCACCCGGTTGGTAGGCCACAAGCCTAAATTTTCGGCCACCTGCGGGTGGACCAGACCGATCTGAGCTGCTGAATGGAGGGCGGACATCCAAAAACGGAAAGCGGTGGCCTCCGACACCTGCCCACCCAGCACCCCCGATTGCGTTTGTCCGGTCACTCGCCTCCCAGGCCCAACCACTGCAGCAGGTGGGCCCAAGGGATACCCCCCAGTAGCAAACCTGAAGGTGGAAGAGGGGACACAGTGTGTCCTAAAAGCACCTAGGCTAGAAGCTTGGGCCTCATCCGGGAAGGGAGGTGGTGGAGAACCCCAGAGGGACCGACAATCCCAGGGAGTACCACGTCCTGGGCAGGAGAGGGGCCTCATACTTACAGATCCAGCAACGTGTGCGGGTAATGCTCCCAGACAGGTCCCCTCGCAAAACTTTTAACTCGCAGGGCCAGCCCCTGTCCAGTGGGGCTATGACGCGACTGACCTAGTGCGTAGCGGCGGTCTGCACGCCATCGCTGGCCAGACTAGGGAGACCACTGGATCTTGGTGTCCAAATGGTGGAGTGAGAAAATAAATGCACTACCTAAAAAAAAATTACAACAGAACCCCAGTGAGGGGTATAAAGCAGCTACACAGGAATGTGAGCCAGTCGCCCAACCCAGCAGCTGATTGTAGATCTCACCAGAGAAAAATCTAGGAAAAATTAAAAAATTCCCAGGACTAGAGATCCCAGCAGGGAACTAGGTCCTTACTCCTGACCAGGCCGGAAAAAACTGAAGGCCTATAGCAGAGAGGGGGGTGTATACCTCCTAGGACTGCCCATAGGCAAAGCCAAGTCTTCTTTTTCCTAGTGTCCTACTCCTGTAGGGGGCGGTATAACCCTATGGTTCTGAATAATGGAGCACTGTGTCAATGAAAGAAAGAGAAAAATGCTTTTGCCTTTAGTTACATCTTAAGTCTAAAAAAATGAGAAAGAGGCCATAATACTCACTCTATTCCTTTCTCCAACAGGCTCTGGCGCTTCTTTTCCCTGACACTTCAGGCAGTTCCTTGGCATCATCACGTACAATACAGGCCTATTAATCCATCCTGCATTGTACATGAAAGGGGGAGGTATGCATTCGCAGCTGAGGTAAGGCCTCACAGAAACAGTCACACAGATGGAGTAGGCCTACAGGAGCAAGAGGTATTACTGTAGTCAACCGAGTGTGTGGCCACTTTAATTGTACTAAACTTTTTCACATCATTCTATATTTATAACACATCCGATTTATAGTTGTGACCCACTGACCCTGATTCTAGGTGTATAGAAGAATGAAGCAATAACTCACAATGCTTCACCTTTTCCACATTTTGTTACAGCCTTATTCTAAAATGGATTATATTCATTATTTTCCTAAAAATTATACAAATAATTACGTGAAAGAAGTTTGTTCGAAATCTTTGCAAATTTATAAAAAAAAAATCAATAATATCACATGTACATAAGTATTCACAGCCTTAGCCACGGCACTCAAAATTGAGTTTAGGTGCATCATGTTTCCACTGATCATCCTTGAGATGCTTCTACAACTTGATTGGAGCCCACCTGTAGTAAATTCAGTTGAGTGGACACGATTTGGAAAGGCAAACACCCGTCTATGTAAGGTCCCACAGTGAACAGTGCATGTTAGAGCACAAACCAAGCCACGAAGTCCAAGGAATAGTCTGTATACCTTGGAGACAGGATTGTATTGAGGCACAAATCTAAGGAAGGGTACAGAAAAATGTCTGCAGGTCCCAATGAGCAATGTTTTATCTATCATACGTAAATGGAAGAAGCTTGGAACCACCAGGACTCTTCCTAGAGCGTTCCGTCTGGCTAAACTGAGTGATCAATGGTGAAGGGCATTAGTCAGGGAGGTGACCAAGAACCTGATGGTCACTCTGACAGAGCTCCAGTGTTTCTCTTTAGAGAGAGTAGAATCTTCCAGAAGATTAACCATCTCTGCAGCACTCCACCAATCAGGCCTTTAGGTAGAGTGGCCAGACGGCAGCCACTCAGTAAAAAAGCACGACAGCCCACCTGGAGTTTGACAAAAGGCACCTCAAGGACTCTGACCATGAGAAACCAAACTCTCTGGTCTGATGAAACAAAGATTGAACTCTTTGGCCTGAATGGCAAGCGTCATGTCTGGAGGAAACCAGGCACTGATCACCTGGCCAATACAATCCCTACAGTGAAGCATGGTGGTGGCAGTATCATGCGGTGGAGATGTATTTTAGTGGCAGGAACTGGGAGACTTGAACCTGATTGACCATCGATGGAGAGACCGGAAAACAGCTGTGCACGGACGCTCCCCATCCAACCTGATGGAGCTTGAGAGGTCCTGCAAAGAATGGGAGAAACTGCCCAAAAATAGGTGTGCCACGCTTGCAGCATCATACTCAAAAAGGCTTGAGGCTGTAATTGGTGTAAAAGGTGCTTCAACAAAATATTCAGCAAAGGCTGTGAATACTTATGTACATGTGATTATTTTCATTTTTAATAAATTTGCAAAGATTTCAAACAAACTTATTTTACGCTGTCATTATGGGGTATTGTTTGTAGAGATTTTAGGAAAAAAATTAATTTAATCCAATTTAGAATAAGGCATAA
The DNA here is from genome assembly GCF_905171775.1 of Rana temporaria. NCBI lineage: Eukaryota > Metazoa > Chordata > Amphibia > Anura > Ranidae > Rana > Rana temporaria. The sequence goes on along the minus strand of NC_053491.1, from coordinate 282,668,030 downwards.
CAAAATGTGGAAAAGGTGAAGCACTGTGAATACTTTTTGGATGCACTGTAGTACGGATATGGTTGTCTGATAGACCTATGAAACAGCATGTCAGCACTCTAAAACCTGGGTAAATAAACCCAAATCGCATGCTCTTAGCTGTTCTTTCAAAATACTCTGGCTACACAAACACAGAACTAATGAAATATGGTAGGCACAAGGAACCCAAGGGCATGTTATTGCTGAAGCCCAATCAGATGATTAGGATCAAATCTAATAATTTTTAAATAAAAATAAAAGCCACCAACACTTTACTTGCTATTTTAAGCAGTTTTTTTTATTAAGCACATTCCACAGTACAAAGCTGTTGATAAACAATATGTACAGTTCCAATAAGCTATTCATACATATATGCTGAAAAAGCAAATAAACACAGGAGAATTCCAGTGCTTAGAGTTATACTTTTAGTTTACGTATGCCCAGTAGTAGTTAGCAAAATATTGAAAATGCAGCCAGAATATTAACATATACAGGATATCAAATTAACTTGTAGGGGTCACAAACAATATTGAAACTGTATTCAAACAAGTTTCAAGCAGATACGTGTATCTTTAAAAGACAAGAATTATATATACCATATTTACTGCAATGTTCTTTAAACTCTGTAAAAAATTGGTTGCGTATACAGAATGAAGCAGCTTGTATAAACTGCTTTACATTTTACACAAGTGATAAGAGCACAATACTTTTGGAGGCTCTTCATACCTGTTTGAAATGTAACTAATTAACCCTTTAAAGTAGTAGTAAACTTTTTGATAAACCAAGCTCAACATGCTGCCTCACACTCCCTATCAATTACACATGTCCCATGTATCAAGTCAGACCTCCATTCAGTCACTACTATACACTGCGCCCTATCCAAGGTCAAAAGGTGTTTCAGTGTTTGTGACTCAGCTGGACAGCATTACTACACCTGTATGTCAAAAATTACACATGAAGGATTGCAGGTATTCAAGGAAACAGACTTAATTACACTGTGTAGCAAAGAGACCAGTTTGGGCGTAGAACTATTAACTAGCTGGCCTATTTAAAAAATAAAAAAATGCCAAACATCCAGTTGAAGGCCTTGGTTGTTTGGACATTAGTGATGCAACGATCTAAGGTCTCTGTTTCAGAACATATGTCATTAATAGGAAGGATATGGAGGTTTGTTAGGCTTCTTTCCCTGAAAGAATAGCTATCCTTTAAACAGTAGCTTGTTAAATAATGTGGCACTTCAAACCTGTAATCACAATCTGTTATTGGAGAGGATGATAGAGGCCTGTCAAGCATGGTATATCTGAAAGCATAGTTACTCTTTAAATGGCATAGAGAAAAAAAACAAAAACAAAAAACACACAAAACAATCTTGTTAACTCAATTGCAACATTTTTAGAACACATTTAAAAAAAAAAAAAAAAAAAATGTTTAGTCTCATTGTTTCCGCAGTTGCAGATTTGTCCTACAGCTAAAATGCATCTTGAAAGAATAACTTGACTTTGTACGCCCACCCAGTAATTTATGCTTTAAAGCTTTTAGATTTCCCTTTTCCAGATGTGTTCAGGCTGGTTACTTGATGCTCAGGCTCATCTGGCAATTTTCTCCTAGTTCTAAATGAATCTATACATCTTTACAATCTGATTTACCTTATCAGGGCTGAGATTCCCCCCTCCCTGGTCCATAGAGAGTAACCCTTTCTGACCAATGAAATAGACGCACTGGCTTTTCTGACTATTAAACATGACATACTTCTTGTGGTGTTTAACAGAAAGGGGGAAAAAGGTTCTCCCAAGAGGGCCAATCAAAGGAAGCTTGCGATTGATATAATTTCATTAAACAGAAAAGTTAAGTACACAACAATTTAACAAAAAAGGAGACTCATTTAATACCTCATAGACATGCATCACACTTACAATAACCACATTCATGCCATCACACTGATTAGCTACAAAAATTGGATAAAAATAGATACTTCTTCCTTAATAAATTGGGATTATATTATGCCCCTTTTAGACTGGGGCGGGAGCCGCCGTGGTGGCGGTATAACGCCGCTAAAAATAGCGGCGTTATACCGCCGGGATTGCTGCGGGAATCAGCCGCTAGCGGTGCGGTATTAACCCCCGCTAGCGGCCGATAAAGGGTTAATACCGCCCGCAATGCGCCTCTATACAAATACAATTGAATCAGGTGGCTCATTTGAATGTGGATGGTGTGGAGCGAATTTGTATATTGCTGTCCTGGAATCATGTATAGAATATTAGTTGGTAGTCCACAGTGGGGTGATATTGGATCCCTAGTTAAAAGTTATTTTGTCCAGATTCGACTTTAGAAAAGCAAAACAGAAAGGTGCTGGTTTTGTTGACACTTGGAGAACGGACTTGGCATAAAGTCACTAAGTATGTAAATTGCAAAGATTCATCTCCAAGTGCAGAGTGGGGAGGCAACATGGGAAATAGAATACATATCAGCTGATTAGCGATACTCCTAACCAAGTCCCGTGTGTCCACCGCTTCCATGTACAGGCACATGGAAGCGGTGGACACACGGGACTTGGTTAGGAGTATCTAAATTCAACTATTAACTCCCACTTTTAATCAATGACAACGTTGTCTTTTTTAACTTGTCTGTGAGGTATTTAGTTAGTCTCCTTTTTCATTAAATTGTTGTGTACTTCACTTTAATAAGTAATGCAATTATTATATCAATCACAAGTGTCCTGTGATTGGCCCTCTTGGGAGAACTTTTTCCTCCATTTCTGTTATGCGATTTTAGGGATGTCAGGACTGCATCTTTCTGGTCACCCATCTAGATGAAAGATTGATTAACCTTTTTATAATTTAATCCGATAGTATTTGACGGTGATCCAGGCATTCAATATATTTTTTCTTGTGGTGTTTAGCTGGAACAAAAACCTACAAAAAGTAGTGAAAAACCTTTCAACGGATTTAGGAAGTAGTAATGGGGCTGTCATTCTGTTGCTGACATTTGTTATATTCACACTCAGTAACTTGGCTCACATCCAAACAATTGGTTTGCAATTTCAGATTAAGCATGCAGGTGGCACTGCAAGCAAAGTTTGAGATTGAGGTTCTTAAAAACAAAATGTGGGCAGAGCAGAAGAGTGGTCCCAACAGTCAAAAACATTTAAAAGTACCAATGTCAAGAGAAAAAAAAAAGTTAGGTATAAGGATTATATGCAAAATGTGCCATATTTAATGACTGAGAGGAAACACATTTTACACAGATAAAAAATATAATCTGATGACAGTTGCCAACAGTTTTACTGGACATTATCAACAGTCAGGATAGAATTCACTAGGAGCACTGGTAGAAGTTTGCCTAATGTAAAAAAATAATCTACTCTTCAAGCACAGAGCTTGCTATCCCCACACAAAAGCATTGTGGGCATTTCAATGGTGTGCTTAAGATGGATGACTATAACAGTTATCCTAGTTGAAACATTCAACTTTTAGACATCAAATACTTAAAGCATAATACATATTTGTGCTTATTATATACATTGTGAGAACCTCAGGAACCCTATTTTACAGATATTACTTTACATCTTCAGTGTGTTTTGCAACCACTAAAGTTGTAAGGCAGTTAAGTAGTATTTAGAATATACATATTAATGGCATATTAATAACCTATTCACATGTGTATGCAAAAGTTTTCTACACTTTAATCAAAAACAAATTCAAGATAAACAGAATTACCAGGAAATAGACAGTTTTAATTCAAAAATTGCTGAAAATCAGCATGCTCAAAGTTATCAAAATGAACTTGCTTGAACCTCAAAAGTTAATTTAAAACACAATTACATAAAATGATCGGTTGTAAATAACTTTGGCACAAATTAGGAACATAAACTAAACACTTTTTGTTAAAAGGCTTACATGTACTGGAATACTGTCAATATTATCCACTTTAAAGTGCAACTACCACCCCATCAACAGAACAAGAATTCCAAAATTATGTTTTCTCTATTTATTAATACTCTATCCCATACTGGGATTTTTGTATGTTCTGGTTTCACAAAAAGGAAACATAATTCTAACTCTTGTATTCTCAAACTATTTTAATAGTTGCATCACATTTTCTTTCAGGACTATAAATAGTGAGTAATATAGGCTAAAAATATTGCATGTGATTCACATATAAATAACACAGGATTAACAGAATATATTATTCCAATGCAATTTGTAGATGAAACAGAACTTTCTGTGGTGCATAAACATATTCTTGAATCAGTCCATATAAGACACAGGTTATAGCTTCTACAGAAACTTGTTTCAGTCAGGTTTACAACATTCACTGTTGCACTCTGGAAACTCATTTAATTTAAAAAAGCTAGGGCTCTTGGTTTCTTGTTTCTATTATTCATTGCAGAAACAAAGCAAAACTCAGACTTCACTATGCCGCCACCACTACTTTCCATTATATCAGTTCTTATAAATCAGCCTTAATATATATCAAAATGTTACACAGTGTATTTAAATACAAAGGCCATCTACGCTTGATTACTGCAGAGACCACATAATTTGAAAGGTGCAACTTTTCAGAAGGCGACAGCTATCATAAAAAAAGTAATCATGAAATACACACTTCTGTAACAGACCATAAATAAAGAATGATTGGCTCTAATTTTTCAGTGACAGATCCACTTTCAGGGTATTTTCAGTTTACAGCTTATTTCCAATTTTTTGTAACAATCTCACAGTGGGACAAACTAGAGGGTTTGGCGCATAATAATTATGCACTTTTTTATATTGTTTACTATTAAGACAAACACTAACCAGGACTCTTAAAAAATACACAGCTGCTACAAAAACAATCGCTGTCAACCAATTAACACAATGGTATATGTGTACAACACTAAAAGTATTCCAAAAATAGCATTAATTGGCATATATTTTAATTAGTTACCATATACATGCTAAACAAAATATGCTGTGTTTAAGGGTTTAGGAAAAAAAACACATGGTACATTTTGGATATGTTTGGCACCTGCACGATTTGAAAACATTCTTCATGAAAGTCACCAAGTGCAAAACAAATGCAGTTGCATCATTTCAAAACTTCTTTCAGCAATTGCTCACTTCTTAAAATGTACAGGTTCACCTCTGGGTTTTCCAATGCAGTTTTAAGAACATAATTTCATCAAGTTGTTCATTAGGGTGTGGTAAATTCTAGTAGCCGGAAGTACGCAGGATAAGATTTGTTTAAAGGATGGCTAAAGATTCATCTTTTCTTCAGTGCGGCACCATTTTTTCCGATAATTGCTTGTACATGAGCTTCTAGCCACATCCACATATCCAGTACAGTAGTTCAGAACAGCTAGTCCCTAGGAAAAAATTAACAAATCAGGAGTTGTGGAAAGATAATGGAGAATTTTTACATTTTCTACTTGCTTCTTTGATTTAAAAAGGTGACCATTTGGAATTCAAGAACTTGTGGGTGCAGTGACAGACTTATTCAGAGGTTTCACACATCCAAAAAAATAAAAAAAAATAAAAAATGTTCACACCGCTTTAGGCTCCTTTCAGACTAGCAGACTGATCATATTTGCCTGTGTTTTTCAGGACCACCCACTGTTCTCTATGGGGAGGTGGATGCAAATGGACATGTGCGTTTACTCCAAATACAGACGGATAGTGATCAGTTCCCCATTCGTCTAGTGCAGTAATGGCAAACCTTGGCACCCCAGATTTTTTGAAACTATTTCCCATGATGCTCAACTACACTGCAGAGCGCATGAGCATCATGGGAAACATTGTTCCAAAACATCCGGTGTGCCAAGGAACGAAGGACAACCAAGTGGAAACAGACAGGCGGTCCGTTTCCATCTGACACCCCCAAAGAGAACAGCGGGTTGTGTCCATGTCTGCATAGCAGAGCGGATACAGACATGTCATCCGCCTGCTCAGAGGGGATCAGCGGACAGAATATCTGGAATATCTGCTAAAATTCTTTCCAAGATTCTAAAAGCAAATGAGACATTCAAAAACTGTTCTCACTACCAAGCATGTCTAACCATTAAAGTGGAGCTCCAACAAAATTGATAGGCCCTTACTTCGTTCTAAAAAAACAAAAGGAAGCGCAAATCTCAAATTTCTATATTTGACAATTGTCACTGAGAAATGTTCACCTCTAAAAATTGTGTATATGCCAGGGAATAACTAAACAAAAATGGGATGCTTGAACCCAAATTGGTTTGGGGAGGTGCCTCCAAAGCTCAATTGCAACCCCCCCCCTACCCAAAAAAAATTACGGATCCAACACCCGCTATGGGCTAAAACAAAAACATGTATTAAAAAAAAAATGTATGTACACACACACACACAGTATCTCACAAAGGTGAGTACACCCCTCACATTTTTATAAATATTTTATTACATCTTTTCATGTGACAACACTGAAGAAATTACACTTTGCAACAAAGTAGTGAGTGTACAGCTTGTATAACAGTGCAAATTTGCTGTCTCCTCAAAATAACTCAACACACCATTAATGTCTAAACCGCTGGCAACAAAAAAGGAAAATGTCCAAATTGGATGCAATTAGCCATTTTCTCTCCCCGGTGTCATGTGACTTGTTAGTGTTACAAGATCTCAGGTGTGAATGGGGAGCAGGTCTGTTAAATTTGGTGTCATTCTCACTCTCCTATACTGGTCACTGGAAGTTTAACATGGTAACTCATGGCAAAGAACTGTGATCTGAAAAAAAATTTTTTTTCTCTATATAAAGATGGCCTAGGCTATAAGAAGATTTCCAAGACCTTGAAACTGAGCTGCAGCACAGTGGCCAAGACCATACAGCGGTCAAACAGGGCATGGGGAAGGAATGTAGCGCTTACTATGTCTCCATATATAAATAAATCACTGTGCAAAATCAAGGTGAAACAATCTGTGCCCAATTTTACTGTGCAAACGATGCAAAGAATAAATGTGCAAATGAGCAAATAAATAAATTATCAATTGAGCAAAATAAGCAATAGTGCAATTCACAGTTCCAAACCTGCACTTTGCATCTGTTGAAAGTGGATTCAGCGTTTGCACTTGGACTATATGAACTTTATATGGGATTTTTTTTCTCATTATTTGATGTAGAACATTTACTCCACACAGAGAATTTTTTGCACGTGAATTTTTTTCTGCACTATTTTTGCTTGGAAATTCAAAATGACAACTTAGGCCTCGTACAGACGAGGGGAGAGTCCGCTGAAAACGGTCCGCCACATTGATTGCACTATTGCTTGTTTTGCACAATTGATGTTCATTTATTAATTTGCTCATTTACAGTGCCTTGCGAAAGTATTCGGCCCCCTTGAACTTTACAACCTTTTGCCACATTTCAGGCTTCAAACAAAGATATAAAACAATTTTTTTTTGAAGAATCAACAAGTGGGACACAATCATGAAGTGGAACGAAATTTATTGGATATTTCAAACTTTTTTAACAAATAAAAAACTGAAAAATTGGGCGTGCAAAATTATTCAGCCCCCTTAAGTTAATACTTTGTAGCGCCACCTTTTGATACGATTACAGCTGTAAGTCGCTTGGGTAACGTCTATCAGTTTTGCACATCGAGAGACTGAAATTTTTGCCCATTCCTCCTTGCAAAACAGCTCGAGCTCAGTGAGGTTGGATGGAGAGCGTTTCTGAACATCAGTTTTCAGTTCTTTCCACAGATTCTCGATTGGATTCAGGTCTGGACTTTGACTTGGCCATTCTAACACCTGGATATGTTTATTTGTGAACCATTCCATTGTAGATTTTGCTTTATGTTTTGGATCATTGTCTTGTTGGAAGACAAATCTCCGTCCCAGTCTCAGGTATTTTGCAGACTCCATCAGGTTTTCTTCCAGAATGGTCCTGTATTTTGCTCCATCCATCTTCCCATCAATTTTAACCATCTTCCCTGTCCCTGCTGAAGAAAAGCAGGCCCAAACCATGATGCTGCCACCACCACGTTTGACAGCGGGGATGGTGTGGTCAGGGTGATGAGCTGTGTTGCTTTTACGCCAAACATAACATTTTGCATTGTTACCAAAAAGTTAGATTTTGGTTTCATCTGACCAGAGCACCTCCTTCCACATGTTTGGTGTGTCTCCCAGGTGGCTTGTGGCAAACTTCAAAACAACACTTTTTATGGATATCTTTAAGAAATGGCTTTCTTCTTGCCACTCTTCCATAAAGGCCAGATTTGTGCAGTATACGACTGATTGTTGTCCTATGGACAGTCACCCACCTCAGCTGTAGATCTCTGCAGTTCATCCAGAGTGATCATGGGCCTCTTGGCTGCATCTCTGATCAGTCTTCTCCTTGTATGAGCTGAAAGTTTAGAGGGATGGACAGGTCTTCGTAGATTTGCAGTGGTCTGAAACTCCTTCCATTTCAATATTATCGCTTGCACAGTGCTCCTTGGGATGTTTAAAGCTTGGGAAATCTTTTTGTATCCAAATCCGGCTTTAAAATTCTCCACAACAGTATCTCTGACCTGCCTGGTGTGTTCCTTGTTCTTCATGATGCTCTCTGCGCTTTAAACGGACCTCTGAGACTATCGCAGTGCAGGTGCATTTATACGGAGACTTGATTACACACAGGTGGATTCTATTTATCATCATTAGTCATTTAGGTCAACATTGGATCATTCAGAGATCCTCACTGAACTTCTGGAGAGAGTTTGCTGCACTGAAAGTAAAGGGGCTGAATAATTTTGCACGCCAAATTTTTCAATTTTTTATTTGTTAAAAAAGTTTGAAATATCCAATAAATTTCGTTCCACTTCATGATTGTGTCCCACTTGTTGATTCTTCAAAAAAAATTACAGTTTTATATCTTTATGTTTGAAGCCTGAAATGTGGCAAAAGGTCGCAAAGTTCAAGGGGGCCGAATACTTTCGCAAGGCACTGTATTCTTTGAATCATTTGCACAGGAAAATCGGCCACTTATTGCCATTTTGCATCATTGCACAGGAAAATTGGGCACAGATTGTTTTTCATCACCTTGATCTTATTTGCACAGGATTATTTATTTGTTAGCGATTTATTCATATATGGAGACATAGTAAGCACCACATTCCTTCCCCGTGCCATTTGTTATTAGTGTGTGAACGCCTTTTTTGTTTGCTGCTACTTTTTAGTTTTTTTGATTAGTATCACCCTGTGGTTTGTGCATTAGTATTCCTGTTACCATACCTGGTCTAACAGGGCAGGTTCCACTATAAACAGGCCTCGCCATGGTCGACCAAAGAAGTTGAGTGCACGTGCTCAGCGTCATAGCCAGAGGTTGTCTTTGGGAAATAGACGTATGAGTGCTCCAAGCACTACTGCAGAGGTTAAAGGGGTAGGGGGTCAGCCGGTCAGTGCTCAGACCATACGCCGCAAACTGCATAAAAAAAGTCTGCATGGCTGTTGTCCCAGAAGAAAGCCACTTCTAAAGATGCACAAGAAAGCCTGCAAAAAGTTTGCTGAAGACAGACTAAGGACATGGATTACTGGAACTATGCCCTGTGGTCTGATGAGACCAAGATACACTTATTTGGTTCAGATGATGTCAAGCGTGTGTGGCAGCAACCAGGTCAGGAGTATAAAGACAAGTGTGTCTTGTCTACAGTCACGCATTGGTGGTGGGAGTGTCATGGTCTGGAACTGCATGAGTGCTGCCAGCACTGGGGAGCTACAGTTCATTGAGGGAACCATGAATGCCAACATGTTCTGTGGTGGTCTTTTAGAAAATGGCAGCCGCTTATAGTTGGCTTGACTACAACAAATTGGCATCAAAACCGAAAGTGACGTTCCGGAGCTCCGGGAATAGGCTACAAAATCATGGCTGCTTTATACAAACAGACAGAAGCTCCTGAAGACATGGGTAAAAATTGGTTAATTGCTTTTAGAAGCTAAAGGTTGTGTGCCATTCCCTGCAGGTTTGGCAGCCCCTTGTGCAAATCTTAAAGAACCATTTTGTTATATTGTTTTTAGGCTAGATGATTTTAACTGCTTACTTTGGATCATGATTAAAACTACTACACTGAGCATTTTTCATGGTTGGTGATTTCATGCAGACTGGTAGTTACCCCTGGTGGAATAAAAAAAGAGCAGTCTTATCTGTGGAGAGAGAGTGGTCATGCTGGAATATAAGAAAAAAAATAAAATGTATATATTAGGGTTGCCCCGATATCGATACTAGTATCGGTATTGATACTGAGCATTTGCGCGAGTACTTGTACTCGCGCAAATGCTCCCAATGCTTTACCGAGAGCAGGAGAGCTGCTGCCGCCTAGTCCCCTAAGAGAAAGCCAAGTCCCCCCCCCCGCCGCTGCCGACATCTAGTTGATTTGCGCTTGGGCAACATAACCGCTTTCATTTGAATAGCTGCGCGTTCCCCGCCGCGCCTCGTCATGTATAGACACTCCCCCTTGCCCGGAAACTTTGACAGATCACCCGTCCGAGGATTGTGGCGGGGAACACACAGCTATTCAAATGAAAGCTGTTATGTTCCCCCAGCGAAAATCAACTAGATGTCGGCAGCGGCGGGGGGGGGGGCTTGGCTTTCTCTTTGGGGACTCAAGGCTGCAACTAGGGACAAATCTGCATTAGGGACATGGCTGCATTTAGGGACACAAGGTTGCATTTGGGCACACAAGGCTGCATTTTAAAAAAAGTATCGGTAATCGGTATTGGCGAGTACATGAAAAAAAGAATCGGTACTTGTACTTGGTCCTAAAAAAGTGGTATCGGGACAACCCTAGTATAAATATATATATAGATAGAGAGAGAAGAGGCAGACAAGTAATGGCTCCGGTGAGTATGTGTTTATTAACAGTCAGCAGCTACACTTTGTAGCTGCAGACATTTTAACCACTTAAGGACCGGTTCATAGATAGATATATATATATATTTCTATCTCAACAAAAGTTTATCGGTTAGTGTCTCTATAGTGTGCCACATCCAATGATAAATCAAGAAAATAAGGGGTATCCCCTAATGGACTTTAACGGCACCAAAATATAAACCAAATATTCAAAAACATGTAGATAAATATAATTTATTATATGTGTACAAAATAACATACATTAAAATTGATTTATATATGAAATGAATACAAAGCAAATTGAGAATAATCAAATGTAGAACGATATACAAAGGACATGATTATCCAAAAAGGAACCCAACGTTTCGGAGAGGTGACTCTTTCCTCAGGGTTATAGGGAGGAATCAGCCCGCTATCTATAAAGTGTACAATAATGAATAAACATAAAATATTACAGAATATATTAGAAATGGTATTCGCAAAAAAAAAAAAAAAAAAATACTTTTTCATCACAATACTCACAACTTTGGAGTTAGTCTACATGTGTCACATTCCATATTGCACATTTAAAAACAGAGAAAGGTGAGCAGTATAGTGCCCTGGAATTACTGGTATGTCCAAAGGATAGTGAGTATAGCTGAATAAATTGCTAGGTGCCAGCTAGTGTTTCCATCCAACACTGCTGGAGTCAAACCAACTAGGCCCTGTAATGTAATAGAGTAATTTTAATGTATAAAACCCCAAGAGTGTTAATGGGAATGTTTCATTTAAATGATCAACATACCTGCCAAAAGTAAGTCACACTGAGTGTACTGTGCAGCTATAGCCAATACCCACTGCACAAATAAAAATAAATGCAAGGGTTAGCTTAATGTGAGAGTGTATAGTAACAGGCTGTGGCCATTAGATGATGCCGGGTCAGTAGTAAATCCCTAATAAGTATCATTGGCAGATTAGAGTATAAGAGATTCTTGTATGTAAAAGACAGTAAAGGACATAAAGTTGCCTAGTAAGCTACAAATTTACCTTAAATTCATACCATAACATATAGATGGAGGAACAAGCCTACCAGGTGTGGCCTAGGATATAGTCCTGTATTAATATTAGGTAACCACTAGGTGTCATAGATGTACCTAATTTACAGCAACAGTATAGTGTCATCTAATAATATTGTTAGCCCTGATATAGTCCTGTATAATTATAAAGTAACCACTAGGTGTCATGGGTGTACCTAATTACCAGCAACAGTAGTTTTGTCTAATATTAGTGTTAGCCCTGCAAAGGATAGGGCTACAACTGTCAAGATAGATGAACTCCGGCAACACATCTCAGGCTAAAGCATCCCACAGACCAACATATGCCCTGAGAGTAAAAAAAAAAAATTGTTAATTTTTTCCAATACCGTATGTGTGGTTCAAATGAGGGAGCCGCCGCAGCATCCAGACCGTCTGCTGGAATGCAGCCTACTCTCTGTGTGTGGAGTAAATACCTCCCTCAGCCATTCAGCAGAAAAAGCACAACTGAATGCAGCTGTGACCGCACAGCATGGGGAAAGGATCAAATCATTAGGGCGGGCGACTCCCTGAGCCGAAGGTGCACGCCCCCACCCTGGCCGCGCATTGCCTCGCAGCGGAGTGACGGCCTGCACCGACACAGCAGCTTCATTCCCACACTGAGCATGTGCAGGGGTGAAGCAAGATGGTGGCTGGACGGCTAAAGGTCCGTACCAAGAGTCGCCACAATTTGCCACCATGGATTAGCAAATCCGGGCGGCTTTGTGTGCCGGGCAGTGTGGGTAGGGAACCTGGCATACAATTCCTATATGGGGTGTTGGAAGTTAACACTAGCCGGCACCTAGCGATTATTCAGCTTAACTCACTAACCTTTGGACGTACCAGTAATTCCAGGGCGCTATACTGCTCACCTTTCTCCGTTTTTAAACGTGCAATATGGAATGTCACACGTGTATAATAACTCCAAAGTTGTGAGTATTGTGATGAAAACGTAAATTTTTTATTTTTTTGTTGCGAATACCACTTCTAATATACTCTAATATTTTATGTTAATTCATTATTGTACACTTTATAGATAGCGGGCTGATTCCTCCCTATACCCCCGAGGAAAGATTCACCTCGCCGAAACGTCGGGTTCCTTTTTGGATAATCAAGTTCTTTTGTATATCGTTCTACATTTGGTTGTTATTCTCAATTTACTTTGTATTCATTCCATATATAAATTAATTTTAATGTATGCTATTTTGTACACGTATAATAAATTATATTTATCTACATGTTAAAGTCCATTAGGGGATACCCCATCTTTTCTTCAATATATATACGAAAATACGGTGTGACAAAAAGTATAGCAATAACCGCAATTTTATTCTCTAGGGTGTTAAAAAATATATATATACAATGTTTGGGGGTTCCAAATAATCTTCTAGCAAAAAAAACTGTTTTAAACTTGTAAACACAGAGTCTGAAAAACAGGCAAGGTCCTTAACTACTTGCCGACCGCCCACCGTCGTTATACGTCCTCACTTTAGAGATGAATATCTCGGTAACGGCAGCAGCTGCTGCCACAATCGAGATATTCATCTCTTCTGTGGGCGGCCGTGTTAACGATAATGGCAGTCTCCGCGGCGGATTCACCGCGAGATCGCCGTTATCGGTGGCGGGAGAGGGGCCCCCCCCCCCTCCCGCCGCTCTCCCGCCGCTTACCGTAGCCGTCGGTAGCGGCGGAGGAGATCGCGACCATCCGGCTGGTGAGCGGGGACGAGACTGAAGGAAAAATCTCCTTCGCCCGTCCCCATAGCTCCGCTGGGCGGAAGTGACGTCAAAACGTCAGTCCCGCCCAGCGTCTTAAAGAAACATTTTTTTTTTTGTCATTTGAAAAAATGACATTTCCAATTTTTTTTTTTTTTTTTTGCATTTAAGCCCAAATATGAGATCTGAGGTCTTTTTGACCCCAGATCTCATATTTAAAAGGACCTGTCATGCTTTTTTCTATTACAAGGGATGTTTACATTCCTTGTAATAGGAATAAAAGTGATATTTTTTTTTTTTTTTTCTTCAGTGTTAAAAATTCTAAAATAAATAAAAATGAATGCGAAAAGCAAAAAAAAACTTTTTAAAGCGCCCCGTCCCGACAAGCTCGCGCGTAGAAGCGAACGTATACGCGAGTAGCGCCGACATATGAAAACGGTATTCAAACCACACAAGTGAGGTATCGCCACGATCGTTAGAGCGAGAGCATTAATTTTAGCCTTAGGCCTACTCTGTAACTCAAAAAATGCAACTTGTAGAATTTTTTAAACGTCGCCTATCAAGATTTTTAAGGGTAAAAGTTTGACGCCATGCCACGAGCGGGCGCAATTTTTAAGCGTGACATGTTGGGTATCATTTTACTCGGCGTAACATTATCTTTCACAATATATAAAAAAATTGGGCCAAATTTATTGTTGTCTTATTTTTTCATTTAAAAAAGTGAATTTTTTCCAAAAAAAGTGCGCTTGTAAGACCGCTGCGCAAATACGGTGTGACAAAAAGTATTGCAATGACTTCCATTTTATTCTCTAGGGTGTTAGAAAAAAAAAATATATAATGTTTGGGGGTTTTAAGTAATTTTCTAGCAAAAAAAAAATGGTTTTGTCTCGTAAACACCGACTCTGAAAAACAGGCCCGGGGCTAAAGTGGTTAAGTGGTTAATATACAAACTGGACCTCCTATTTTACCAAGTATAATTAACTTGGGGCTGTAATCACAAAATGTGTATATATATATTTTAACCACTTCAACCAAGCTGGCCATACTCGAATCAAAAATTACCTGGTTTAGCAGGAACATGTGTGGTCACTGCAGTTGAACATAATTCAATCTACATATCAAACTATGTTTAACTGCAATTAATAAAGTGAATGCATTATAAATAAGTCCCTGTGAAAAATCAAATCCACTGAAAATATGAAAGCTGAAACTGTTCAAATTTCCAAATGAGACCACGTGACGTCACCACCACCAAGCATAGTACGCTTACCATCTAATTTTGACCCTCTAAATGGAAAGGTAAAAAAAAAAAAAAAACACATGTACAGTTGTGCTCATAAGTTTACATACCCTGACAGAATTTATGATTTCTTAGCCATTTTTCAGAGAATATTTTACAAAAACTTTCTTCACTCATGGTTAATATTTGACTGAAGCCATTTATTATCGATCAACTGTGTTTACTCTTTTTAAATCATAACATAAATCACCCAACTGACCCTGATCAAAAGTTTACATACCCTGGTTAATACAAAGGGGTTTGAATGGCTATTAACCACTTCAGATCTGTGCTATGGCCGAAAGACGGCTGCAGCGCGGACCTGAACTGGCGGGTGGACGTCCTGCTGTTTTCTTCTGTGTTGCGCGCCGCCGAAGGCGCGCATCGTGGAAAAGCTATGCCCTCCGTTTCACGCGGATGCCGATGTGCGTGCCTGTCGGCCGCGATGTCCGCCAGGTACTCGCGATCGGCAGTCACAGAGCCAGGGATGTGGATGTCTGTGTGTAAACACAGACATCCACGTCCTGTCAGGGAGAGGAGACCGATGCTGTGTCCCTTGTACATAGGGACACAGATCGGTCACCTCCCCCAGTCAGTCTCCTTCCCCCACAGTAAGAATCACTCCCAGGGCACACACTTAACCACTTCCCCTAGTGTTAACCCCCTTCCCTGCCAGTCACATTTATACAGTAATCAGTGCATATTTATAGCACGGTTCGCTGTATAAATGTGAATGGTCCCAAAATAGTGTCAAAAGTGTCCGCCGCAATATCGCAGTCCTGACAAAAATTGCAGATATGTCATAAATCTATCCGTTATTTTGTAGGCGCTATAACTTTTGCTCAAACCAATCAATATACACTTACTGCGATTTTCTTTTACCAAAAATATGAAGAAAAAAATGTATCAGCCTAAACTGAGAATTTTTTTTTTTTTTTTAAATTGGGATATTTATTATAGCAAAAAGTAAAAAGACATTGTGTTTTTTTCAAAATTGTCTGTCTTTTTTGGTTTATAGCGCAAAAAAATAAAAACCTTAGAGGTGATCAAATACTACCACAAGAAAGCTCGATTTGTGGGGAAAAAATATATAAAAATTTCATTTGGGTACAGTGTTGTATGTCCACGCAATTGTCAAAGTGTGTCAGCGCTGAAAGCTGAAAATTGGTCTGGGCAGGAAGGGGGGTTTAAGTGCCCAGGAGGGAAGTGGTTAAAGGTAACCATTCTCACCTGTGATCTGTTTGCTTGTAATTAGTGTGTGTATAAAAGATCAATGAGTTTCTGACTGGCCCTTGCACCTTCAATCCAGTGCTGCTGGATTCTGAGTCATGGGGAAAGCAAAAGAATTTCAAAGGATCTGCGAGAAAAGGTAGTTGAACTATAAAAACAGGTATTGAGAATGCCACTCAGCAGTGTTCAAACTCTATTCAAAAAGAAGAAAATGAGGGGTTCTATTGAAACCAAACCATGGTCAGGTAGACCAACTAAAACTTCAGCCACAACCACCAGGAAAATTGTCTGGGATACAAAGAAAAACCCACAAATAACTTCAGGATTACAGGATTCTCTGAAAATCTGTGGTGTGGCTGTTTCAAATGCATAATATGGAGGCACTTGAAGTAAGATGGGCCTGCATGGGTCGAGTTGCCAGAAGAAAGCCATTACTACGCAAATTTCACAAAGTATCACAATACACCAAACAACACAGAGACAAGCCTCAAACCTTCTGGCACAAAGTCATTTGGAGTGATGAGACCAAAATTGAGCTTTTTGGTCATAATCATAAACAGGACATTTGGAGAGAGGAGTCAACAAGGCCTATGATGAAAGGTACACCATTCCTAATGTGAAACAGAGGTACAAAGGCACAGGAAATTTGATAAAAATAAAATAAATGCAGTATGTTAACAAAAATTACTGGAGGAACATTTGCATTCATCAGCCAGGAAGCTGCGCATGGGACGTACTTGGACATTCTAACACAGGGTTTGACAAATTTGCTTGGAATCTAGGAGCCAGCTAAAAAAGTTAGGAGCCAGAAAACGCGCCCCGTCCCGACGAGCTTGCGCGCAGGAACGAACACATACGTGAGCAGCGCCCGCATATGTAAACGGTGTTTAAACCACACGTGAGGTATCGCCGCGATTGGTAGAGCGAGAGTGATAATTCTAGCCCTAGAACTCCTCTAACTCAAAACATGCAACCTGTAGATTTTTTTAAACCTCGCCTATGAAGATTTTAAAGGGTAAAAGTTTGTCGGCATTCCACGAGCGGACGCAATTTTAAAGCGTGACATGTTGGGTATGAATTTACTCGGCGTAACATTATCTTTCATAATATTAAAAAAAATGGGGATAACTTTACCGTTTTTTTTTTTTTTTTAAATCAAAATCTGTTTTATTGAACAAGAATAAGAGATGGTACATATATAAAAAAAAGAATATACATCATATGGTACATGTAGGCAGCATAAGAAAAAAGAGAGAAAAGAAAAAACAAAAGGCTTCAAATCACATCAATAGGTCTAAGTTCGCACTGGTACATAAATACAGAGACAGGTAGGTACATAGTATTCGGGCTCCCGGGCCCAAGTAAGACAGAAAAAATACACAGTCGTCTTTTCTTCCCCCTCCCCTAGGTGCTCCTCCACCATCCCCCATACCCCCATGCTCGGCAGACCCGAGCACCTGCGTGCTGGGGCAAAAGCCGCAACCGGTCAGTGTCCCGGATCCTATCACAAACATGTATCGGGGGCTTTAAGCCATTTGTCCCAGATTTTCTCATATTTAGCCGGACAACCTCTATGAGTATAGATACGTTTTTTATATGGCAGGACGGCGTTTATCTCTGCTATCCAGTGTGACAGTGTTGGGGGATCTGCTCTCATCCATACCCTAGCAATGACTTTCCGGGCCGAGAAAAGTGCCTAGTGCAAAAATAGCTTGGAGTGTTTGTTACCTTCTGGGTCAGGGAAGATCCCCAGCAGGCAGGGTTTCGGCTGGAGTGCAATCGGGGAGCCCATTTTGTCGTGGAGAAATTTCACCACCTGCGACCAGAAAGCCTGCATTTCAGGACAGGACCATAAGAGATGGAAAAAATTAGCTGCTGGCCGAGCACACATGGGGCATGCTGAGGAGGAGTCTGGTTTAAATTTGGAAAGCCTGAGGGGTGTAAGATATGACCTGTGGAGTATAAAAATCTGAGTAAGCCTATCCGATAATTTAGGGGAAACCAATTTACAAGTATCTAGGGCGTCACTCCATTCGTCATCCGCCACAGGGCCCAAGTCATCCTCCCACCGGGTCTTTACTGCGTATGCCCCCACTGTAGCTGATGGAAGTGATAGCATAGAATAGAATTGAGATATAAGCTTTTTGGGGTCAGGGTACTTCACAGCTGCCGTCAATGGGCACCCATCTAGGGACAGGTCCCCCGTGGGGAACTGGGCATTGTAGGCATGGCGCAGTTGTATGTATCGGAAGTGTATGACATTGGGTAGTGCGAATTCCTGCTGTAGAGCTGGCAGGGACTTCAGTCATCCACTAGTGACCACGTGAGAGATATAGAAGATACCCCTAGAGCTCCACCACTCAGCGTCAGGGATCTTAGCAAGCTCAGGGAGAGCCGGGTTGTGCCACAGGGGGGTGGAAGTAGTCAAGGGTGGTATGTGGAGCTTTGCAGAGGCTATGGACCATATCCGTCTGTATTGGTGTATGAGTGTCTGACGGTCAACTGACCCACCACCCCTCCCATACCCACCTGTTATCGCCATCAAGGGGTCCAACGTCCGGCAGGCCCATCGTGGACATATGAGACCTAAAAACCTCTCCTTATCTGTTTTGTCTATATGAAATAGTTGCAACATCTGGGCTGCAAGATAGTAGAGATTAAAGTCGGGTAGGGCCAGGCCCGCCAGATCAGTGGGGTATTGTGCCTGGAAGCGCCCCACACAAAGGGCTTTAGTATAGCCTCAATTGCCATAAAGTGTCTGAGCACGGGGTACACAGGGGAGTGCCAAAGCATATACAGAATTTTGGGTAACAGAACCATCTTTACCAAATTCACTCGGCCTGTAACCCCCAGTGGGAGGCGCGCCCACAGCTGTGTTTTCTGCTTAAGCATAGCAAATAGTGGGGTGATGTTGAGCGAGACATAATCCCCGGGGTCCCTAGAGGTCCTGACACCCAAGTACTTCACAACGCTTACTCTCTGCAGTGGGAGCAGGGCCCTATCTCTGTTAGGTGAATAACTATCGAGTGGGAGGATCTGGGATTTGTCCCAATTTATCCGGAGGCCGGAGAACGCACCAAATCTTTCTATAAGATTCAGGGCTAGGGGCAATGAGTTTCCTGAGTCGTCTAGATAGAGGAGGGTGTCATCTGCACAGGTACTAATTGTTTCTACCACCTCTCCTCTACGTAAGCCTATGATGCCTTCATGGGTACGGATAGCTATGGCAAGGATCTCAGCCGCCAGTGCATAAAGCAGCGGCGACAGAGGGCACCCCTGCCTGGTTCCTCTGTGAAGGGTGAATTGGTCAGATGGCCAACCATTGGCCAAGACCCTGGCTACCGGTCCCTGGTACAGAAGCTGCACCCACTTGATGAATTTGGGGCCTAGGCTGAACCGACCTAGGCAGTTCCACAGATGGGGCCATTCGACAGAGTCGAATGCCTTGGCCGTATCAAGGGCAACCACTATTCTAGAGCCTGAATTATCATGGGGGGCCTGCAGATTCATAAACAGCCTCCGTAGATTAAAGGAAGTGTTCCTCCCTGGCATAAAGCCCGCCTGATCTCCATGTATTAGGGAGAGGATGACCTTGTTCAGACGGATGGAAAGCACTTTTGCAAGCACCTTCACATCCACCTGAAGCAGGGAGATAGGGCGATAGGATTCCGGGAGGTGGGGATCTTTTCCCGGTTTGGGGATCAGGACCATCGTGGCTCCCCTCATAGAGGCCGGCATTTCAGATGTCTCGAAGATAGAGTTAAACAGCTCCTGCAATCGAGGTACCAGTATTTCAGAATAGGATGAGTAAAATTCCACCGGCAGGCCATCCGAGCCCGGGGCCTTGGAAGTGGGGAACTCAGCTATGGCGTGCGCAATTTCTTCAGCTGTTAGGGGTTCCTCAAGTTCCCCAGTCTGGGTCTCAGTAAGCTGGGGAAGTTGTATCCCTGACATAAAGGATTCTATCAAGGAGAGGTCATCTGACACTGTGGTGGCGTATAGGGAGGCAAAGAACTCTCGGAACATTCCCGCCACCTGTGCCGGTGCATTCACCAGAGTGCCATCCGGGGTGCGTAAGGAGATCACCACCGGGGGACGCTCTTCACTGTGTATTAGGTATGCAAGTAGCTTACCCGCTTTCTCCCCGTGTTCAAATGACCTCTGCTTAAGGAAAAACATCTTACGCTTGGATTTTTCATACAGCAGTTGATCTAAAGCCCGAGAGCACACCTTGAGGTTACCGGCCCTGTCCTCTGTGGGGTCAGTCAAAAAATCTCTCTCTGCACTCACTAGGGACTGGGTAGCGGCATCCACCACCGACGCAGATGCTTGCTTAATCTGATTGATGCGAGTCATTAGGGTCATCCTAGCATGTATCTTAAATGCCTCCCATACTATCTGTGGTCGTGCGGAGCCTTCGTTAGTAGTAAAAAATTGTCCACATTCAGCTCCCAAGTCGTCATCTTCTGGCAAGAGGGTCAGCCAGAATGGGTTCAGTCGCCACGCCGGTGGCGGTCGCGTATGAGGCAGGGATAGCTCAATCCAATACGGGCAATGATCGGACAGTGATCTAGGTGAGAACCCCGCGTCAGTCAGTCTGGGAAGGAGTGGACTAGAGCAAAGGATTAGGTCTATGCGAGACATAGTGTGATGGGAAGCAGAGAAACACGAGTAAGCCCGCAGGGTGGGGTGCCTATGCCGCCATGTATCAACCAGGTTAAATTCCCCCATGAGTCGTGCAAATCTTGTTGAGTGGGGGCAAGTCGGGGGCAGCCCTGAGTCGGGTAATCTGTCCAATGTCTTATCTAATACATTGTTAAAGTCACCTAACCAAATGGCAGGAACAGCGGGGTGAAGTGACATGAAATTGAGCCCTTCCGTCAATATCGTGAACTGAAATGGGGGCGGCACATAAAAAGCCATTATAAGAACCATATCTCCATGCAATTTTGCCTTTATGAAGATATACCTCCCCATTGGGTCCGACACCAGCTCTTGAAGGTCAAAATGAACCGTCTTGGCTATAAGGAGTGACACCCCCCTAGAACGAGTGGTGTAAGCGGAGTGATAGGCCCAGCCAATCCAGGGCCTTCGGAGTGTCCTCTGTATGGAGCCCTCAGCGTGGGTCTCCACCAGGACAACCACATCCGCCCTGAGTTTTTTCAGTTGTGTAAACACAGCAGATCTTTTAATAGGATCCCTCACTCCCCTCACATTCCATGTGAGGAATTTCAATGTGGCCATGGATCAGGGTAAGGCCAGGATGAAATCCCAGGGTATGGACCATTCTTGCACGGAGGCCACGCCCAGCCGGGCATGCACCCCAGAGACATCAGATGTGGCCGTAGTCAACAAATGTACCACTTAGTGCGCGTCTAAGAAACAGAGAACCAAAACATAGAAGCCATATATGAAAAAAAGAAAAAAATGACCATCTCTAAACCAAATGAACCCTAACCCGACCCGCCCACCACCGTGCCCTGCATTGACCAAAAACTGGTGCGGGCGTTCGCCCCTAACTGCCAACATGGCATTAGTAGTATGCAACCTGAGATGAGAGCATATACCGTTTTATTTTTTAATTAAAAAAAGTGTAATTATTTCCAAAAAAAGTGCGCTTGTAAGACCGCTGCGCAAATACGGCCTGACAGAAAGTATTGCAACGATCGCCATTTTATTCTCTAGGGTGTTAGGATAAAAAATATATAAATGTTTGGGGGTTATAATTAGAGGGAAGAACATGGCAGTGAAAATAGTGAAAAATTACATTAGAATTGCTGTTTAACTTGTAAGGCTTAACTTGTAATACCAACGGCCACCACCAGATGGAGCCAGCTCACAAAAAGCCCCCCTTCCAAGCCAAGTCGCCAGGACCCTATTTCTAGTCGCCATGGCGACCTGGCGCCCGGGATTTGTCGAGCCCTGTTCTAACAGGACAATGATCCAAACACAAAGCCCAGTCGACCTGTCTTTGGCCACAGCAGAATAAAGTGAAGTTTCTGGAGTGGCAATCTAAGTCTCCTGACCTCAACATCATTGAGCCACTCTGGGGAGATCTCAAACGTGCAGATCATGCAGGGTAGCCTAAGAATTTACAAGAACTGAAGGCTTTTTGCCAAGCGGAATGGGCAGCCTTACCATCTGAGAAGATAAAGAGCCTCATCCACAAATGCCACAAAAGACTTCAAGCTGTCATTGATGTTAAAGGGGACAATACACGGTATTAAGAACTGGGGTATGTAAACTTTGGATCAGGGTCATTTGGGTAGTTTCTGTTGTGACGATTTAAAAAGAGTAAACATAGTTGATTGATAACGAATTGCTTCAGCCAAACACCAACCATGAATGAAAGAAAAGTTTTGGTGTTCTCTGAAAAATGGGCAAAAATAATAAATTCTGCCAGGGTATGTAACGTATGATCACAACTGTATGTAATTTTCTTCAAAAATAACTCCTTCCACTTCTGGCATCAGGGATACTTTTACTTCATGGAAAAGGAACCAGCAGTATACTACTCAAATCCACAATTTTTATACAAGACATTTAAGATGAAACACGTAGTAGGGCGGAGCCATGTGCTGACGTCACCAATCGGAAGAGACTGAGCCTTTCTCTTTTTTTCCGGACAGATAGTATTTTATACATAGTCAGGTTGAAAAAAGACACAAGTCCATCCAGTTCAACCACAAAAAAATAAACAAAATAAAAAACACAATACAATCCCATACACCCAACTCCATACCCACAGTTGATCCAGAGGAAGGCAAAAAACCAGCAGAGCATGATCCAATTTGCTACAGCAGGGGAAAAAATTCCTTCATGATCCCCCGAGAGGCAATCGGATTTACCCTGGATCAACTTTACCTACAAATCTTAGTACTCAGTTATATTATGTACATTGAGGAAATAATCCAGGCCTTTCTTAAAGCAATCTACTGAGCTGGCCAGACCCACGTCTGGAGGGAGTCTGTTCCACATTTTCACAACTCTTACTGTGAAGAAACCTTTCCGTATTTGGAGACGAAATCTCTTTTCCTCTAGACGTAAATGTCTAGAGGAAAAGACGTAAGACGTAAAGAGTGCCCCCTTGTCCTCAGTGTTGACCGTAAAGTGAATAACTCAACACCAAGTTCACTATATGGACCCCTTATATATTTGTACATGTTGATCATATCTCCCCTTATTCTCCTCTTCTCAAGAGTGAATACATTTAGTTCTTCTGGTTTTTCCTCATAGCTAAGCTCCTCCATGCCTCTTATCAGTTTGGTTGCCCTTCTCTGCACTTTCTCCAGTTCTTAGATATTATTTTTGAGAACTGGGGCCCAAAACTGAACTGCATAGACCAGATGAGGTCTTACTAATGATCTGTAGAGGGGCAAAATTATATCTCTCTCTCTGGAGTCCATACCTCTCTTAATACAAGAAAGGACTTTGCTCGCTTTGGAAACCGCAGCTTGGCATTGCATGCCATTATTGAGCTTATGATCTACCAAAACCCCAAGATCCTTCACTACAGATCCCCCCAGTTGTACTCCCCCTAGTATGTATGATGCATGCATATTCTTAGCCCCCAAGTGCATAACTTTACATTTATCAACATTAAACCTCATCTGCCACATAGTCGCCCAATTAGACAGAGCATTGAGGTCGGCTTGTAAATTGGAGACATCCTGTAAGGACGTTATTCCACTGCATAGCTTGGTGTCATCTGCAAAGACAGAAATGTTACTTTTGATCTCAGACCCAATATCATTTATAAAGATTTTAAAAAGTAAGGGTCCCAGCACTGAACCTTGGGGTACACAACTGATAACCTTGGACCAGAGAAAGAATCATTAACCACTACTCTCTGAATTCTGTCTTTTAGCCGGTTTTCTATCCATTTACAAACTGATATATCCAATCCTGTAGACCTTACCTTACACATGAGCCGTGTGTGCGGAACTGTATCGAACGCTTTTGCAAAATCCAAGTATACCACCTCCACTGCCACGCCTCTGTCCAAGGTTTTACTTACCTCTTCATAAAAGGAAATCAGGTTTGTCTGACAACTTCTGTCTTTCATGAATCCATGCTGTCTGCTGCTTAGTTTTTTTTTCCAGCAAGAACTCATCCATGTGGTCTTTTATTAAACGTTCCAGTATCTTCCCAACTATAGAAGTTAAACTAGGGGCGTGGCCAAGACAGGCATGTGAGAGGACGCGTCTCTCACAGCTCCCAGCGGTGATCCGGTAACGATCCTTCCCCGGCCAAAATATCGATCCGCAACCACCCTATGCTGGCAGCTGACGACACCGGGATCACAGCGGTACCACCACCGGCACTCTGTACCAGGGGGATGACCCGCAAAGGACAAGGAGAGACCGCAGGGCCGGAGATCCAAGATGGCGCCGCCGCGCTGGCTGTGAAAGGGACGCCTCGTGGAGCGGAGAAATCAGGGCCCAAGCACGGTAAGCAGGTCAAGGCCTCGGGCAAAGACCCCCCTAAGGACATGCTTTATTATGCCCAAAAACTGTCGGGGGCTGGGGGACAGGAACAACCGTCCCGCTCTGGGGACGCACACCAGGCCCGGCCTGCTATGCAGGAAGACACTGCCCAGCTGCATTGGGGAGAGGAGGTGGATGGGGATCAGGCAGGCTCCAGGCCAGATGACGGCCAGGCCGATGCACCACAGGCCGCGACTGCAGTGCAGCCCACGCTGGCGGACATATTACAAGCTGTGAACAAATGCACGGCCTCTGTTGACACCATTAAGGAACAGTTTGGCCTGCTGCGGCAGGATATGCAAAAAATTCGTGAACGCACCACTGCGGTGGAAAGCAGGGTCAGTGAGGTGGAGGACCAGATGCACCCCATGGCCCAGGATACCAGGGCAGCTTTGCAGATGGCAAGGGAGGCTTATGACCGTGTAGAAGATATGGAGAACCGTCTCAGACGTAATAACGTCCGCATAGTGGGCCTACCGGAGAGGGTGGAGGGCAAGGACCCCACCACGTTTGTAAAGAACTGGCTATTGGAACTTTTTGGCAAAAAAGCACTGTCACCGTTCTTTGCGGTGGAGCGGGCCCACAGAGTCCCTTCGCGCCCACCGCAACAGGGGGGCCCCCCCAGATCTATCCTGGCTAAACTACTTCACTACCGTGACAGGGAGGCAGTGCTCCGCCAGGCCCGGGAAAGAGCCAATATTCAGTATAATGGAGTGCGGGTGTCCTTCTATCCGGATTTCTCACAAGAGGTGCAGAGGCGCAGGGCGAAATTCCTTGATGTGAAGCGACGGTTGCGAAACCTGCAACTTCCCTACGCCATGCTATACCCTGCGAAGCTCAGAGTAGTGGTTAGGGGCCAAGCCCAATTTTTTGAATCCGCTAAGGAGGCCATGTCGTGGCTGGACCGCAATGAACAATCCTTACAAAGGCGAGCGCAGGAGGAAGGAGAGTGAGCCCTGAGACTGGGGTGGGAGGTTTATTGTTTGCCTTTGGGCACCTATCCTGCATAAATGAGAGAATGTCTGAGTTGATCCTGTTTAGGGGGGAGCCCCTACTTTTTACCTGTTGATCTCCTTTTTCAGACTTTTGTGCTCCATATAGGAAGATCCATTTCCTCATTTTTTTGGTTCTTTCTTCACCCTCTTGGCCGGGGGACATGATAAGTGGCAGCAAGATGTGAGGAGAGATGCGCTAAACAAAAAGTGTGCTATGCTGATGGTTAATGCGAACAGTGTCAGTCGACAAGTAATCGCAAAAAGTTGTATCCGCCCTGTTGGTGATACGTGGATATTTGGGGCCCGTTTGGTCCAAAGGTTACATTAATTTCTATCACTTTTTCAGTTGCCATTCGTGGAAAGAGGTACATCGCACGAGACTCAGGCCTTTGGCCCACTTGCAAGGTAGTATACAGATGTGGACAGTCCTGGGGGTGGGTCTGTCTTCCCAGACATGGGACCAGAATGTGTATTTACGCTCACCAGTGTATAGTTATATGATTTTAGTGGAGGACTCTCATGGCTAAAGTGCCTATTGTTTCATGGAACGTGAGGGGTATGCATTCACCACTAAAACGTACAATGTTGTTTATGTGCTTAAAGAAGTATTTGCCAGGGGTGATTTGCTTTCAGGAGACTCACTTAATGGCGGAGACCGTGTGCTTCCTGAAATACAAATGGGTGGGTAAGGCGTATCACTCTACACACACCTCCTTTTCGAGGGGGGTGAGTGTACTGGTGCATAATGCAGTGGATTTTCAGGAGATTGCAAGTGCCATAGACCCAGA
Source organism: Rana temporaria (assembly GCF_905171775.1). NCBI lineage: Eukaryota > Metazoa > Chordata > Amphibia > Anura > Ranidae > Rana > Rana temporaria. Next base: position 282,641,654 of record NC_053491.1, on the reverse strand, counting down.
GGGCCGCTATGTATTTGTTCACTGTAAAATCGGTACCTTGATTTGTGTCATAGCTTGCGTTTACATTCCCCCGCCCTTCACGGCAGTGGTGCTCCGGCTCCTCCTCTCTTTTTTGGACGGTAGGCCGGAGGCTCCGCTGCTCGTGTTGGGAGATTTCAATTGTTGTTTGGATCAGGTGGCGGATAGACATCCGGCCCCTAGACCCTCTGCCCTCGCTAGGAGTACTCCCCTGGCGCGGTTGTTGCAAGAGGTGGGCTGGGTGGACGTCTGGCGACACCGTAACCCGGGAGGCAGGCAGTTTACGTGTTTCTCAAAAACTCACGGCTGTCTGTCCAGGATTGATTTGGGGGTGGGAAATCTGAGCATGCTTCCGCTGATAGCGGACCTGTCACACAGGCCCCGCAGCGTTTCGGATCACTCAGCTCTAGTGGTACAGCTCTTAGTGGCTCCGCAGGGGAACTTAGTTAAGGCACCATGGAAATTGAATGCGTTCTGGTTACAGCTCATACGTTCACATGGGGAGATATTGGAGGAGGTACGGGGGTACTTTGCAGCGGGTGCAGGGATGGACATGGAGGTGGAACATTGGGACGCCTTCAAGGCGCATTTTCGAGGCATACTTAGCAGAGAAGTGAACGGGGTTAAAAAGGCCTCAACAGCTTTATTGAATGAAGTAGAGAACAGGGTTCAGGACATGGAGAGGGCTTACGTGGCGGATCCTTCTGACTCGACCAGAGAAACCTGGCAGGCCGCTCAGTCGGCCTACCAGCAACTTCTCTCATCGTCTGCTGAGAAGAAACGTTTTTTTGCAAAGCAGGCGTTCTTTGAGGAGGGTGAGAAAACCGGCCGTATACTGGCCCGGATTGCGAACTCCCACCAACGATCGCCGGCTATAGGGGCCATAAGATCTAGTTCTGGAGGATTAGTTTCGCAACCAGAACAAATTATGCAGGAACTGGCGGGTTTCTATGAGACCCTGTACAGCTCGGGCACGGCATACACACAGGGAGATCTAGAGCTATACCTAGCCCAACTGGCCTTCCCAGAACTGACTGCTGACCAGCGTATTCTGCTGGATAAGCCAATCACAGTGGAGGAACTGATGGGGGCGGTCGGTGCTTTCCCTAACTGCAAGGCCCCGGGGGATGACGGGCTGCCCATGGAGGTGTATAAACAGTACTCTGAAACATTACTCCCCCAATTACTGAAGGTCTTTAACAAGGCCAGGGAAAGGGGGAATTTACCCCCGTCTATGACTAAGGCTAACATAGTCCTGCTACTTAAGCCAGGCAAAGATCCTGTAGACCCAGGGGCGTACCGCCCCATTTCCTTACTGCAAAGTGACATTAAGATACTAGCCAAGGTGCTGGCCATGCGGCTGAATGGGGTGATAACTTCAATTGTGCATGGAGACCAGGCTGGCTTCATGCCCAACAAATCCACGGCGGTCAATCTTAGGAGGCTGTTCCTTAATATACAGGCACGGGCGGACAACATGGGCAGTAGGGCGCTACTGTCCTTAGACGCCACAAAGGCGTTTGATAGTATAGATTGGAACTACCTTTGGACGGTGTTGCAGAAATTCGGGTTTGGCCCGGTTTACATTTCCTGGGTGCGCTTGCTATACTGTCAGCCACAGGCGGCAATAAGGACGTTTGGCTCCCTGTCAGGGAGTTTCGCACTGAGGAGGGGTACTCGGCAGGGGTGCCCTCTGTCCCCCCTCCTCTTTGCTTTGGCTATTGAACCGCTGGCCATTAGTATCAGAGCCAACCCTCGCATCACTGGTTTCTGCTATGGAGATGAGCAGGAAAAGGTGATGTTATATGCGGACGATACCCTCCTTTTGTTGGGGGATACGGACACCTCCCTTAGAGAGGCTATGGTAGCGATCACGGAGTTTGGCCGATTTTCTGGTTTACTTATTAACTGGTCAAAGTCGGCCTTGCTTTTGCTGGACGGTGACAACACGCAGGTAATTAATCCCTTGTGCCCTATTCCCATTACTCCCTCCTTTAAGTACCTAGGGGTGCAGATCACGGCTCAGCCACGGGACTTCATCCGTCTCAATATATCCCCCTTGTTATTGCGATTTAGGGACAAAGTTAAAACTTGGAAGGCCCTGTTATCGGTTGCAGGCCGGGTGAATTTAATTAAGATGATACTTATGCCACAGTTATTATACTTCCTCCATAACACCCCCATGGTCATCCCCTTGAAAGTTTTCCACACGGTTAATAGCATCTTTCGAGGCCTCATCTGGAGAGACGGGGCTCCTAGGATTAAATTAGAGCACTTAGAGACCTAAGGATAGTGGGGGATTGGCATTGCCAAACCCCTGGCTGTACTATTTGGCGGCCCAGATGCAGCAGCTGGTCGGTATGTTTCGGCCGGCGGTGCGGTCCTCGGCTCAGAAACTCCTGGAGCACACCGTGGGCAGAAGTCCGATTCCTGATGCGTTGGAGGCACAGGCCTTTGCTAAACCACATAGGAAATACCCCACTTTTAGTCTAACCCAGAAGGTATGGAATAAGGTCAAATATGTTCAGAATGCGGAAGGATTCACAAGATACAGTCCAATATGGCAAAATGACACCTACACTGAACTGGCCAAGTTGCAATCGGGGACCAGATGGAAAAGATATGGGGTCACACACCTCACACACATATTTTGTAATGGAGTGCTACGTACGTTCCCTGCGTTGCAAGAGGAGTTTGGCTTGCCGCAGTCAATGTACTTCTCCTACCTACAGCTGAGGCATGCAGTGGTGGCGCAGGGTCGCTCTTCTGAGTGGTGCCTGTCACCTACTCCTGCTTTTAGTCTTCTGGGGGATGCTGAAACATCGAAAGGCTTTATCTCCCAGTGCTATACCATTTTGTTGCAATATGTGATGAAGCAGCACCCCCTGAGGATAAGAGAGAGGTGGGAAGCGGATGCGGGAGAGTTGGATGGGGAACAATGGGAGGAGATTTTTCAGGCGGTGGGTAAGTGCTCCCTGAATGTATCACAAAAGCTTACCCAGTTGTACATCCTGTTACGTACCTATTACACCCCACACAGACTTAGTAAGATGAACCCGCAACTTGACCCTACTTGTACACGTTGTAAGAGAGACCATGGAGATTTGATTCATATGTTATGGAGATGTCCCAAACTCCACACTTATTGGGCAGGAGTGGTGAGTACCATTAACTCAACATTTGGTGTGACTCTTCCGCAGGACCCGAGGGCATGTCTCTTGGGGGCTCTGGAGGAGTACGAATGGGAGGAGGCGGACAGGGAAGTGATTCACAGGGTGTTGTTCCAGGCGAGGAAACTCATCATGGTTCATTGGAGAGCTGAGGCTCCCCCGACCCGTGCTGAGTGGATCACCAACATTGGGACAATGATGAGGATGGAGAAACTGGTATACCAACACAGGGGCAATGCCCACAAGTTTGAGAAGCTATGGGCAAAGTGGTTGGATGTACCGGGCCTAGCCCCGGTGGACTTGGTGATGGATAGGTTGCTGGGTACTAATGTTGGGTGAGATCTGGATGGGAGCGGATGCCACGAGAGCAATGTCCGGAGTGGTGGCGGGGGGGGGGATTTACCTCCAGAATGGGATTGCTATATCTGTACATGTTTGTATGGCCTTGATCTTTATCTCTATTTTATGTTTATGTCCCCGACGTGTCGAGGGGATTCTGTATGCCTTGTACCTCTGCAAAACAAATAAAACTTTTGTTGGATTTAAAAAAAATAGAAGTTAAACTAACAGGTTTATAGTTACTTGGTAAAGACTTTGTTCCAGTTTTAAATATGGGCACTACATTGGCCCTGCGCCAATCCAGTGGTACTATTCCTGTCATTAATGAGTCACTAAAAATTAGATACAGTAGCTTTGAAATTACAGAGCTCAATTATTTTAGGATGCATCTGGTCCAGGTGCTTTATCCACCTTTATTCTGTCTAAATATTTCTGGACCATATCACTTTTGAGCCATTGTGGATTTGGGGCTGTGTCACTACCACCCCCATTATGGACATGAGCTCCCCCATGCTCCATTGTATACACAGAGCTGAAGAAAGTATTTAATAAATTTGCCTTCTCTTTGTCCTCAATCACCCACTCTAGATTATTGTGGAAGGGGCCTACATGCTCAGACTTCACCTTTTTACTATTAATATATTTAAAGATTTTTTGGGGGTTTGTCCTACTATCTTTTGTAATCTGTCGTTCATTTTGAATTTTTGCATCCTTGATTTCCTTTTTACATATCCTGTTATATTTTTTGAACATTTAAACGACACTAGTGTTGCTTCATTTTTATATTTTTTAAATGCTATTTTCTTATTGTTTATAGCTTTTTTTAACTTTGACCGTGAGCCACGTAGGTTTTATTTTTAGCCTTTTAAACTTATTGCCCATGGGAATATACTTTGCAGTGAGGTTCCAAACAGTCTTTTTGAAGACTTAGAAAAAAGGATGGAGCCGCGCTAGGTGAAACAGGACGTAAGAATGCTTATTATCCAATCAATTGACATGGACACAATGCAAAATAATTATCCAAATTAGCATACAGTGAATATCAATACATAGATGTACGTAAAAAATTGAAAGATAAAAAATTGAAAAGTGAAAAAAATATATATAATAAAGCAAAGTCCAGTATTAGGCAAAGGCAAGGATAGTGAGCCCAAAGTGTAAATGGATCCACAAACGGTGCAGTTGATGACAAACAAGAACCTCCACCACCATCAAACACTGACCCTTACCAGAGCCAAAGATCTCAAAGAGATCAAACACAGCAGAAGTACAAGAGTGACATCCGTCATCCACATTGAGGTGTAAACTAACATCCGTCAGGTATGATCAGCCAGATAATCGCCAGTATCCCAATCAGACATAGGGTAAAAGGTACTCCAGGATATAAAAAGGAACCAAGGAAAACTTGCACAGTGTAAAATTGTTTAAAGGTTTAATGAATACAAGAATTGTATGCACTTACAACAATGATGTAGGTAAACAGCAGTAAAAAAGATCAGCCGGCCAGCTTTCAGTAGCGTGTACCCGTCTCTTCCGGGTCCTCATAAGTGATGCGGTGACGTCAGAACGCCGCCTCCCGACGTCTCGTCTCTAATGGGACTTGATCACGGGATCTTATTCATTAAACCTTTAAACGATTTTACACTATGCAAGTTTTCCTTGGTTCCTTTTTATATTCTGGAGTACCTTTTACCCTATGTCTGATTGGGATACTGCCGATTATCTGGCTGATCATACCTGACGGATGTTACAGTTTACACCTCAATGTGGATGACGAATGTCACTCTTATACTTCTGCTGTGTTTGATCTCTTTGAGATCTTTGGCTCTGGTAAGGGTCAGTTTTTGATGGTGGTGGAGGTTCTTGTTTGTCATCAACTGCACCGTTTGTGGATCCATGTACACTTTGGGCTCACTATCCTTGCCTTTACCTAATACTGGACTTTGCTTTATTATATATATTTTTTTCACTTTTTTATCTTTAAAAATTTTCATACATCTATGTATTGATATTCACTGTATGCCAATTTGGATAATTATTTTGCATTGTGCCCATGTCAATTGATTGGATAATAAGCAATCTTACGTCCTGTTTCACCTAGCGCGACTCCACTCCTTTTTTCTATTGCTTTTTGATGTTATATAACACTTTTGAGTCGCAGCTTTTCTTGCATTTATTTATTTTTTACATATGGTACGCGCAATTTTTTTCTGTTTTACCTTTTGAAGAATTCCCATTTTTGTTTTGTGTTCATCGGTGCCAATATTCCCTCCCAGTCCAAGTCCTGGAGAGCAGCCCTCGTCCTTGGAAAATTTGCTCTCTTGAAATTGAGTTTTTTTTATCTTTCCTGTATGTATTTCTTGCTTATAGTTAACATTAAATGAAATCATGTTATGATCACTGCTACCCAGGTGTTCCTTTATCTGAACATTAGTAATAAGCTCTGCATGGTTTGAGATTACCAGGTCCAACAGAGCATCATTCTGAGTTGGGGCCTCAAACTGGACCATAAAATTGTCCTGCAATAGGTTTTTAATTTTTTGTCCTTTAACTGTCCCAGCAATGCCATTATTCTAGTCAATTTCTGGGTAGTTAAAATCCCCCATTTTTATCACCGTCCCAGCCCTTTCCATCTGTGCAAGGAGTTGAGTCTCCACCTCCTCATTAACATTGGGTGGTCTATAACAAACTCCAATGATTAACTTTGAACTATGCACATCTGTATGCAGTTCCACTCATAATGCTTCAGCCTCATCACACTCTCCATCAACCAGGAGAGTGATGCGCAAACTATTTAAATACATGGGAGAACATTTTCTGTTTATTAACCACTTCCGGGCCTTCCGTGTATATACAGTGCCTTGCGAAAGTATTTGGCCCCCTTGAACTTTGCGACCTTATGCCACATTTCAGGCTTCAAACAAAGATATAAAACAATTTTTTTTTGAAGAAACAAGTGGGACACAATCATGAAGTGGAACGAAATTTATTGGATATTTCAAACTTTAACAAATAAAAAACTGAAAAGGGGGCTGAATAATTTTGCACGCCCAATTTAAGTTAATACTTTGTAGCGCCACCTTTTGCTGCGATTACAGCTGTAAGTCGCTTGGGGTATGTCTCAGTTTTGCACATCGAGAGACTGACATTTTTGCCCATTCCTCCTTGCAAAACAGCTCGAGCTCAGTGAGGTTGGATGGAGAGCGTTTGTGAACAGCAGTTTTCAGTTCTTTCCACAGATTCTCGATTGGATTCAGGTCTGGACTTTGACTTGGCCATTCTAACACCTGGATATGTTTATTTGTGAACCATTCCATTGTAGATTTTGCTTTATGTTTTGGATCATTGTCTTGTTGGAAGACAAATCTCCGTCCCAGTCTCAGGTCTTTTGCAGACTCCATCAGGTTTTCTTCCAGAAGGGTCCTGTATTTGGCGCCATCCATCTTCCCATCAATTTTAAACCATCTTCCATGTCCCTGCTGAAGAAAAGCAGGCCCAAACCATGATGCTGCCACCACCATGTTTGACAGTGGGGATGGTGTGTTCAGGGTGATGAGCTGTGTTGCTTTTATGCCAAACATAACGTTTTGCATTGTTTCCAAAAAGTTTGATTTGGGTTTCATCTGACCAGAGCACCTTCTTCCACATGTTTAGTGCGTCTCCCAGGTGGCTTGTGGCAAACTTTAAACGACACTTTTTATGGATATCTTTAAGAAATGGCTTTCTTCTTGCCACTCTTCCATAAAGGCCAGATTTGTGCATTTAAACGACTGATTGTTGTCCTATGGACAGAGTCTTCCACCTCAGCTGTAGATCTCTGCAGTTCATCCAGAGTGATCATGGGCCTCTTGGCTGCATCTCTGATCAGTCTTCTCCTTGTATGAGCTGAAAGTTTAGAGGGACGGCCAGGTCTTCGTAGATTTGCAGTGGTCTGAAACTCCTTCCATTTCAATATTATCGCTTGCACAGTGCTCCTTGGGATGTTTAAAGCTTGGGAAATCTTTATGTATCCAAATCTGGCTTTAAACTTCTCCACAACAGTATCTCGGACCTGCCTGGTGTGTTCCTTGTTCTTCATGATGCTCTCTGCACTTTAAACGGACCTCTGAGACTATCACAGTGCAGGTGCATTTATACGGAGACTTGATTACACAGGTAGATTCTATTGATCATCATTAGTCATTTGGGTCAACATTGGATCATTCAGAGATCCTCACTGAACTTCTGGAGAGAGTTTGCTGCACTGAAAGTAAAGGGGCTGAATCATTTTGCACGGCCAATTTTTCAGTTTTTTATTTGTTAAAAAAGTTGGAAATATCCAATAAATTTCGTTCCACTTCATGATCGTGTTCCACTTGTTGATTCTTCAAAAAAAAAATTACAGTTTTATATCTTTATGTTTGAAGCCTGAAATGTGACAAAAGGTCGCAAAGTTCAAGGGGGCCGAATACTTTCGTAAGGCACTGTATGTCGCTGCTTTGGCGTTATATACGGTCGTTATGGCACGGGATCTCTTTTATGGGTGGTGGGAGAGGTGCCCCCTGCCCTCCTGCCACTTCCCAGTAGTTTCTGCCATGTACCGGATTAATCAGCTGCAGCGGAGACGATCAGATCTGGTGTACTGATAGGCATAAAGTCGAGTGAGGGCAAGATGGCCCCCATTCAACCATATGCTCTTGGGAGGACTCGAGCTACGTCAAATGTCATTTCTGCCCTTCGGCCTTGAAGGGCCCATTTTTTATGTATAAATAATGTGTCTTTTTGACCTGAGATCTCATATTAAAGAGGCACTGTCCTGCTTATTTCTATTAAAAGATGTTTACATTCCTTATAATTAAAAAAAGAAAGTAACACTTTTTTTCTAACGCCAGTATAAAAATAAGACTTTTTTAAAGCTCCCTGTCCCAAAGACTTGGGGGCCACACCCTAACTATGCATCACATTAACCACTTAAAGACCAGCCGCAGCAGTTGTACTCTATTAAGAGAATGACCGTTATTGTACGTCGCTTTGTGTAATAGATATAGCAGGTGCGGCCCTCCACACAGAGGCAAAAATAGGATTTTTGTCCTCACCGTAAAATCCTTTTCTCCGAGTTCATGGACGGACCCAGCAGTAATCCTGACAAAGTGGATATTAGCCTTCATTCAGGAGTGACTAGGCAGAAACTTGTGAAAAGTGTTATTCACATCAAACACAGTACAGTACCACCCAGGGGGTGGTCCCTCAGGGTATAACCCCTCTCCCTGCATCTTGCAGCTCAGTTCGTCAAAAAGCAGTACAAACTTAAAGGGGTTGTAAAGGAAACATTTTTTTCCCCTAAATAGATTCCTATACCTTATTGTAGTCCTCCTTCACTTACCTCATCCTTCGATTTTGCTTTTAAATGTCCTTATTTCTTCTGAGAAATGCTCACTTCCTGTTGTTCTGTCTGTAACTCACCACCGTAATGCAAGGCTTTTTTCCTGGTGTGAAGAAAGCCTCTTGAGGGGGGAGGGGGCAAGCAGGAGTGTCAGGACACCCACTAACACAGCTCTTTTCTCTATATGCAAAGTCGAGAGGGTCCCAACTTGCCTGCTCGCCCCCTCCCCCCTTAAGAGGATTTCTCCAAACCAGGAAGAAAGCCTCACATTACGGTGGTGAGTTACAGACAGAAGAACAGGAAGTGAGCAATTCTCAGAAGAAATAGGGACATTTAAAAGCAAAATCGAAGGATGAGGTAAGTGAAGGAGGACTGCACTAAGGTAAAGGAAGCTATTTAGGGAAACATTTTTTTCCTTTACAACCCCTTTAAAAAAGGAGGGGTGGGTGCTTTGTCCATCCATGAACTCAGAGAAAAGGATTTTATGGCGAGTACAAAAATTGTATTTTCTCTTTTCGTTTATGGACAGACACAGCAGTAATCTTGACAAAGTGGGACATCCCAAAGCAGTGTCAAAAAACGAGGGGTGGAAACAGCATTAAAACAAACTTCACCCCAAAACAAAACTCAACGAAGGAGTTGCAACTTTAAACAGCCGCCTGCAAAACCTTGCGGCCGAAGGAAGCATCCGAAGATGCACTCACATCAACCTTGTAAAATTTAGTAATAGTGTGAACGGACGACCAAGTCGCCGCCTTACACACCTGGGAAACAGATGCTTGATGTCGGAAAGTCCAAGAGGCACCCGTTGCCCTGGTCGAATGCGCTGTGACAGGAAAGGGGGGCGCCCGACCCTTTATGGCGCAAGCCTGAATCACAATCTGTCGGTTCCACCACGAGATGGTGGCTGACGAGACCGCCAGGCCCTTCTTGGGACCAGCCACTGAAACAAACAGCGAGTCTAACCTCCGGCACGGAGCAGTAGCAGATAAGTATACTCTCAGAGCTCGGACAACGTCCAAGGAATGCAATGCCGCCTCTTTATGATGCGACGGCCGAGGACACAAGGATGGAAGTACAATGTCCTCATTGAGATGGAGGGCTAAAACGACCTTAGGCAGAAAAGAAGGCTGCGGACGCAGCACCACCTCATAGTGGGTGACCGCCTCCTTGTCCACAGGGTCCTTGAAAGCAGGAGCATCTTACACCGGAATCGTGGTTACCTTGTTTAACCTGGACACAGGAGGGTCCATTATCGGAGGAGAGGTCCATTTTTTCAGGAAACTCTCCTCAAAAGGGTAATGCACCGCCAAACTTTTAGGGACCGAAAAAACCTTCTGTGGTTTGTCCCACTCCTTGTACAAATGTTTGTCTAGATCAGACACACAAGGAAACCCCCTAGCAGTGCAGGTCGGCCTACGGAACCCGAAAGGGACCGACGCCTCTGTTGCTTCTGCAGACTCCTCTATCTTTAGAGTATCTCGCACTGCGGTGATAAGATCACCGACTAGAGCCTTTTTACGTGCTGACCCAGACCTGGAGTCATCCTCACTGTCCGGCCGATCTTGGTCCGCATCCTCGGATACATCAGAACCAGGGCCATGAGCCGTAGCTGGGCCTGGCTCGTATCAGAGTTGTCCCCAGAAGATAGCGGGGGAGGAGGCGCTTTTTACCCCCGTGTTCCCATGCGTCGCTTCCACCTTGGCAACAAAAGCCTCCAGGATCACAGACACAGCGTCCACCAATATATCGGGTGCAGGTGTTTCAGGGGAAGAGGCATCCACGCGCCCGACACCCACAGGGACTCCAGGCAGGGTAACACCCTCCTAGCTGCCACAGACGAGGCCCCCCCCAGAAGACTCACCACCCTTGAATGGTACCCGCACAGCCGCCGTCCGCTTCCTACTTTGCAGCCACCTGACAGTCTGACCCTCTGCAGCGTGTGTTGATTTGTGCCGGTTAAAGGCACACTAGAGGCCAAAATCCCCCACAAAATGGCCAAGCGGCCTCACTATAAAACGGCGCAGACCACAAGAAAATGGCCGCCGAACGGCAGATAGAGGCCAAACAGACACCGCCAACAGTATGGGGAGAGAACACACAGGTCAGCAAAAACTGACACTCTTAATGGCAGCCCACTAGCACCCCAGTAGAGGACGTACAGCGCAGTTCCCGCCACATATGAACCCCCAGGCCAACAGCAGTCAGCCTAGCTCACAGAGCCCAGGGAGGAGGGAAGAGAGGGAGGAAAAGGAAGGAGGGAACCCCGTACTCGACCTCCCCGGGAATGTCCAGCTATGTTGTCCTGCCGAAGCAGGGGATTACTACTTACCCTTCCTGCGTTGATTATGCTGTAAGCATCCCAGACAGACCATCTTTTGCGCGGTTACGGAGGTGACTGTTGGCCCGGTGCGCTGTGACTCAGCCATCTAGACCGGTCATATGCGTGCCCTGGAGCTAGTAGCTCACCGGCCACCCATAGAGCAACAGACATGTCATGGACGACACAGTGCCTAGCCAAGGTCGGCACACGTTCGATGGCCGAAACTGGGGGGACTACAAGGATCTGGGATCCAGCATGTCACCCAGTCAACAGTTGATCGCAGATCACAGGAACAAAAAATAGAAATAAAAATAGAAATAAACCTCCAGGGCTATGGGCCTGAATAGAGCCATGTCTTTTTCAAGATTACTGCAGTGTCCATCCATGAACGAAAGAGAAATGGGAATCTGCCAGCGTATACAAAGCGGATCCCCGTTCTGATAGGGGAGCCGAGAGCGATAGTCTGTTCCTAGTGATTAGGAACAGCAATCTCTCTCCTCCTCCAGTCAGCCCAGCCCCCATACAATTAGAAACACCGCACAGGGAACACATTTAAGCCTTTGATCACCCCTGGTGTTAACCCTATTCCTGCCAGTGACATTTACACAGTAGTCAGTGCATTTTTATGGCACTGATCGCTATGTGAATGTCACTGGTCCCAGAAAAATAAAAAAGTGTCTGATCTGTCGACTGCATTGTCTCAGTCCTGGCTAAAAAAAAAAAAAAAAATTTAAAACGCAGATTGCCGCCACTACTAGTAAACAAATTAAATAAAAACGCCATAAATAAACCCCCCCCCTTTTTTTTTTAGACACCAACTCTTGCGCAAACCAATCAATATATGCTTATTGCTTTACTTTTTACCTTTATATGTAGAATAATACATATTAGCCTAAACTGAGAAAGATTTTTTTTTTATGTATTTCTTTGGGATATTATAGCAAAAAGTTAAAAACATTTTTTCTCAAAATTGGCGCTCTGTTTATAGCGCCCAAAAAAAACAAAAAAAAAAACACAAAAAAATAAAAACGCAATACCAATCAAAAGATCAAATGCCACCAAAAGAAAGCTCTATTTGTCGGACGTCAATTTTGTTTGGGTACAGCGTTGCAGGACCGCACAATTGTCAGTTAAAGCGACGCAGTGCTGTATCGCAAAAAAGAATATAGCGCACAAATACAAAAATGGCATTACAAGCCTACAAGACTATTTAAAGCACCTGAACATAATAAGCAAATATGGGGATTTGGTCACACCACATGGCCATACAGTGCTTTAAGCCCACTACTGTGTCAAAGTACCCCCTTTTCAGTGGGTCCTACACTAATCAAAGAATGCAAGATCCCACTTCTCAACCATGGGAGAAATACACTCCTCTTTATGGGAGAACTAAAAGGACTCCTATAACTCAGGTGGACACTGATTAGAAGTACTGGTGGGGGATGATGGGGTGCTCCATCTCAAGGGGTCTGGTCAGGACCCATTTAACAAAGACTTAGGGGCACACCTTAAGTATGCATCACAGGCAAGCCTCCGAGCTCCCAAGCAGAAGCGAATGCATACGCAAGTCTCGCCCACATATGTAAACAGTGTGCAAACCACACATGAGGTATTGTCACGATCGTTCGAGCAGGAGCAATGAATCTAGCACTAGATCTCCAACTCTGTAAAAAAAATTAAAGCGTCGCCTGTGGAGATTTTAAGGTACCGTAGTTAATTGCCACTCTACGAGCATGCACAATTTTAAAGCATGACATTTTAGATATTAATTTACTCAGTGTAACATTATCTTTCACATTATACAAAAAACTTGTATTTTTTCAAAAATTATAGCATTTGTAAGACTGCCGTTCAAATACGGTGTGACAAAGTATTGCAACTATCTCAATTTTATTCTCTCGGGTCTTTGCTAAAAAAAAAAAAAAATACAGTGCCTTGCGAAAGTATTCGCACGGAAGTGAATAAAACAGCTCAATTTCAACAGGTATCAAACTAGTTATAACTAGTATAACTAGTTTGATACCTGTTGAAATTGAGCCGTTTTATTCACCTCCGTCACTTCTGAATCATTATTCTCACTGACTTCCTGGTTTGCGGTGCACATTCATTCTTGCTACATCACGGCCTAATGGGAACTACAGTATATATTTATATCTTTGTTTGAAGCCTGAAATGTGGCAAAACATTACTTTTTACTTTATCAGCTACTGTCAGACTTTAATTTAAGAGGGAAATATTTTTGTCTTTACAACCCCTTTAAGTTAATACTTTGTAGCGCCACCTTTTGCAGCGATTACAGCTGTAAGTCACTTGGGGTATGTCTCTATCAGTTTTGCACATCGAGAGACTGACATTTTTGCCCATTCCTCCTTGCTAAGCTTGGGAAATCTTTTTGTATCCAAATCCGGCTTTAAACTTCTCCACAACAGTATCTCAGACCTGCCTGGTGTATTCCTTGTTCTTCATGATGCTCTCTGCGCTTTAAACGAACCTCTGAGACTATCACAGTGCAGGTGCATTTATACGGAGACTTGATTACACACAGGTGGATTCTATTTATCATCATTAGTCATTTAGGTCAACATTGGATCATTCAGAGATCCTCACTGAACTTCTGGAGAGAGTTTGCTGCACTGAAAGTAAAGGAGCTGAATAATTTTGCACGCCCAATTTTTCAGTTTATTTGTTAAAAAAGTTTGAAATATCCAATAAATTTCGTTCCACTTCATGATTGTGTCCCACATGTTGATTCTTAAAAAAAAATTACAGTTTTATATCTTTAGGTTTGAAGCCTGAAATGTGGCAAAAGGTCGCAAAGTTCAAGGGGGCCGAATACTTTCGCAAGGCACTGTGTATATATATATATATATATATATATATATATATATATATATATATATATATATATATATATATATATATATATGTTTTGGGGTTTAAGTGATTTTCTAACAAAAAAGAGTTTTTTTTTGTACTCACCGTAAAATCCTTTTCTTTGTCGTCCATGGACGGACACAGCCTCTTCAAATCTTGACAAGTGGGTTATGTTCCCTGTTTATAGGAGAGGACTAGGCAGAAACATGTTAGATATTTATACATGTCATTTAAACAGAGTTGAATAGCCCCGCCCAGGGGGCAGTCCCTCTGGTCATAACCCTCCGTCCATGGACGACAAAGAAAAGGATTTTACGGTGAGTACAAAAAATCCTATTTTCTCTTGTCGTCCATGGACGGACACAGCCTCTTCAATTCTTGACAAGTGGGACGTCCCCAAGCAGTATCAAAAAAATGAGGGGTGGGAACAGTATCAGTAAAAACACACACACACAACTTCACCCCAAACAGGCAGAGCTCCACAACGGAGATGCAACTTTAAACAGCCGCCTGCAAAACCTTGCGGCCGAAGGAAACATCTGAAGATGCACTCACATCAACCTTGTAAAATTTTGAGAAAGTGTGTACGGACGACCAAGTCGCCGCTTTACACACCTGTGAGACTGACACTTGATGTCGGAAAGCCCAGGAAGCACCAATTGCCCTGATCGAATGTGCCGTGACCGGAAAGGGGGGCGCCCGCCCCCTAAGAGCATAAGCCTGTATGACAGTCTGCCTGATCCACCGAGAAATGGTGGCTGACGAGACCGCCAGGCCCCTTTGTGGACCAGATACCGACACAAAAAGTGAGTCCGACCTCCGAAACGGAGCCGTAGCTGACAGGTACACCCGCAGAGCGCGTACCACGTCTAAGGAATGAAGTGCAACCTCCTTAGCATGCACCGGCCGAGGACACAAGGATGGAAGCACAATGTCCTCGTTGAGGTGAAAGGACGAAACCACCTTCGTAAGAAAGGAAGGTCGCGGGCGTAACACCGCCTTATCCTTATGGAGGACCAAGTATGGCGACTTGCAGGACAAGGCCGCCAACTCAAACTCTTCTGACAGACGTAATGGCCACCAAGGCGGCCACCTTCTGAGAAAGCGTCGAGAGGAATCTCTCTGATGTCCTCGAAGGGAGGCTTCTGAAGAACCAAGAGCACCAGATTCAAATCCCATGGGGGAAGAGGTGGTCTAAGAGGGGGAAGTATATGACGAACCCCCTGCACAAAAGGTACCCACCAGGGAATGGGCCTCCAAAGGCCGCTGAAAGAACACAGCCAAGGCTGACATCTGACCCTTAATGGTGCTTAAGGCAAGCTTCTGATCCACGCCGTGCGGTAAAAACAGCAGGATCCTGGATAACGAAAACGTCCATGGACGCCAACCCATCTCTTCGCACATAGAGATGTAGGCCTTCCAAGTGCGATGGTAAATCTTCCTAGAAGACTTCCGTGCCCGCAACATAGTTGGAATGACAGAGTCGGAAAGACCTCGGTCCCTTAGAACCTGGCTTTCAATAGCCATGCCATTAAAGCCAGCGACTGTAAAGCAGGTTGGAGTATAGGACCTTGAGCCAGAAGGTCCTCCCGCATTGGCAGCCGCCAAGGCGCATCCGCCACTAGACGCACGAGATCGGCGTACCAAGGATGCCGGGGCCAATCCGGGGCGATTAGAATCATTGGGATCCCCTCGGCCTCCACTCTGCGGAGCAGACGAGGCAGCAACTTCAAAGGGGGAAAGGCATAGATTAATCGATACTGCCCCCACGGGGCTACCAACGCGTCTGACATGTCCGCCCAGGGATCTCTGGACCTGGCCATGAACCTCGACACCTTGCGGTTGTGACGAGAGGCCAGGAGATCCACATCCGGTGTTCCCCATCTCCTGCAGAGGAGTTAAAACACCTCCGGATGCAATGCCCATTCTCCCTGGTCCAGCATCTGGCGGCTCAGGTAGTCTGCCTGCCAGTTTTCCACTTCTGGAATGTAGATGGCCGACAGAGCCGGCACGCTTCTTTCTGCCCATCTTAGGATGTGAGTGACCTCGGACGCTGCCGCCGAGCTCAGAGTTCCCCCTGATGGTTGATATAAGCCACCGCCGTGGTGTTGTCCGAATGGATCCTGATCGGCCTTGCAACCCTTTTGACCATGAGGAGAGACATAGCCTGATCGCCCGAAGTTCCAAGACATTGATCGGTATTTGTCTAGAGTCCACGACCCTGGGCCGATTGGACCCCCAGACCGTGAGGCTGGGGTCCGTCGTAACCACCGTCCACTGAAAGGGGAGAAAGGACTTCCCTGACTGAAGAGCCAGGGATCTCAGCCACCAAGTCAGAGAAGCCCTGACCAGGTGGCTGACCTGAATCTGACGATCCAACGACGATGGAGATCTCTTCCACTTGGACAGGATCTCCCTCTGTAGTACTCGAGTGTGGAACTGGGTGTACGGTACAGCCTCGAACGAGGCCACCATGTGGCCCAGAACTTGCATGCAAAACCGGAGAGACGACCATTTGTGGGACATCAAAACTCACAGCAGACTGGAGCGTCTGCAATTTTTCCAGGGGTATTAAGACCCTCGCTTCCGAGGAGTCCAGAA
This sequence comes from Rana temporaria, assembly GCF_905171775.1. Lineage (NCBI taxonomy): Eukaryota > Metazoa > Chordata > Amphibia > Anura > Ranidae > Rana > Rana temporaria. Next base: position 282,624,967 of record NC_053491.1, on the reverse strand, counting down.
TCAACCCCAGATATTCCAAATGCTGAGTCGGAACCAGGACCGACTTCTGAATGTTTAACACCCACCCGAATTCTTGGAGGGTCTGGCTGGTTATAGACACGTCCTCCCTTAATTCTGAGCCAGAAGCTGCTCTCAGAAGATCGTCTAAGTAACGCACAATGGCAATGCCTCGCTGTCTCAGCAAAGCTAGGATCGGCGCGAGCACCTTGGTAAAAAAGCTTGGTGCTGACGCCAGGCCTAAAGAGAGGGCCACAAACTGATAATGGTCCTCCCCGATCGCAAAGCGCAGAAACCTCTGGTGACTTGCGCAGATTGGGACATGCAAGTATGCGTCCTTGATGTCCAAGGACGCCAGAAAATCCCCCAGGAGGAGCGCAGCTACCATCAAGTGAATAGATTCCATGCGGAACTTCATTACTTTCACTAAGAAATTCAGAGCCTTGAGGTCCAGGATCGGACGGACACCGTCGTTCGGGACCACAAACAGATTTGAATAAAAACCCTAAAACCTCTCGTCCTGCGGAACAGGTAAAATTACTTCTGCAACCTAGCAGGTCCCTTACTGCCGCCAACAGGGCAGCCCTACGAGCCGGTAGGAGAGGGAGACTTGAGGGAAATAATCTGTTTGGGGGATAGGAAAAACTATCTTGTACCCCGAAGAGACCACCTCACAGACCCATCGGTCGGAGAGCAGAGAGGTCCACCGAGTCGTGAACCTGCAAAGCCGTCCCCCCACCCCTGAGTCGGGCGGGGGCAGGCCTTCATGCAGTTGCGTGCTTGGGTGCCGGCTTGTTCGGCTTACGCACCCAGGGACGTTTGTCCCCCAGCTGAGCCCTTGTCGGTTTGGGAGGGTTTACCCACGGGCCCTGACCGACGAAAATACCGCTTCTGTGTGGGAAAAGAAGGACCCGGCTTACGATGGGGTTCCTTCCCCTTGGAGGACTGAGGGAGGTGAGTGCTCTTCCCTTCCGTGACATCCTTGATAATGTCGTCCAGTGAAGACCCAAAAAAGCCTCCCACCTTTGAAGGGTAAATCCGCCAGTGCTTTCTTAGAGGCCTGGTCCACAGACCATCATTTTAGCCAAAGCAGGCGGCGTAAAACCACCGCCGAAACAGAAGCCCTGGATATCAAGGGCGCTGCAAATAGTTAAGCATCAAACAGACAAGGCCCTGGACTAGCTAGTCAGCCATTCTAATAACCTCGGATGGGAGTTGGTGCTTCTCTGTGGTCTGGCGCAAAACCTTTGCCCGCTCAGTAAGTTTCTGAGACACCAGGGTAGTGGCCACAATAGGCCGCAAGGCAGACCCCTGCATGGTAAACATGGAGCGGGTCAGTGCTTCAGATCTTCTATCAGTCTGATCCTTAAAAGCAGAAGTTCCCTCTATAGGGAGAGTGGTCACCTTGTTTAGCCGGGCAACTGGAGGGTCCACCACCGGAGAAGTCCACTTTTTTAAAAGGTTCTCCTCAAAAGGGTATCGAACCGCCAGGTGGTAATGGACTACAAAAGCCTTCTGCGGCTTTTCCGATTCTGTATCAATGAATTTATCAAAGAAAGACACATAAGGAAAAGCCTTAACAGAGCGGTCGGATTTGTGTGACCCAAAGGAGACCGAGCCCTCAGCTGCACTATCCAGCTTAAGGGAATCCCTTACAGCATTGATAAGCTCCCTGACAAGTGCCTTATGCCCTGACCCAGTTACAGTGTCTTCCTCACAAGGAAGGTCCTGGTCCACGTCCTTTAGATAAAACCGAACCAGGCACCTGAGCCGCAGCCGGGTCCTGGACTGAATCTGAACATTCCCCTGGGCATAGCGGAGGGAAGGTGAGCTTTTTACCCCCCTTACTGCCGCACGCCGTTTCCACCCTGGCAACAAATGTCTCCAGGACTGCCGACAAAGTGTCTATTGTGGGTGCAGGAGCAGAAGTACCAGCTGCCGCCTCTGTCATGCTGGGGGAACGAGGACCAGATACTGACTCCATTTTTTAGGAAAAAAACTCCCAGGGCCCAGTTCAGACTGAGCAGAAAAAAAAACCCATCACTCCTGCTGCGCTGACCAGGGGGGGGGGGTTACCCAGGGGACTCACCACACCGGAGGACTGCTCAGCGCCGCTGCCCGTGTCCCGCACACCGCTGTGTATGTGTGAGAAGCCGTGAGGAAAACTGAGGTAGCTGTGGGTTGCTGCGTGAGAACGGCGCTTTGCGCCGCAGGAGTCAACGTTAGAGGCCAAGGACTCAGGCAAGATGGCCGCCGCTGTATCATGGTGCGGCTACAACAAAATGGTCGCCAATGGGATTTTCAATACAAACTGAAAATCCACAAAAAAAAATGGCACCAGCGCCGCCAGCAAAACACAGCATTTTAAAAGCTGAACACAGAGAAAGGCTGCCCAGCACCCAAAAACGACCAGAAAAGTGGGCCCCAGCAGAAAAAAAATAGGCCAGGCACACCGTTCCCTCACCAGGAGCCCCCCTCCCCGACAGCAATGCAGAACAGCAGAGTGAAAAAAGGGAGCAGGAAAGGATACCCAAACCCCAGGAATGCTCAGCCGTACCACCCCACCTAAGAGGGAGGGACTGTACTTACCCATCCACGCGACGACTCACTGACGCATTCCAGACAGACGTACAACTGCAATGGAGGTACCCGTTGGCCCGGTCCGCTGAGAGTGAGACACCACCGCTCAGTCATGTGCGGACCTAAGAAGCAAAGCTCACTGGCCACCCCAGGAGTCATGGGGCATGTTGTGGCAGACCCAGCCTCTTTGCAAAGGTGTGCTCACGCTCGCTGGCCGAACTGAGAAGACTACTAGGATCTAGGATATCCAGCCTGTCTCAGCCGACATTCGATAGAAGTAAAAGACAAAATAAAAATTAAATCTTTTCCTCCGGGCGCTGGGCTCAAAAGGTAGCCATACGTCCTTTGCTAGGCAGAACAAAACTGAGGCTACATGCTGCAGGGAGGAGGGTTATGTCTGGAGGGACCGCCCCCTGGGCGGGGCTGTTCAACTCTGTTTAAATGACATGTATATGAATATCTAACATGTTTCTGCCTAGTCCTCTCCTGTAAACAGGGAACATAACCCACTTGCCAAGAATTGAAGAGGCTGTGTCCGTCCATGGACGACAAGAGAAAATACGGATTTTAACTTGTGAACACCAAATGTCAGAAATAGGCTTGGTCTTCAAGTGTTTTACACTACATGGAGCACAATTATTTTCTTTGAAGCGCTCATGCAAATATGGATGTGGATTTGATTAGTACAGTTGTGCTCATAAGTTTACATACCCTGGCAGAATTTATGATTTCTTGGCCATTTTTCAGAGAATATGAACACAAAAACTTTTTTCACTCATTAATAAACGGCTTCAGCCAAACACTAAAAATCAACTGTTCTCTTTTTAAATCATCATGGCAACAGAAACTACCTAAATGACCCTGATCAAAAGTTTACATACCCTGGTGATTTTGGCCAGATAACATGCACACAAGTTGACACAAAGGAGTTTGAATGGCTATTGAAGGTAACCATCCTCATCTGTGATCTGTATGCTTGCAATTAGTGTGTATAAAAGGTCAATGAGTTTCTGGACTCCTGACAGACCTTTGCATCTTTAATGGATCGGTGGAAAAAAGTAGTTTAACTGTATAAAACAGGAAAGGGATATAAAAAGATATCCAAGGAATTGAGAATGCCAATCAGCAGTGTTCAAATTAAGCAAGAAGTGGAAAATGAGGGGTTCTGTTGAAACCAAACCACGGTCAGGTTGACCAACAAAAATTAAAGCCACAACTGTCAGGAAAATTGTTCAGGATGCAAAGAAAAACCCACAAATAACTTCAGGTGAAATACAGCACTCTCTGAAACCACGCGGTGTGGTTAATATGCACAATGACGCCGCACTTAGAAGAAAGATGGGCTGCATGGTCGAATCGCCAGAATAAAGCCAATACTACACAAATGCCAAAGTATCCCGCTTACAATACGCCAAACAGCACAGAGACAAGCCTCAAACCTTCTGGCACAAAGCCATTTGGAGTCATGAGACCAAATTTGAGCTTTTTGGCCACAACATTAAACGCTACATTTGGAGAAGAGTCAACAAAGCCTATTATGAAAGGTACGGAGGTGGATCGCTGATGTTTTAGGGATGGGTGAGCTACAAAAGGCACAGTGAATTTGGTCAAAATTGATGGCAAGATGAATGCAGTATGTTATCAAAAAATACTGGAGGAACATTTGCATTCATCAGCCAGGAAGCTGCGCATGGGACATACTTGGACATTCCAAATTGACAATGATCCACCACACAAGGCCAAGTCAACCTGTCATTGGACAAAGCAGAATAAAGTAAAGGCTCTGGAGTGGCCATCTCAGTCACCAGACCTCAATATCATTCAGCCACTCTAGGAAGAGTTTCAACTTGCAGTTCATCAGTACCTACTTGGTTAAGACACGGTTATACATATGGTATTGGAGTGTGCTCAGGATACAAGATTGGGAGGTTGATTTGTATGGACAGAAAAGGAAATGATGACGTGCATTTACTGACTAACTGTACAATGTTGACTCATTCTGTTGTATATGTTGTACTTACATCTCAATAAACTTTGAATTTCTGATTAAAAAAACTTGCAGTTCATGCAAGGCAAGCTAAGAATTTACAAGAACTGGAGGCTTGTTGCCAAGAGGAATGGGCAGCTTTACCATCTGAGAAGATAAAGAGCCTCATCCACAAATACCACAAAAAGACTTCAAGCTGTCATTGATGTTAAAGGGGGCAATACACAGTATTAAAGTGGAGGTTCACCCTAAAAACATGTATATACCATTCCATCCAGCATACTGCCGACATGTACAGTATGCCGTTTTTTTTTCACTGTACATACCGCCGTATAGCTATTATCCCCCCCTTATGCGCCGGGGGGAAGCTTTTGTCATCACGTCAATCACTTAGTCTCTGAATAGGAACGCCCACTCCTGTGGGATCCACTACCCGGAAGCCTGGGGGGGGGGGGGGGAAATAGCTATACAGCGGTATGTACAGCGAAAAAAACAGCATACTGTACATGTCGGCAATATGCTGGATGGAATGGTATATACACATGTTTTTAGGGTGAACCTCCGCTTTAAGAACTGGGGTATGTAAACTTTTGATCAGGATAATTTGGGTAGTTTCTGTTGTCATTATGATTTAAAAAGTGTAAACACAGTTAATTGATAATAAATGGCTTCAGCCTAACACTGAGTGAAAGAAAAGTTTGTGTTATCATTCATATTCTCTGAAAAATGGCCAAGAAATTCTAAATTCTGCAAGGGTATGTAAACTTATGAGCACAACTGTATACTGTAGGCTGGATTGTCGCCAGCCTTCCTGAGTCTCTTTATTACTGCTGTTTGGATTTCCTGTTGTGACCCGGCTTGTTCCTGACCTGTCTGATCCGCTCTCCTGGTTTGACCCCCTGGCTTGCTTTACTGACTTGTTACCTTCTACAGCACCTGATCCCGGCTTGTTTCACGGACTTTGCTTCAGTTATCTGTTCCTGCCTGTTTTCCAACACCAGACCTTTGGCTTGTCTCCATTCCTGCAAACCTTCATCTCCTGCCTGGATCCACAGTGTTTGATCCCCAGCCGGCTTCCACTGTTGCTCCTTGTGCACACCTTGCTAAGTGTTACCGAGGACTCCTAGAGACTGCAGCCCAGCGGTGTTTCCTGTATTCTCCAGTATTCTTCAGGCACCCACCAGCTCTTCTCTCCTGGATCCATCTGGAAACCTGTGCTTCTCTGGGCACTACACCCTCTGTACCCAACCTCAGGGGTGTACTGCACTTAGCCCAAAGGGGAGCCTCTCGGCATTTCAGCCTCCAACCAGGTGTTCGTCTGAACAGGATTGACACAGCCATCATCACCTGGATTGTCCATCTGTGCAGAGTCCCTGGGTCTGTTGAGACCAATATGCCCTTCAGACTTGCTGTTTGTATAAACACGCAAGTCCACACCATCCGCTAAGAGTACCTATTTTCTCCAATTTTTGATGATAACTGCAGACAAATACACAAGATTATTATCTATTGATTTGAACTGTGCACTACTCACTATTTGGAGCAACCTATCAAGCTGCTTGGAGTTCTCACTATAAGGAATTTATTGTGTTTTTTTACACATCACTGGTCAATATCTAATGTTTAGACCTCATATTTCAGCGCTGCACTTTATTATCTCCATTGCCACAACTGTATACTGCTAGATCCTTTTCCATTAGGTTTAATTACCCCTGATGCCAGAAGTGTAAAGAGTTCTTTTCGAAGGATATTACACACATGCATTTTTTAAACTCTATTTAGAGGGTTAAAACCAGCTGGTAAGGAGTGAGGAGCCCAATAATGGCACAAGTTGGGAGTTGATGCTGAGCCTGTGAAGCTCCCACCCGTATGTGGCTAACAGGCTAGTTTGCCTGGGTCCCTCTCGAGTCCCCTCCTCACCCCTGCACTCCCCCCCCACGAGAGATGCCCTTTCTTACCTCCACCTGGGGCCCCCAGGACCCATCAGTGTGAAACTGGCTGCGAGCGATTGGAGCAGGGTCAGCGGGACAGTGAGAGCAGCAAGAGTAGCTTGCACGGAGGGAGGAAGTGAAAAGGTAGGGTGGAGCGTGCAGGGAGAGCCAGTGTCAGAGCTGGAGAGAGACACTGGGAGGAGAGGAGAGGACCCAGCGGCTCCCAAGCAGCAGTAAAGGAGGAAAGGACAATTTCTTCAAACCGGGAGCGCTCAGAGGCATCAGAGCAGTGGGCTGGTCCCCCAGCCCTCAACATACAGACCCCAGCCTTTCTCCAAGTTACCTAGGCGGATGCTAGCAAGAAGAATGTACCTCTAAAAGAACAGCCTGAATCCGGCAGCAAGCTTCAAAACCAGAGGCGAGTCAAGCCAGCTCTTATTTTTGTACATGCTTGTTCCGCACCATATCTCCAAATACATGCCCAGCTACTACTAAGGGACAGTCTGTCAGAGACTATCTTTTATGAGAGACTGTGAAAGAGGTTGAGGCTAAAGAGGTTACCATAAGCCAAGTAGATTGAAACCCCCTATTGCTTTACCCCCTTGGACCCCCCCCCTTTTCTGGTATAGTAAATATAAAGGGGAGGGGGGGGGGGGTCTTGGGGATAGTGTGGAAAATGTAACTGTGGTACTGACCTGTGGTAAATAGTGTACGATGAACTCCTGTTACCTTGAATTTATTAGAGTAGAGTAGGACAACAAAAAAAAAAAAAAAGGAGGAAGGCAAAGATAGAAGAAAGTTTGCTACATAAATAATAAGGCCATGAGCCCAGGCTCAGAGGCATGCTTCCTTTGGCTACTAACTGAAAGTAAGCAAAATAATTCTTTCCTCCCGCTGTACTAGTACTAAGTAAGCAACAGAAGACGGGACATGGGGAGCAGAACGAGCTCTAGGTTTACCCTTAAGTAGAAGGGGCAACGGGTGGAAAAACAGAGCTCAACCTCAAGGGGAGAGAATCGAAGGGCAGGAGCGGGAGGAATAGCCTTTGATTTATTGGTCATGGGTCGACCAAAATGCCCCAAAAAGAAAGGGGGGGGGGGGGAGTGGTGGAAGGGAAAGAACCTCTCAAAACTCAACAAAAGGTCTCCTGGGGACCTGGTGACTCCTCTTTGCTCAATGTACACCCATCAAGGCAAATATCCCTGTAAGCAAGTCTAATCAATCTGATCCGGTAGCAGGGCTGAACGAAGAGGGAATAAATACAAGGAGCAAAGATGACATTACATTTTTTAACTTATAACATGTGTGGGCTAAATATACCTGTAAAAGAGGCACAATATACTTTGAGATGAAACGATATGCTGCAGGAGGTACTGTAGTCTTCCTACAGGAGACACATTTCCCATGAAACAAATATAAAAATATATCCAAATGATTTCCCAAGATGGTTCTATGGAAAGTAAAAGTTCTTGTATATTACATTTTTTATTTATATACCCAAGAATGAAAACCACACTGGTGGAACTAATGGGCTGACCATTTAACCACTTCAGATCCGTAGGACGTCCTGGGACGTCCTGGACTTTGAGTGGTGATATCTGAATGATGCATGCAGCTGCAGGCATCATTCAGATATCTCTGTCTTCAGCCGGCGATTCTGTGCACCAGAAGAACGATCAAAGCGGCGGTTCCGCCGCTCGATCGTTCTTCTAGGCAGCGGGAGGGGACGTCCCCCCCTCCCGCCGCCATCCGGTGCTTCTCCGGGCTCTCCCGTGCCATCGGGGGCCCGGAGAACGAATCGACCGGCGCGTGTTGCTGAACCATAGAGATGACTGGTGACCAGACGGTCACAGTCATCTCTATGACCGTCGGAGGGCCGGGCGCGACGTTATGACGTCACGCCCGGTACCCGGAAGTAAACAAAGCCGCAATCGCGGCTGTCGGCATGTAATCGGTGAAATGTTTTTCACCGATTTCATGCTTGTAAGCCTGTAGGAGAGATGTGGGGTCTTATTGACCCCACATCTCTCCATAAAGAGGACCTGTCACAGTGATTCCTATTACAAGGGATGTGTACATTCCTTGTAATAGGAATAAAAGTGATCAAAAAAAAAAAAATGTCAAAAAAAGTGTAAAAATAAAAAAATGAAGTAAAAAAATAAAATAAAATAATAAAAAAAAAAATTTAAAACGCCCCTGTCCCGGTCGCTCGCAGAAGCGAACGCGCATGCAAGTCCCGCCCACATATGTAAACACCGGTCAAACCCCACATGTGAGGTATCATCGCGTGCGTTAGAGCGTGTGCAACAATTCTATCACTAGAGCTACTCTGTAACTCAAAAATAGTAACCTGTAAAAATTTTTAAAGCGTCGCCTATAGAGATTTTTAAGTACCGAAGTTTGGCGCCATTCCATGAGTGTGCGCAATTTTAAAGCGTGACATGTTGGGTATCTATTTACTCGGCGTAACATCGTCTTTCACATTATACAAAAAAATTGGGCTAACTTTACTGTTTTGTTATTTCATGAAACTGTTTTTTTCCCTAAAAAAAAGGCGTTTGAAAAATTATTGCGCAAATACCGTGCGAGAAAAAAAGTTGCAATGACCGCCATTTTATTCCCTAGGGTGTCTGCTAAAAAAATATATATAATGTTTGGGGGTTCTGATTAATTTTCTAGCAAAAAAATTGTGATTTTTACATAAAGGAGAACAGTGCCAAAATAGGCCCGGTAACGAAGTGGTTAATTTAAGCTCTTACTGATAATTTAGTTCCTTTAATTTCCTGAAATGCTGAAATAAAATGTGGCATGCATGCTTGCATTGTATTACAGATCACTACAAGGCAGCTCCAGGCTGTGTTGCCATAAGAATAAGACACAAAGAATTTTTTTTTCGGTGTATACTAGTGGTGACAGGCGTTCATCGGTGTAGAAAAATGCTGGCCACTGGACTTTGTGTTAATTGGCTGTTAGATACTGATAAAGCCTGAACAGCTGGTAGCAGGTGAGGGTCAGAAGGCCAATGACTATGTAGGCATGTAGCAGCAACAAATCAAATATCAATGACCCATGTGGCTCTTTTCAGTCAGGAACAACAGTGTGGAGATACTGTATGGCAGGAAAGAGCATAGACAGTGTGACACTCCACCCAAAAGACAAAAAATAAAATCTACTTTTGCCTCAGTTGGAATTCTGTAGGCAATATAGCACAAAATGTGTTATAAGACAATCATTTCAGTGTTTATTGTGTTATAAAATAATACATTTTAAAACCATAACAGCTTTTACATATACAGTGCATTACAATATATACACATGGATTCCCAATATCCCCGGGTTAACAATGGATTGTCTTCTGTCACGATGACTTGTCTTGTAATGCTGTTAGTTAACACAGCATCACCCGATGTGTTTCAGAGAACACTCCTTCCTCAGGATGCACAAAAGAAGGGTATGTGTTAAAACAAAAAATAAAAAACAACACTTTATGACCCTTTAGAACAAAATTTGAGCCTCTAACTTCTTGTGTTGCCAATCAGCTGCAACCACTGACCATGGTATTTTGGCAATATCTTGATATCAGAGAGGGGACAGAGAGTTTTCTTCATCCACCTGATGTGTGGATGAATTTTAATATTTTTTTTTCTTTAGCAAGAGGGCTGAAATAAAAAAAAAAAAAAAAAAAAAATTACATAACTACCCACGTATTGCCAACTCTTATTACTTACATTGTTCTCAAATATAGTATGGTGGGTGAGCATTGATACTAGGTGAAAATAAGAGAAAACAACCTCAATGCAGTAACCTCATCTAAAGAATATTAATTTGGTATTTTAGTTTTAATCCTCAACGTTCAAAGCAGAAACAAACTCAAGTTTACGTGCATATCTCAACTAACCCTGCTTGCCCATTCACAGTAGTGATGCAGCATTTTCTCATCTTTCTGCCAGCAATTCTAATGTAAATTAAAGGGGTTGTAAAGCTTCGCTTTTTTTTCCAACTTAATACATCCTATGTATTAATGTGAAAAAACATCCAACGCTTAAAAGCCCCCCAGCTCCCACCCCCCCCTTTACTTACCTGAGCCTGCGAAAGTCCTGCATCGTGAACACGCTGGCTTATCGGCACATTGATTGGATGAATGATAGCAGCGCAGCCATTGGCTCCCGCTGCCGTCAATCAAATCAATGAGGTGACGCGCCGGGTGCAGGGCCGAGTGATACAGTCGGTGGCTATGGCCGACTGTATCACGGGAGCTCGGCCGCAAGCTAACTCCCTTGGGAGAGCGCTTCCCAGAACGGGGTTTAGCTATTGCGGGGAGGAGCCGAGACAGCTGCCGAGGGGCCCCAGAGGAAAAGGATTGGGGCCACACCGTGCAAAACAATCTGCACGGTAAAGTATGACATGTTTGTTATTTATTTTATGCTTACATTAACCACTTGCACAGTGGGGCTTATACCTCTTTCCTAACCAGGCCAATTGTCAGCTTTCACTGTACCCTTATGAATTTTTTGTCCTTTTCTCCCACACAAATAGAGCTTTCTTTTGGTGGTAACCACTACTGGGTTTTATATTTTTTGCGCTATAAAAAAAAAAACACACGAAACCTTTGTAAAATAATGCATTTTTCTTCATTTCAGTTATAAAATGTTGCAAATTAGTAATGTTTCTTCATAAATTTTGGCAAAAGTTATACCGCTACATATCTTTGGAAAAAATAACCAAAATCAGTGTATATTTGGTCTTTGTTAAGGTTATAGAGTCTACAAGCTATGGTGCCAATCATTGAAAATCAATGTACTGATGGCCAATCTCATTTCTTGAGACATCAACAAGCCAGAAAAGTATAAATTCATCCCAAATGACCCCTTTCTGGAAAGTAGACATTCCAAGGCATTTAGAAAGAAGCATGGTGAGTTAATTCTTTGCAAAATGAATTTTTTTTTCTCACAAAATTGTCATATGAGGTTATTTCTCTCGCACAGCATATGCATACTTGCAACTACACCCCAAAACACATTCCGCTACTCCTGAGTAAGGCGATACCACATGTGATATTTTTACAGTCTAGCCACAGAAAGGCCCAACATGCAGGGAGCACCGTCAGGTGTTCTAGGGACATAAATTACACATCTAATTTCTTGACTACCTCTTACACTTTTGAAGGCCCTGGAGCACTAGGACAATGAAAATGCCCTCAAAATGACCCCATTTTGAAAAGCAAACACACCAATGTATATTCTATTAGACATGAGTCTTTTTAATTTGTTTTTTTCCACAAGTTTGTAGAAAGAAAATGAAAGCATTTTTTTTTATTTTTAAACATTTTTTTGGCACAGACGGGCGCTGAGGATCCACTGATAGGGTACTGTAGTGGCACTAATGAGCACTCACAGATGGCACTGTAGGACACTAATGAGCACAGATAAGCACTCACTGTTGGCGCTGTAGGGCACTGATGAGCACCGTAGCGCCACCACAGGGCACCAATTAACAGTGATGGGGCACTGATGGCAATGTAGAGCACTGATTGCACTCCAAATGCAGCTGTTACACTGCTGCATTGTGTTTCCCTCCTCACACACCATCAGTGGGAGGAGAGCGCTAAAACTGACATGGTTTGTTGACAAAGTGATCCGTCCAATGACAGAGTGAACGATCGTAAAGGGCCAATCGTAACCACAAACGAGAAGCGGGTGCACGGGAGGATGTCAATAGACGCCTTTTCAGAACTAGCCGGCTGTGGCCGTCATTAGGCTATAGCGCGATTGGCAAGTGGTTAATAGACTACAGTGTCACTGCTGGGAGGTAGGAACAAGGTGAGCTGAGCTGCCAGGAAGCAGCTAGAGTGCTTCTCATGTGAACCTTGCTTCTCAATGCCTGCTGATAGAGAGCTCAGAGATGGTTTGTTGTCAAAATCATTTCTTGTTATATGTACAAACTTGAACGTCCATAGCCCAGCCACAGGCATACTCTACAACCATTAATACATATATATTTCAAACTCCTCACTTTAAATACAGTACATTTGCAGGTAAGTTTATATTTTCCCGATCCAAATTGATCACATGTACTTTTCTGATTAAGTTACAACTCCAAATGAATGCATTTTTAGAATTAATCAATACGAACACCAACAGATCTCATGGTAAGTATAAGTCTTTTAAAACAGATTTGAAAACACTAGAAATATTATTAATAAAACTAGCAAAAAGTACTATTCGTTTACATCCAAGCATCCAAAAGGGGCAAAATCAATAATCTAAAGTTGGTTTGCATCTATTTAATAAGACATTTACCTGGTAAGGATAGAAACGTGCATTATGCTATCTGGAGATGTATGTATATGTCCGAGATGGAGAACGGGTTTCATTTGTAGCATTTGACGGCACATTTAAAAAATCCCAGATCAAAATAGTATCATCATGGGAGCTGCTAATGATTTGAAATTCATCAAACTGAAGACGAAACACGCGCCCTGAATGTTCCTGTAATTGATTAAAAAAATCTATTAAACAAAAGCCTTGCCATATGCTTCCAGCAGATCTTGTAAAGCACACAACATGGCCCATCAAATTACATTCAATTTGCAATGGCATTTAAAAGCAGACATGCAAACAAATAAATACTGTATGTTATGTTTACAGCACAAAGGCTTCTGCCTCTAGGTCACCTGTAGCGTAAACATTTTTTTGGAAGAAAAATGTAATATTTGCCTCAGGTGATATACAGAGAACAAATCATTGTACATTAGTTGTACCTGTTTATCTGCAATCTTCTCTTCTCTACAGCAGTTCAAAGTGTAGAATTTTAAATCTGGTCTAGGAGCTGAAATTGAGGAGAGCTCTGAAAGCTGATTGGACATAAGAGACACACCCCTACCTCCACACATCTTACAGGGAAAGAGGCTGATTGAAGCTGTCAATCTGCTGGAGGTCCCTCCCATGCCACCATTTTTCTCTTGGTGTCAGGAAAACATGTCAGAAGTGTCACATGCTGATAGCAGAGGAAAGAAGCAGCAGACAGAAATGACAGTGCTCTGGATTGAGACAAGTACACACTATAGAGGGAAATGCTTTGTTCTTATTTTATGTCTGTGGTTTACACCCACTTTAATTAAAGTCGAATTTCAGGATATATTAAAAATGCCACCTCATCCATCCTTATATCTATACTAACTAGAAGCCTGCATATACTTACCTATTTCTCAGGCTGCTCCAGTCTAGTTACGTGATCTCCCATCAGCCAGTGCTAGCTACAGGGGAGAGGAGAGAACAATGTCTGGAATGCCTGTGCAATGCCATCAACTATAAGCCGTCAAATGTCAGTGCTCCCTCCTCTCCCTTGAAGCTGCTGCTGACAGTGGAGAGCCGATCACATGACTGGACCGATCTGAAAATAGATAGAAAAAAGTATTTGATCCCCTGCTGATCTTCTATATTTGCCCACTGACAAATAAATGACCAGTCTATAATTTTAATGGTAGGTTTCTTTTAACAGTGAGAGACAGAACAACAAAAATATTCAGAAAAATGCATTTCAAAAAGTTAGAAATTGATAGTCAATTTAATGAGTGAAATAAGTATTTCATCCCCTATCAGCAAGATTTCCGGCTCCCTGGTGCCTTCTATACAGGCAACGAGCTGAGATTAGGAGCACTCTCCTAATCTCAGCTTGTTACCTGTATAAATGATACCTGTCCACAGAAGCAATCAGATTCCAATCTCTCCACCATGGCCAAGAACAAAGAGCTGTCCAAGGATGTCAGGGACAAGATTTTACATCTACACAAGGCTGAAATGGGCTACAAGATCATCGCCAAACAGATTGGTTTGAGGGTGACAACAGTTGGAGTGATTATTCACAAATGTAAAAAAAAAAAAATACATGTTAATCTCCCTTGTTCTGAGGGCTCCATGCAAGACATCACCTTGTGGAGTTTCAGCAATCATGAGAACGGTGAGGAACCCGCCCAGAACTACACGGGAGAATCTTGTCTATGACCAAAGTCACCAAGAAAACAATTGGTAACACTACACCGTGAAGGACTGAAATCCTGCAGGGTCTGCAAGGTGCCCTTGCTCAAGAAAGCAAATGTACAGGCCCGTCTGAAGTCTACTAATGAACATTGGAATGATTCAGAGGACAACTGGGTAAAAGTGTTGTAGTCTGAATTTTTTTTGTTATTGTGTCTCTCCTGTTTTTTTTTTTTTCCCTTAGTTTAATATTTTCTTTATTAATCTTTTTCAACATTACATATGTTTCAATACATAAATACTTATAACACATACATAAAACACATATATGGTCTCAATATACCCCCTACATTAAAATAGACTAATAATATTGATAGTAATTATACTGGAAAATGTAAAATATACCCAACCATATGGCCCCCATAGTCTACATCCACTAGTTAGGGGAGTCTACAAAATAGTGGACCTGTATTATAACCAATATCTAGTGATAAAGTATAAAAATATATTAATTCAAAAAAACTACCTACTTTAAACCTAATAATAGGGTACATAATTTAATCTGTTAAAAATCCAAAGTAATAAGTGCACCCAGCAAGTGCCAAAAAAAAAAAAAAAAAAAACAGGGGGGAATAAAGGATTTCTAGTGAAGACAACTAATATCTAGTGATAAAGTATTATATGTATAATAATTTAAGGCCGCTCCCGCTCCAAGTCTAAAAATGTGTAAAACTCCTAATGAAAAATGTACCTACCTAGTGCCTCTATAAATAAAAAAAGGAAGGGGGAGGGGAGAAAAAAAAAGAAAAAAGAAGAATACAGATTTCTAGTGCTTACTAAAATAATATCTAGTGATAAAGTATTGTATGTATAATAAGCCTACTCCCAGCCTAATAACGTGTAAAAATCCTAACAAAAAGTGTACCTACCTAGTGCCTCTAAAAAAAATAAAAAATTAAAAAAAGAAGGGAGAAGATAAAAAGGGGAGGGGGGGGGGGGGGGGGGGGGGGGGGGAAAAGGAAAAGGGGAGAGATATAATCCCTATACCCCCCCCAATGGGTTCATAGTGCTAGTGTCCTCTAAAGTGAACATGTTTTATAACCAATACCTAGTGATGAATTATATATACACACACACACACACACAATAATTCAAAAAGAAACCTACCCAAGCCTAATAATGTGAAAAAAATAAAAAATAAAATGGAAAAAAGGGAAGAAAGGGGGAGACGAAAGGAAGGGAAAGCATACAAGGGAAGGAGATCCCTCTATTCCTCCTATCCCCGATCCCCCATCCCATCCATATATACCTCTGATTCCTCAACTACTTGCCGACCAGCCGCCGTCATTCTACGGCGGCAGGTCGGCTCTCCTGGGTGAGAGCCCGTAGCTCTACGTCGGCTCTCTTTGTGGCCACTAGGGGCGCGTGAGCGCCCCCCGCTCGTCCGTGACTCCCGTGCGGGTGCCCGGCGGCGCGATGGCCGCCGGGCACACGCGATTGCTCGTTACAGAGCGGGGAGCGGGGACCGGGTCCTGTCAGGGGGGGGGGGGGGGAAATGCTAATCCTCTGTTCATACAATGTATGAACAGAAGATCAGTGTTTCCCCTAGTGAGGCCACCCCCCCACAGTAAGAACACACCCAGGGAACATACTTAACCCCTTCCCCGCCCCCTAGTGTTAACCCCTTCACTGCCAGTGGCATTTTTATAGTAATCCAATGCACTGATCGCTATAAAAATGCCAATGGTCCCAAAAATGTGTCAAAGGTGTCCGCCATAATGTCGCAGTACCGGAAAAAAATAGCTGATCGCCGCCATTACTAATAAAAAAAATATAATAAAAATGACATAAAAATACCCCCTATTTTGTAAACGCTATAACTTTTGCGCAAAACCAATCAACAAAAGCTTATTGCGATTTTTTTTTAATGAAAAATATGTAGAAGAATACGTATCGTCCTAAACTGAGGAAAAAAAATATTTTTGGGGGATATTTATTATAGCAAAAAGTAAAAAATATTCATTTTTTTTCAAAATTGTCGCTCTATTTTTGTTTATAGCGCAAAAAATTAAAACCGCAGAGGTGATCAAATACCACCAAAAGAAAGCTCTATTTGTGGGAAAAAAAGGACACCAATTTTGTTTGGGAGCCACGTCGCACGACCGCGCAATTGTCAGTTAAAGCGGCGCAGTCCCGAATCGCAAAAAGTGCTCTGGTCTTTGGGCAGCTATATGGTCCGGGGGCTAAGTGGTTAAAGTAAACCTACCATTAAAATTATCTGATAATTTTTATTGTCAGTGGGCAAAATCAACAGGTGATCAAATACCTTTTTCCCCTCACTGTACATACTGTAATGATATAACCATTTTTGTGGGTTATTCCTGCATTTAATATTCAAAGGCTTTGTCCCTCCATAACAGAGAAATTAGGTCACTCTTTTGGCCAGTGTTTTGATCTTAATTATAATCTATGGCTTTCCCTTTTTAAGATGGCTGTCGTTAATATAGTAGGTCATGATCCATGCACTTGGATACATTCTGAAGAGGGTCCTGTGATTCAGATAGGGGACATACAGGTGATACTCGAAAAATTTGAATATCGTGCAAAAGTTAATTTTTGTCACTAATGCAACTTAAAAGGTGAAACTAATTTATGATATAAACTCATTACATGCAAAGCAAAATAGTTCAAGCCGTGATTTGTCATAATTGTGATAATGGCTTACAGCTCATGAAAACCCCAAATCCACAATATCAGAAAATTTGATTATGAAAAGGTGCCATATTCTAGGCTCAACGTGTCCCACTCTAATCAGCTAATTAAGCCATAACACTTTAAAAGGGTTCCTGAGCCTTTAAATGGTCTCTCAGTATGGTTCAGAAGGAATCACAATCATGGGAAGGACTGCTGATCTGACAGTTGTGCAGAAAACCATCATTGACACCCACCAAAATGAGGGAAAGCCTCAAAAGATAAATGCAAAAGAATTTGGATGTTCCCAAAGTGCTGTATCAAAGCACATTAATAGAAAGTTCTGTGGAAAGGAAAAGTTTAGAAGAAAAAAGGTGCACAAGCAGGAGGGATGACTGCAGCCTGGAGAGGATTGTCAGAAAAAGGCAATTCAAAAGTGTTGGGGACTTTCACAAGGAGTGGACTGAGGCTGGAGTCAGTGCATCAAGAGCCACCACACACAGACTGGTCCTGGACATGGGCTTCACATGTCGTATTCCTTTTGTCAAGCCACTCCTGAACAAAAACAAACGTCAGAGGAGTCTTAACTGGGCTAGAAAAAAAAAAAACCTGGTCTGTTGCTCAGTGGTCCAAAGTCCTCTTTTCTGAGAGCAGATTTTGCATCTCATTTGGAAACCAAGGAGTATGGAGGAAGAATGGAGAGGCACACACTGCAAGATGCTTGAAGTCCAGTGTGAAGTTTCCACAGTCTATGTTGATTTGGGGAGCCAAGTCATCTGCTAGTGTTGGTCCACTGTGCTTCATTAAGTCCAGGGTCAACGCAGCCGCCTACCAGGAGATTTTGGAGCACTTCATGCTTCCTTCCGCAGACGAGCTCTATGGGGATGCCGACTTAATTTTCCAGCAGGACTTGGCCCCTGCCCACACTGCCAACAGCACCAAAACCTGGTTCAATGACCGTAGGATTACTGTGCTTGATTGGCCAGCAAACTCGCTTGACCTGAACCCCATAGAGAATCTATGGTTTATTGCCAAGAGAAAGATGAGAGACATGAGACCAAACAATGCAGAAGAGCTGAAGGCCACTATTGAAGCATCCTGGTCTTCCATAACACCTCAGCAGTGCCACAGGCTGATGGCTTCCATGCCACGCTGCATTGAGGCAGTAATTACTGCAAAAGGGGCCCAAACCAAGTACCGAGTACATATGCATACTTTTATTTTTCAGGAGGTCCGATATGCTTCTACGTACAGTCCTTGTTTTATTGATTGCATGTAATATTCTAATTTACTGAGATTGTGGATTTGGGGTTTTCATGAGCTGTAAGCCATAATCATCACAATTATGACAAATCACGGCTTGAACTATCTTGCTTTGCATGTAATGAGTCCATCTCATATTAGTTTGACCTTTTAAGTTGCATTAGTGAAATAAATGAACTTTTTCATTATATTCAAATTTTTCGAGTATTACCTGTAAGTGCAAGCTAATGAGCACTACATATCTTTGATGATCTGGATCTTATCAGATGCAATTTTTCCTGTTCTATTCATTAGCAAGAATATATGGCAAGTGCGTTTTTTTCATGTTGGTGGAGGTTGCACTAGGTATTGAAGCACTAGAGGAGGGAGATCACCGGAATTCTATCACTTGATACTTCTTTATAAGAACTATTCTATGTTTTTTTTTTTTATCAAAAGGGTGTTTATTGTACAAAAGCAAGAGGGCACATACAAAACAGAAATGTATACAGACAGGCTTAAGAAATAGCATTAGCAATTGTTTAAATACAGGGAAATACTTATTCAAGCTCAATACCATAACTGATATAAGTGCATAGTACAACTTCCATCTTGCCTTTTTACAGTAGCTTCAAAAAAGGAGGAAAAGAACAAAAAAAAAAAATATGTATATATATATATATATATATATATATATATATATATATATATATATATATATATATATATATAAACCAGTTTAACCTGACAATGCCATCACACCGTTTCTCATGGTACATGTCTCAACACCCGTATACCCCTTACCACTAAAGACACTAGTCTACATCTCTCCCCAATGTGTGGCAACCAGAACATGCATTTCACATTCCTCGTCTTTGAACTACTATCAACATTGCAGCAGCCTGTGAAGGACCAATTGTGTCGGAGCTACTTCTGAGGCGCCCAACCAACACTGCCATATTTTTTTGAACTTCTGTGGTGATTTTCTATGAGAAAATTATATTCTTATAAGAGAAAAAAAAATGCATAAACCGCCTGAATCCACTGCTTTCTCGTCGGAATCCGAGCAGACAGCCAATATCTTGCTACTAGCTTCCTTGCCAAATAGAGTAATCTAATAAGATCAATGCATGCATAAGGGGAATACAAGTCCTCATCTAGAGCTCTAAGCAAGCACACCAGCGGCTTCAGGGGCAGCTGAACCTGAAAGATAGAGTTGATTATCGCAACCACTTTGTTCCAATATCTCACAAGTTTGGGACACTTCCACATCATGTGCAGGAGGTCTCCTGGGTGAACCTGCCACTTAGGACATATGGGTGTGTGGAACGCCACTGGCGTTAATACCCTGTAGAGCGACCACGCAATCACTTACTTATAACAGCTGCGCTCCTCTCTCTGTGCCGTACGCGTCACTTCTGGTGCGCCGCTGTTTGCGTTCCACGCTGGAACGCGGAAGTGCGTCCCAGTGTGCATCGCTTTCTCCCGTGCTTCTGGCTATTTAAAACCCCCAGGGATGACGGCAGGTTGTTCTGCTATTCCTGTTGAACGCCTGCCGTCACCTGGGACCCCCCTGCAAGCACCCTGGAAGTCGCCTGTGACCACTAGTCAGGACCCCCTCTCTACATGTGAGATTCCTGCTCTTCAACCCAGCCACACGTTCCAGGGACTCCACAAGCTTTTCAACTGCAAGGCACAGACCTGCTCTGCAGCATCCTGTGTGCACTGATTCACCTGGAGAAGTCTAAAGGGAAACCACCATTACCAACTTCTGTTTTCTGCAGAACCGCAAGTATCCTATCTATTTTGGATTTCAATCTAATATTGCATAGACTGTGTTGAACACTGAGAGACTCTGCAAAGTTATCAACCTAGCTGCCTGGATATTAAAGCCTGCAATATTACGGATACACCCTCATTAGTCCTATCGTTCTTACTGTGAAGCTACCTTATGTTATTTTTCTAGGGCTCATGAAGTAATAGCCCTGTTACAGTATTAGGTTGCAACCTAAGTTAAACTTTCTGTCCATGCACCAGAAGCGTTTATACATTGTTTCCTGCATTGTATGCTTATGAAAGAATAGGCAATCCAAAGCTTATGTTGGTTATCATTTGGAGGTTGTGATGAGTTAACCCTAAACCCTCTGTTCAAATAGAGAGTGATCTAGTGGTTAAGACCTGAGAAGCCTCCGCAGCTGAGATCCAACCGTAAAAGATTGATTCATAGCAGGGTCATAACAGTGTGTCTCGACTTCCCCATTGGTGCAGTTGTACCAGAGTCCTATACACTCTATGCAATATATACAATTGTGACAATTTTTGTGCCGCCGACACTGACTCCAGGGGTCCAGCATTCAATATTTGTTCCCATTGCTCCCCATCAATGGGACCAATATCCCTTTCCCATTTCTCCCTGCAGGGCAGAATATCAGGTGCCTGTATATGAGCCAACAGTTGTATATAGGTTTTGGAGATACCTTTTTTCAACTTCATCAAATATAGACTCCAAGAAGGTTGAGTCTACCAGGTGTAGGGAAGAGCAATTGCTCAGAGATCAAACTGCATGGCTCAGCCGAATATACCGATAGTGGAAATCGCCCAATAGTGGGAACTCCTCTCAGTTTCGTGTAAGATTTCAGGTCCACCGCATCAAAAATTTGGGACAAGTATTTAACCCCAGCCCCCTCCCACCATGTGTGACCACCGAGTTTAGCCAGCTCGGTGTAGAACCTGTTCCGCCAAATTGGTGTGCTAGGTAGAAAGCCATTTATTCCCAATCTTCGTTTAATACTACTCCAAAGTTTTTTAAAAAGGCAGACTGTAGGGCATAGTGAAAGGGCCGTTGGGAAACCATCTCCATATGAGATGGTGCGGAGTACAGCGTATTAGGTCTTATGAGCAAAGATTTAGAGGGATCCGATGCATTAGGCCGATTCCATTCTGTAAAGGGTTGCATCTGTGCAGCATATAAATATGTCTGAGCGTGAGGAATAGCCATGCCTCTCCTCGATCTTTAAGGTACTGTAGGGTGTTAAGTTTTATCATGGCTACCTTATTTTTCCAGATTAAAGATCTAAATTGAGAGTCAATACGTTGGAACCAAAACTTTGTTATCCACACCGGGGCATTGTGCAAGGTATACAACAGGTACAGGGCCTAGATTATCTTAGTCAAGTTAGCTCTCCCAGTGACTGACATCGGCAATTTAGACCAGGCAGCACACTTGGTTTTAAATTTCTGTAGTAGAGGCTTTAGATTAAGGGATATATAGTTCGTAGGGTCTTTTGTCACTACAATTATTAGTATTTAAAGGACTCTACCTGTATCCGGTATACACTGGCAACGCCAAGGGAAGATCATCTAGCGGGACGAGCACCGATTTGTTAACTATTCTAAGTTTGATTATTTTGAATATTTTAAATGTTGGACACACCATCATAACATTTAAGGTGTTATGGGTGTTTTGATATTGTGCTGAGCGCTTCAATTTTTCTTTGGCAAAACATATGTCGGTGCACACTTGGTGCCCATGGCAGTGCCTTGTGCCTGGCAAAAAAAAAGCCTTTGATGAAACAAACGTGTCAATAGGGATTCCAAGAGTTCTAACACAAACAAACGTCTACTTTTGTTCAGTGGTGTGTATTTAGGACCTTCTGTAAACCCCTGTCATGGGGTATCGAGGAATTCAGGGCATCTATATCCAAAGTCAACAACATGGATGGTCTGCCGTGGAACCACCAGGTCGTGCAGTAGTGTAAGTGTAAAGTGTCTCACGTAAGAAGGATGGTAAGTGACAAATGATTATAAAATGTGATTAATCTATTCGCTGACAGATTCTGTGAGAACTTTGTCCAGAAATGATGGGACGACTTGGGGATCCACAGCAGACTTATGGCTCTTGGGAAGTGCATAAAAACCACTGGTGTCCTTGGAAACTCCACCTTTGGGTACTCCCAGGGCTGCTGTTAGAATTCATGGGGCCCCATATAGCCCCCCCCGTCACAGTGGCCTACCAATCATAAATGGATCGCTCACTGTCTAGCAAATTGGATCAGATGGTAGTGGGGTGTAAATGGACAGGAGGAGAGTGAGCTGTGTTTGCTCTGCATAAGTGAAGGGGACAGGGATCACCTATCTGCCTGCTCAGTAGGGATCAGTGGACAGATTCCCCATGTGGAAAGGGCCTAAAAGATTCCTTAAGCCTTGCTGTACATCTATTATGCTCATCAGCTGCCAGAGCCATTTTCGCATTAACATTTAATAACTTCAGCCCCGGAAGAATTTACCCACTTCCTGACCAGACCATTTTTTTGCGATACGGCACTGCGATGTTTTAAGTGAAAATTGCACGGCCGAACGACGCTGTACCCAAACAAAATTTACATCCTTTTTTTCCCCTCACAAATGGCTTTCTTTTGGTGGTTCTGAGGTTGAAAAAACGTTTTGCTATAATAAATATCCAATAAAAAAAAAAGTCCATCAGTTTAGGCCAGGGATCCTCAAACTACACATCCCATGAGGCATTGTAAAACTCTGACATTCACAGACATGACTAGGCATGATGGGAATTGTAGTTCCTGAACAACTGGAGGGCCATAGTTTGAAGACCCCTGGTTTAGGCCAATATGCATTCTTTTACATTTTTTTTTTTTTTTACAAAAAATATCGCAATAAATTTAGGATTGGTTTGCGCAAAAGTTATAGTGACTAAACAATAGGGAATATATCGCAATACGCAGTACACAGGAGAGGCTTCACGGACGTCCTCTTTCTCTCTTTCGGTTGTTTACACACTGGACGACAAGAATTTGGCCACATTTACCTTCCTTTGGACGAATCTTTGGGCAGAGACTGCAACTTCTTTTTCTGCCCAGTTCGTGCACCTGATCTATATTTTGCTATTTGGGGTGCTAAGAGGCCTGACTATATTGGAGGAATACTCTCTACCCCCGTTTCTCTCTGCTTACCAGCAGACTGTGTCTGCTTTAACCCTCTACTGCTGTACAAAAAGAGTACCAAAAATCCAGCTGGCTGCCTGGGTCAGCTATATACACACAGCCACAATGTTGGTATTCAGGTCCGTGTTCATCTCTTAAATACCACCTGTCTACTTCCATGCTCCTGATGAAGCGTTTTTACGCAAAACATGTTGAGCAAAGCAAGAACTAACACCCTGCATATCAGTCCCATGTTCAAGGATACACACCTTATATATACTTTTGTTTGATGTTTATGTATTCTCATGTATTGAGCATACTTGCATTACTAAAAAGCTTTGGAAGTGTTATTGGAATACCTGCTGGGTTCCTATGCTGATGTAATATTGTATTGTTAAAAACTTGTGTCTTTTTTCAACCTGACTATAACTATTATAAGTTTAGAAACTTTTTTATATACAGATTTCTATAATAAATATCTATAGATTTTTATATTTATTACTTGTGTGCCGCCAAAAGAATTTTTTTTCTAGTTTAGATTAGTTTCCATTTTCGTTAGGATAATGATCACACAGTACAGAAGGTGCTGTATGGCTGTGTCTCAGTCTGTTCCTTCCAGAAAACAGAAATTGTGAGCCTGCCAGTGCATCACAACCCCTGTGCTACCTGCATCCTCAGCCACTTCTCTCTAATCACCACCTGCTGCACCGATACAGCCCTGTCTTCTGCCCTCCACAAATCATACTGAGGCCGGGTTCACACTTGTCCGACAAAAGCTCCGACATTGGGAGCTCATGTCGCATGACATGTGAAAATCAATGTTTCCCTATGAGAGCCGTCTTAACTGGTCCGACATGTCGGTCCGACTTTGAAAATGCTCCCTGTACTACTTTGGTCCGACATTGATCCTACTTCAGCTCATTGAAGTCGGACCAAAGTAGGAGCCTTGTCCTTACCATCTGACTTTTGACATCCGACATGTGATTACAGCAGCAGAAAAAGAAATTTATCTCACTCTGGGATTGTTTTGATTGGTCAAAGAACAAGTCAGACTATCACAAAGTCGGATCAAAGTAGTATCCTGTTCATGAAAGTCAGATGGATGTAGGACCAATGTAGGACAGATGTCGCAGAGCAAAGTAGAATGAAAGTCGTACTGCTGTCGTGTAGTATAGTGTAAACCCAGCCTGAGAAAGAAAGGGAGAATCACTCTGCCAGAAAAAGGCCGTCATCAGTCGCTGCCAGACAAATTTAAAAAAAATGCAGCGCCAGCTTTAGCCACCTGTATGTCAAAATTAAAAAAAGTCTCTCTGCTAATCGCCTTCTGGGCCCCTCTGCTGCACTGATGGGACCCAGGTAAAATATATCTAATGTTACAGCAAGCCTATAGGAGCTTGGTCAAACTTGGTTGAAGAAAGCTGCCTGGGGCCCAGGAAGGCCGGCTGTGCTGCCCTATCGTCAGCCCTGGGTACACAGTGTCTGTTAATGTCCTTGTCACGATGTGCCTTATCAATAATGGTAAACAATGTTTTTTGTCTTGCTCCATATTAAGAATGGGAGTGTACCAGGTCCCATTGGACAGGATACGTTTGCACATATTCAAATATTTGTCTCGGCCCATAAATGCAATACTGCCCCCCTCCCCCCTTGTCGGCAGACTTGATAATCAAATCAATATTGTTATGTAATTCTTAAGGAGCCTTACGTTCTTGTGAACTGAAATGGTTATGTGTCGCTGGATGGGAATTCCGATTTCTAAGTTCCTGTACCACCGCTCTTTAAAAAAAAAAAAAAAAAAAAAACACTCGGCCCTCCTCCCACAGGTCAATGAGGTTTCGTAAATGTCATTCACACCTGCTTAGGCTTGACCAGTCATCCAGGGGGCCCCAACGAAGACTGGCCGACCTTCCTAGCACGTAGAACCTGCATTACCAGTTATCTTGCGAACAGGTATATATATCCTTGACAACGTTGAATTAAAGTGGGACGGAAGGACATGCCCTTCAAAAGGAGGGATGTTTGTGCGGGTGACCGATGTACTAGAGAGGTTAATTAATGACTCATGTTTTCCGGTCCATCCGATTCATTCACCCTGTATCTCTGGGGGTATGGGGTCATGCTGGTTGGGGTAGATGGACTTATTGGTCTCTCTAAGAAGATTATGTGTTGGGGGACACCCCACCACCTGTGGGGGGCCATCCTGGATGGACAACTTGGGTCGCATGTTGGGAAGGGCTTCCACTTGATTATTTTTTGCTTACGTATTCTGCCCCTCTTTGGGTATGTACATTGTTTGACAAACCCCCACAGGCCCCATCTTTGGGTTTGTATACATGCATTTCCCTTACTCCTGGACTAAATCATTCAGTTTTTGTGCCCTAGAATGGCTACCGCCCATGTTTTGGGGGGGCATTTGTAGGCCCTGCCGGCCACATAGGCAAATCCATTTCTCTCTAATTTGGTATTCTCGTCTGATAAGATTATTACATTTTTCCACCGATACAAAAATCTCTCTCCTTTAAATATAAGAGGGGATTTGTCTCAAGGGTGCCAGGGACTCAAATACTTTAAGTTTTGTCAATTTTTTTTAATTGATCATAGAAATCCATTAGTAAAACAATCATTTTCCTAGTGCATTGTTCCAAGTTATCTTCCCATTTTTTACGGAAATCATTTGTAATTTCACTGATGCATGAGAATATTTGCATTTGTAACCCTCTAGGGTATATTTGTTTATCCAAGTATCTTAAAGAAATCAATAATTCGTTCTGATCTATCCTTCATTTTAAATAAGTGCTAGATCATGTCTCTCTCCTGTGTTGTCCCCAAGTGCAATATCGCCCTGTTAAATCTTGGATATCATTGTGTCCCAATATTTGGGATCCATTATGAAAAAAAAAAAAAGGCAAAGTGAATTATTATATTGTTATTGTAAAGCTCCTTATATATCAGCAAGTTAAAATGATTTGTTTTTAATGCATCCATCATTTAATCTGTCGAGGACACAAGGGCATATCTGACCCAACTACACTGATTGAAACAAACTTTAAAATGTGTCAAGACAAAATGGAAAGGCGCAAAAAAGGGTGAACTTAACCAAAATCTACTAAGAGGGAGCTGTCAGTGCATTAATACACGAGAAACCAAAAAGACTTAAAAACCTGACTGAGCTCAACCTCAATTATACATACTATGTGCCATGTACCAAGTGTATGCAACAAGATGCAGTTGTGTGACATACAGAAATATAGAAATTAACGGTTGTTTCTCAAACGGACTGACAGCTCCCTCTTAGTAGAACTTCATTAAGTTCACCCTTTCAAAATATTTTTTTCCCCATTCGGTCTTGAGGACACATTTTAAAGTTTGTTTCAATCAGCGTAGTTGGGTCAGATATGCCATTGTGTCCTTAACGGATTAAATGATAGCTGCACTAAAAACAAATAGTTAAACTTTTTGATACATAAGGAGCTATACAATAAAAATCAATACAATAATTGTTTCCTTTTTTTTCTTTCCTCATGATGGATCCCAAATATTGGGACACAATGATATCCAAGATTAAACAACAGGGCAATATCGCACTTGGGGACAACACACAGGAGCGAGACAAGGTCATTGACAAAGACACAGTGAAGTACCTAAATATGGAGTTTCGAAAGACACCAGTGTTTTATGCCTAAGATCCCTAAGTCTGCCGGGGACCCCCCCCCCCCCCCGGTTGTTCCATTATTTCTGGACAAAGTTCCCTCACAGAATGTGTCAGCAAATATATTTATTGGATTTTACAACCATTTGCCACTAACCAGCCTTCTCACATGAGATACTTTACACTTATTTACACTACTGCACAACCTGGTGGTTCCACAGCAGACCATGTTGTTGAATCTGGACATAGAGGCCCTGTATTGCACGATACCCCATGACAGGGATTTATGGGTGTTACAGACGGTCCTAAATACACGGGGACTTAACAAAAGTAGACTTAATTTGTGTTGGAACTCTTGAAATTCCTATGATCACATAACAAGTTTATGTTTCAAAAGCTTTTTTGCTAGGCACAGCCATGGGCACCAAGTGTGCCCCGGCACATGCCAATGTTTACCTAGGTGATTGGGAGGCCAGGCTTTACAGTGCAGAGGGGACTTCATTGGTGTACCTGAACAGGATTTTGGCCTAGGTACATAAACATCGTCCTTGTCCTGTGGACGGGAATCAAACAGGAAGTTTAACTTTAACAGCTTGGGCAACAATGACTATAATTTGTCCTTTCCAACTGAATGTGACTCAGTATGGGTAAATTTTCTAGATTTGACCATTGGCCTGGGCAAAAACTGACAACAAAAAATGATATAGGAAACCCAACAGCCACCAAACACCTCCTGCATGCAGATAGTTTCCACCCAATCACCAGATCACAAATCAGTAGGACAAGACCTGCGTGCACATCGTAATTGCACAGACTGAAAACTTGGAGATAAAGTAAAAAAAAAAATGAGACCGGGGTCATCGAAGGAGGGGGTCTATTCACACCTATCAAAAAGCCTGAGATAGTGACAGGGAAGCTGTAGTGACTGGGGGCATAAGGAATTTTGTTTGTATATGGTTGAAGGAAATTCCCTTACACTGTCGAATGGCAAAGTCCCGAAATGCAAGGGACAGCTAATAGTACATCAGGTGTGATCTATGTGCCAACGTGTATATGTTGAGCTTATTATATTGTAAGACAAAGACAAATGGAACCAAGGGTGGGACTTTACCGGCACTCAAAAAGTACAATAGGAGTATAAAAATAGTTTTATTGGAACAAAAGATTAAAAATGATAGGTATTGTACATAGGTCATAAAAAAAAGGGTGTACAACATTACATATATGTTGAAACAATCCAGCGACTCGAACGCATTTCAGGATTCCTTCTTCAGCGTTGTACCAAACAATACAGATATTCTCTGAAAGGTAAATACAGATAAGTATACAGAGTTGCAAATGCATATATATATATATATATATATATATATATATATATATATATATATATATATATATATATATATATAAATAAAATACGGTTCAGAGATATTATACTGACCAGGTAAGATCACTATTATATATATATATATATATATATATATTACACACACAGTGAGGAAAATAAGTATTTGAACACCCTGCTATTTTGCAAGTTCTCCCACTTGGAAATCATGGAGGGGTCTGAAATTGTCATCGTAGGTGCATGTCCACTGTGAGAGACATAATCAAAAAAAAATTCCAGAAATCACAATTTATGATTTTTTAACTATTTATTTGTATGATACAGCTGCAAATAAGTATTTGAACACCTGTCTATCAGCTAGAATTCTGACCCTCA
Organism: Rana temporaria; assembly: GCF_905171775.1. Classification (NCBI taxonomy): domain Eukaryota; kingdom Metazoa; phylum Chordata; class Amphibia; order Anura; family Ranidae; genus Rana; species Rana temporaria. The sequence continues at coordinate 282,596,257 of NC_053491.1, read as the reverse complement.
AAGACCTGTTAGTCTGCCTTTAAAATGTCCACCTCCACTCCATTTATTATCCTAAATTCGATGCACCTGTTTGAGGTCATTAGCTGCATTAAGACACCTGTCCACCCCATACAATCAGTAAGAATCGAACTACTAACATGGCCAAGACCAAAGAGCTGTCCAAAGACACTAGAGACAAAATTGTACACCTCCACAAGGCTGGAAAGGGCTACGGGGAAATTGCCAAGCAGCTTGGTGAAAAAAGGTCCACTGTTGGAGCAATCATTAGAAAATGGAAGAAGCTAAACATGACTGTCAATCTCCCTCGGACTGGGGCTCCATGCAAAATCTCACCTCGTGGGGTCTCAATGATCCTAAGAAAGGTGAGAAATCAGCCCAGGACTACACGGGAGGAGCTGGTCAATGACCTGAAAAGAGCTGGGACCACCGTTTCCAAGGTTACTGTTGGTAATACACTAAGACGTCATGGTTTGAAATCATGCATGGCACGGAAGGTTCCCCTGCTTAAACCAGAACATGTCAAGGCCCGTCTTAAGTTTGCCAATGACCATTTGGATGATCCAGAGGAGTCATGGGAGAAAGTCATGTGGTCAGATGAGACCAAAATAGAACTTTTTGGTCATAATTCCACTAACTAGAAGAATGATGAGTACCATCCCAAGAACACCATCCCTACTGTGAAGCATGGGGGTGGTAGCATCATGCTTTGGGGGTGTTTTTCTGCACATGGGACAGGGCGACTGCACTGTATTAAGGAGAGGATGACCGGGGCCATGTATTGTGAGATTTTGGGCAACAACCTCCTTCCCTCAGTTAGAGCTTTGAAGATGGGTCGAGGCTGGGTCTTCCAACATGACAATGACCCGAAGCACACAGCCAGGATAACCAAGGAGTGGCTCTGTAAGAAGCATATCAAGGTTCTGGCGTGGCCTAGCCAGTCTCCAGACCTAAACCCAATAGAGAATCTTTGGAGGGAGCTCAAACTCCGTGTTTCTCAGCGACAGCCCAGAAACCTGACTGATCTAGAGAAGATCTGTGTGGAGGAGTGGGCCAAAATCCCTCCTCCAGTGTGTGCAAACCTGGTGAAAAACTACAAGAAACGTTTGACCTCTGTAATTGCAAACAAAGGCTACTGTACCAAATATTAACATTGATTTTCTCAGGTGTTCAAATACTTATTTGCAGCTGTATCATACAAATAAATAGTTAAAAAAAATCATACATTGTGATTTCTGGATTTTTTTTTTTTGATTATGTCTCTCACAGTGGACATGCACCTACGATAACAATTTCAGACCCCTCCATGATTTCCAAGTGGGAGAACTTGCAAAATAGCAGGGTGTTCAAATACTTATTTTCATCACTGTGTGTATATATATATATATATATATATATATATATATATATATATATATATATATATATATTCCACTATGCTAAAACTATCGCAAGGACAGAGACTGCACTGTGACCCGCACACCCACAGACGTCCACTGTCAGGCCGACCAGCACATTCGGATAACATCATACAAAAGCTCCCCCATATATGATGGCCAAAAGGTGGAAACTAAATCATGAAAGCGATGATATAAAAGGAGATCAGAAAAAAGTGCCAATCTATGAGGGTTGGTACAACATGGACACAACTATAGCCGATATATCATTAATAAGCCAGTAACAAGGGATTTTTTTTAATAGCTTTTAAGGAACAATTTAAGATGCAACAAAGAGCCAGAGTGTTTGAAAAAATTGTAGATTGGTGGAAAACCTATGGATCTCTGCTGAGCAGAAAGAACACAATAATCCACAAAGAGAACTGAAAAAATATATAAGTATAATTTGAGTATATGTGTCAGACCTTAAATAGATAAATAAGGTATGAAAAAAAGTATATAGGGGGCGCATGCGTGCGATCGCCGGGTATGGCTGCCTAATCCCTGCACTCTGCGACGCCGGCCACTACAATCTCGGGTGACAGAGCACTGTCCATTCGCACACACTAGCCATCAGGCTCCTGGGATAGCGGACACTGCTAGGCATCTGCAGGTATGTACCGTTCGCAGCGGGGCAAAGTGAAATCCCCCAAACAGTATAAGGCATCCTCCTCGATGGTGAAGGGAAAGATGGCGCCCGAACCTCCTGAGCCTGATGATACCACGAGGCTCTCAGCAGCAGATCCAGCTTCCCCTTCAGACAGCTTGCTGCAGTACCCCTCGGACTTGGTAAGCCCTGGCCAGCATGACTCTGATGCTAGGCTGGCTAAATTTCGCTCCATTGTGCGGGATGAAATTTCTATAGCTTAATGTAAGCTGTTCTCTGAACTCATGCGGGGCCTTAAAGAGATAGGCCACCGCACAAAACAGCGCATGGATTTATTCACTACAGTGCTGGAGGGCCATGAAGATGAGGTTGACAAACTCAATGTTGAACTAGACGGCTTACTTGACAAATTAGAGGACTCTGAAAATAGGGCCCGCAGGGAAAACCTAAGGATCCGGGGGTTACCTGTAGTCATAACAGATTTGCAAGGTACGGCTACAGTTTTCCTCCAGAAAATGGCCCCTGAGATTCTGCTGGAACGCCTGGAATTCGATCGTATTCATAGATCTCTTGCACCTAAACCCACAGAGGGCCCTCCTAGGGACATTATTATAAAGTTCCACTTTTACCACACTAAAGAAAGACTTACAGGCGGCAAGGGAATTCCCAGAGCTCTCTTTTCAAAATCACTCTCTTCATCTGTTCACGGATCTATCCCCAGTCACGATCGCCAAAAGGAAAAACCTGAAACCCTATCTCAGAGTCCTGCAAACACACGGTATTAAGTACAGGTGGGGGTTCCCCTTTAAACTTTTTTTTTCTTACCAAGGCCGGCATTTGCAAGCATCCCCCCTGCCCAATATGAGACGCCTCTTTCAGGATCTTTACCTGGAGCTCCCCCCATCCCAAGAGGAGCCATCCTCCTCGTCCACCTGCTCACGGGTGATGCAACCCCCCGCAAACCATTGCAGATGTCCCAATAAGGCTCGCAGGCCCTCCGTTCACTTCAGGCTCAACGATTCCGGGATGTCCCCGATGGATGAGGAGCTGAACTTCCCTATGCTTGGGGTTTCCACCTCAATATGGGCTTGAGTTATCTCTCAGGTAATTTCACATTTGTAGCGCACTTCGGCAATGTTCCCGGTGGTCGATCTTATCCCCCCGGTAGCCTTGGGGAGGCCCTCTAGAGCTGCTTTACTGGTATCAAACCTATTTTTTTTTCTTAACTGTTCTGGTTGTATATTTAAATTGTTGTTTTACATTTCAAAATGGCCGACTTGGCCGGTTGCAGGTCTTCTGTCCTGGGTCGTCCAATTAGATAGATAGCGGCCGGGGTGGAGTGTGGCCTATGATTGGGGAGCTGGCTGATGCCTTGGAGTCATCCCTGAATAATTCTAACTCATGTGGACTGGGCTTTTGTTCGTCACTCATCATGGGCTATGGGGTGTACCCTTATCCTTCATGACTTTTGTGGATGATTCCAGCCATGCTCAATCCTGCATATTTATGCTGGTTGTTACTGTTTGGTATAACAGTTCTTTTATGGGTAGTTGGTACCAGCGCCTGAGCCATCTCAATTCATCTGTTGAATGCCTCCTAAGGGCCCTCCCTGTTTTTTCAGGGGGGCCTGGAAGGGGTTCATCTAATTTTTTACTTTAAAGCTGAAAATCATTGCTTCCTCTTTAATATTTTATGACCATTATTTTACGTGCTCAATTTTTATGCATTTCTGTTTTATGGTTTACGACTTAATAAGCCGAGTGGGTCCGGGGGACCACTGCACCCCCCCCCCAGTGTCAGCACTTGCCTGGGACTATGGTCTTGGTTAACCACCGACCTACTGGCGAGCCTTCTGACCCACAATTGGTTGCACTACTCTGTTGTTCAAAATTAGATCACAGAGATTACCTTGGTTTTATTGTGCCTAGCTTTCTCCTTCTCTTCTGCTACTTTCCTTTTCTTTCCCCACTATCTCCCTTTCCTTTATTCCCCTTTGAGTCCATGGGGGTTGCATCCAGAGACAAAAGGTATGCCTTTAATTATTATTCTACCATGACTCTACATTGGTTGTCCTTGAATGTTCAAGGTATTAACTCACCCACAAAAGAGGGTGAAAATATTTAAGTACCTAAAACGGCAACATATTGACGTAGCATGTTTACAGGAAACTCATTTTTCCTCCACCTCTAATCCTAGGTACTTTGACGCCCAATACCCCCAGGTGTTTTTGGCTAATGGCCCAACTAAACAAAGGGGAGTTTTGATAGCTTTTCGTAAATTGGTCCCTTTTAATTGCATTAAACAAATAGCTGACCCAGATGGCAGATAGCTTCTGCTCGTGGGCTCCATTTAGAATGTCGAAGTTACCATAATGATCTATTATGCTCCGAATTCTAACCCGGGACCCTTCCTGTCTCATGTCGGCTCCCTTTTGACATCCCACCAGAAAGGGACCCTACTTATAGCAGGGGACTCCAATGTAGCCCTGGACCCGGCACTGGACAAATATCCTTCAGAACAGGTGGCTATTTCATCTGCAGCGAAAACTTTTTCTCACTCCTTACGTTCTCATGATCTGGTAGACTCTGGAGGGAATTTCACCCGTTGGGTAAAGATTATACATATTACTCCCACCCACACCACTCTCATTCTAGGATTGACCATATGCTAATGCTTAGAAAACATCTCCCGTTAATAGACTCGGTGTCCATCCTAGCGGCCCCTTGGACAGACCATGACCCCCTTCTAGTGGTCTGCCGGTCCTTCGTGCATAATCCCTGACATTCATGGATTATGAATGACTCGCTACCATCTATACCGAACATTCGGGAAGACCTCTTAAAAGGCTTCTGTAGAATACTTTCACCTCAACTCTACTTCTGTCTCCTCTCCAGTGACCCTTTGGGGGGCCTATAAGGCCGTGCTCAGGGGTCATATCATACAGATAGCATCTAAACCCAAAAAAGGAGACAAAAAGCTGCAGATTGCATTGGAATCTCGGTTGGAGTCTGTCTCTGCAGCTTTTAAACAATCCCCCACACCTGTTAACCGTAAACTTTTGGAGCAGGCTCGCACAGAATTGGACTTATGTACAGGTCATTCTCAAAAAATTTGCATATTGTGATAAAGTTCATTATTTTCTGTAATGTACTGATAAACATTAGACTTTCATATATTTTAGATTCATTACACACAACTGAAGTAGTTCAAGCCTTTTTATTGTTTTAATATTGATGATTTTGGCATACAGCTCATGAAAACCCCAAATTCCTATCTCAAAAAATTAGCATATTTCATCCGACCAATAAAAGAAAAGTGTTTTTAATAAAAAAAAAGTCAACCTTCAAATAATTATGTTCAGTTATGCACTCAATACTTGGTCGGGAATCCTTTTGCAGAAATGACTGCTTCAATGCGGCGTGGCATGGAGGCAATCAGCCTGTGGCACTGCTGAGGTGTTATGGAGGCCCAGGATGCTTCGGTAGCGGCCTTAAGCTCATCCGGAGTGTTGGGTCTTACGTCTCTCAACTTTCTCTTCCCAATATCCCACAGATTCTCTATGGGGTTCAGGTCAGGAGAGTTGGCAGGCCAATTGAGCACAGTAATACCATGGTCAGTAAACGATTTACCAGTGGTTTTGGCACTGTGAGCAGGAGCCAGGTCGTGCTGAAAAATGAAATCTTCATCTCCATAAAGCTTTTCAGCAGATGGAAGCATGAAGTGCTCCAAAATCTCCTGATAGCTAGCTGCATTCACCCTGCCCTTGATAAAACACAGTGGACCAACACCAGCAGCTGACATGGCACCCCAGACCATCACTGACTGTGGGTACTTGACACTGGACTTCAGGCATTTTGGCATTTCCCTCTCCCCAGTCTTCCTCCAGACTCTGGCACCTTGATTACCGAATGACATGCAAAATTTGCTTTCATCCGAAAAAAGTACTTTGGACCACTGAGCAACAGTCCAGTGTTGCTTCTCTGTAGCCCAGGTCAGGCTCTTCTGCCGCTGTTTCTGGTTCAAAAGTGGCTTGACCTGGGGAATGCGGCACCTGTAGCCCACTTCCTGCACACGCCTGTACACGGTGGCTCTGGATGTTTCTACTCCAGACTCAGTCCGCTGCTTCCACAGGTCCCCCAAGGTCTGGAATCGGTCCTTCTCCACAATCTTCCTCAGGGTCCGGTCACCTCTTCTCGTTGTGCAGCGTTTTCTGCCACACTTTTTCCTTCCCACTGAGGTGCCTTGATACAGCACTCTGGGAACAGCCTATTCGTTCAGAAATGTCTTTGTGTCTTACCCTCTTGCTTGAGGGTGTCAATGATGGCCTTCTGGACAGCAGTCAGGTCGGCAGTCTTACCCATGATTGCGGTTTGGAGTAATGAACCAGGCTGGGAGTTTTTAAAAGCCTCAGGAATCTTTTGCAGGTGTTTAGAGTTAATTAGTTGATTCAGATGATTAGGTTAAGAGCTTGTTTAGAGAACCTTTTCATGATATGCTAATTTTTTGAGATAGGAATTTGGGGTTTTCATGAGCTGTATGCCAAAATCATCAATATTAAAACAATAAAAAGGCTTAAACTACTTCAGTTGTGTGTAATGAATCTAAAATATATGAAAGTCTAATGTTTAATGTTTATCAGTACATTACAGAAAATAATGAACTTTATCACAATATGCTAATTTTTTGAGAATGACCTGTATTACTGATCAGGCAGAGCATACACTGCACTGGTACATGAAAGCAAACAAACCAAATGCGATGCTGGCCAAACGGTTACGTACTTTTAACCCCAAGCCTACTCCTATTACCTTACGCACCCGACATAATATACTTACCAGCAACCCTGTCTGGATATTGGATGAGTTCCAGCATAGACTCACCAACTTGTATTCAGCTTGAGATCTTACTAGCGAACAGGACAGATTTTTTGCAGCATATCTCGCTACCTACCTTATCCAAAGCACATGTGGACCATATGGACAGTGATAGTCAGAAATCTGTAGTTCGACAATGTATTAAAGACCTAAAAAAAGGTAAGAGGCCCGGGTCCGGATGGCTTTATGGCTCTTTACCACAGAAAGCTTGTGGATGTGGTGGCCTCACCCTTGACAGCTATGTTGAACTCTATTAAAAATGGTCAGACTCTTTTGCCTGATCTTCTGACGGCTAATGTAGTGATGTTGCCGAAGCCTGACCCTGACCACTCCTCTTGGGCCAACTTCCGACCCATATCATTAATGTCGACATGAAGCTCCTCACTAAAATACTAGCTAATCGTTTGAACTTTTTCCTCCCCTGATTAATTAAAAAAGATCAGGTAGGTTTTGTCCCATTGAGACAGGCAGGAGATACCATTAGGAGAATCATTGAATTGCAGCACTTAGCCCATAACCGATCGCTGGGAACTATGCTTTTATCGCTGGATGTGAACAAGGCCTTCGACCAGGGCTGTGGAGTCGGAGTCGGGGGAAATTTTGGGTACCTGGAGTCGGAGTCGGCAAACAATGCACCGACTCCGACGCCTACTAAATTTAGATTGGAATTAAAAAAAAAAAGCAAGTTTAAATGTCCCAATTCACAAAAAAGTTATAATTAATGACTTCTCTACTGTAAGAATAAAGACCAATGCATGCAGTGCCTCACGTAACCGCAAAACGAACACGTTAAGTGACCGTGAAGAAGCATGCTTTTCATGTGCTTCACTATATGGCACGCAACGCACAATTAGGAGCGGCAATACTTATACTTTCCATAGTGTTGTGTTCTGCTTTTACAGGGAACGCATGTTAGAGAACCAGTAAGTGTCCAAATAAAAAAATTCCAACAGGAGTTTTATAAAGCACTAAAAGAAGTTGAAAAGTATGATCGCTCATCAAAACTTACTGTTGAAGAAGCCATCCTTGTTTATCCAGAGATCGTTAGTGATGTGGCCAGAATAGTTACTGCAACGCCACCCACCCAAGTCAGTGTCGAAAGATTATTTTCAGCCCTAAAAATAATAAAGTCTGACTTAAGAGCCTCTATGAAAGAGGATCTGGCAGAGGCAATTCTCTTCCTTAGAACTCTACATTGAATTGATTTGCATTTGCTAAGCCTATAACTACATTTCAAGATTAATATAAACCATTTCTAGGTTTTACAGATTTTGTTTTTGGTTCATTATAGATAAGCTTTGTTTTTGTTCTAAAACAACCAAATAATGTGGTTTGTATTTTTGAACTGGTAAAGATCCTGTTCCTGATGTTTATGCCTGCTGCTACTATCCAGCCACTTGATTGTTTTCATTGTGTTTGCCTTTTGCTTAAACTGTGCAATACAGTAGACTGTTGGCTTCCCAGCCAGTAGTCCTGTGGTAGGTTGCGTTTCTTTCCCTCAAGGAATGTATAAAATACATTCGCATATTAATACAGAGGAGTCAGAGTCGGGGAGTCGGAGTCGGAAGTACATAAAACTGAGGAGTCGGAGTAAAAACATTTATCTACCGACTCCACAGCCCTGCCTTCGACACTGTCTTGGCCTTATTTTATGTCAGTACTCCGTCATTATGGCTTTGGTTCTTCGTTTTTACATTGGATAGCAGCTTTATATGATGCCCCTCAGGCTAAAATTAAATATTATGGGTTTGAATCCTCCATTTTTCCCACTCGACAAGGTTGCCCACTTTCGCCTTTGTTTGTTCTGGCTATGGAACCGCTGGCAGAGGCAATTTGTTAGCATCCAGACATAAAAGGTATTGCGGTCGCGGGCTCTGATCACAAGATTTCCTTGTTAGCGGATGATATCCTATTAACCCTGACATCTCCCAAAATTTCCTTGCCTAACCAGTTCTCCCTAAAAGTCAAATTTTCCGTTATAATGGCTCCCCTCGCTGCCCTATTTAGGTATACGCCCCACTCCTAAATATGATAGTCTCTATCAGGCCAATTTTCCTCTGATTCAAAAACTCACTGATATACCATATTCCTGCTATCACCTCCCGTTGTCCTGTTCGGTAGAATCTCTGCCATCCGTATGACCTATCTCCCGAAACTGTTGCTACCAGTCCCGATTGCCTCCTATATATTGCAAATTCACCAACGTAAGGTTTTAAAATTCATCTAGAGTTGATCTCGACCCCGGATCAATAAGCGGATCCTGTATGCCTGACGGATTAATGGGGGCTTCTCGGTCCCCAATCTTCAGGCCTACTACACTGCAGCGAACATAGCTCCATTATCCCACCTTCTGGACACATCAAATGCCGCTATGGGCCTCTTTAGAATTGATTGACTCTCACCCCACCCCTATTTCCTCCGTACCCTGGTTGCCTCCAAAGCGCCCAAATAGGTTTGGCCCTTGTATGGCACACTCTCCGTATATAGGACGCTGTTAAATATTCGCCGGGACTATTATCTCCTCATTTACCATTGCTACGCCTCAGCCATTGTTTCCCCCCAGTTATGAATAATGGATTCACTGATGTCCATTCTCTGTTTACCCCTATGAGAATAGTTATATTTGAAGCCCTTAGATCTTCCCATGATATCCCCCTTCGGGAACATTATAGCTACCTCCAAATTAAACATTTCCTCCAACACCTTATATGAGCCCAACACACTTCATAAACCTCGACTCCCTTCGAAAAAATTTGTAGGGCCACACTCCCCGGGATTAATATCCTTAATTTATTCCTCTATCACTTTCTTTAGGAAACCCCCAGTGAGAGCATGTCATCTTCAATGGGAGGGGGACCTGGGTAAACAACTGAACCCGGAGGACTGGCAGATCATGACGATATCTCTTGTTAAGAGCTCCGGGAATGGTCTCACCCTGGAGAATGCATACAAGGTATTCTACAGATGGTATTATACGCCAGCCAGGATAGCTCCCTTTATACTCCCCTTACTGTTAACGGGGTTGCTCAATGGAAGGTACAATGGCCCATATTTGGTGGACATGTCCTAAGGTATGCAGACTATGGGTCAGTCTATTCCCTTCTTCATAATATGTTTCATTCCAACCTAAGAGACCCTTATGAAGCCTTCTGTAAACCCATCCTTGAACTTCTCCGCCCGGAATGACAATTAGCCCAGCACCTTTTTAATGTTACTAAGTTGACCATTGCGAGAGCATGGAAAACACCTGTACTTGGCTTTGAGGCAATTAAAAAATCACATGAATAATATTATGATTAACGAAAAACTGGAATCCTTCACCTCTGATACCCACAGCAAATTTCTTAGGGTCTGGCAACCATGGATAGCAAATCACCAACCCTCCAGGTATAATAGTCAACTTCTCTCAATCCAAGTGTCTTTGGATGCTCCCCCCCTTTTTTCTTTTGGACTCTTCCCCCCCCCCCTTCTCTTCTCCCTCTTGTAGGTCCCCATCCCCCCTACTCCCTGTAGTTTACCTATTCTTTTCATGAGACTCCTGACGTTTTGGACGATGGTTACAGTGATATAGGATACCTAACTTTGAGAGACCACACGAGGGGAAAAAAAAGTTATTTTTTTTGTGTGTTTCATACAATCACTGTACAGTAAAAATTCTGTATATTTGTACCCCCCTTTTTTATTTTCCAATTGTGACATTAAATGTTGTACAATGTATTTGGCATCCCGCTGCTGGGATTCTCCTTTCCATCTTCTGTTTGATGTAACCATCACATTGTTGCACTAACCTGTTGTGACTACTTTTCTATCAATAAAACTTTTGTAAAAGAAAAAGTATATAGATAGGTCAATAAAGTGGATTCCAAATTGTAGACCTCAAAATCTTACCAATACAGACAGCTGGTTCACCTGGCATCCAGACAGCTTTACTGTTTGGAAGTTTGTGTATCCACCAGCATATTCAGCTGTATACTCACCTGCATACCCATCCACGCTTATTGATAAAACTGCCTGTTCATTGTATGTGCTCTTGCTTGCCCACCTGAAATTATAGCCAGAGACTTGTACATCAGCCCAAGATAATATTTTGGCAAAGAAAAAGGAGAGGGAGAACTGGTTTTATATACAGGACCTGGCTTTCTTTTTTTTCTCTCTTCTCCCCCTTTTTTGGGGCAAGGGCAGTAGGAGACAGGGGTGTATAGCGACCTCCAGTGGTAGCAGAGGAATGTACACGTGCTGCCGTACAAGCTGCACAGCCATCAGGCAGTGGAAAAAGTCAGGTAAATGGGCTGAGAGCATATCTTACAAACCAGAGTGTAGATTCAGGGTGTGCTACAAAAAAGTTGTTAACCCAGGAGGGGAAAGAAACTTGGGTCCCCCAATTTGAAGGGAGGAACTAAAATGGCCGCTCAAGATTCCCCTACCCAGAGACGGGGAGCGGCAAGGATTTGGGAGGGGGTAATACAATATCTACTTAAAGACCCGCGTATTGTAAATGTACGTCCTCTTTTTAAACATGGATATCTCAGTAACGGCAGCAGCTGCTGCCACAACTGAGATATCCATGTTTTCAGCGGGCGGCCGTGTAAACGATAACGGCGGTCTCCGCGGCGGATTCACCGCGAGATCGCCGTTATCGGTGGCGGGAGAGAGGCCCCCCCCTCCCGCCGCTTACCGGAGCCGTCGGTAGCGGCGGAGGAGATCCGATGCTGCCGCCTGGAGAGCGAGGACTTGAGTGAGGGCAAGATGGCCCCCACCCGTCCTCATAGCTCTGCTGGGCGGAAGTGACGTCAAAACGTCAGTCCCGCCCAGCCTCTTAAAGAGACAATTTTTTTTTGTCATTTTTTTAAATGACAAATTTTCCTTTTTTTTGCATTTAAGCCTAAATATGAGATCTGAGGTCTTTTTGACCCCAGATCTCATATTTAAGAGGACCTGTCATGCTTTTTTCTATTACAAGGGATGTTTACATTCCTTGTAATAGGAATAAAAGTGACCATTTTTTTTTTTTTTATATTTTAGTGTAAAAAATAATAAAATCAATAAAATTAAATAAGAAAACAAAAACATTTTTTTTTCAAAGTGCCCCGTCCTGACGAGCTCGCGCGCAGAAGCGAACGCATACGCGAGTAGCGCCCGCATATGAAAACGGTGTTCAAATCACATAAGTGAGGTATCGCCGCGATCGTTAGAGCGAGAGCAATAATTATAGTCCTAGAGCTACTCTGTAGCGCAAAAAATGCAACTTATAGAATCTATCTAGATTTTTAAGGGTAAAAGTTTGACGCCATGCCACGAGCGGGCGCAATTTTAAAGCGTGACATGTTGGGTATCATTTTACTCGGCTTAACATTATCTTTCACAATATATAAAAAAATTGGGCCAAATTTATTGTCTTATTTTTTAATTCAAAAAAGTGAATTTTTTCCAAAAAAAGTGCGCTTGTAAGACTGCTGCGCAAATACGGTGTGACAAAAAGTATTGCGATGACCGCCATTTTATTCTCTAGGGTGTTAGAAAAAAAAAATATATAATGTTTGGGGGTTTTAAGTAATTTTCTAGCAGAAAAAACAGTTTTAGTCTTGCAAACACCAAATCTGAAAAACACCTAAGGTCTTTAAGTGGATATTTGGCCGTGGTCACTCCCCCCCCCCCCAAGCCTAAAGCAAAGCTATACAATCCAGGGTATGGCCCCCCCAGGAACTGACGGAGACCCCTTGGCTCATGTTGGGGAAGCTGCCAAACTGGACAGGGGACAGAGAGGAGCAGTTTTCATGAGGTGGAAGGAGCCCCGGGGGAGAGTGGTACTTCAAAAATCAATAGTGAATTTGCTCAGATCAGTGGTGGAAATATGATGGGGGCAACCTCTATGGGGAAGGTGCAATATGCCAACCTGCTGAACCAAATACTGAAGTACAGTCAGGTCCATACATATTGGGACATCGACAATGGATTTGAAATGAAGCAAACAAGATGTGCTTTAACTGCAGACTTTCAGATTTAATTTGAGGGTATTCATCCAAATCAGGTGAACGGTGTAGGTATGGCAACAGTTTGTATATGTGCCTCCCACTTTTTAAGGAACCAAAAGTAATGGGACAATTGGCTGCTCAGCTGTTCCATGGCAAGGTGTGTTATTCCCTTATTATCCCATTTACAAGGAGCAGATAAAAGGTCCAGAGTTAATTTCAAGTGTGCTATTTGCATTTGGAATCTGTTGCTGTCGACTCTTAATATGATATCCAAAGAGCTATCACTATCAGTGAAGCAAGCCATCATTAGGCTGAAAAAAAACAAAAAACAAACCCATCAGAGATATAGCAAAAACATTAGGTGTGGCCAAATCATTTGTTTGGAACATCCTTAAAAAGATAACGCACTGGTCCCTCAAAAAGTGGGAGGCACAAATACAAACTGTTGTAATTCCTACACCGTTCACCAGATTTGGATGTAAATACCCTCAAATTAAAAGGTGAAAGTCTGCATTTAAAGCACATCTTGTTAGATTCAAATACATTGTGGTGGTGTATAAAGCCAAAAAGATTAGAATTGTGTCGATGTCCCAATATTTATGGACCTGACTGCAATTATATAACAATCATAGCTTAGAGTGGACTGGGATTTGAGAGAATATTTGAGAGCACTCCCAATGAAACAGGATATTCAATTACTTATAACTTCTGTGGAAACATCTTGCAGACAGGCTGTGGAGGTGGTAAGGGAGGAGGTGGTAAGGGAGGAGGTGGCGGCACTGGGACAGAGTGGACAAAATGGAGATGGGACAGGATGATCTAAGACAGGTGATGGCAGATACTCATGACATGACAAAAAAAACATGAAGTGTTGACCTCTTTGTGGGTTCAGATGGATAATCTTGATAACAGAGCTTGTAGGCAGAATATACGCATAAGAGCCGGCCTGAAATAAACGACACACTGAGCTACTTCCAAAAGTAACCAGCTTGTTCCGAGCAATTTTGGGGGCGTCTGCACCAGAGAAGAATAAAATAGAGTACATCGTGCTCTTCTCCCAATCCCTCAAAATATAGAAAGATCAAGAGATGTAATATGTAAAATACACAAATATCCTATAAAAGGAAGCCATCGTGAAAGCAGCTCGAGATAAAGATACGATTGAATTTGAGGGGGCGCAAATCGTTTTTTGTTCCCTGACCTATCGCATAGAACACTTACGCAACAAAGAATGATTAAACCTTTGTTGGAAACCCTACGGGCAGCTGGTGTTAAATATCGTTGGGGGTACCCCTTCAGGGTCTCAGCAACACGGAACGGGAAAACAGCTACACTTCAAACTAAGGATGACCTGCAACATTTTATAGAGGTATTGGAGTTACCTCAGGTGGATTTTCCAGACTGGAGACTGAACAATCATAAACTAACATTACAATGATCAGAAAGATAGCAACAGGTGTCAACTAAGGGCCGACAGAGAAATCTTTTGGATGGATAGGGGTGTATTTAGCGGGATGGGAGGGTGTTGACCATTTGAGGTGGGGGAGGGAGGTCGGGGTGGACTGGAAGGGCGGGGGGGTTTGAGGTGATTTTATTTTCTCTTTTTTTATCTTCTTATTTTCTCCCTCTTTACCCCCACCTTTTTTCAACCCTCCAACCTTTAAATTATAATTTTTATCCTTTTTCCTGATGTAATATGTCTTAGTAGTTAACATTTTTAAATATGGCATAAGCATAAAATTAGAAAGTCCAGGGAGCATGAAGTGCTCCGCACATGTTTTTTTTTTTAACAATTTCCTCCCCATTAGGTAGGTCCCGAGACAAGGTACTTTGTTCTCTGCCATGGTGCAGAAGGGATGGGGACTCCGGACACGGGTGGTACAATATCATGTGTGCCCCTGTCCGGACTCACCATCCCCTTAGGGGGTGTATCAGAGTCTTGGATCCAATATGTTATTTGTTGTTGGTTTTTGATGTTATTTTTCTCTCCTTGCTCCTGTCCTCCCCCTCATCCAATGCGCCTGGGGCGAGAGTTTTTAGAAGGCGGACACAGTATTATAGTAAGAGACTTGCGGAGGGAAGAGTAAATGGCAAGTAGAATGAAGATTATATCGTACAATGTGATGGGTCTATGCTTGACTGGTAAGAGGGGTCGTCTCTGGCACGAACTGCGTCATATGAAGGCAGAGATGATTCTCTTGCGAAAGACGCACTTTGTGTCGATCCCCCGTATGCCTGTTTCCACATAGAGAATGGTCTCATGCCCCCTCACCCATTCCAAGGGCAAGAGGAGTTACAATTGCTATACATAAACAATGTCCCTTAATACCCATAGAAACTCAAGTAGATCCTGAGGGCTGTTATCTCTTTGTAAAAGGGAAGATACAGGGCCAATGTTATATCTTCGCTACGATTTATGCCCCCAATGATTGCAGTTAAATTTCTAACACATTGGACCTTTTGGGGAAGTTTCAAGAAGGATTATTGGTTTTGGGAGGGGATTTTAATATCACCTTAGATACCAGCCTAGGCACTTCTGCAGGAAGAACTTTTCTGTCTCATAAGGATCTGAAATGTGTTAGACAACGCCTCCGCTCTCTACATTTGGTGGATAGTTGGAGGGTGCTACATGAGCGAGATAAGGATTTCAGCTACTACTCTAAAACATGTCTATTCAAATGGTCGATATGTTGTTGATTATTTGAATCATGTAAATTCAACAACTATTGAATCAATCACCATATCAGACCATGCTCCAATAAGTTTAACGATTAGTCCAGCAGTGATTGGGAGCTTGGAAAGAACTTGGTGATTGAACAAATCCATTTTAGAAGACAAACAGAACGTGGAGTCCTTGTCTAGCACATTGTCATCATATTTTGAGATTAATACATCAGAAGAGATTTTTGGGTGGTATGGGAAGCTCATAAGGCGGTCATTAGAGGGGAGCTGATCTTAATGGGATCACGTGTAAAAAAAAAAAAAGACAGAATAAAATGAATATGGTCTTAGAGGAAATCCAAACATTTTTAATGAAACCTTAGGCCCATTTAAGGCTTGAGGATGTGCAGAAACTGGAGAAACTGCGGGTAGACTTATAACAGCTTCTCGATAGAAAAGTCCAAAATAAACAAGAGATATTTCGCCCAT
This sequence comes from Rana temporaria, assembly GCF_905171775.1. Lineage (NCBI taxonomy): Eukaryota > Metazoa > Chordata > Amphibia > Anura > Ranidae > Rana > Rana temporaria. Next base: position 282,580,221 of record NC_053491.1, on the reverse strand, counting down.
ACCTTTTATGAACAGGGGAATAAGGGAGGGAGACTATTGGCCAGACAACTAAAGAAACAAGACTCACGGTCATGTTCATAGTATAAAAATTGGAGATGGACAAGGAATAGCAGCCGAGTTCCATCGCTTCTACTCATCCCTATACAATATTGATTCAAAATCTGCTAGAGCGATGGAGGGAGGGCAAACAAACAGGATTAGGGAATATCTTGAGGCCTCAGGGCATTTCGTCTGTGGCCCTGGAGTAAATGGAAAAAGCAATTTCTATCGAAGAGTTAGGTGGAGTGATTGCGACTCTGCCACTGGGCAAGAGGCCGGGACCGGATGGTCCAACAAATATATATTACAAAAGAAATTCTCAACTTTGCTCAGCCTCCAATCCAATGCCCGCAGAAGCATTAGTGGCGTATGTGACTGTTCTTCCAAAGGTAGGGAAAGATCCTCAGTGCTGCGCTAGTTACAGGCCCATCTCCCTCCTTAACTCCGACACTAAGCTCTTAGCCAATTAGTGGAAAAGAAGGTATGGACAGCCGCACTCCAAAGAAACCTTGATGGTTGTCTTTATTTTAAAAGGAAAAATGCACTACAAATCACAGTAAAAAGATACAGGGATGAGCAGTTGACGCGTTTCACACTATCAATTAGTGCTTAGTCATAGCTAACTAAGCGTTTAGCCCTGAGGCTACAAGATCAAATTGTTTAATTGATTCACTAGGATCAAACTGGATTTATGAAGGGCCGAGAGGCCAGAGACAATACTATTTGAGCCCTGAATGTATTGCATTGGATGCATCAAGGACAGAATCAAATCCCAAATGTAGTAATTTCAATGGATGCTGAGAAAGCATTTGATAGGAAAGAATGGGAGTTTATGGTCGGAGTCTTGAGGGAGATGGGCCTGAGGGTACGCATAAGATGGATAATGGCCCTGTATGCAAACCCAAGAGCAAGGGTTAAAGTTAACGGTAGACTATCAGATTATTTCGAAACACGGAACGGCACCAGACAAGGGTGCAGGGCCGATTCTGGGCAGGTGCGGGGGGTACCCGGCACCCAGAGGGGGGGCACTGAAGTGTCAGAGTGCTTCCCTCCCTCCTCCTCTCCTTGGCCTGTGCCAAAGCGTTATTGCGAGCCAAAACACGAGCACAGTAGCACTGTTAGGGGCGGTGCCAGGAGCCGCGGCCCGCTTACATTTTTTCTTGTGGCTCAATTCCGAGCGAGCTGCTTCACTTAACGGACTACAACTCCCAGAAGCCATGGCGGCGGCCGTCACTGAAGTCAGCTAGCTGACTTCAGTGATGTGACGGCCGCCGCTGTGGCTTCTGGGAATTGTAGTCCGCGACTTCCTCGGAGTGAAGCGGCTCGCTCGGAATAAAGCCACAAGAAAAAAATGTAAGCGGGGCGGCGGCTCCTGGTGTTGCCCCTAACAGTGCTAGCCCCTAACAGTGCTACTGACTGTGCTTGTGTTTTGGCTCGCAACAACAACGCTTTGGCACAGGTCAAGGAGAGGAGGAGGGAGGGAAGCACTGACACTTCGGCGCCCCTGCGTGCTGAGGCTCCCGATGGGTGGTGCGAGTCTTGAGAAAAGCGCAGCAAGCCTCAAGGAAGGAGAGGAAAGAAAAGTACAACTCCGGGTTTTATGCTGCGGGGCCTTGCTGGGCACACTTCTGAATGCAGTTAGTGCATGTAATTTACCCCAGCACAGGAGCATCGCCATCACCCCCCCCCCAGAAATGGAGGAGGCCATGCAACTTGCAAGGAGGACGACCAGTCCTGCTGAGCTGGCAGCTGCCATTGGCCCATGCAACAATCATCATATAGTGATATATCGTGCAAAAAAAAAAATACATAAAACCTTCAGCAAGAGTCCATATATAAAATGATTGCAACGTTGGGTCACAAGTGTGACCAAAAATAGAAAGATTAATTGGAATGCTCCTTCACCAGAAGCATTCCAATTTATTTTTCTATTTTTGGTCATACGTGTGACCCAACGTTGCAATCATTTTATATATGGACTCTTGCTGAAGGGTTTTATGTATTTTTTTGCACGATATATGACTATATGATTGTTGCGTTTTAATTGATCATTAAAATTCAGGTTTGTTTTATATCTGTCCACATCAGTTGTTTATTGTTTAGCGCAACTTGTTTTCCATTCTATTTATTTCCCCCCTGCTGGGAGCTGCCCATTACCTGTGGGTCCTGCTGGAAGCTAGCCGTGGTCTACAGGCCAGCAGGGCCCACAGGTCATGACCAGTTCCCAGCAGGACCTACAGACCCGCAGCCATCCCCCACAGATCAGCAGCCAGCCCCCTGCAGGACCCACAGCCAGCCCCCTGCAGGACCCACAGCCACCTCCCAGCAGGACCCACAGGCTGTAAGTCCCCGCTGGGAACTGTCTGTGGACCTGTGGTTCCTGCTGGCCGCTGGTTCCTGCTGCCCCCTGGCCTGTGGTTCCTGCTGGCCCCTGACCTGTGGTTCCTGCTGGCCGCACCAGGTGACACCAACCCTAGCAATGCCACTGCTTGTGTGTGTGAAAGAGGGCGCTAAGGAAATGTGGACTCACTGGTAAAGATACCCTCACACAAAAAGGGACCTCTCAGTAAGTCTAGTGAATTGAATATACTAAACACTCCTGTGACAAAGAAACAAAAAAAACACAATATGATAGATAACTATATAAAGACAATAAGGTACTAGATACTGTGAATAAAATGCTGAAAAAATATATATTTCACGATCCCGTGAACGTGCACAAAATGCTGTGAAAAGAAAATAAAGTGTCTCTCTTTGGCACTCTAATTATTGCAGTCCATTAGGTGTGATTTTCCCGATGAAATAAGTGATCATACGATACGAGGTGAATATTCATGCAGCCATCACCATCTATTACAGCTTCACCCGATGTGTTCTGATCTGTTAATACTCTTACCAGAAGGTGTGGACCCCTTTAATTAAAAAGGATGGTCTGTTGAGCTGAACAGGTTAATGTGCCTGCACACTTGGACACCATCTATTCAGACTGCTGTGATTGGCTCAATCGTATCTCAGGAATCCAAAAAACAAAGGAGAACTAATAGTGCATTATTGTTTATTAAAAATATATAAAAACAAAGTGGCTGAATGGCCCCTTACTTGGTGGGTGCCTGCCCGGCACTAGGATGGCATGCGCTGGATAAGACTGACTCGCGAGTGCAGAGATTGTCCGCTGTGCGGGGAGTCCTATTGGCAGCTGTAGCGTCTGAGTGCGGGATCAGCTGATCCCGCCTAGTGCCGGGCAGGCACCCACCAAGTAAGGGGCCATTCAGCCACTTTGTTTTTATATATTTTTAATAAACAATAATGCACTATTAGTTCTCCTTTGTTTTTGTTTTTAAAGGGGTCCACACCTTCTGGTAAGAGTATTAACAGATCAGAACACATCGGGTGAAGCTGTAATAGATGGTGATGGCTGCATGAATATTCACCTCGTATCGTATGATCACTTATTTCATCGGGAAAATCACACCTAATGGACTGCAATAATTAGAGTGCCAAAGAGAGACACTTTATTTTATTTTCACAGCATTTTGTGCACGTTCACGGGATCGTGAAATATATATTTTTTCAGCATTTTATTCACAGTATCTAGTACCTTATTGTCTTTATATAGTTATCTATCATATTGTGTTTTTTTTGTTTCTTTGTCACAGGAGTGTTTAGTATATTCAATTCACTAGACTTACTGAGAGGTCCCTTTTTGTGTGAGGGTATCTTTACCAGTGAGTCCACATTTCCTTAGCGCCCTCTTTCACACTTTTATCCTATTGCACATTATTTTCATAATAATCTGACCCAGAGGAGCAGCTTAATACCCAAGTAGTTAATTATTTTTCACTTTGTTGAATTTGTATTAATTATTTTATTTTGGCGCGGAAGCACACCCCTTCACACTGCTTGTGTGTGTCTCGCACATTGCACGAGCTTTGGTCTGAAATTCCTGGCGGCACTGTAACAAAATCCCGCCTCCTGTGAGATAGACGGAACACTGATCCAATGCAGTAAAATTTAATCAGTGTGACGTGTATCATAGAAGCCACAAGCTGGTCTAGGAGGCGGGACTTTATTACAGTGGCTGCCCGGGAGATTCAAATCCAAGCTCTGTGACAGCAGGAGATCGTCGCTGCTCTGTGTGATCCAGGAGCACTGACAGGCTGCAATTGGTGTGCACCGATGAGCTGGATTTGGTGGGAACTGGTAGTTTGCATTTGATGGGCGCTGATGGGGCTGCAATTGGTGGGCACTGGTAGGCTGCATTTGATGCATTGAATTCTTACATCATTTCCGCAGTCTCTGACCATCTCTTGTATCATTTCTGCAGTCTCTGACCATCTCCTGTACTATGTATGTAGTATGTCTGGGGGCTCTTTCTACCAGACCTCCTAACAGAAGCCCTCTCTGTGTCCATCAGAGAGATCCCCCCCAGGTCCTATTCGTGTACTCTCTTCCTGTAATTTGTTTATTGTTAAGAGATCATTGGACGATCCCAGGATAATGAAGACTTCTTAGGGAAGCATCTCAGTGTCTGAGTCGTTGCCATAGAAACATTTGTAACAGGGAGGAGTTAGTAAGATGACCACGCCCATGTGGGGGTACCAGAAATATTTCTGCACCCAGGCGCCTGTGACCCTAGGATCGGCCCTGCAAGGGCCCATTGTCCCCACTGTTATTTGCTATGGTATTGGAGCCCTTGCGCACATGGGGAAATAGAAAGATTAAGGGGATTTGTATTGGATCAATGGAACATAAATTATCAGCTTATGCAGACAATCTACTGTTGTATCTCTTCACCGCAAGAGTCTTTGACGGAATTGACATTGGAGATACAGTGGGGCAAAAAAGTATTTAGTCAGCCACCAATTGTGCAAGTTCTCCCACTTAAAAAGATGAGGGGCCTGTAATTGTCATCATAGGTATACCTCAACTATGAGAGACAAAATGTGGAAACAAAACCAGACACATTGTCTAATTTGGAAAGAATTTATTTGCAAATTATGGTGGAAAATAAGTATTTGGTCAATATCAAAATTCATCTCAATACTTTGTTATATATCCTTTGTTGGCAATGACAGAGGTCAAACATCCCACTTAAAAGATGAGGTCTGCAATTGTCATCTTAGGTATACATCAACTAAGAGACAAAATGTGAAAAAATAAATCCAGACTGGCCTCTCATCTTTTTAAGTGGGAGAACTTTCACAATTGGTGGCTGACTAAATACTTTTTCTGCCCCACTGTAGATAGGTTTGGCCTCTTATCTAATTTCAAAATAAATATTGAAAAGTCAGTGTTACTGCCAAGCCATGTGCCTATGAAGATGAGGAAAAAATTGCAACGATCCTTCTCTTTTGTTTGGCGATATGATTCTATATTTTTTTTAGGGATATATATATTCCCAGATGTAAGGCTCCTATATGATTAAAATTATGAACCTTTGGTAGTATCTATATCAAAAGATGTACAAAAGTGGCGAAGTCACACGCTGACATGGTTCGGTAGGGTAAATGCGCTCAAAATTAGTAGAATTCATAGACTTATTTAGGTTTTACATACTGTACCTATAACACTCCCACAGATTTTTTTAATTTCAATAAATTTTTATTGAGATTTATCAAAAGGGTTACAGTCATGACATATCAGTAAACATAACCTAAGCCCCAGGAGACAAATGATACCATTGTGAGGTTACAATAAAGCGAAGTTAATAACAATCTCTTCCGGGGGGAGTAGACAGAAAATGGGGAAACCTACCTAACTAACCAGCTAGGGTACCAAAGAGGACCTAAGTGCCTCTATAGTTATTACTTAACACCCAAGGGGCCGGACCTAAGAAAGATCCGGGACCCAACCCTCGACACCCCAATTGGGAACCAACTGTGCCAAGTGAAAGGCCCCGAACCCTTATCCCCATCCCACACCTCTCACTAATGTGGGGAAGGAATAAAAAGCCCTCTAGGGCCCACAGATTTTTTAAACAGATAAGGGCGTTTATGACCTTTGTATGGGGGGGGGGGGGAATAAACATCCTAGGTTGGCATATGAGATTCTAAAGAGACCAAAAGCAGGAGGGTTTGATTGGCCCAGATATATCCATCGGTGGATGCCAACTGTTGGAGGGGGTGCAGTGTAAGGGGCTCATTTCTCCATTTATGGGGGTACTGCCCAAAGATAAAGGGATTCTGGGAGGAAATATTACCCTGGATTAGGAGACTGACTTTTAGACCTATAGAATTCTCGCCATTACACTTTCTTTTCCATGGAATGCCATTATCCACTAGGTTTTATAAGAGAAGCGTTACGCCACACCTATTAAATGCAGCGAAGACATTGATACCTAGATTGTGGAAGCAGTCCAGATGTCCCAATATATTGGAATGGAAAAGGGAGGTGGAAAAAATCATGGAAGCAGAGAGGGATACACATGGTTAAAGACTAACCAGATAAATTTAAAGATACATGGGCAGGATGGTTATACTACTCCCCTGAAATAGGGGCGGAATAAAACCGCTGTTTTAGAGAATAGTCTGGAAGGCTTGGGGGCCCGCTGGGGGGGGGGGGGGGTTGAGGGGATCGGGGGAGTTTTTCGGTCTTTCGGAACACACATAAGGAACCAAGAAGTTCCTTTAACTCTTTTTGAATAAGTCACACGAAAGGTGGGAAGGGAGAAAGGGCAAGGGGATCATAAGGGATAGTTTTGGAAATTATTTTTTTCGGATGCAGATACGACCGGGTCCTAGTGTATTTCCCGGGGGGGGGGGGGGGGGGGAGGGGGGTTGTGTTTTATGTCAATGGAAAAAAAAATAGCCAAAGTAATGTGATTGAACAGCAGGCAGTCCAAGAAAGGAGAGAGGAAAGGCAGCACTGGCCTCATGTCCAAGAGAGCACAGTGGCATAGTAAATCATGGCCAGTACATGACAACCAAATGTTGAAATCATGATATTAACATCTACAATTACATACAAAGACAGGATTCAGAAAGTAGTGGTTAATGACCCTCTGAATGGTCAAAGGTTATCAGTGGTACCACAAGTTTCAGTGTTAGGACCCTTACTTTTTGAAATCTTTATAAATGATATAGGGTCTGGGATTAAAACGTACCATTTCTGTGCTTGCAGATGACACTAAGCAATGCAGTGGAATACCATCCTTACCGGACGTCTCCAATTTTTAATTAGATCATTTTGTCCCTGTACAAAAATTTGGTAAGACCTCATCTGGAATATGCAGTTCAATTTCGGGCACTGGTTCTCAAAAAGGATATATTGGGGAAGTGGGGAGAAGGGCAACCAAACTGATAAGAGGCATGGAAGGGCTCAGGTATAAGGAAGGATCAGAGGAACTGAATTTGGACTTGTGTTTTTTTCTAACCTATGTAACATCAGTACATCATTTTGCATAATTGAATAAAATTAACCCATGAAAGACCTAATAAACCAAACAAAAAAGGGGAAGGGAAAGAAAAAGGAGGGTGAAAATTAGGAAACAGAAAAAGGAATAAAAATAAACAAAAAAACCTTAACAAAAAGAGGGTATTAGAAAAAAGTATTAGCCCCTACTTGTGGTCATAGATGTGGAAGCTATATATATATATATATATTAATTATATATATATATATATATATACACACACACACACACACATACCACACAATCTGGGTATTGCATCTATTCTTAAGGGACTCTCAACGCACCCAGCCGATCGGCGATACATCAACTTCAGTTTGGAATCAATAGGACTTTATCCTGCACCACAACTTTTTTTAGTTTTGATAGTTCCCACTTCCTCCAGGTGCAGGGGGTGGCGTTGGGGGTTTGCTGTGGCCCATCCTACGCCAACCTGTTCCTGGGGGAGTGGAATCGCACACTCTGAGGAGATGGCTGCCTATGATGACCATGTGGCCCTCTGGTATAGATAAATTAATGATGTATTTCTGGTTTGAGGGGGGATCAACAGACCTTCATCAGGAATTTCTAAGTAGGATCAATCAAAACTCACTGAATCTCACTCACTGAAAAAGGTTTCACCATAACCTTTCCCCAAAACCATACAATCAATACTTGCGCATTAAACCTAATTGCTCAGACTAAGGTATCTTTCAAATTGAGGTTAACCAGCTCAGAGCCTGCCTCCTTTTGGGGGTCTATTCCAAAACATGCCTTAAAAAGGCTTACAAAATGAGCTGTAACAAAACCCAAACAACTATTGCAAAAAGACAGCCATCCCCCTCAGACATCCATAACAAGACTTATCAGCAAATTTTTCAATCACCATGGCCAACTACGCAAAATTGAAACACATTGCCATCTTCCTACTATAGATTCAAATGTACAACCTTTTGTTCCAAGTACACCAGCCATTACTTTCAAACATGCCAAATCTTTGAGATCCTACCGTACATAGCAGTTAAAATCAGAAAAGTCAAAAGGATCCTGGTAAATATCAGGCCATGTTTTCATGCGAGGGATGTGGATACTGCCTGTAATCCCATACTACTGAAGAAAAAACAATACAAGAATTCTGGCAGAGGGCTTATCACCACATTCTTGGCATGAAAGCAGTGAACTCCCCCTGGGCAGACATGTCATTCCTCTACATGGGGGAACTTTTCCCCAAATTTGCGTCTTAAGTTTAGACAGGATCCTCTCGAGGTGGAGACTGGAATAAAAAACTCCTACAAAGTGAACCAAGGTGGATTCTCCAAATAGAGCAAAAAAATATCCAGGGCTAAATGATAGCATTTCTTATAAAGCATTTTTAGATGGTTTTGAATCTGGTGGATGGGAAAAGTGATGTTCTTCTGGGACTTGTTTTTGTTTATTCCTATTTCCCAATTTTCTCCTTCCCCCTTTATTCTTTCTTTTCCCTTCTTTCCCTTCCCTTTTTTGTTCCGTTTATTGGGCCATTCAGGGTTTAATCTTATTCTATTATGCAAAATGATGTACTGATGTATGCAATTGTAAATATGTTTATCATGATTTCAACATTTGGTTGTCAGATGTACTGGCCATAGATCTACTATGCCACTGTGGTCTCTTGGACATGGAGGTCAGTGCTGCCTTCCACCGCTTCTTCCTCCGCTATCTGCTGTCCAATCTCGGGCATAGCCATTCTCGGCACACCCATACCACCCGGTTAAGTTGGTGTGGCTTACTTTGCCCTATTCGAATGCCTTTTTACAACACTGGCCAAGACTGGTTCCCCAGTTAATCTTCATCTGCGGCACCACGCCCTCTCGATATCGCTGTCCAAGGCCTGCGTCTCGAATGGGCCTCTGCATCTCCGCCTCCCGCTTTCTATTGCGATTCTTTGTTTCACACCAGCCCTCGCTCTGGCCTCTGTATCCTCTTTGGGCATATCTGCATCGGCAGCCGCTGCCCCACTCCTGGAAGTTGCCTTATCTAGGCTGGACTCGGTTTACTGCTGGGGATTGCAGATTGGCTCCTTTGCCAAGCCCCGTCTGTAGGGATCTCCTGATGGGCTCCCCCATATAGTTACAATCCACATATAAAAAGCTGATGGCTGGCAGGAGGCTGCTGTCTGGACACCAGATGAACCAGCTCTATTGGTAAGATTTTGATGTCTACAATTTGGAATCCACTTTATTGACCCATCTATATACTCTTTCATACCTTATTTATCTACTTAAGGTCCAACACATATACTTATATATTTTTTATACAGTACCCTCTCTGGAAAATTGGGATATTTCTCCCCTGCAGATATCCATAGGATTTCCACCAATCTACAATTTTTTCAAACACCTTGGCTCTTTTTTGTGTCAGACTGCTTCTTAAAGGTTACATAGTTTGTCAGGTTGAAAAAAAGACACAGGTCCATCTACTTTAACCATAAAAATAAAATACATTTTTAGGTATTCAAACATGTCTTGTTACTGTCTTATTAATGATATATCAGCAATAGAGTCCACATTTTACCAACCCTCATAGATTGGCACTTTTTTCTGATCTCCTTTATATTATCACTTTCATGATTTACAGTTTCTGCCTCCTGGCCACCATATATGGGGGAGCTTTTGTATGGCGTTATCCGAGTGGGCTGGTCGGCCTTACAGTGAATGTCTGTGGGTGACAGTGTAGTCTCTGGCCTCTGTGCTTGCGATCGTTCAGCATAGTGGCGTATATATATCGTGATCTTCCTTACCTGGTCAGTATAATATCTCCGAACCGCATTATGTATATGCATTTGCAACTCTGTATACTTATATCTACATTTACCTTTCAGAGAATTATTTGTATTGTTGTTTGGAGCACCTCTAAAGAAGGAATTGCGAATCGCGTTAAATGGCACTAGATTTTTTTCAACATATATGTAATCTTGTACGGTTATTTTTTTGACCTATGTACAATACTTGATTTTTATATTTTGTACCAATAAACATTTAATTTTATACTCCTATTGTACTTTTTGTGTACCCTTAAAGGGTACTTTCCATTTGTCTATACACAGGGATGATGGCACTTGATCCACAGTAACCAGCTTTATCTACATATTATATTGGAAAGACAATAAGGACAGTTAGGAGAAGGCTCCAGGATCACATATATGACATTGACACATACCATTTATAAGCACCTGCAGCCAGAGGCGTATCTAGGGTATGGCAGCCATGGCAAGTGCCATGGGCTCCATATGAAGGGGGCACTGTTGAGTGGCTGGGCAGCAAGGCACTTACCAGGGTCTGAGGGTCTCTTCTTCCCTCCTCCCGAGCATAGACAGGATCTCCTTTTCAGCACCTTTGCTAATGGACAATGGCAGCGCTATCCCTGCTGCGTTCAGCCACAGCCCTCCCCTGTTCTCCCAGGCTCTCCCATTCCATCTGTCCGGATTGGCAGCGCACAAAGAAGGAGGAACATCAGTTTCTCCCTCTCCTCTGTGAAAACTGAGGCCTTAAGTGATGAAGATTTCATCACTTTCAGTATTGGTTCTGCATTTGCCTTGGAGGGCAGAGGAGGGATCAGGGGTCTAATAAACCCCAGATTTCTCCATAAAGAGGATATGTCTCTACCCAAGTTATTACAAGGGATGATAAATATCACTATTTTTGTTAGCTGTTTTTTTTTGTTATGGTTATCTGAAAGATGGGTTAAAAAAAAATGTTTCGACAGGGGCGCAGTTTCAGTGTTTGCCATAGGCGCTATTTTCACTAGATACGCCTCTGCCTGTAGCCAGACATGTATGTCTGAACCACAACAGAAACAGTACATCATTAAAATGCTGAGTGTTGGAGGTGGCCAATGCCAACCCCAGGGAAGGAAATCTTGATTAAATTATCTTGCAGAGAAAAACACAATAGACTTGGGGGCGGTTCATCCCCCAAGCATTAATGACAGCTTGTCCTTTGTTCCTTTTGTGCATATAACCGAGGGTGCTTGTTTCTTGAGGCGTCTGTCTCCTGTTTGTGTATTCATATACATTTTGTATTCCATTTTTGGTACCTTTAAAAGTGATCTGACACATTATATATAATACAATACCACCATTTAAAGTGATTGTAAAGTCTTTTTTTTTTTTTTTAAACAGGAAAGAGGGAGAGGCAGGAACACCAGGGATTTTACACAAAGTAAGCAATGCAAAGAGAACAGGATACCCTTTCATACAAGTACATGACATAGGCACATATGAGAAATATGAAATGTAGGGTCAACATATGCTTTAATATTTTTTTTGATAGTGCGGGGACAGGTTAAAACATGTATCAGCTTTTAATTTCTTGTCCCAACCGAGTAGCCTTACATCTCATTCCTTTTGACCATTGTCAAAAACTTCATATTTTTAGCCGTCACCAGAGTAATAGGAGAGGGGATATTTACTAGTGTGATTCTGGTGACAACCATCTAAAAGGGGAATTCCCTTATCTCCTGTTATCTCTACTGGACGGAAGAGTGAAAAAAAAAACAAGGGGGGATGCGTTTTAGCCATTGCGCCATTTGAAAATAATAAAGTTTGCTTTTTTAAATATACTTTAATGGGTGAATACTTCCCTTGTACATGAACACTATAGAACACAAATTTACATTTGATGGATCTAAAACTTTCCATAAAAAGATCTTAAAAAAAAAAAAAAAAAAAAACATCTGTAGTGATACATACCACTAAAGTACGCAAACATAAGGTACTTGCTGGAGCCCTGGGATCCAAAGCAGCTTGCAGATCCCAAACCTTTATTTTCCTGAAACAGAAATGGTTCATGTAATTTACTTGTCCAATTGAATCCTATAAGAAAAACAATTTACTATGCAATATCACGTGCTATGGCAGAAGTAGTGTTTGACTTGAAGTAGTGCTTGACTTGATGTTTAATGTTCAATGGCTAGCTTTGCTTGGAGCTCAGTAGCCAGTGCATACACAGTGCAGGTAACGCAATTAAAAGAGTTTATCCACTCCGACTGTTAATAGCTTCTAATGGTACATAACATTCTTTGCACTGCTTGCAAGAAAAATTACTGAAGGCAATCCAACATTTTTCCCCAACTAGATTCACGTGTCTTGATGTATGCATTCCAGGGTAAAATGTTTTGAACTTGCTTAACCACTTATCTAAGCCAAGTCTGACACTTCTCTCCTAAAATGTAAAGATCATAATTTTTTTGCTAGAAATCTACTCAGACCCCCCCCCCCCCCCCACACACACTGTAAGGAAAAAAATGGCAGCCATCTCCTCAATCACACAGGCAGGAAAAGCACAGAGGGCGAGACGGGACATCTCCCACCACCTGTAAAAGCAATCAAATACTTTGTTGGGGGCACACCCTAACTATGCATCACATTAAAGACAGTGCTGCTTTAAGACCATACAAACAGAACAAAAGATTATAGCGCACACACACAAAAATGTCAATTAAAAGCACATGAACATGAGCAAAAAATAAAATTTTAAGATTTTGTCACCCCATATGGCCATACAGTGTTTAAGCCCACTACTGCATCAAAGTATTCCATTTTCAGTGGGTCCTACACTATTCATAGAACAAAAAGATACCACTTCTCAACCATGGTAGAAACACTACTAAAAGGACTCCTCTTTTGGTCAGGACCCATATAACAAAGGCTTGGGGGGCACACCCTATGCATCACATTAAAGATAGTGCTGCTAGAAGACCATACAAACAGAACAAAAGATTACAGCGCACATATACAAAAATTTTATATCTTACAAGGCTATTAAACCACTTCACATAAAATCACCTCCCTGTACTTCATTTGCGTGAAGTGGTTATACCGGAGTGATGCCTGCAGTTGCAGTCATCCCCCAGGTACCATTTTTTAGAGCCAGCAGTCAGCTCTCATAACAACCAATGCAGCTAATGAGCCGTAAGATCGTTATCAGCAGGAGACCCCCCCCCTCTTGCCGCTCTGCCCCCAGTCTCCCATCCCACCGTGGAAGCGAAGCGACCATCCACCACATCCGCTGGCTATTTGGAGTAAAAACAGCCGGCGACGTAAAAACATGCAAGCGATGTCACGTCCGGTTTACTCGGCTGCCAATGGCGCCAATTTTAAGATGACAGTATTCCAAAATGCAGATTTTGCAGTTTTAAAAATTCTGTGCAAACGAGGCAGACCCCTGATCCCTCCCCGTAAAGAGTACCTGTCACTGCCCATTACTGTCACAAGGATGTTTACATTTTTTGTGACAGCAATAAAAGTGATCCGATAAAAAAAAAAAAAGTGATTCAGGGCCTTGAGATCCAGTATTGGACGGACACTCTCCTGCAGGACTGTAAAAAGATTGGAGAACACCAGAAACCTTTCTGACTCCGGAACTAGGGCTATCAAGCCCTGGAGAAGCAGGTCCTGCACCATCCCGTAAAGAGCCTGCAGATCATGTGAGAGATGAAGATGGTAGAGGATCTTTGGAGGATAGGAAATATATTCCCTTGTAGCCTGTCAAACAGTTCACAGACCCATTCATCGGAAAGCTGAGAGTTCCACAGATCCGAACGCCAAGTGCTGAGGACTTTTCCGCAGGCTTTCAACTCTAGGAGCACTTGGTGCCCCCCTTGAGAACAGGGATCTCCTGTCCAAGGAGCCTGATGAAATTAAAAAGCCACTTGTATGCAGAGAAAGCGGAACCCTGCTTGTGGCATGGCTCCTTACCTTTGCCCCAATTGTGAAAGGAATGTACTCTTCCCTTCCGTAAGGTCCCTAATAATGTCGTCCAGAGTTGCACCAAAAAGCCGCGCAGGGTAAATCGGCCAGGGCCCTCTTAGACGTCTGGTCAGCACCAACATTTAAGCCAGAGCACACTGGAGAACCACAGCAGAAAAAGACCTTTGAAAGCACATGGGCTGTAATTAAAGCCGCATCACATACGTACTTGAGGTCTTCTACCAGTTGGAACATTTACTGGAGGTACAGGACCATTATGCAGATTGCGACATAGGAGCAGAGACAACTTAGTGAGTGTCCCAGGGTCACGGCCAAAACTGGGTGAAGGGCCAAGCCAGCAATTAAAAACAGGGCGGGGGCATGGCTGGTAGCCTGAAAGATGGCCGCAGTGTGCCCTAGCTCCGGAATGGATCACCACATTGAAGTGGTTAGCAGCGACAAGGGGCGACAAACACACACCACAGATCAGAGGAGAGACACCAGGCATCACAGAGGACACAATGGACAAGCGTAAATCCCACGATGGGCCCTGCAAACTTGCCAACTTCTTTACCGCGGCCTGGAGCTTCTGCTGCCAAGATGCTGCTAACAGAAGCTTCACAAGACAGCTCCTTGTATGTATTCACTGCAAATGTCCCAGTTTAAAAAAACTAAACAAAAAAAAACGGTTTTAATAGCAGTAAACGCCTCAGTAGCCTTTGCCATACAAGAGGTACATAAAGACACTAAAGTATGTTATATAATATTGATATACAATAATAATACTCTATTAACCCTTTCATGCCTATGCCTATGTATGACATTTGGTGTTTACAAGTTAAAATCCATATTTTTGGCTAGAAAATTACTTAGAACCCCCAAACATTATATATATATTTTTAACAGAGAATCTAGAGAATAAAATGGCGATTGTTGCAATATTTTATGTCATACGGTATTTGTGCGGCGGTGTTTTAAACACAACTTTTTGGGAAAAATTTACTTTCATGAATTTTAAAAAAATGAAAACGTTAAATTAGCCCAATTTTTTTGCATAATGTGAAAGATGATGTTATGCCGAGTAAATAGATACCAAGCATGACACGCTTTATAATTGCACGCACTCGTGGAATGGCGACAAACTACGGTAACTAAAAATCTCCATAGGCGACGCTTTAATCTTTTTTTACGGTTACCAGGTTAGAGTTACAGAGTAGGCCTAGTGCTATAATTATTGCTCTTGCTCTTACGATCGCGGCGATATCTCACATGTGTTATTTGAACACCGTTTTCATATGCGGGCGCGACTTCCGTATGCGCTTTCTTTGCTGCGCAAGCTCGCGGGGAGGGGGGCGCTTTAAACATTTTTTTTTGTTTTCTTATTTATTTATTTTTTCTAATATTAAATTTTTTTTTTTTTTTTTTTTTTACATTTTGATCACTTTTATTGCTGTCACAAGGAATGTAAACATATCTTGTGACAGCAATAGGTGGTGACAGGTACTCTTTATGGAGGGATCGGGGGTCTAAAAGACCCCCGAGCCCTCCTTTGCACTTCAAAGTATTCAGATCGCCGAAAACGGCGATTCTGAATACTGTGTACTTTTTTAAATCCGGCGCCATTGTCATCTGAGAAACCCGGAAGTGACGTCATGACGCCGCTTCCGTGGTTTCAATGCGTCTCGCCGAGACGCTGGAGGCGCCGGATAGTGGATCGGGTCTCCCGGTGGGACGGGAGGCCCGGTCAGAGCGGCGAGAGGCGGCGGGAGGGGGGGGATGTCCCCTCCCGCTCCTCCGGCATAACAACCGAGCGGCTTTTAGCCGCATCGGTTGTTATGTTTGGAAAGCCGATCGCCCGCTCTAAACAACGGTACCGGGATGATGCCTGCGGCTGCAGGCATCATCCCGGAATAACCCCTGAAAGCCGAGGACGCATATATGCGATCCGTCGGCGTGAAAGGGTTAATATCTATCGATTTAACTGGGCAAATCAAATTCTTGTATACTCTATTTAAAAAAGTTGAGGCGGTTCGGAAAGGTCTTCTGCTAATGGGAGACTAACACCATAGTCGATCAAACTATAAATGTCTCAAGTCTCTTCATCCGGGCGAGACAAACATTACAAACCTTAATGAGGAAAAATACCCTATATGACACTCAACAGAAAGATTATACTCACCTTCTCTGCAACCCATGGGTCAAATTTTCAAAATAGATTTTTTTCTCACCCTACTAAATAAAGTCCTCAAGGAAGATATACTACCAATTACGTCGTCTGACCATGCGCCAATTAGCCTCACCTTGACAGAAGACCATGGAACCCTTCCGAACCACCTCTGGAGTAACAACGGTTTTCATAGGAAAAGACTCAATACCCATCTTGAAGAATTCTTTTAAACAAAAATAAAAATCTAGACCCTACTATATTCAATATTTGGTGTGCACATAAGGCCTACTCTAAAGGCTGTTGATACAACAAGCAGCATGGGAAAGGAAATGCAGGTTGCCGTCTAAATGAAAACCATCCTTCCTAAATTTCAGGCTTTAGAGCTCCGACATAAACAGACACTTAAAAGGGGTTTTAAAGGTAAATGTTTTTTCACCTTAATGCATCCTATGCATTAAGGTAAAAAAACATCCGACGGTACCGCCCCCCCCCCCCCCCAAACCCCCGTTTTACTTACCTCACCCCTTGAAAGTCCCACGCGTGTCCCCGTGATCCTCTTCGGTTCCCAGCTAGGCTGGACGGATTGATAGCAGCGCAGCCATTGGCTGGCGCTGCTGTCAATCACATTCGATAAAGCGGCGCGCCGGGGGGCGGGGCCGAGTGATACAGTCGGCGGCTATACCTGCCGGTGTATCACAGGAGCGCGCTCACAAAAGCTTTCCACCACGCAAGCTCGCTCGCATGAAGGTGGAAAGCTCTTGCAAAGAGGAGCCGAGACAGCCGCCGAGGGACCCCAGAAGACAGGGTTCAGATACACTCTGTGCAAAACGAGCTGCACAGTGGAGGCAAGTATAACATGTTTATAATTTTACAAACATTTTTACCTTTAGTGTTCCTTTAATTCCTCTAAACTTAATGACCTGACAAAATAAGGCTCTTCATGTTCTTGGACAATGGGAAATTGATCCGCAGACTTAAAACTACCCACTATTCCCAGGGGATTAAAGTGGGCAAGGCAAACTCCTGGCTAATGAATTAAAAACCGACCAAACAAAATTGGTAGCATACTTACTAAAACCCAGATCAAACACAACGATCCTACATCCAAGACACTGCAAATGCCTTTTGGGACTACTAACAAGCTCTTAATAATTTACAAAATGATACTGGCACTATACAACCCACTGCCGAGGCCTTAAGTAGATACTTAACTTCTCTTAACCTCCCATCTTTAGATGAAGAAACCCAGGACCACGCTAAATTCCACCCATAACTTTGAAATTTCCAAAGACATCAAATCTCTCCCCAACAATAAATCACCAGGAGCAGATGGCCTATCTTCAGAATACTACAAGACCTTCCAAGATCTATAAGTTCCCCATCTACAAAAATGCTTTTAAACAGCTGCAACCTCCGGTACCTTCCCCGATTAAATGCTTAAAGCTATTGTAACATGTAACTATGCAACTATGTATTATTGTAACATTGCCAAAGCCAGGGATGGAGCCAACATGTCCTTAAAACTTCCGTCCTATTTCACTTTTAAACACAGATCTAAAATTTAGCCAGCCATCTAGCTGAGGTCACCCTATCCCTAATTAATATGGACAAAGTTGGATTTGTGAAGGGCCATCAAGCCGCTGATGGCACTAGGAGAATGATCAATCCCCTTACAGTAATGGAAACTCGGAAAAAGCCTGCTGCATTCTTAACGCTTGATGCTGAGAAGGCTTTTGATGGGGTCCACTGGGGCTTTAGTCTTAAGACTACCCTCTAAACCTTTGGCATGCAGGACACAAATATTCACAGCCATCTAAGCTTTACACTCTCACCCATCTGCCCAGTTTATTTGGTAGCGTTTGATACAGTTGCTGACAGTCTAGGAGATTTTTTTCCCTGTAAATCTTACTACTGTACCAGTAAATTTAGAGCCCAAAATAGCAAATCGAAGGTACAGTAGTGAAGAGGCATACACTTTTCTGAGCATGACAGATAGTGAAGGGAAGGTCACTCATCTGTCAGATTCAGGCTCAGAATACGTTTCTGTAGATGACAGCGGCTCCATGTCAGATAGCGCTGACAATGGAGTTGTGGTCTCTGCCAAGGTCAGGCGTACCCGACCCCATTCTTCTGCTGTTGGGGTACAAGAACTGCAGGGCTCTCGCATGGAGCAGAGTAGTACTAGTGCCGCTTATCCTTCTGATGATCTGGCAAGCACCAGTGGCCTAGTACACCCTGGTCATACATCCAGCACTGCAGTAACACTTGGTGACGTGGCGAGTCCCATAAGTGCAGTTCAAGCTGGCGAGGTGGCAAGCACAAGTAGTGTCCCACTGCCACCAAGAAGACAGACAAACCCGTCATGCTCATAGTGTCCTTCCTGCAGAATTCGCCAATCCGAATTGGGAGCAGACCACTTCTGCAGCAACCGGAATTCAAGTGAAAACAGTTGCTTTTATGTCACTTGATTTTTATTGAAGATCTCTATAGATCTATTGTGAACCAAAGTAATTTGTATGCTGGTCAATTCATCGCCGCTAATCCCCAGTCCTCCTTTGCCAGAGAATGGAAACCAATTACCGTTTCCGAATTTAAGACCTTTCTGGGCTATCCCTCGACATGGGCATAGTTAAAATGAGCAAGTTGAGGTCATATTGGTCAATTGACCCAATTTACCATATGCCCATGTTCTCTGCCTCTATGACCAGTGTTCATGGACCTTGAGATATTAAAGTGTTTCTACTTGACATCTGTGACACAGGAGAGGGACATTCAATGCAAGGCTTTTGAAATGCTAAGTGGAACCAGCTTGTGAAATACCCTTTATTGTGTTCTACAGGTTAAGAGCGGGTGTCGGAGCCAGTCCGTCTGGCTAGAATTGGTGATTGAAGGTTAATTGAATCTATTATGTATGTTTGAAGATGTATGTGTTTACACTAAGGGACTTTGTATTGTTCTAAAGGTTAGAAGCCTGTCAGCTGTATTGAATTAGCATTCTATTGTCTAAAGCATGGGTGCTCAACCTGTGGCTCTCCAGCTGTTGCAGAACTTCAAGTCACAAGCATGACTCCCAAAGGCAGAGGCATGATGGAACAGTCAGTAGCTTGCAATGCCTCATGGGAATTGTAGTTCTGAAACAGCTGGAGAGCCACAGGTTGAGCACCCATGGTCTAAAGCAATGTAACCTCTCAGAGGTAGTAATTAAGTAGACCGGGTTATTGTGTACATTGATTACCCCCTGGGGCTTCTGTCTCAATACACAAGTCTTTCTATCCAAGCTATTGGACCAATCCCTGTTGACAATTTCAAGTCCTCATTTGCATGGTCAAGGAGGACTTGAGTGAAGACTGCATATACTTTACAATTGACCAATAGGAAAGCGGTTGTTGGGAGTGGGATGTTCCAAAATTCTGTATAAAAGTGTGCTGTGTACTTGAAAATAAAGAGTCCTGTTGGAACTTACATACAGCCTGCCTGGTGTTTGTTCTTAATGGGTCCGAATGGCACATAGCTGTAATTCGGATCCCGGAACCTTGGATGACTGGACCATCAGACGTTGCAATCTGCAAGCTGACTCACTGGTAGTAGAGGAATGTCGGGAGAGCAGGACCTGGGCGAGAAAGGATCTCGTCACAACCAGGGCACGATACGAGCAGATATTGTGGTTCATGCACTTCAATGACAATGAACTCTGTCGTCCTCGTGGAGACCCTGAATACGATCGGCTCTACAAAATTCTGCCCCTCGTAAACCAAGTCAACGAACGTTTTGCAGCCTTGTTTACTCCCAATCAAGTTGTCTGCGTTGATGAGTCCCGATTAAATTTTCTGGCCACTTGTCTTTCAAACAGTACCTTCCCATCAAGCGTGCCAGATACGGGGTCATGATGTATAAGCTCTGACAGGGCCACAGGCTATACATGTAGTATAGCCTGCATGAGGGAAAAAGATAGTCACATAGAGCCGGAGAACTGCAAAGATTACATAGGGAGAGCTGGCAAAATAGTGTGGAACTTGGCATCACCCTTATTCGGAAAGGGGTACCACTTGTATGTGGACATTACACGAGCGTGCTACTTTTTAGTCACTTGTTTGATCATCAGATTGGCGCATGTGGCACCGTGCAATCTAATCGCCGGGGCTTTCCCCAGCGGCTTGTAGATTCCCGTCTTAGGCTTGGGAAGAGAGCCTGCTTGAAGTGTAATAAATTGCTCGCTGTGAAGTGGAGGGATAATAACAAAGTTTTTGTTCTTACCTCCCTTCATGCAGACAACAGTCCAAATTCGTACGGTGGCTGGTATTGTGGAGAAACCCCTCTGTGTCCACGTATATAACCAAAATATAGGAGGGGTGGACCTCAACGACCAGTTGTTAGAGCCGTATCTAGTTGCCCGTAAGGCCAGGCGCTGGTACAAAAAAGCTTGCTATACAAAGCTTAAGGACAGACTGGATCTTTTCGTAAATTCCAGGGAGATATTGTCCAAGCCCTCCTGTATCCAGGCAGTGCTGCACCTCACCATCCCCAACCAAATGCAGTAAGGCGGCTGCATTAGAAACATTTTCCGTATGCCCTCCAGAGTACCCCTACCCAATGAGCCCCCCAAAGAAAATGTGTCTATAGAAAGTGCGGATTTAGGTGTGATACCCATTATTGTACACGCTGTCCTGACCATCCTGGTCTTTGCATTGGTGAATGCTTTGAACGCTACCACACACACTAGTGTAGTATTAGCATTGGGTACAGCATTTAACAGAATAGGACACACTTACACAGGGTCTCCCAAGATGCCATCGCATTTTGAGAGACCCAAACCTGGAACCGAACAGTTACAAAAAAAAATGTTAAAAAAAAAATAGTAATTTTATTGTTCCCTCTCTCTATTGTTATGCTCTTTTTTACTGTATTCTATTCTGAAATGTTTTGTTATTATGTTTTGTTTTATCATGCTTGCTTTTCAGGTATGTAATTTTTTTTATACTTTACGGTTTACTGTGTTTTATTGTTAAACGTTGTTTTGTTTTTAGGTATGCCATTCAGTTGTGGCACAGATTTATTCATCTTGACAGCAACAGCGTTTGCTCACACCATACATAAAGCCATGACTCCAGAGCTGTAGGAGGCGATTTCACCACCACAGTTAAAGAAAAAGAGCATATATGCCGAAGCATGGGGGCAGCAGGGGAAGAGGAGAGATCTGCTAATGCGGCGTACATACGGTCAAAATTCAGACAGAGGCTTGCCCGTGGAAATATCGACCGTGTGTACGCAGCATAACTTTTGCAGGAGAATGCTCCCATGCTTCGGCATATATTTAAGGCATAGGTTGCTTTAATTTTTTACAATTTTTTTGGGGGATTTGCTTTGCAGGTATGGTATGGTACGGTCTTACCGTTATACTGTAATGTTATTTTGTTATAATAACCATCAAGTGCTTAGCAGGTACGCCATTCAGTTGCAGTGCAGATTTAATTATCTTGACAGCAACAGCGTTTGCTCCCATGATACATAAAGCCGCGACTCCAACGCTGTAGGAGGTGATTTCACCACCACAGTTAAAAAGAGCATATATGCCGAAGCATGGGGGGAGCAGGGGCGGAGGAGTAATCTGCTCCTAATGCGGCGTTCATACGGTCGAAATTCTGACGGAGGCTTGCCCGTGGAAAAGTCGACTGTGCGGCATAACTTTTGCGGGAGGATGCCCCCATGCTTGGGGAATAAATAAATGGTGCATGTATGCCCATCATTAGAAGTGGATGAAGGGAGGTATTCTAATGGTGGGAATACCCACCGATCAATCTCTTTCGTTCAGCCAACAGGCTGCATGAAAAAATAAATAAAAGATTACAATATATGCCCAACAAAGACCAGCAACGTACTGGTATGTTGCTGGACTTTTAATGGTTATACCAGAATAATGCCTGTGGGGTTTAGGTATCAGCTTAGTATTTTCAGCCAGTGGACGGCTTTCATGTAAAAGCAATCCTAGCGGCTAATTAGCCTCTAGACTGCTTTTACAAGCAGTGGGAGGGAATGTTTCTCCCCCCCCCCGATATAATCCGGGCAATTGGGAAAGCATTTTATTACACCGATCTTTGTGTGGTCAGATGCTTTGAGGGCAGAGGAGAGATCTAGGGCCTATTAGAACCATTTTTTTTTATTATTTTTTTTTAAAGAGTACCTGTCACTACCTATTGCTATCATAGGGGATATTTACATTCCCTGAGATAACAATAAAAATAATAAAAAAATAAATGGAAGGAACAGTTTAAAAATAAAATAAAAAAGCTAAATAAATAATAATAAAAAAAAGCACCCCTGTCCCCCCCTGCTCTCGCGCAAAGGCGAACGCAAGCGTCGGTCTGGCATCATATGTAAACAGCAATTGCACCATGCATGCAAGGTATCACAGCGGTCAGATCGAGGGCAGTAATTTCAGCAGTAGATCTCCTCTGTAAATCTAATGTGGTAACCTGTAAAGGCTTTTAAAAATGTATGTAGTTTGTCGCCACTGCACGTTTGTGTGCAATTTTAAAGCATGTCGTGTTTGGTATCAATGTACTCGGCCTAAGATCATGTTTTTTATTTCATCAAACATTTTGGCAATACAATGTGTTTTAGTGCATTAAAATAATAATAAAAAAAAAGTGTATTTTTTCCCCAAAAATGCTTTTATAAAATCGCTGCGCAAATACTGTGTGGAAAAAAAACAATGCAACACCCACCATTTTAATCTATTTGTAGAAAGTATTTGGACAGCCGCACTCTGGAAAAAACCTTTTCGGTTGCCTTTTATTGGTAAAGGTTATCAAACACCACACATCACAGCAAAAACAGGGGCATACAGCTGCAATTTTCTTGCAAAAAATAAATATATATGTTTTCATGTAAACAAAAAGTGTCAGAAAGGGTTTTGTCTTCAAGTGGTTAGAAGAGTGGATGTGTGACATAAGCTTCTAAAATGTTGTGCATAAAATGCCAGGACAGTTCAAACCACCCAAAATGACCCCATTTTGGAAAGTAGACACCCCAAGCTATTTGCTGAGAGGCATGTCGAGTCCATGCAATATTTTATATTTTGACACAAGTAGTGGGAAAAATACATTTTTTTTGCACAAAGCCGTCACTAAATGATATATTGCTCAAACATGCCATGGGCATATGTGGAATTACACCCCAAACTACATTCTGCTGCTTCTCCCGAGTATGGGGATACCAGATGTGAGACTTCTTGGGAGCCTAGCCGCGTACGAGACATCAAAATCTAAGCACCGCCTTCAGGCTATCAGTTTCGGAGGTGATGGAATGCCCAAACGACCCCATTTTGAAAAGTAGACACCCCAAACTATTTGCTGAGAGGTGTGGTGAGTATTTTGCAGATCTCGCTATTTGGTCAAAGTTTAGAAAATTAAAAAAAACATTTTTTTTCTTAATTTTTAAAAACAAATGAGCTGTAAAAAATACTTCCAGTTGTATTCAAAATTATTCAACCCCCACTGAAATTGATTGTTTTGCCCAGTTTGACATTGATTTTGATCGTCCTGTCATCCTGCTTACAATTAAATCAAAGAGGCACGTGTAGGTCAGACAAATATAACATAACATTTATAATGAAATAACCACAAATGTCTTTTCTGTGCTCACATCATTATCAGTTTTATTCAACCCCCAATTGACATTCAATCTTAGTACTTGGTACAACATCCTTTTACAGTTATAACAGCTTTTATAAGCATAGCTTGACACAAGTGTCTTGCAGCGATCTACAGGTATCTTCGCCCATTCGTCATGGGCAAAAGCCTCCAGTTCAGTCACATTCTTAGGCTTGCGCACTGCAACTGCTTTCTTTAAGTCCCACCAGAGGTTCTCAATCGGATTTAAGTCTGGTGACTGCGATGGCCACTCCAAAATGTTCCAGCCTTTAATCTGCAACCATGCTCTAGTGGACTTGGAGGTATGCTTGGGATCATTGTCCTGTTGAAAGGTCCAACGTCTCCCAAGCCTCAGGTTTGTGACGGACTGCATCACATTGTTATCCAATATCTCCTGGCACTGAAGAGAATTCATGGTACCTTGCACACGCTGAAGCTTCCCTGTACCTGCTGAAGCAAAACAGCGCCAAAGCATGATTGACCCCCTGCCATGCTTCACAGTAGGCAAGGTGTTCTTTTCATCATAGGCCTTGTTCTTCCTCCTCCAAACATAGCGTTGATCCATGGGCCCAAATACTTCTAATTTTGTTTCATCAGTCCACAGATCCCAAAACTTCTGTGGTTTGTCCACATGATTTTTGCATACTGCAGTCGACTCTTCTTATTCTTTGGAGACAGCAAGGGGGTGCGCCTGGGAGTTCTGGCATGGAGGCCTTCATTACGCAGTGTGCGCCGTATTGTGTGAGCAGAAACTTCAGTACCCACATCTGACAAATCTTTTGCCAGTTCCTCAGCAGTCACAAGGGGACTTTTCTCCACTCTACGCTTCAGGTAGCGCTCAGCAGTCGAAGTCAGCATCTTCTTTCTGCCACGACCAGGTAGCGTTTCAACAGTGCCCTTTGGCTTGAATTTGCGAATGATGCTTCCTATGGTGTCTCTTGGTATGTTTAACATCTTTGCAATCTTCTTATAGCCATTGCCATTCCTGTGAAGAGTAATCACCTCTTCTCTTGTCTTCCCGGACCATTCTCTTGACTTCACCATGTTTGTAACCACACCAGTAAATGTCTAGAAGGAGCCGAGTATCACAGTCATTTTAAAGCTGCCTGATTGGTGCTTATTAGGCTTTATTGCTGCTCCCTGACATCCACAGGTGTTTTCAATACCTGATTGAAAACACTTCAATGAACCTCTGTTCTTCAGAGTGGTAGTCTTTAAGGGGTTGAATAATTGTGTAAATGAAGAATTCACAAAATAAACATTTACTACTGTATTACAAAACCAATTGATGTCATTTTAGTTGCATATGGTTCTTTAAGAAGTCCTTGTAGGATTTCATTCTGAATACAATTACAAATGTACACTAAGTTCCCCAAAACCCTTTACAGCATTGGGGGGTTGAATAATTTTGAACACAACTGTACCATGCCTCTCAGCAAATAGCTTGGGATGTCTACTTTCCAAAATGGGGTCATTTGGGGGGGGGGGTTGTGCCATCCTGGCATTTTATGGCCTTCAAAACGGTCATAGGTAGTGAAGAGTGAAATAAAAAATGTATGCCCTTAGAAATCTTGAAGGCGGTGCTTGGTTTTCGGGGCCCCGTACGGCTAGGCTCCCCAAAAAGTCCCACACATGTGTGATCCCCGCACTTAGGAAAGGCAGCAAAATGTATTTTGGGGTGAAATTCCACATATAAGCATGGCATGTGTGAGCAATATATCATTTAGTGACTTTTTACAAAAAAAGAGATAAGACCTCTGGTCTTTAAGCTGATTAATGGTCCGGGGCTGAAGTGGATAAAGTCCTCAAGGTGGCTGAGTAGATCAAAGAGAGCAGGGACATGGACAGTGTCATTCTAGAGGGGTTTAGTATGTCCTATAAAATGCAGCAGTAGGTCATGCAATGTGAGCTTTTGCCATTAACTGTAGTGCTACACAGTGCTCTGGACAGTGGTCTGAGAGGCCTGTAATGCTGCATAGTGGTCTAGAGAGTGGCTATAGTTCTACATAGTGCTCTGGACAGTGATCTGAGGAGGCCTATACTGCTGCACAATGCTCTGGACAGTGGTCTGAAGAGGCCTGTAATGCTGCAAAATGCTCTGGATGGTGGTCTGAGGGGAGGCCTGTAATGCACACAGTTGCTCTGGGATGGTGGTCTGACTCTGAGAGGCCTGTAATGCTGCACAGTGCTTAATGGTAGTCTTGGGTCTGAGGAGAGGTCTGTAATGCACAGTGCTCTGGATGCCAGTGGACAGAGGAGGCCTGTAATGCACACACAGCGCTCTGGAGAGATGGTGGTTTAAGGGGAGGCCTGCAATGCACAGTGCTCTGGATGCCGGTGGACAGAGGAGGCCTGTAATGCACACACAGCGCTCTGGAGAGATGGTGGTTTAAGGGGAGGCCTGCAATGCACAGTGCTCTGGATGCCGGTGGACAGAGGAGGCCTGTAATGCACACACAGTACTCAAACTCTTGGCTGGAGGCATGCAATACACATGTTGCTCTGGACGGTTGTCTGAGGACTCTGAGGGCTGTAATTCTGGATGCACAGTGCTGCAACTGCTGCTAAGCGAAGCACACTATAGACTACTTTAAAAGTTTGCTTGTTGGAAATGGAAGGCGAAGCTCTGTGGAAACCGGAAGTTGACAATGGTTAATCACCATGCCTCACATTTTCATTTAGTTTGTGAACCAAAACGGAAATGATTCTCGCCATAGTTTTTGTCAGTGGACAAAAATGTGGTGTACTTATTGTTTGTCACTGTAAAGGCCGCTGACGAAAATTTACGAAAAGGTCTTCGCAGATTAAATTAACACTGGTTGACAATACAAACTAAGCAGGGCAATAACCTCACTCCAATTTTTTTTTTACTAGGGGCTTAGAATATGAATGCCAGTTACTCGCTAGGGGGAGTTCTGATCACCAGTGAGGGCAACAAAGTTAATAAGTGGGTGGAAGTGGTGGGGGAGGGGGGTGGTTGTTGGGGTTAGGACTAGAGCTACAGTGGTAAGGATGTGCAACTCCCTTCCACAGTAGTTGGCGTCAGCAGGAGCATCAATTACAAAAACCTTTAGACTGTGATAATAAAAAAGGTAGCGACATAAAAACACAAAACCCTACAAACTATGTACCTGTACCAGGTTATTCTACCACCACCAGATTACCCCATTTGGTAACAAAGTGCCACCAGCACCCTATTATTCAATAATTTGCTGGCCTGTTATTTTTCTGGTTTCACCTCTGTGGGACACCTACTCAATTTGCATGTAAGCTATAGTCCCACTATGCTGGGTCTTTGCAACACAATTGCACCAAGTGTACAACTGCAATTCATGTGATTTATAGGTTATTTTTTATATACTTTCATACGCAATTTGTGTACTCTGCCAACCCTTACTGTTTATCTACCTGTATGTACCTTGAAAACCTCAATGAACATTATTGAATGCCATTTATGTAGATGATCTATTATATTATTGGAGGCAATATTGTCTTATAACAACTATAGACTCACTCTTGCAAGGAGACCAAAGAAATGCTACTTAATTTTGTCACACTTTCATACCTTTGAACATTTTGTTTGTCTTTACATCTGCTGTTTTTATCATTGTGTTTGATTTTACTTTTTCTTTTCAAGGTGTATTCCATGTTTCAATACATTTATACTTTGATCCAACCACTGTTTAGGGTCCGTTTAAAATCTCACCCTTTGAGGAACCCCCTTTCACTCTATGGACCAGGGATGTGGACACCAACTAGTTCATCCAGATAGGCAAAAATATTTCTACGAAATTCACCAGGGTAGCAAATACCCATTCCTCATATCCTTCTGCCTACAACTACTTGGTTTAATAAACACATGTACTTTAAGCTTTAGATAACCATTATTTTCTTATTGATAGGTGACCATGGCCTATTATGCTGGTTAAAACTGGGAAACCCTTATGACTGGGTTTCTCAAAGATTTTATTCTCAAGGAAAGTAAGGATACTAAACTGTCAAATACATTTCTTGGTCAACTATTCGAGAAAAAATCCTCTCTCCATCGGTATGTTCATTCCTTTAAACAAGACAATAATATTGTTTCTTTGGACTATGTCCTCAGATTTTCCCCACAATGGAGAATCTAAGGCCTGCCTTTAAGAGGGCATGGGAGGATTATCTATAGTTATGCTTTAAGGGCATGATGTAACTCTTAAAGAAGGAATATGCCAAAAGATCAAGAGTTAGATAAGGATCTGCATGCACAATTAGACAAAAAGTTAAGTTAAGTTAACATCTAGAAAACTTTAACCATTATATTCTGATTACAAAAGAGAAGAAAAGGCTTCCAGTTAGAGTGCAATATATCAAAAAAGCCTATCAATCCAGCCACTCCACTAGATCCAAGAATATAGACTCCCATCTGTAAGATGCCTCTTCATCTTCATCATTATCTGCTTCATCCTATAATTCCTCTAGGTTCAAGAAATACAGAAAAACCAAAAGAAACTCTCAAGGTGGTGGTTCCCAAGAAAAGTCATTCAAAGAGACTCAGATCTAGGACGGAATGGTCACATTTGTACCCCCGATGCATCAGGTAACCCCCCCTGGGTTCTTTTTTCTCTATCACTACGGTGCCATCTAGTTAAAGTGCCCCAACTGGCATTTTCAGTGTCCCACATAAGTTATCTTCACCATCCAATCCCACCCAAGGGATTTTTTTTAGTGCCAGGACAAAAGCAGTCTCCCATCGCCATGAGCACCAATGTTCCAACCTAAACACATCAATGTCACTTCCTGGGCAGGGAGATTCACTCATTGACATTTTTCCCAAATCCACTTAAAGTGGTAGTGAACTCTGTACTACCACTTTTACATACCGGTAAGCCTATAATAATGCTTGCCTGTAGGTAAAAAGAATATCTCCTAAACCTTTATGGTTTCGGAGATATTCCCCTCCCAATGAGCCGCTGACTGCAGCAGCGCATGCGCAGGGGGATTGCCGCCAGACCTTGCCGGAAAGAAGTCTCCCGTGCGCATGCGCGGGGGTGACGAAATTGCCGCTCCAGCCACTCACAGTGCTGGAGAAGCGATAGCCGGAAGATACGCTGAGGCAAGATGACATCTCCCTCGGCGTGGACCAGGTAAGTTCCCCACGCCTCGTTCCAAGGTTTAAGTATTTCATAATGAACTAGTATGCAGTGCATACTAGCTCATTATGCCTTTTGCCTTTCAGGTATGTAAAAAAAAAAAAAGAAAAGAAAAGCTGCTGCAGGTTTACTACCGCTTTAATATTGAAAAAAACATACTAACTAGGGGTCTCAGTTTTTGAGTTTTTGTCCATTGATAAGTTTAAGGCCATCTGATTGTTTGCGAGAAAAGTCATCCTCAAACAACTCTACTCAAAAGATGGAAAAGAGGGAACAACTCAAACCACAGGAAATACAGGAAAGACAATTTCATTTCATTACTGGAGGAAAGCAATGCTCATCCAGACCTAAATCGATCGTATTGATCTTGTGCACCTGATGCAGAAGCTTGATCAAACCGCACCCTCCTCTATACCAACTGCTCCTACAAATAAAAAGTTGAAGTCGGATAAGTTCCCGGCATTGGGTTTAAATCACAACGTTTGGCATTTGTTAACCACTTCCATACCGTAGGACGTCATATGACGTCCTGGACTTCAGTGGGGGATATCTGAATGATGCCTGCAGCTACAGGCATCATTCAGATATCCTTTTTTTAAGGCGGCGCTTCCGCGCACCATAAGAATGATCATAGCGGCGATTCCGCCGCTTGATCGTTCTTACAGGCAGCGGGAGGGGACATCCTCCCCCCTCCCACCCTATCCGGTGCTTCGCTGGGCTCTCCCGTGCCATCGGAGGCCCGGAGAACGAATTGGCCACCGTCGAATGAAAAACAGAGATTTCCGGTCATCTCTATGACCGTCGGAAGGCCCGGGCGCGACATTATGACGTCACGCCTGGGTACCCGGAAGTAAACAAAGCCGTAATCACGGCTGAAAGCATGAGATCAGTGAATTTTTTTTCCCGATCTCATGCTTTCCAGCCTAGAGGAGAGATGTGGGGTCTTGTTGACCCTGCATCTCTTCATAAAGAGGACCTGTCACACACTATTCCTATTAATAGGAATAAATAGGAATAAAAGTGATAAAAAATGTAAAAAAAAGTGCAAAAATAAAAAGAATTAGAAGTAAAATAAAAAAAATATATTTTTAAAAAAAATGCCAGTCCCCAGTAGGTTGTGCTCAGGAGCGAACGCAAGTCCCGACCACATATGTTAACGCCGTTCAAACCACACGTGAGGTATCGCCGCATGCATTAGAGCGAGAGCAATAATTCTAGCACTAGAACTACTCTAACTCTAAACTGGTAGCCTGTAAAAAAAATTAAAGCGTCGCCTACGGAGATTTTTAAGAACCAAAGTTTGGCGCCATTCCATGTGTGCGCGCAATTTTAAAGGGCGACACATTAGGTATCTATTTACTCGGCGTAACATCTTTCCCATTATACAAAAAAATTGTGCCAACTTTACTGGTTTGTTATTTTTTTAATTCATGAAACCATTTTGTTTTCCAAAAAAAGGCGTTTGAAAAATGATTGCACATATACTGTGCGAGATAAAAAGTTGCAATGACCGCCACTTTATTACCTTTACCTAGGGTGTCTACTAAAAAATATATATAAATAATGTTTGGGGGTTCTGAGTAATATAATGATTTTTCATGAAGGAGAGAAGTGCCAGAATAGGCGCGGTATGGAGGTGGTTAAACTTGCCACCAACGATATTAAAAACATAAGAATTAAACACAACACGGCCTGTAATCTCTCGGTTGAGGAACACAACACATTACACAATCTTTCCACCAATTCCATGATCACTATAAAACTCTCCGACAAGAGGGGTAATATAGTGATCATGGATAACGATCAATATACAGACAGGTTCAAAGATATTGGGACAGTGACACAATTCTAATATTTTTGGCTCTATACACCACTACAATGGATTTGAAATTAAACGATAAAGATGTGCTTTACCTGCAGACTTTCAGCTTTAATTTGAGGGTATTTACATCCAAATCAGGTAAAAGGTGTAGGAATTACAAGTTTGTATATGTGCCTCCCACTTTAAGGGACCAAAAGTAAATGGGACAATTGGCTGCTCAGCTGTTCCATGGCAATGTGTGTGTTATTCCCTCATTATCCCATTCACAGGGAGCAGATAAAAGGTCCAGAGTTAATTTCAAGTGAGCTATTTGAATTTGGAATCTGTTGCCGTCAACTCTCAATATGAGATCCAAAGAGCTGTCACTATCAGTGAAGCAAGCCATCATTAGGCTGAAAAAAAAAAAAAAAAATATATCAGAGAGATAGCAAAAACATTAGGTGTGGCCAAATCAACTGTTTGGAACATCCTTAAAAAGAAAGAATGCACCGGTGAGCTCAGCAACACCAAAAGACCCGGAAGACCACGCAAAACAACTGTGGTGGATGACCGAAGAATCCTTTCCCTGGTGAAGAAAACACCCTTCACAACAGTTGGCCAGATCAAGAACACTCTCCCTCCAGGAGGTAGGTGTATGTGTGTCAAAGTCAACAATCAAGAGAAGACTTTACCAGAGTGAATACAGAGGGTTCACCACAAGATTCAAACCATTGGTGAGCTTTAAAAAAAGGAAGGCCAGATTAGAGTTTGCCAAACATCTAAAAAAGCCTTCAGCCAAATGCTTCAGAACTCATTGGACGGTGCTTCACAGTGCAGATCGACAATGACCCGAAGCATACTGCGAAAGCAACCAAAGAGTTTAAAGCCTCGTACACACGATCAGTCCATCCGATGAAAACGGTCTGAAGGACAGTTGTCCTAGGTTAACCTATGAAGCTGACTGATAGTCCATCGTGCGTACACACCGTAGGTTAAATAACTAATCGTGTCAGGACGCGGTGACGTAACACACAACGTGCTGAAAAAAAAACGAAGTTCGATGCTTCCAAGCATGCGTCGACTTGATTCTGAGCATGCGCGGGTTTTTAACCGATGGTTTTGCATACCAACGATCGGTTTTGACCTATCGGTTATCATCCATAGGTTAAATTTTAAAGCACGTTGCCATTTTTTTAACCTAAGGTTAAATAACCTATGGGGCCTACACGATTGGTTTGGACTGATGAAAACGGTCCTTTAGACCGTTTATTGGTTTAACCTATCGTGTGTACGAGGCTTAAGGGAAAAAAGTGGAATGTTATGCAATGGCCAAGTCAATCACCTGACCCAAATCCGGATGAGCATGCATTTCACTTGCTGAAGACAAAACTGAAGGAAAAATGCCCCAAGAACAAGCAGGAACTGAAGCCAGTTGCAGTAGAGGCCTGGCAGAGCATCACCAGGGATGAAACCCAGCATCTGGCGATGTCTATGCGTTCCAGACTTCAGGCTGTAATTGACTGCAAATGATTTGCAAACAAGTATTAAAAAGTGAAAGTTTGATTTATGATTGTTAATCTGTCCCATTACTTTTGGTCCCTTAAAAAGTGTGAGGCACATACAAACTGTGGTAATTCCTACACCGTTCACCTGATTTGGATGTAAATACCCTCAAATTAAAGCTGAAAGTCTACAGTTAGCACATCTTGATCGTTTTTATTTCAAATCCATTGTGGTGGTGTATAGAGCCAAAAAGATTAGTATTGTGTCGATGTCCCAAAATGTATGGACTGGACTGTATATAGATGTGCATCAAATTCTTAATACATCTTGGTACTCAAGAGTTACCACAACCAAAATTAATAGGTTCGAACAGGATATCTATCAACTTGTCGATTCAGCTCTCCATCACAACCTTATCTCTAAAGACGAGTTGATCTTCATTCGCACCCCTTTTCTGCACACCCACGTTCTATTCACTTCCTAAACTGCACAAACGTGCATTATAGCATCGATGGCGGTGTCCCCATATCTTAAAGCGGGAGTTCACCCAAAAAACAATTTTTAACATTAGATTGAGGCTCATTTTGTGAAGGGGAATCGGGTGTTTTTTTTAAAATCAAAGCAGTACTTACCGTTTTAGAGAGCGATCTTCTCCGCCGCTTTCGGGTATGGTCTTCGGGACTGAGCCTTTTTTTGATTGACAGGCTTCCGACGGTCGCATACATCGCGTCACGAGTAGCCGAAAGAAACCGAACGTCGGTGCGGCTCTATACGGCGCCTGCGCACCAACGTTCGGCTACTTAGGGAAAATCGTGACGCGCTGTATGCGACCGTCGGAAGCCTGTCAATCAAATAGGAACGCCCAGTTCCGCAGCCCATACCCGGAAGCGGCGAAGAAGATCCATCTCTAAAACGGTAAGTACCGCTTCGATTTAAAAAAAAAAAAAAAAAACACCCGATTCCCCTTCACAAAATGAGCCTCAATCCAATGTTAAAAATTGAGTTTTTGGGTGAACCTCCACTTAAGGTATTCCAAGTTACATAAGGGACACAAATTCATCTACTTCAAAACATTTAAGGACTGCAAGTTCCCACTAAGGCAATTCTTGCAGAAATTGATGTTGAAGATTTATACAGCTCCATTTTGCATGATAAAGGATTGTCTTGCATTCAACAAGGTCTGTCTGAGAAAAGTAGATTTGAATGCAAGTTCAAGGATTTCATCATTGATGCACTCGAATGCCACAATGATTTTGTTTTCAATGGTTCTCACTTACTCCAGGTGCAGGACATAGAGTGTACCAGGAATGAGGTGTGGGGATTGAAAAAAAAAACACATTAGCAACACAAATGTTGGAATTTTAGATGAAATGCCACCTTCTTTCCAGGCCTAAATGAGGTGATCTCCTACAAACCTTTTTTAGAGGGATTCGGCTCTGGGGGACCTGAACTTTATTAGTTCCATTACTATATTTTTGGCCCCAATGTGTTGGATCGCATTATGATGTCTATTGTCATGATATTCTTCCAACATGATGTTAATATGTTATCAGTTATGTATAGCCCTTTTATACTGATCCCATGTGTGAGGACTCTCTCTCTATTTTTCACCTTTTGCCTTTTTCCCCCTCTTCTTTTTTCCCTCCCTTTATCTCACCCCTCTTCCCTTTTCCCTCCCTTTATCTCACCCCTCTTTCTTTTTTAGTTATATTCATTTGGGCTTTCTGCAGTTATTGCATGTTACTGAATACCTCTAGGCACCATTTGTTTCCATGTCTGATTTAGAGTACACAAAGTGCCAGTTATTTTGGGTTGACCCAGAATAGTTCCACCCGGGTCGGCGGCGCCACGCGGTGCGCCGTCGGTTCAGGGGGACCCACATAGAAGCGCCATTGGTTGACTGCCCTGAGATGCCACTCAAGCCACACCCCTGCAATAAACTGGATTAGGTATAAACACGCCGGCCCTATTTCAGCTCCCTGCGTCACCTGGGAGACAGCAGCATCGCTGCCTTGCTGTACAAAGAAGGTACACTAAATTACCTTGCTACCATGGTGCCATTATGCCAAATGGCATGGCGTTAATGTTACTTTGATGACTTACCTTTCCCTTTGTACTATACATGCTTGCTGCTTAAACTTAGATCTGTTTGGTTACTGTAACCAGACATTATAGATCTGAATCTCAAGAAAAGCATATGGGCATCCCCTGATTGCCATTTGGGTGTTCTATTACCTGTGGATCGAATATGCCTCTGACCTTAACCAGTTCCCGACCCCCGCATGTATATGTACGTCCACAATATGGCACGTACAGGCACATGGGCGTACTTGTACGTCCTTGCCTTCTAGCGGGTGGGGGGTCCGATCGGGACCCCCCCCCCGCTACATGCGGCAGTCGGGTTCGCTCGGGGAGCGATCCGGGACGACGGCGCGGCTATTTGTTTATAGCCGCTCCGTCGCGATCGCTCCCCGGAGCTGAAGAACGGGGAGAGCCGTGTGTAAACACGGCTTCCCCGTGCTTCACTGTGGCGGCGCATCGATCGAGTGATCCGTTTTATAGGGAGACTCGATCGATGACGTCAGTCCTACAGCCACACCCCCCTACAGTTGTAAACACACACTAGATGCACCCTAACTCCTACAGCGCCCCCTGTGGTTAACTCCCAAACTGCAACTGTCATTTTCACAATAAAGAATGCAATTTAAATGCATTTTTTGCTGTGAAAATGACAATGGTCCCAAAAATGTGTCAAAATTGTCCGAAGTGTCCGCCATAATGTCGCAGTCACGAAAAAAAACGCTGATCGCCGCCATTAGTAGTAAAAAAAAAATAATTAATAAAAATGCAATAAAACTATCCCCTATTTTGTAAACGCTATAAATTTTGCGCAAACCAATCGATAAACGCTTATTGCGATTTTTTTTACTAAAAATAGGTTGAAGAATACGTATCGGCCTAAACTGAGGGAAAAAAATGTTTTTATATATGTTTTTGGGGGATATTTATTATAACAAAAAGTAAAAAATATTGCATTTTTTTCAAAATTTTCGCTTTATTTTTGTTTATAGCGCAAAAAATAAAAACCGCAGAGGTGATCAAATACCACCAAAAGAAAGCTCTATTTGTGGGGGAAAAAAGGACGCCAATTTTGTTTGGGGGCCACGTCGCATGACCGCGCAATTGTCTGTTAAAGCGATGCAGTCCCGAACTGTAAAAACACCTTGGGTCTTTAGACAGCATTTTGGTCCGGGGCTTAAGTGGTTAAACTGACCTGGTCTTTTGGACAAGTACCCTTTACACCTTCCTTACTATCGGGGATATAGGTATGCATAGGACTAATGTATGTCAATTTTCCTTGCTACCATCTATTCACATACCATGCATTAACCAATTGATTTATTACCTGTACTGAGACCCTGGGGCTAAAGAACATTCTGCACTGGTGTTCCAAATGCTCTAGGCCCCCTTTTGGGAGTTCATGTCCGGACAGTGTATTCTGTTCGTGTTCATAATTATGTGCATTTTACAACTATAGATTAAGGTTACATATCTGGAATCCTTTAGCCTATTGTCCCTGGAAAAACTCTCACTTTGTATGTTAAAACGTTCCCGTTTCCATGACCATTCTTTTTGGGTATTTTAGTAGCTGGTTATATGCGGTTTTTATCTTCCTGTGTTTGATTTCACTTTTTTTTCCCCAAGATATATTCCAGGTTTCAACAACTTTGTACTTTGATTAAACCACTGTTTATGTTCCATTTAAAATCCCACCCTTTCACTCTATGTATCAGGGATGTGGACTCTAACCAGTTCATCCAGTTAGCAAAAATCTTTTTACATCTGCTGCTTTACCATGAATCTGTCACATTATACCCTTATAGAGAAAGGCCAGGCTGGAAAGCACTATAATGCAGGGGCAAAAGCTCAGCAGGATTGTCACAGTAAAAACCATGAGTATGCCGACTAGGGGAAACTGCACTCAAAGTTGTACTGGGGAGATACGAATACTGAGGTGGATCTGAATCTATGGGCTGCTGAATAAAAATTTCACAAATTTAGTTAAACAAAGGTCTCAAAATCAGCAGAGTTGAAAAAGACATCCATCCTTCTAAGAACACTAGCAAAAAAATAATAAAAATAATTATTCTTGTCATAGGGGAGGTTGTACTCCATAGGGCTGACCTACAGTTTGTCAGTGTCCAGTTCTCCAGGAATTGGCAGTATAACCAGGCTGTTCCACAAAACCTGTGCCCTAAATGCATGACATGGAAAAAAAAAATCACGTGTTACTGTTTAAATAATGCATACCCATCATACGCTCCACTGACTATTCTCTTGTTATCAAATCGAATACATCGGACCAACTCTTCATGTCCTTCTAAAACCCGTAAACATGCTCCACATTCTATATCCCATAATCTGTGTAAGAGAAATATTTGATTATTAAAGTAGTTCTAGTGAAGACACACAGAGGAAGAAGTTCTTACACAAATTTTTCCAGTTTACCTGATGGTATTGTCCGAGGATCCACTTACAACTAAACGATCTCGATATTGTAGACAAGCAATGCCACGTTTGTGCCCATTTAGTGTACGAACAAACTCACACGTACTTGTGCTCCACACCTGCAAATATATGAAAGCGGAAGCTGTAAAGCATATCATAAAGCAACAGGTCTTGACATTTTTGAAACATGCATTCTAAGTTGACTAAACAACTGTCTTTTTATGCACAAGAATCAAACTAAAAACAGAGAACAATGTAGTAAACTGTATTCCTCAACAAGTGGAGCTCCGGATGCAACAAGAACTTTTAATACAGATGATACAGAACTGAAGTGCGAATGCATACATAACACACTTCAGATCGGTATTATACAGGGCTTTTATTGATACTGCCTTAAGTTGTTTTTGTATATAGTTTAAACACACACAAAAAAAAAAAAATAGGAACTTCAAATTCACAAACCATATCTTACAAATCCACCTACAGGAAGATTGGGCAAAAAATATGAAGACCATTACCCCTCCTGCTCAGTTATAGAAAGCAGTACAGAAAAACAAATACCAATAACCAACATCGACCACAAGGTGAACGTAAACTCCAAGAAAGGTATTTTACATTAAAGCGCCACTCCACTTTTGTTGAGAGGAAAAAAAAAAGGATTTTAACAAACTTTGTTTCAAATTCATACCTTTTGTCAATCTGAAGAAATCACGGTTTGTTTCTCTGTGCCCCTGTGTGGAGTCTAATGGGAGTGGTTTCAGAATTATCAACCAGCTGCTGCAGAATCAGGGCTCTAATGAGGAAAATTGCAGGATCTGCATCCCTTTAGATGTTATTTCCTATTGAGAGTATCTTGCCAAACATGACATTTTTGTTGCAGGGGATACCAAAAACCGGACTTGCATCTTGGTGCAGACTCCTGGGAAAATCAGTGAGCCAATCACACAAATAGGAAATTATGTTTCTGGGGGGTGTTTTGTACACATTCTGTGTAAAGAACACCTCCAGGTCGCCATATTGCACTTTACAGAAAATTACAGAGCTGCCGATTGAAAAGGAAACTTTTAATAACATTTAACTACAAAAAGACTGATGTCGCAATTGCATATGCTATATTTTTTTTCATTTGCGATTTCCCCCCCCCATGAAAGTGGAGTTATCCTTAAAGTACAAAAATTCCATTGTCTTGATCTTCCACTGATGACCGCAACACATATGAACCATGTAATTGCCCAAAGCAGTTCATAAAGAGGAGGTGAACATCCTAACAGTAACCTGGAAAAACCAAACTGATAAAAGACACAGACCATCTCTGATCAGTGTAAAGAGCCAATAAAATGGCTCTTTACAACGTGACTGGCTGAGTCCAATCACAGTCGGTCACAAGCACTGCCCTAGTGCACCAGGGAGGACCCGAGTAGGGAACACCATCCCAGCCATGTGGTTCAGTTTGGGAAGCTAGTGAATTAGAGGAAAAAAATAATTATACTCAGTTGGTAGTCCAGTCATCCCATTTTTTGGAATTTGTTCGGGCATTTGCAGCTTATATAAGTGAGCTTATAGAGTGGAAGGGCGGAGTCACGGTTTCCGAATTTAAGACCTTTCTGGGCCTATCCCTCATGGGCACATTGTTAAAAAAAGTGAATTGCTGTTATATTGGTCCACTGACTCAATTTCCCATATGCCCGTGTTCTCTGCATCCATGGCCAGGACAAGATACAAGCAGACCTTATGGTTCATGCATTTCAATGACAATAAACTCTGTCGTCCTTGGGGCAACCCTGAATTTGATTGTCTCTACAAAATTTGGCCCCTCGTAAACAACTTGCAGCCTTGTTTACTCCCAATCAAGTTGTCTGCTTTGTGGGGTCCCCGATTAAATTTTCTGTTCGCTTGACTTTCAAACAGTATCTTCCCAGCAAGCGTGCCAGATATGGGGTCAAGTTGTAAAAGCTTTGTGACAGGGCAACAGGCTATACATATAGTTTTATGAGGGAAAAGATAGTCACGTGGAGTCCGAGAACTGCCCAAAATTACTCAAGATTGTGTGCGACGCTTATTTGGAAGGGGGCACTTGTACGTGGACAATTATTACCACTTGTTTGATCCTGGAATTGGCGCACATGGCACTGTGCGATCTAATCGCCGGGGACTACCCCAACAGCTAGTAGAGTCCAGTCTTGGACTGGGGGGGAGAGCCTGTTTGAAGTGTAATAATTTGCTCGCAGTGAAGCAGAGGGATAATCTAAATGTTTTTGTTCTGTCCTCCCACAGATACGACTATCCAAATTCTAACACGACTGGTGTTGTAGAGAAATCCGTGTCCACAAATACAACCTAAATATGGGAGGGGTGGACCTTAACCAGTTGTTGGCACCATACCCAATTGCCCATAAGGCCAGATGCTAGTACAAAAAAGTGTCTGTATTACCCATTTCAATGGGCTCTGCTGAACACTTTTGTGCTATAAAAGACATCAAGATGAACTAGATCCTTCCTTAATGCGGAGTTCCACCCATATAAATCGGACACTCACCTGTCCCAGGTTCCAGCGATGCTGCGTACGAACCCCCTGAGCGTACAAAGCCCGGCTCGTCTCCGCCTCCTCTCTGCGGCACCGGTATTGTGGGCAGCTGACTGTGGCTTCACAGCCGGGCATGCGCGAGCCGCGCATTCATTGGCCAGGCAATCACCTGGGACCTGTGACGTGTCCCAGATGATTACCGAGAGCGAGGGAGGCGAGGTGAACTTTCTTCCGGCGCCACAGAGCCCCAGGAGGAAGTTGGTGGTTTCTGCCCCCCCCCCCGAAAAAATGTCAGGGGGTCACCTGCTCTTAAAGCAGAAGTTCCATTTTTGGGTGGAACTCAGCTTTAAATTCCAGGAAGAGCTCATCACAGCCCTTCCAGATGGTGGTTTGGCTCGAATTCGCTATGCAAATGCAGTGAGCCGGCTGCATGAGAGGCACTGCCCAGAAGTCCTCTGTGGTACCCCAGGCCAAAAAAAAACGAAGAGGTCATTTCTGTAAGAAACGTGGATACAGGCGTGACACTTGCTTTTATTGTCCCTCCTGTCATAACCAAACTGTTCTCTGCATCAGTGAATGTGTCAAACGCTACCACACACTAGTTGAGTATGAGTGTAGGGTGCAGCACTGCACAGTCATAGGACATACTTTCACAGGGTCTCCAAAGATGCCATCACATTTTTAGAGACCCAGACCTGGAACCTTTACAGTTACAAATAAAAGTGTTAAAAAAAAATAAAAAGAAAAAAGGAGCCAAAAATACTTGTTTTATTGTTCTCTCTATTGTTCTGCTTTGGTTCACTGTATTTTATAACGGCAATGTTTTAATGTTACTATGTTATGTTTACTTTGCAGGTATGTAATAATTTATAATATACTGTTTACTGCGTTTTATTGTTAACCATTATTTTCTTTGTAGGTACGCCATTCAGCTGCAGCACTAATTTATGTATCTTGACAGCAACACCACAATACATAAATTAGCAAGTCCAGCGCTGTAGGAGGTGATTTCACCACCACTGTTAAAAAAAAGAACAAAAAGAGCATATATGCCTAAGCATGGGGGCAGGGGTGGAGGGGCGATTTGCTCCCAACATATATTTTTTAGACATCGATTGCAATAAATATGTTGTTTTATTGTTGCCATTGTTTGCTTTTCAGGTACGCCATTCAGCAGAAGCACCAATTTATTTATCTTGAAAGCAAAAGGATTTGCTCTCAGCGACTCCAGCGATGTAGGATGCGCTTTCACCACTGCAGTTAAAAACGCATGCATGGCCATCATTAGAATTGGGTGGAATGCAGGGCAGTATTCTAATGGTGGGCAAACCCACCGATGAATCTTTTTTTCATTCAACCCACAGGCTGCATGGAATTTTTTTTTTTTTTTTACACAATATATGCCCAACAAGGACCAGCAACATACTGGTATGTTGCTAGATTTTAAGTGGTTACACCAGAAATATGCCTGCAGGTTTAGATATCATCTTGGTATCGTTCTTTTCAGCCAGCGGTCAGCTTTCATGTAAAAGCAATTCTAACGGCTAATTAACCGCTAGACTGCTTTTACTAGCAGTGGGAGAGAACGCGGGCTCTGTCCCACCGGGGAACTTGATAATGCAGCTGGTGGTTATGCCAGCTGACCATAGAGCTGATCGGAGACCAGAACTCCTCCAATCATCTCTATGGCATGAGAAACAGGAAGCTATGAGCATTTCATGACTTTGGTTTCGCCAGACAAACTGCGCCATTGGGAAAGCATCTTATCACACCAAAGTACCTGTCACAACCTATTGCCATCATAAGGGGATATTTAAATTCTCTGTGAAAATAAAGAGGATAAAAAAAAAAAAAAAAAAAAAAAATGAAAGCAACAGTGTAAAAATAAAATCGCAAATTAAAAATTCTAAGAAGAAAAAAAAATACCCCTGTCCCCCCAAGCTTGCGCGCAAAGGCGAACGCGAGCATTGGTCTCGTGTCATATGTAAACAGCAATTGCACAATGCATGTGAGGTATCACCGCAAACGTCAGATCGAGAGCAGTAATTTTAGCAGTAGACCTCCGTAAAGGGCTTTAAAAATGTATGTAGTTCGTCGCCGTTGCACGGTAGTGCTTAATTTTAAAGCATGTCGTGTTTGGCATTTATGTACTCGGCATAAAATCATCTTTTATACTTTACCCAACATTTGGGCAATATAGTGTGTTTTAGTGCATTAAAATATTAATAAAAAAAAAAAAAAAAAAAAAAAAAAAGGTAAAAACATTTTTCATTTGCATTTGAAAAAATGCTGAGCAAATACTGTGTGAAAAAAAGAATTCCAACACCTACCATGTAATCAGTAGGACTTTTGCTTAAAAAAGAAAAATGTATATATATATATATATATATATATATATATATATATATATATATATATATATATATATATATATATATATATATATAAATAAATGTTTGGGGGTTCAAAGTAATTTTCTAGCAAAAAACATATATAATTTTATCATGTAAACAAAAGGTGTCAGAAAACTTTTTGTCTTCAAGTGGTTAGAAGAGTGGGTGATGAGCTTCTAATGTTGTGCATAAAGTACCAGGACAGTTCTAACCCCCCAAATTACCCCTTTTTCGAAACTAGACACTCCAAGCTATTTGCCGAGAGGCATGTTGAGTCCATGGAATGTTTTTCCACAACTTTCGGGAACATTACAATACAATATTTTCAAGAAAGAAGGTTCCCTACTATTAGGCAGAGATTTTAATGTTCCTTTAAATCCATTAATTGACACATCATATGGTACTTCCAAATTACCCTTTAAAGCACTCTGTATAATTAAAAAAACTTCAGGATTACTGCATCACTCATGGCGTACTATAAATCCCATGGTAAATGATTACACGTTTTATTCTACACCTCATAACAGCCATTTTAGATTGGATTACTTATTCTCATCTCAAAAAGAACTACCCTTCCTCCTTAAAACATCGATTAAACCTATGTTCCCATCAGATCATCACCCTATTACTATGTCCATAGAATTCCCTACCATTAAGTCACAATCCTCAATATGGTGCTTAGACCCATCTCTGCTCACGGATTTTTTTAAGAAAAGAATTGACCTGAAGTCTCCCCTTTGATTCTATGGGAAGCTCACAAATGTTTCATACAAGGGGAATTCATGGCAATTGCAGCCAAAAAAGGAGAAACACAGACATACATCTCTCAGCATAATAAAAGCATTCATGCTCTAGAAAACAAAAAACAAAAAAAACAAACAGGAACTCAAGCATTGTGCACTTTACACAAACTGTACCAACTCAGGGTAACATTAATGGATGAATTGAATAAGAGAACAAAAACGTACATTTTATCACAGAAATTATGAATATAGAAACAAATCCAGCAGGCTATTAGCCAGAACATTATGAACAAAAAGCCACGACAACAATACATTGTATACATGATCCAACAGGGAAAAAAAATTAACAAGCAATATTCAAATAGACCAATTTGTCAAATACTACACACAACTAATATTAAAAAAGACACTTCCCCAAAAAGAGGGAATAGTCAACACGTTTTAAAAGAATTTCTTTCTAAACATTGTCCGACCCTATTTTAGCAATCGATGCAGAATCACCATCTTTAGCGGAACTAGATGCGGTACTTAAACAAAAAACAGGCAAAATCCCTGGTCCAGATGGATTGACTGTAGGCCATTACAAAACTTTCATCACCACTCTCAACACGCACATTATTACAACATTTAATAACTCTATCCTCGGATACCCCACCCCCCTGAGACCTTCTTACTGTGCATACAACAGTGATTGCAAAACCTAAGACCCAACGGTAATCTCCAATTACAGACCATTAAATGTAGATCTGAAGATTTATGCAATTTTTTTTAGCAAACGGCTTGTACCTTTTTTGACATCTCTAAATACACTAGATCAAGTAGGATTCATTCCTGGCAGGGAAGTGAGGGATAATACCCTTAAAGCTTTCAATATTCATCATTGGCTAACCTCAACAAAACAAGGTTATTTTCTTTACTTGGATGCAGAGAAGCGATCGACAGGGTGGCTTGGGACTTCATAACAGAGGTCCTATTAAAAATTGGTATAAGAGAATGGATTTTACAATTTATCATGGCCTTATATACAAACCCGACAGCCAGCGTTCGACCAGTCACCTGTCGGACGCCTTCTCTGTTTCCAAAGGAACACGTCAGGGTTGCCCTTTATCTCCTCTTATCTTTATCACCCTTGAACCTTTGCTATTATACCTAAAGGAGAACCCAGATATCAAAGGCATCACTATTGGTCAAAGTACTTAAAAACGTGCAGCATTCGCATATCTTATTATTCTTACAAGACCCACATACTACAATTCCCAATCTTCTTAAAGACCTAGATTCGATATGTTGGCCAATTTACAAATTAACTTTGCAAAATTGGAAGCTCTTAACCACTTAAGGACCCCTTCACGCTGATATACGTTGGCGGAATGGCACGGCTGGGCACAAGCACGTACCTGTCTCCGTAAGCCCAGCCGTGGGGTCACGATCGTGCCCGCCACCCGGTCCGAAGCTCCGTGACCCGATCGCCGCCGGTGTTCTGAGATCGGTCACCGGTGCTGAAGAACGGAAGAGGTGTGTGTAAACACACCTTCCCTGTTCTTCGTTGTGGCAGTGTCATTGATCGTCTGTTCCCTGATATAGATAGGACAATCAATGACGTCACACGTCCAGTCCCGCCCTCCTACAGTTAGAAACACATATGAGGTCACACTTAACCCCTTCAGCTCCCCCTAGTGGTTAACTCCCAAACTGCAATTGTAATTATCACAGTAAACAATGCATTTTTATAGCACTTT
Organism: Rana temporaria; assembly: GCF_905171775.1. Taxonomy (NCBI): domain Eukaryota; kingdom Metazoa; phylum Chordata; class Amphibia; order Anura; family Ranidae; genus Rana; species Rana temporaria. Next base: position 282,535,908 of record NC_053491.1, on the reverse strand, counting down.
TTGTTGTGAAAATTACAATGGTCCCAAAAATGTGTCAAAATGGTCCGATGTGTGCGCCATAATGTCGCAGTCAAGAAAAAAAATCGCTGATCGCCATTAGTAGTAACAAAAACAAAAAGTTTTAATAAAAATGCAATAAAACTATCCCATATTTTGTAAACGCTATAAATTTTGCGCAAACCAACCGATAAACGCTTATTGCGATTTTTTTTTAACCAAAATTAGGTAGAAGAATACGTATCAGCCTAAACTGTTTTTTTATATATTTTTGGGGGATATTATAGCAAAAAGTTTTTTTCAAAATTGTTGCTCTATTTTTGTTTATAGCACAAAAAAAAAAAAAAAAAAACACAGAGGTGATCAAATACCACCAAAAGAAAGCTCTATTTGTGGGGAAAAAAAGGACGGCAATTTTGTTTGGGAGCCATGTCGCACGACCACGCAATTGTCAGTTAAAGCAGTGGCGAATCGCAAAAAGGGGCAAGGTCCGTAACCGTTGAAAACGAGGAGGAAGAAGAACAATTAAAAAGGATAAAGTCCCATTAGTCACAGATATTTTTAATATTAGTGGTATTGATCTTTCTGAAGATGAGCTTAGTGTACTTGATAAAGGACAAGTTCGCACCTGTCAGAAATTTCAACAAATTTCAAACCTATATCAGCTTATCCAAATTAAATCCACATTAAATATATATTTTTTTTAATCTAAACCAGCTGAAAGATCCTCCCTGATTCCTGTCAGTACAGGTTCAAACTTGAGGAATAAGTCTGTGTTTAATCCATCTAATGTAGACTCAAAATAATATTGAAGTGTTTAAAAGTATGGTTTTGAGTGATCTTGATCAGACGAAGGTGAGGTTTTGAGTGATCTTGATCAGACGAAGGTGAGGAAAATTAGAGATCCCACATTTATTAAGAGGAGGAAAAAAAAAAAGAGGCAATTATCCATCCGGCGGACAAAGGGGGAGGTTTAGTAATAATGAGTAAGCAATTCTACAAAGAAGAATATTAAAATATAATTTTATTTTTAGTATTATCATTATGGCATATTTTAATAATTTGATATTGCATATTTATTTTGTTTATATTTTGTCTGTTTATGTATTAATTAGTGGACTGTTTTTTAATCAGCATTGGGTGATGTCTTTATGTGCTGCTGTATATTTTAGGATATTATGGGAGTTGTAATAACCTCCAGCCACAAGATGGCAATATGATCCCTGGTAGCTATTAGGGATCTTATTATTATTGTAAAATAAACAATTTTTAGTATATGTTTTTTTATATTTAAGAGTATTATGAGGTTTTACATATGCTCTTAATTATTTTATATTTAGGCAAACAAATCTATTTGCAGTTTTCCATGTGCGCAGGCTGAGAGGCATTGTCTGTTTTTCTCCTCTTCTGACGGCCACGGCAATATGGTGCCTGGATTCGCTTGTTGTGCTTCGGTTTGCTGCCATGGTAACGGTTGTCTATATTAAGCCAATTGGGTGACGACGTGGCCACGCCCTGCTGAGGAAGTTCTGTATTGAACGCAACGCGTACGTGCGCGGGCATGACGTCACCCGCCGCTGCACAGTCTATTAGGAAATCATTACATGCTGTTTTTGCTCAATTGTTTGTGAGTAATTTGTGGTTTTAATAAATTACCTGTGTTTTGAAAAAGCGGAGAGCACTTAGATCAGGGGTGTCCAAACTTTTTTCAAAGAGGGCCAGATTTGATGAAGTGAACATGCGTGAGGGACAACCATTTTACCTGACATTCTTTGAATCATTAGAATGAAATGAAAATTAACTATTAAGCGGTCCAACAAGAATTCTCTTGCCTTTGTGGCTGCGTGTGGGTTGAAGAGCTCAAGGATGAGCTTGGGCATTTTATTTTGATATACTGTATTTATCGGCGTATAACATGCACAGGCTTATAACGCCCACCTTCACTTTAAGAGGGAAGTTTCAGGAAAAGAACTGTGAAGCAAAATAAGGGTCAGTGCCCACCAATGCAGCCTAATCAGTGCCCATCTGCAGCTTCACCATTGCCATGAATGCAGCCTCATTATTGCCATGAATGCAGCCTCATTATTGCCATGAATGCAGCCTCATTATTGCCATGAACGCAGCCTCATTATTGCCATGAATGCAGCCTCATTATTGCCATGAACGCAGCCTCATTATTGCCATGAATGCAGCCTCTGAATGCAGCCTCATTATTGCTCTGAATGCAGCCTCATTATTGCTCTGAATGCAGCCTCATTATTGCCATGAATGCAGCCTCATTATTGCCATGAATGCAGCCTCTGAATGCAGCCTCATTATTGCCATGAATGCAGCCCTCTGAATGCAGCCTCATTATTGCAATGAATGCAGCCTCGTTATTGCCATGAATGCAGCCTCGTTATTGCCATGAATGCAGCCTCGTTATTGCCATGAATGCAGCCTCATTATTGCCATGAACGCAGCCTCTGAATGCAGCCTCACCAGTGCCATGAACGCCGCCTCACCAGTGCCATGAACGCCGCCTCTGAATGCAGCCTCACCATTGCCATGAACGCCGCCTCTGAATGCAGCCTCACCATTGCCATGAATGCAGTCTCACAAGTACCACGAATGCAGCCTCACCATTGCAATTAATGCAGCCCCACCATTGACATAAATGCAGCCTCTGAATGTGCGGCGCTCTGGGATTCGTTGGGAGCTACAAAAGATATATATCCAAATTACCAGTGGGGGCACATTAAAATGAAACGCGGGCCGCAATTGGCCCCCGGGCCTGACTTTGGACATGTCTGACTTAGATCATGTCTTTTGTTCCCTTATGTACTTATGCCGCTTGCTGAGTCTAAAGATATTTATTTTTCTCTGTGGAGTAATTAACGATTTGGAGGACTCCTGGTGAGGATTTGATCTTTGGAATTTCTGCTTTGCATGACTTCCTGGTAATTCAGGGGTCCATGCTGGGAGGTGAGAGTACCTAGAGAGACCTTTGGTGGAGGAATTGTCACATTCTGTGAATCTCAGCACTGGTGGATCATCTTTATGGACTTGTTTTCACTGGCCACATGCTTGATTTATTTTTATGATCAATAATTTTCATTAATACTTGAATTTTGCACAGTATTCCTTATATTGTTTTTTTCACTTGCTACATGCTTAATTATTCAAGAATTCTTTTTGAATATTGTATCTTTAATAATTATTTTTTTATTAATTATTTATTTTGTTTTTATTTGCGCTGCACTTCTCTTTTGTATATATTTGCCAGTAGAATGTTGTGTTATTCCAATAGTGTTCAGCTTGCATAGGGGGTTTGTTTATTCATTTTTTCTGCGCGGATTGCACTTTCGCTTTTGTAAGGTCCGTAACCTGCATAATGGTCCGGGTCTTAAGTGGTTAAAGAGGTTGTAAAGGTTTATTTTCTAAATGGGTTCCTTTAAGCTAGTGCATTGTTGGTTCACTAATTTTTTCCTTTGATTCCCCTTCAAAATGTTTTGTTTCCCTTTGTCTGAATTTCTCACTTCCTGTTCCTCCTCAGTAAACTTGTCCCCATCATCCGAGCGGTGATTAGTCAGCCAGAACAGCTTACGGAACAGCTTACTGAGGAGGAACAGGAAGTGAGAAATTCAGACAAAGAAAAAAACATTTAGAAGGAAAATCGAAGGAAAGGGTAAGTGAACTTCAATTCTTCACAACATACAGAAGGATCTTAAGTCGTTTTCTTCAGGTACGTTTTCATGGTTCGGTAGAACGGCCATTGTGAAAGTTAAAATCCTACCAAAAATTCTTTATGTTCTACGGACAGTTGCTATTTCTCACCCTCAGCGTTTTTTTTTTACCTCTCTACGAAAATCTTGTTCAGAATTTATCTGAGATAAACTAAGGCCGAGGTTGAGCTTTGATAGATTAACCATTCCTAAAATGAAAGGTAGTGCAGGACTACTAGACATCCGCAAATATTATTGGGCCTGTCAACTATCAAGGGTAGTGGACTGGAACATACATGCCTGCACTAAAGCATGAATAAAACATGCATTCTCTATGTTAACACTTAGGCAACTTCCCTGGACAGCAATGGCACATATTCCGGTACAATGTAAGGCTGCATTCACATTGTAGCGCCGTGTACGCGGCGGATTTTGCCGCGGTTTACTTTTTTTTTTTTACAAAGAATTTCCATTGATGTCTATGCCCGAACGCTAATGCCGCCTGAAAAAAAGGGTCTGGAACTTGTTTTCAGGCGGCAGGCGTACGGTGTTTCGGCGTGAGATGTGAACCATCTCATAGACATCAATGGAAATTCGCCCCTCCAGCGGCACGAGCGTCGCGCTTCAGGCGTTTTGTCGCCTAGGTGTGAATGCAGGCTAAACACCCATTAATAGGCAACACTTTGCAAACATTTACAAAAATGTGCAGACAATTCACAATCTCTTCCTTACCAGGACCACCAACACCAGTTTGCAAAAACCCAAAGGGCCAGATTCACAGCATAAATACGCCGGCGCATCTACTGATACGCCGGCATATTTTCAAATTTGCTGCGTCGTATCTTGATTTGGAATCCTCAAACCAAGATACGACGGCTTTTGGCATAGATCCGACAGGCGTACGTATGCCTTTGGATCGTAGGTGTAATTCTCCGGCGGCTGCTGGGTGGAGTTCGCGTTGTTTTCCAGCGTCGGGTATGCAAATTGGCTGTTTACGGAGATCCACGAAGGTACGCGCGTTCGTCGCATTCTCTTACGTCGTCGTTAGTCGGTTTTTCCCGTTGCAATCTTAAGCCTGCTATTTCGTGGCTTAGATTTAGACCAGCCATAGCACGGCGGGAAATTTCCAAACGGAGCATGCACAGAACGTTCGGCGCGGGAACGCGCCTAATTGAAATGGTACACGCCCCATTTGAATTAGGCGGGCTTGTGCCGGACGGCTTTACGCTACCGAAAGTTTACACGCAAGTGCTTTGTGAATCAAGCACTTACGCTGGAAACTTGCGCTACGCCGGAGCGCAGCTATGTGAATCTGGCCCAAAGTTTCCCCCAGGAATGATTCAAACATTTCCTCTTAATTCAGGTCTCCAATCAGATTTTAGAGCAGTAATATTTTTCTCTAACAACAAGTTTCTACCAAAATCCACACTCATGTCCTTAATGGACATTTCCCAATTCTCTTCTGGGGCATATGACCCTAAGTTACGCTCGTTTTTTTTGAGACAAGAAACTCTTTGAAAAGCTTTGCATGAATATAGAACCACAGAGACACTTAATATCGATCATATATAATATTTTATTCGCTGATTGCACTACCAAATCTAACAATGAAGTGGGAAAAAGACCTTTCCATAACTCATGGAAAATATACTCCTATTCATAAAGGTTCAATTAATGTTTCGGCACAAGAAAAATTTAAATTCTTTTGCAAGATGGTACCAAACTCCACATAAATAACATAAAATTAATCCCCTTATTCCATCCATATGTTGGAGATGTCATGCACATGATGGCTCCCTATTACATATCTGGTGGGAATGCCCGGTGATTCAAAATTTTTGGACAGAAGTTCATCAACTTATCATTCCTATCACCTCTCTCAAAATTGACTTCTCACTTGCCCAACTACTCTTACACCACTCTTCTATTCCCAGAAAATCGTATCATCGATCTCTAGTCTTACACCTTATCAATGCTGCCAAAATGTGTATTTCAGCACACTGGAAATCCATCCATCTACAACAGCTGAATGGATTAAAAGGGCAAACAACATAGCTGAAATGGAGGAGCTTATTCATCAAGCCCATGACTCCACGTTATTCTGAAAAACATGGGCTAGCTGGCAACATTTTAAAACTACAACAGACTATACTGCATCTTTACAATCTTGTCCCCCTTAAGATTTCAAAGAATCAAATGAATTAGACAGTAATATACGATTATACACTTCTGATTTTCTTTCCATTACCTTTTTCTGATATATTTAAACCCCCCTATGAGGGAATTACATTCTCTACACCCCCTTTTGTCCATGATTTTCAAATATCTATTGTTGGATGCACTTAAAGGGGTTGCAAAGGTTCATTTTTTATTTTCTAAATAGGTTCCTTTAAGCTTGTCCATTGTTGGTTCACTTACATTTTTTTTCTTTGTTTTCTTTGTCTGAATTCCTCACTTCCTGTTCTTCCTCAGTAAGGTGTTCAGTAAGCTGTTCTAAATCACTTTCCACCGCTCAGATGATGGTGGAAAGCATACTGAGGAGAAACAGGAAGTGAGAAATTCAAACTAAGATAAAAAACATTTAGAAGGGAAATGGAAGGAAAAAGTTAAGTGAACCAACAATGCACTAGCTTAAAGGAACCAATTTAGAAAATAAAAACAACCTTTACAACCCCTTTAACTAATATCGTAAGGATTGTTGGAGGTCCGTTGACCACAATTCTACAAACTTTGCTTATATAAAACACTAAAAGTGCTCCTTTAAATGTATTATAAATTACATACTAAGTTTACATACTGTATTTATATACTCACAAGTAAGGTCTGCCACTTGATAATCTTACTTCATTTTCCAACCCTCTATTTTGACATTTTGTTCAGACCCATGTATTAACTGGTATTTTACCCATTAAGCAAAAGCCACATTCCTTTGTATATTCTCCTGGTTCTATGGATGAAGAATACCCTGGGTATTTCATCATTTTTAAATGTATTCGGTCACAGGTGTCAAACACAAGGCCCACGGGCCCAATCCGGCCCTCCAAGCCATTTCATGTGGCCTTCGCACCTCTCCTGCAACTGCAGGAGAGCTCCAGCCCTCCTCTGGTCCTTCGCCAGACCTTTACTTTCTGCTTTCAAGCAATGCATCCAGCTTCTTCCCAGCAGCAGCATAAGGAAAGGGGATGCACTTTAATGTAAGGGAAAGTAGGATGGTGGTGTGGCTCTTGACATCTAATGTAAGGGGAGTGGATATGTTGAACATCTAATCTTACAGATACAACTGGCCCTTTTGAGGGCAATCATTATGCTAATGCAGCCCACAATGAAATTGAGTTTGACACCCCTGTTTTAGGTAATCCACAACTGGATCTCCTAACTAATACAAATATATTTTATATGATCTTATTTGGATTAACAAGACACTGTTTATTGTACACCTGGTTAATGAATGCTACTTATGATTACTTGTAATATACGTGCATTTGTATCTTCTTTCGATTTCAATAAACTTTTTGTGGGAAAAAAAAAAATATACCAATGAGTGCACCTGGCTGCCGCCTATTTCTCTCCAGTGCAGGGGAGGGGGAGGTAATCAAGATGTTTAACTAAACCCTCCCCTACTTTTATAATGGAAAAGCAGAAAAGAGAAATAAAAGTAATAAAGACTATAGAAAATGTTTGAATAAACGCATTTTTACCCTGGAAGTGTTACCGTAGTTAATAAATTGAAACATTTGAAATGACATGTCTTTAAAATATTACCGACGCTCATAGAGCAGTTTAATACATGGAATTTACTACACCCCCAGAAAAGGTTGCAAATTTCATTCATTGTTTCAAGCCTTGTGGTATTAAAGAACCCAGGTTATAAATCCATATTTCTACTTCTGTAACAGGATGGTATCAAAATCACCCCTTCTCAAAGGAAGGTTCAGAACATAAATACCCTTTACCGTTAGCCCCTTTGGATTGCCTTGATGAAACTAAGTAATGCCAGACGGCAATCATCATTCGTTTATACTTATACTAATTCTTATACAAAGTTGTCTTTTAATCTTACCTATGTATATTTTGCTAAACGGACAACAGAGCATATAACTCTCGTTGTAGAACAATTAATAAATTGCTTAATTTTGTACTTCTTTGTACCATCAGAATTGGTAAACACATCGGTTGTTAAGACATATTTACAGATATTACCGTGTCTGCAAGCGTGCATGCCACAGATAAGCGTAAGGTTAACACGTTTTTAGTCTGGGTTCTCTGATAATCAGATTGTGTCCTAGCTGTCATTAGGGTCTAGGGTTTTAGTTTTTTAGTTATCGATGCTCCCTGCTGAAACCACTGCCTGTAGGAGAATTCCACATGCTTAATCTTACAATAAAGAACCCTCTACACAGTTTAAGGTTAAACTGCTTCTCTTCAAATTTTAGTGAATGGCCACGTGTCAAGTTTTATCCCTATTGTGGGGTCACCAGCACAGTATTTGTACATTGAAATCATATCCCCTCTCAAGCGTCTCTTCTCCAGAGAGAATAAGTTCAGTGCTCATAACCTTTCTTCATAACGCAGGTCCTCCAGTCCATTTATTAGCATTGTTGCCCTTCTCTGGACTCTTTCCAGTATATCCCTCCTGAGGACTGGTGCCCAGAACTGGATGGATAACTCAAGGTGCGGCCGGACCAGAGTCTTGTAAAGTGGGAGAATTATTGTTTTATCCCTGGAGTGAATCCCCTTTTTAATGCATGCCAATATTCTGTTTGCTTTGCTTGCAGCAGCTTGGCATTGCATGCTATTTCTGAGCCTATCTACTAGGACCCCCAGGTAATTTTCCATCCTAGATTCCCCCCCAGAGGTTCTCCCCTTAGTGAGTAGATTGCATTCATATGTTTGCCTCCATATGTTTGCCTCCCAAATACATTATTTTAATTTTTTCTACATTAAACCTCATTTGCCATGTAGTTGCCCACCACATTAATTAGTTCAAATCTTCTTGCAAGGTTTCCACGTCCTGTGGAGACGTTATTGCCCTGCTAAGCTTAATATCGACTGCAAATACTGAGTCGTTTATCGCATCCTCCATGTCGTTTATGAATTAAATAGGATTGGTCCCAGGACAGAAACCTGGGGGACCCCACTCTCCACACCAGACCATGCCATGTACTCCCTCATTTATAACTACTCTCTCAACTCCCCCTGTAGCCAGTATTCAATCCATGTACTCACCCTATGGTCCATGCTGACAGGCCTTAGTTTGTACAGTAAACGTTTATGGGGAACTGTATCAAATACCTTTGCAAAATCCAGATACACCACGTCTACGGGCCTTCCATTATCTAGATGGCCGCTCAAAGAAGGTTAATAGGCTGGTTTGGTAAGAACGATTAATCGTGAATCAATGCTGATTGCTGCTAATGATACCGTTGTCATTACTAAAATCTTGTATATAGTCCCTTATCCCCTCCAAGAGCTTGCATACAATTGATGTTGGGCTAACTGGTCTAATTCCCAGGGATTCATGTTGGCCCTTTTCTTTCAATATTGGAGCTACATTGGCTTTTTTCCAATCCGCTGGTACCATTACAATCAGTAGACTGTTCGTAAAAATTAGGAACAAGGGTCTGGCAATTACTTGACTGAGCTCATTAAGGGTGCAAGCCACCTTTTCCACGGTGACTTATTGTTACGTTTTTAAAGTCTAAACCCAATTCTATCCTCTCTTGGCCATGATGGTGCTTTCTGCGATGTGGCATGAGAACATTGCAGTTTTGGTTACTGAAGCCTTCGTTTCCCTCGTGAAGATTGAAAAGAATAAATTCAATACCTTCACCATCTCTCCATCCTTAGTAACCAGATTCCCTTTATCATTCTTTATGGGACAATAGGATCTGACCTCCCATTTTTAATTTAACTCTCCTCCGCTATGTGCCTTTCGTGTTCTCTCCAAGCTGCCCTGATTGCACCGTTACATTTCTTGTTGCATTCTTTGTAAAGTTGGAATGCTGATGATGATCCCACTGCATTGTATTTTTTGAAGGCTTTCTTTGCTTTTATATGCATGTTTACATTGAGTTAAAGGGGTTGTAAAGGTTTTTATTTTCTAAATAGGTTCCTTTAAGCTAGTGCATTGTTGGTTCACTTACCTTTTCCTTTGATTTTCCTTCTAAATGTTTTTTGCTTTGCCTCAATGTCTCACTTCCTGTTCCTCCTCAGTAAGCTTGCCCCCATCATCCGAGCAGTTCTGGCTGGGGGTTAGTATGCGTGCTCGCCCCCACGCAGGACTTATTAGCTCTTTTAAATGTATTTCCCATTGGGATGCACTGGCTAATACCCTTACTTAATATTCTCTTAAAGCATACCCATTTTTCCTCAGAGTTCTTTGTTTTACTAGCAGGGGTTTCACTTTTGCATCTTGCCGCTTTATTTTTTGCTTTTCGGTTTATGGGGATACCCTCTCTTCCTGAACAGCTGAGGCTGAGTATACCCAAGGCTGACCAACACCCGTTATCTGGTGAGTACAACACCTTAAGGGGAGCACAGTAGTATGAAGCTTACATGTCCCAACAGCTTTGGAATATGCAACCTTAAAATCTCACCTGGGAGGAGTAGTATGTGAACTGATATTTTTGACCTATACGGATTTGCATTGGATTACACCTTGAGGCATGGCTAGTAGCTCAGGACTTGACATTTTGAGCCCTGCAATATATTATTGATTTTTATCTATTTTTAAAAGGAATCAGTTAACTATTATGTCTCTAAACCCTGTAAACAGTCATTTCAACAAAACTTTTTTTTTTTTTTTTTACAACTCCTTTAAGAAATATTTCTACCGAACCTCTTGTTTACACAATATATTGAACTTATCACCAATTGTAAAATCACTGAGAGGTGGTCATAAGTTCAATATATTGTGTAAACAAGAGATCCGGTGGATATTTTTCTTAAGTACTAAATTTTGAGTGGGATGTATCCCATTTTTATTAGTAATTTAAACCATCCTCATTCATATATTGATCATATATTGTTTATACTATACTTCTCTTTAAATGCACACAAGTTATCTTGTTCCAGGATGTATATTTGGTTTATATACAGTACTCCCTTTGTTTGGGATGAAATATATCAAAACAGACCACTTTTTGGTTATGAAATACATACTTACACCACATATACACATCCTTTAATATTTAACATACAGTGTTTAGGGCTCGACCTACATCAAACTTGTCATTTTATTCCATATATTCCCTTGCTGTAAATAGACTTATGTTAATGATATTATTCTTTATATATTTTTCAGACGCAAGGGATCAGCTTATATGACAAGTGTTGGTAGTAATTAGAACAACTTTTGTATATTCATTTATACAAATGTTAGCAAATTATATTATGTTTTTATGTCTTTGTTTATAAACAATTTCTCTTCATGCATACTCATCATGCTTGTCGGGGTTTGCCCATATTACATCATGGGCATGACTATATTATACAAACATTGAACATATTTGTCTGCACATAAATAAATATTTAATTCAATTTATTGCACCACACGGGTCCGATTTTAATTGTATTTAATCAGATTTAATTCCACTTAATACTATATATATATATATATATATATATATATATATATATATATATATATATATATATATATATATATATATATATATATATATATATATATATAGCTGCGCATCTTCACCGGTCTCACGATTCAATGCGATTACGATTATCAAGGCCACAATTCGATTCCGCGATGCATCACGATTGCAGCGCAAGTGCGCATGGCTCTTCCCCCAAAATACTAAAGGAGATGGATCAGAGACTGCAGATGTGGTACAGGAGATGATCAGAGACTTCGGGCATAGTACAAGAGATGGTCAGAGACTGCAGACATAGTACAGGAGATGGTCAGAGACTGCAGACATAGTACAGGAGATGGTCAGAGACTGCGGGCATAGTACAGGAGATGATCAGAGACTGTGGACATAGTACAGGAGATGATCAGAGACTGCGGACATAGTACAGGAGATGGTCAGAGACTGCGGACATAATACAGAAGATGGTCAGAGACTGCGGACATAATACAGAAAATGGTCAGAGACTGCGTGCATGCTACAGGAGATGGTCAGAGACTGCGTGCATGCTACAGAAGATGGTCAGAGACTGCGTGCATGCTACAGGAGATGGTCAGAGACTGCGTGCATGCTACAGGAGATGGTCAGAGACTGCGGGCATAGTACAGGAGATGATCAGAGACTGTGGACATAGTACAGGAGATGATCAGAGACTGCGGACATAGTACAGGAGATGGTCAGAGACTGCGGACATAATACAGAAGATGGTCAGAGACTGCGGACATAATACAGAAAATGGTCAGAGACTGCGTGCATGCTACAGGAGATGGTCAGAGACTGCGTGCATGCTACAGGAGATGGTCAGAGACTGCGTGCATGCTACAGGAGATGGTCAGAGACTGCGTGCATGCTACAGGAGATGGTCAGAGACTGCGTGCATGCTACAGGAGATGGTCAGAGACTGCGTGCATGCTACAGGAGATGGTCAGAGACTGCGTGCATGCTACACAAGATGATCAGAGACTGGGGACATGCTACAGGAAATGGTCAGAGACTGCGGAAATTATACAGAAGATCAGCAGGTAAGTATGATTTTTATTTTAAAGAAAAAAATAATACCCTTTAGTATCACTTTAACAAACCCATTGAGTCTTTTGGCAGCAACTTGCATAGTAAACAGGTCAACATCACTGCACAAATAAAAAAAGGGAGACATTCCAATCAGCAAGAAATATCCTGCTTGCAGATCAGTAGATGGTTCCAGAGGGGAGAGATAGGGAAATCACAGGAAGAAATTAGACAGCCCACGCACAGGATAGCTGCAGCAGGAAGGGGGGGGGGGGATGTGCCACCTCTATACACTCACCCATATATCAAGCATGACAGGCTCATCTCTCACCTCCGGAGCACTTCCATCCCCCCCTCATTTCCTCGCAGCTCAATTTTTGTGTCCAGAAGCCAACTTTATGGCTCATCCCACGGATGTTACAACAACTGCAGTTTCAGCTCCGTGCAGTGATCTGTGTGTCTCTGTCTCTCAGCTCCTCGTGCGGCTCGGCACCGCCCATCGGGGAGATGACCAGTGTCACTGTCCAGTCAGAGCTCCAAATCCCAGAGGAGGGGGAGATCGTGGGTGGGGGCAGCAACGAGGCTCAGGCTACTATTATGTGAGTTGAGGAGGGGACAGCTCCAGGCGCAGCCTGCCGATCAGCGGCATATCTTTCCAGCAAAGACATTGCTGTGCGGGGGAGGGGCCACAATTACGTCATTAACAATCGATTATTGCTAATACCGCATCGATGCAGAATCGTCCAGGGTATAATCTCGATGCTTCGATAATTTTCAACACCCCTAATTATTATAATATATATATATATATATATATATATATATATATATATATATATATATATATATATATCATACATATACACACACACATTTATATTCATATATTTATTGTAGTTTTTGTGCACTTGCTTATCAATAATTTGTTATGTTTTATTTCCAACACAGATCAGCACCAAATTCATGAATAATTCCACATTCACGTTTCCACATTTTATTACTATGATATTTATATTAGTTTTCATTTATATTTATTTAACAGCACTTTATTTTATTTTTGCAGTATATTTATATATATTTATTGCATTTCTTTGTATGTTTTTCACATACACTTATAAAGTCTATATCATAAAATGTGTTTTAGGTTAGAATGTCACGTGTGTGTTTTTGTTTTTGATTGTGCAGATGCTGTTCTGAACATGGGTTGTGTCAGTTTCAATCAGGCATCTAATTTTCTAATGCTGTGCAGACCAGCTTTAGTTGGTTTGGAGGCGTTCAAAGTTTTCCATTTCAATCGTTTCAGATCCTCCCACAACCCAGCTATGACTAAGCATCTATCCATGATGTGAAACATGTTAGCCTTTTGTCCCCTGTGTCCAATTCATACTATTGATTGCAGTGTTGTATGAATTTTTGGATGTCATAAAGCTTTGGATTTTATCCTTTATTTATTTTGTTTCAATAAATCGTTCATCAGAGTGCGGTAGTCTAGGATTATTTATTTTTCCTCGGATCAAGGCAGGGTCTGCACCTGTTAGTGCTACAGGGCGGGAGCACAGCATAGGTCGCAGGGCTTGGAGCGGTACTTTTTTTCCACCTTAGACACTGGTGAAAAAACTGAGGTACTCTCCATTTGGGAGGGGTTATATAGGGGTGGAACACAATTCTAATTGGGTTTGCCAGTGTCCAATCACCTGTGGCGACTACATAACCTATTAAGGCTCTGTGTCCTGTGATGTATGAGCAAGAAAGGATGGGTTTTAGCAATCAAGACAGTAATGTCATTAACAAATTCAACATACCCTTCTGACAGAAACCAGTGTTAAATTGTAACTAAAGGCAAACCTTGTTTTTTTTAAAAATGTTGATAGAGTAAAGAAGAGTTTTAACCCTGTAAGTTTTATTACCCTGTGTCCCATTGGGGAGATTTCACCCATTTGTGTTCTGATGTCAACCAATCCCTCAATAAACTGTAGCTCCCCAGTGCCAGCAGCACTCATGTAGCCCCAGACCATGATACTCCCACCATGCTCGACTGTAGGCAAGACAAACCTGTCTTTGTACTCCTCAACCTAGTTACCGCACACACACACACACACACACACACACACACACACACACTGGACTTTTGCTGTGATAAATCTTGGCCGAGCCGGCCTGCCGGCGCCCCCTGCAGGCAATGTGCTGGCTGCACTTAAAAATAGTCCAAATGACAGGCAATCTTGCTCTTATACAATAGGTTCCAGCAAACACAAGGTTCAATGTTGGTAATTAGGGTTGTCCCGATACCGATACCAGTATCGGTATCGGGACCGATACCGAGTATTTGCGGGAGTACTTGTACTCGCGCAAATACCCCCGATACCTAATTAGAATACTCGCCCCCCGCCGCATCGCACCGCCGCATGGGTTAAACGGCGTGCGGGAACATCACAGCTTTCATT